>NC_134688.1:258078154-258730654 GCF_050947455.1 Rhinoderma darwinii
TCTAATGGTACATTGTGTTTGCTAACTGTGTTAGAAGGCTAATGGATGATTAGAAAACCCTTGAAAACCCTTGTGCAATTATGTTAGCACCGCTGTAAACAGTTTAGCTGTTTAGAGGAGCTATAAAACTGACCTTCCTTTGAGCTAGTTGAGAATCTGGAGCATTACATTTGTGGATTCGATTAAACTCTCAAAATGGCTAGAAAAAGAAAGCTTTCATGTGAAACTCGACAGTCTATTCTTGTTCTTAGAAATGAAGGCTATTCCATGCGAGAAATTTCCAAGAAACTGAAGATTTCCTACAACGGTGTGTACTAGTCCCTTCAGAGGACAGCACACACAGGCTCTAACCAGAGTAGAAAGAGAAGTGGGAGGCTCTGCTGCACAACTGAGCAACAAGACAAGTAGATTAGAGTCTCTAGTTTGAGAAATAGACGCCTCACAGGTCCTCAACTGGCAGCTTTATTAAATAGTACCCGCAAAATGCCAGTGTCAACGTCTACAGTGAAGAGGCGACTCCAGGATGCTGGCCTTCAGGGCAGAGTGGCAAAGAAAAAGCCATATCTGAGACTGGCTAATAAAAGGAAAATATTAATATGGGCAAAAGCACACAGACATTGGACAGAGGAAGATTGGAAAAAAGTGTTATGGACAGACGAATCAAAGTTTGAGGTGTTTGGATCACACAGAAGAACATTTGTGAGACGCAGAACAACTGAAAAGATGCTGGAAGAGTGCCTGACGCCATCTGTCAAGCATGGTGGAGGTAATGTGATGGTCTGGGGTTGCTTTGGTGCTGGTAAAGTGGGAGATTTGTACAAGGTAAAAGGGATTTTGAATAAGGAAGGCTATCACTCCATTTTGCAACGCCATGCCATACCCTGTGGACAGCGCTTGATTGGAGCCAATTTCATCCTACAACAGGACAATGACCCAAAGCACACCTCCAAATTATGCAAGAACTATTTAGGGAAGAAGCAGGCAGCTGGTATTCTATCTGTAATGGAGTGGCCAGCGCAGTCGTCACCAGATCTCAACCCCATAGAGCTGTTGTGGGAGCAGCTTGACCGTATGGTACGCAAGAAGTGCCCATCAAGCCAATCCAACTTGTGGGAGGGCCTTCTGGAAGCATGGGGTGAAATTTCTCCCGATTACCTCAGCAAATTAACAGCTAGAATGCCAAAGGTCTGCAATGCTGTAATTGCTGCAAATGGGGCATTCTTTGACGAAAGCAAGTTTGAAGGACAAAATTATTATTTCAAATAAAATTAATTATTTCTATTAACCTTGACAATGTCTTGACTATATTTTCTAGTCATTTTGCAACTAATTTGATAAATATAAGTGTGAGTTTTCATGGAAAACACAAAATTGTCTGGGTGACCCCAAACTTTTGAACGGTAGTGTATACATATATATATATATATTTATATCAGACAAAGAATGGCGACAGCACACTGCAGACACCTGCTAAATCTACTTATAATAGGGAGGTTCTTAGTGCACATTTTGATCAAAAAGTGTTTTCCCACCTGCCACAACCTCTGTAAGGTGGGGACCTACTCTGCACATACACTCATATATATATATATATATATATGTATATATATGTATATATATATATATATATATATATATATACATATATATCCAAAAAAGAGAGATAGAAGCAGCACTCATAACAATCTTTTTCGGATAACCCCTGTTTAAAAACTTATGCATCATCTCATTTAGTCTGATATCCAGATCATTTGGGTCATCCACTATCCTCTTTACCCTAAGCAACTGGCTAAAGGGCAGTGACCTAATCATCCTGTTCGGATGATGACTAGTGAAATCAAGCAAAGTGTTACAATCAGTAGGTTTCGTATATAAATCAGTCTTCAATCTACCATCCTGAATAAAGACCATCATATCCAAAAAGGTAAGGTTTGTATCTGAAACCATCTTGGTAAATTTTATATCTGGATCTATATTATTAAGAACACCAAAAAACTGCTCCAAACCTAACATGTCCCCTGTCCAAACGAGGAAGATGTCGTCGATGTATCTCCACCACCTCAGCACAAACAGAACCGATAAAAACACAGGGACATATACAAAAACACCGAAAAAGGCCATACTTACAAATGGACACAGCCAGGCCAGAAATGCTGATGAAAGGGCGAGCCGGTGCTTTAAATAATAATAGCCACTCCCACTAATCTTGAGGGGAGTGGTGTGTGGTGCATGGGATGTGTAGTAAGAAATAATAAATGAGTAGTGTGTGTGCAATTGTAATACTAAAAGTGAAATATAGGGGGCAGTAATAAATGAAGTGCCTCAATAGAAATAAATGGATAATGGGGTGCAAGTGAGTGAAACATGGAGGGATAGTGTGTACGTCATGAGGCACAACGTGTATAGCCAGGTAGAAGCCTATTTGTGACGCCTTGATAATTCATAGAGCGGGCTACCCTGCTTGCTATGCCAAACAACAACACACCATGCTCTCCCAGCATGAAAGACCCGGCTGTGTCCAAGAGAAGCGAATATACATAATAATGAAAAATACCTGGGGTATTGGTAATCATTTTGGCCAAAAGGACGCAAGCTCGCAATCCACGACAAGGATCCCCAGACTTGCGAGTCCCTAAATCCTAAACTGGAACAGAACGTTTCTGATGCACAAACAGAACCGATAAAAACACAGGGACATATACAAAAACACCGAAAAAGGCCATACTTACAAATGGACACAGCCAGGCCAGAAATGCTGATGAAAGGGCGAGCCGGTGCTTTAAATAATAATAGCCACTCCCACTAATCTTGAGGGGAGTGGTGTGTGGTGCATGGGATGTGTAGTAAGAAATAATAAATGAGTAGTGTGTGTGCAAGTGTAATACTAAAAGTGAAATATAGGGGGCAGTAATAAATGAAGTGCCTCAATAGAAATAAATGGATAATGGGGTGCAAGTGAGTGAAACATGGAGGGATAGTGTGTACGTCATGAGGCACAACGTGTATAGCCAGGTAGAAGCCTATTTGTGACGCCTTGATAATTCATAGAGCGGGCTACCCTGCTTGCTATGCCAAACAACAACACACCATGCTCTCCCAGCATCAAAGACCCGGCTGTGTCCAAGAGAAGCGAATATACATAATAATGAAAAATACCTGGGGTATTGGTAATCATTTTGGCCAAAAGGACGCAAGCTCGCAATCCACGACAAGGATCCCCAGACTTGCGAGTCCCTAAATCCTAAACTGGAACAGAACGTTCCTGATGCACAAACAGAACCGATAAAAACACAGGGACATATACAAAAACACCGAAAAAGGCCATACTTACAAATGGACACAGCCAGGCCAGAAATGCTGATGAAAGGGCGAGCCGGTGCTTTAAATAATAATAGCCACTCCCACTAATCTTGAGGGGAGTGGTGTGTGGTGCATGGGATGTGTAGTAAGAAATAATAAATGAGTAGTGTGTGTGCAAGTGTAATACTAAAAGTGAAATATAGGGGGCAGTAATAAATGAAGTGCCTCAATAGAAATAAATGGATAATGGGGTGCAAGTGAGTGAAACATGGAGGGATAGTGTGTACGTCATGAGGCACAACGTGTATAGCCAGGTAGAAGCCTATTTGTGACGCCTTGATAATTCATAGAGCGGGCTACCCTGCTTGCTATGCCAAACAACAACACACCATGCTCTCCCAGCATCAAAGACCCGGCTGTGTCCAAGAGAAGCGAATATACATAATAATGAAAAATACCTGGGGTATTGGTAATCATTTTGGCCAAAAGGACGCAAGCTCGCAATCCACGACAAGGATCCCCAGACTTGCGAGTCCCTAAATCCTAAACTGGAACAGAACGTTCCTGATGCACAAACAGAACCGATAAAAACACAAAGCTGAAGTGGTGGTATACATAGACCGACATCTCCTCAAGGTCCGCCATGAATATGTTGGCATATGTGGGTGCCACATTCGAGCCCATGGCGGTACCTCTCAACTGCAGAAAAAACTCATCATTGAACAGGAAATAATTACACGTAAGGACAATCTCAAGTAGTCCCAAGAGAAAACTCTTGCACTCCGTAGAAAAGTCAGTCCGATCAAGTACCGTCTTAACACTGTTCAAGCCTCGTTCATGATTGATGGACATATAGAGACTCGTTACATCGAACGAGACTAACAGTGCTCCCGTAGGAATAGCGACCTCCCTGATCTTAAGCAAAAAATCAGAGGTGTCCCTCACATATGATCTGGCTGACGTTGCAAATCTCCTAAGGACCTTATCTAAGAACATCGCCATAGGGCTTAGTAAGGAATCCCTACCCGAGACTATTGGTCTACCAGGGGGTGTAGTCAGATTTTTATGTACCTTAGGCAAGCAATACAGCATAGGCGTAATTGGATATTTTGGAATCAGAAATGAGTGTAAATCAGTATCAATGATATCACATGCAAAAGCATTGTCTATAAGAACCCGCATATGTTTCTCTATGTCCTTCCGAGGATCAAGAGACATCCTTTTATAGACATTGATATCTCCAAGCTGTCTATACACTTCCTGTAAATACATCGTTCGGTCCATAACGACGACCGCACCTCCTTTATCGGCAGGTTTAATCACCAGGTCGTCGTTGTGGACCAAATCATTAAGGGCCTTTTTCTCCCCAACCGTTAAATTGTCCTGCGCTCTCAATTTTAAACCTGTTAAGCATTCTTGTTTAAATTTCTCAACGTCTTTCAAAACGGACAGAACAAACGTTTCAACCACCTGTAAACATGCAGGTGGCTGGAAATTGCTCTTGTTGAATAATTGCCATTCTTTAAGACATAATTCCTGACATTTTATTACGTCATCCCGTCCAGGAATTACTTCCTGTTGTGAAAACCACGCTTTCAGGCGTACAGATCTAAAAAAATAGTTTAAATCAATATCCAATTGCAGCCAATTTATGTTAGTTACAGGACAAAACGATAGACCTTTGCTCAAAACAGAAAATTCCAAAGGGGTTAAGCAGTGTGCAGATATATTTACCACTGATTTAAGTTTGGAGGCACCTTCCTCCCCACTTGTGTATTTAGTTTGGGATGCTTCATACTTCTGGTTCTTGAGCCATCGATTATAGTGTCTACCTCCCCTCCTTGTGCGACGCTGCCGTCCCCAATTCGTCTCTGAGGACCACCTAAAAAATTATCCTGATTATTAACAGACTGTCCAGCTTTGTTCCTAGGCATTCTTGTTTGTGAATCTCTCCGCATTGGTTTCCTCTGTGTTTTTGGCTGTTGCTCTTGTTTCCAACTATAGACATTTGCATAATCATCCCTATCCCGATACCACTTGTGGCGTTTGATTTCTTCCTGTTCCTGTTGAAATTTGTGCAGGATAGACTGAAATCTTTCAATATACAGAGTGTGTTCATCATCCAACATTAATGTCCGCAATTTTTCTTCCATATCAACTTTCCTTTTTTCACAACACTCAATCTCTATCTGTAAAAATTCTATATTTAATAGTATCACATCAAGAGCATACTTGTTGGAAAGTCCCTCCAAACGAGTACAAAAATCAGTGTTGGTAGGAAACAGGTTTGGTTTTAGATGTGATCGCAATCCACGAGGTATAATTTGATGTCAATAATATTCCCCCAATAATGACAAATGAAGTTTCAAACTGATGATCCTCCTAGATTCATATTCACAGTTGCGCTTGATATCCACTTTGGCTGGAATACCCAAAAATGTTCCATCTCCCAATGAGCCTCCCAAAATCCTATTCACATCATCGGTGGTATAGGAAAAGATGTTGGATGAATTATTCAATGTCTCTATGGACTCCATGTTACTCACGTGCTTGATCTCCTAGTCAACCAGGTGTATAGGCAAATCAAGGGTAGGAGCAGCACTGTGATTCCTTGCCTGTTAAGGCTGGTGCTCAGCTTTCAAACAGGGAGTGACCTCTCCCTGCACAAACGTGTATCCAAAAAAGAGAGATAGAAGCAGCACTATATGTATATATATATATATATATATATATATATAGATATATGCATACATATATATATATATATATATATATATATATATATATATATATATATATATATAGACAGATATATATGTATACATATATACATATGTATATGTTTATATGTATGGCTTGTATTCTCGTTGTCTTAGATACATATGGGATTTTTTTTCAGTTTCCTGCTTTCATTTGAGAGTTGATGGGCAGGTTGTTTTTTTTCTAAATATGATTAGAAATACATATCTGAATCCAAAAAATAAATAAATAAAACACACTGCAAAATGTTCTTTTAAAAATGGGTCAAAATGTTATTACTTTATTTATTTTTTTATTTAAAAGATTGTTGTCAAAAGACTGGTAAAATAAATAAATAAAATAATAACTAAAACTAGGAGCTCAACGTTTTGCAGGTGATCCCTGCTTCTTCAGGAGTGGTGAAACAGGGATTACCTGTGAAATGTTGAGCTCCTGGTTTTATTTATTTGTTTTATTTATTTAACCAGTCTTTTGACTAAAACCTTTTAAATAATAATAAAAAAGTTACTTTTTGACCCAATACTGAGGTTTGGTCTGTTACTTTTTCACGGACATACAAAGTCTTACTTATCTATACGATCACTTCACCAGCATGACCTGTGATACAGCAGGACTACTGGAGGACTATTTACAGACCACAGATGGGGAGGACGATCCCAGGTACAACAACTGAGGTTCACATGTTACCTCATGTGAGTACTGCATTTCTATACTGCACCTTTACAACCTATATACTACACAATGGGCAGGCTCTCTTTGCTTAATACCTTTTAGATATACTGAGGAAATACCGAATTTTCAATGCATCGCCAGCCTGTGATATAGGGAAAGCTGGTCTAAAAAAAAGAATCACATTACCCCACCTGTGAGAGAGCACGTTGACACCAGGGGTGTCGCTAGCACCGGGCCTCACTGGGCCCAAGCCCCGGATCTTTGGCCCGGTGCCCTGGATCTCTGGCAACTGCCACATTCAGGTCGCAGTGCTCGCAAATGAGACCGGGCCGCCCGCACCACATCTGTAAAAGTTACTATAGTAACTGGGGCCTATGTAATCAAATACACGGGCCCCTGTTACTATAGTAACGACACATACTTACCCATCTTCCTTCCCAAGCGCAGCGGATGTCCTGATGTTTTCTCGCGTCATGACGTCATGATGCTGTGCGCCGCGGATGACGTCAGGGCACTGGATGGTGTTGGGACATCCGCTGCACCCGGAACCGAAGAAGAGGTAAGTGTAACGTTACGGTCTGCTGGGGTCCTGTATTTAAGCCTACCTTGTCGTAAGTGTAACGGTTTGTGGGTATGTGGACCCACTAGGCCGCACTGCTGTAGCAGGGAGGCAGCTGGCCAAACAACAGGGAACCCCAGCAATACAAAGTCCCGCACAAGGGTACCTGGATAGTCCAGTCAGTGGCCGCAGCTCTGGCACGGATGGAGGTGGGTGCAGCATGTAACGCCAGATGTGGCAGATGACAGCAGGTGCCGCAGGTTGCGCCAGACGTGGCGAAATCCTCTGGACGTGGCAGATGAAACAGGACGTGGCGGATAACACAGGACGTGGCAAACAACAGCAGGTGCAGTAGACACGACTCCCACTAGTAGGCACAGGAACAAGTACACAGCACGGGATACAGGAACAGATAAAAGGGCACGGGTAAACAACTGGAACGGGAAATACTAAGGGACTATTTTCAAAACAGACTTGGGAAATACTAACAATGCTCAGGCAAGGATCAGATGGACTGGGTCCTTCTTATAGTCCAGGAAATCATGTGTGTTGATGATGATGATTTTCTTCATGTGCGCGCGCTGGCCCTTTAAGAGTGGGCACGAGCGTGCGCGTGCACTCTACAGGACACAGCGGACCAGAGCGGAAGTGAGCGTCTCTTGGGAAGGAGATGGGGACCAGCGCTCACAGATCCATGGCTGCGGGTGTCAGGAGGTGAGTAGACCTGATGGCCCGCGGCCATGGACGCTACAGTAAGCTTAGATACAGGGTCTAACAGACCGTGTCACACATGGAACCTGTATCAAAGTCTACCACATGGTATTCTTAGATACATGGCCCATGTCTGATCTTGTCTGATGTGCCCTGTATCTAAACTTACCATATAAAAGGTTTAGATACAGGGCCCCAGCAGACAGTAATCTTATACAGTATAAGATTACTGTGTGCTGGGGTCCTGTATCTAAGTGGTAGGTTTAGATACATGGTCTAACAGACAGTATCACACATGGGCCCTGTATCTAAGCTTACCACATGTGTTACTAACGGTTTTTTTTTGTGTTTGTGATTTTTTACAGGTTCGGTCATTGGATTATTTCGGATTCGAGGTCAACGTTGATGACAACTTTTTTTATTTTCAATAAAATGGTTAATGAGGGTTTTGTGTGTGGGTTTTTTTTTTCAATAAAATATTTTATCTATGTCTTTGTATTTTCTTTTAAACTTTATTACTACCGCCTTATTAATAGCTGCTGGCTGATTGACAGCATTCATTACTAAGGCGGGGCTTAATGTTAGCCGGTGCAGAGGCTAACATTAACCCCCATTATTACCCTAGTACCCAGGCACCGCCACCAGGGGTACTGGGAAGAGCCTGGTACGATCCAATACCTGACCATTTGTAGCAAAGGTAGGATACTGGGGCGGCCACAGGCTGGTATTAATAGGTATGGAAAGGCGAAAAACAGTGCCCTTCCCACTCTTGTAGTGCTAGGCTCCTGCTATGTTGTATCTGGCTGGTTATGAAAAATGGGGGGGGGGGATCCCACATCATTTTTTTTATTTTTTATTTTTTTTAAATAAATAATTGGAAAAAACGACATCCCCCCTCCCCCGCATTTTTCATGACATGCCAGATACAACATAGCAGCTGCAGACTAGCATTACCAGGGTGGGAAGGGCCCCTGTATCTGTCCTTTTCCAACCTAATAGTACCAGCCTGCATCTGCCCCAGTACCCGACCATCACTACAGATGGTCGGGTACTGGATCGTACTCAGTACTCCTGGTGGCGATGGGTACACGGCTAACAATATGCCCATCTTAGTAAAGGACACTGTCAATCAGCCAGCAGCTATTAATAAGGCAATAGTAATAAAGTTTAAAAAAATACAAGGACATAAAAAAAATATTTTATTGAAATAAAAAACCCCCACACAACCCTCATTAACCATTTTACTGAGAATAAAAAAAGCTGTTATCGATGTAGTCCTCGAATCCGACGCAGTCCAACAACTGAACCTGTAAAAAAACACAAACACTCAAAAAAAAATTAGTAACACATAAAAAAGCAAAACAATTCTTATTCTTACCTTTCCTGGGTCCAGCGCTGGAGCAGCAATGTCAGCGAGCTTGGCCCTATATCTAATCCTATCATGTGTGATACTGTCTGCTGAGCCACTGTATGTAATTCTATCATGTGTGATACTGTCTGCTGAGCCACTGTATCTAATCCTATCCATAGCCATAGGGTCAGAGTGCTACAGATATGCTGTCTCATATATATATATATATATATATATATATATACATACACACATATACATACACGCACACACTTTTTTTTGGGGGGGTGAACATGTGTTAGTACAAGTATACTTATTGCTGGGGCCCTGTATCTAAGTCCATCATGTGTAATACTGAATGCTGGAGCACTGTATCTAAGACTATCATATGTGATACTGTCTGCTAGGCCATGTATCTAAGCCTATCATGTGTGATACTGTCTGCTGGGGCCATGTATCTAATCCTATCATGTATGATACTGTCTGCTGAGACTAGGAGGGTATGTAGGACTACCTACAGGGGACTGCATAGCGCTGTCTACAAGGGGGATGTATGGCAGGGGGACTGTGTGTGGAACCATACAGGGGGTGTGACACTGTATACGATGGCATTGTGTGGGGAACTCTCTACAGGTGTCTTTGATTAGAGCCCCGAGACATAACTTTGCTTGGGGCCCCAGAAATGCCAAATTTTCCCCTGAGGGTTAGTACAAGGATGCTTACTGCTGGGGACCTGTATCTAAGGCTACATTCACACGAGCGTGACAGATTTACTTGCGTAAAAAACGTGTGTAAATCTGGTCGTGTGTGTTACATTTTGCATCAGTGTGCTTTTCGTGTGGCGCGTGTTTTTCACACACTGGCAAGCACTTTTTTTCTTTTTCAATGTAATTGATGCGTGAAGCATGGGCAGCACACGGGTGTCGTGTGTGCTGTCCGTGGTTTTCACGCACCCATTGACTTCAATACATGACTAGGTGACTAGGTGCATGAAATACACCAATATAGGACATGCAGTGAGTTTCACGCAACGGACACTCGCTGTGTGAATACTTATTTCAACGCACAGCACACGGACGAGATTCACGCTCATCATATGTGATACTGTCTGCTGGGGCCCTGTATCTAAGCCTATCCTGTATGATACTGTCTATTGGGGCCCTGTATCTAAGCCTGTCATGTATGATACTGTATGAGACAATGCATCTGATTCTATCTAGCGGTGTAGCTATAGGAGCCTTAGCCTTATAGATATGCTATCTCCGATATATATGTAAAACTTTTTATGATTTTTCAGGGCGGTGGGGGGGGGGGGTAAATGTATGTCTCGGGGCTTGTGCCCCTGATTTTTTAAGAACCAAGCAAAGTCCCTGGTTGGCACACTTTTACCTTATACACACTTTACCTTTACCTTATACACACCAAAAGTACCGAAACACCCTCTTAACTTTTGAACTGCTCTAGGTAGAGAGTTGAAATTTGGTGGCATTTAATGGGGTCATAAAATCTACCAGTTAATGCAAAAAAAAAAAACACCCCACCCCCTTGGGTTTTCTAGCAAAATCTTAAAGGAACAGTGTCATCACAAATAATTGTTTTATATGTTAAAGATGTTAGTGCTTTAATAAAAACGTTTATTTTCATTTGTGTGTTTGTGTTTTACTGTTTCTTATTTTTACACTTTTTTCTTCCCTATGGGGGCTGCCATTTTTTGTTCCATTTCTGTGTGTGTCGATTAACGACACACACAGACATGGAGTACGGCAGCCACAGTCCCATAGGGACTGCGAACGGCTCCCGTCCCATTGACTGCCGTGTACGGCGTCTGTGTGGGAACTGCGCATGCGCCGCTCCCACACAGTCCTATTCGAAATTGGCGCCGTCCGGCGCCATTTTCCTGTGGACCGGAAGTCGCGGCCGGACAGTAATATTACTACTTCCGGTCGCGGCTTCCGGACTTGTGCACATGGAACAGCGGCAGCAAAGGGAGCGGACGGGCCGGAGGGAGCCGCGGCGGCAGGAGCAGGTAAGAGATTTCAATGTATGTTAGTGTTTGTGTGTGTTTACTACTGTATGTAAACCTACTACACTGTGGGTTACCTCAAAAAATGGCGACACACAGTGTAGGAGGTTAAACCTTTCAAACCCCTCGTTTATCCCGGCACTAGCCAGGATAAAGGAGGGGGGGATGCTGAGAGCTCACTAGAGCGAGGGCTTTTAACCCAATGTTGCAATGCTGCAATTTTGGGAACTAGCTCCATCTAGTGACCAAAAATGGGTAGTATTATAAATTAGAATTAATTTATAATATTTCCTGACTATTTCCTGACTCGTGAAAAAAATAAAAAAAATTTGAACCATGTTTAATCACCCACACACTAAATGTTTAATTTTTTAAAAAAAAACATGTTTTTCTGGCAACACATTCCCTTTAAATGGCATGGGAGGTCGAGTGGGGGGGCTTATTTGAAAGCTCTTTTCAATACAAAAACGATGCTGCAAATGATTTTGAGATAGGATTTTTTTTTGCTGAGATATTTAACGTTAAAGTTATCATCTTCATTATCGGCTACCGCCAGTGTTCACATTACCCAAAATGTACCGCGCGGGTAAAATCCTAAATGTGTATGGGCATGTGTACGTGTGTGTATGTGAGCTTGGGAATGTAACATCAAGGTGACTTTAAATTTCATATTATTGCAATCGGCCTCGGTGATACAAATTGGACCTTGTCTATGATTGTAACATGATTTCATGTGTACACATTTCGGTAGTCGCTTGTTGTGCTCCACTCGAGACAGATGCATGAGGATTATCATGTACAGTGAGCAGAACATCTAAAGCTTTTTCATAATTTCTAGCATGTTTGGGTCTTCCGGATCTTGGTGCTTCTTTAATTGAACCGGTTCTTTCGAAACGATGAACAGTTCTTTTAACAGTTGACAATCAAATTGGATCACGGATAGGATAAGTGGCATTGAATAAAGCCGCTACTTCTCGATAGAATCTTATTTTTTCTTCGCCATACCCTCTCATCAATAAAGTGGCCCTTTCCATTTCGGTCAAATGCATTTTGTGATATGACAATAGAAATGTACAAAAATGAAAATTACTCTCCGAATTAGCACTCTCTGAAATTCACAAGCGACTATCGAAATGTGTACACATGAAATCATGTTACAACCGTAGACAAGGTCCATTTTATATAGCTGAGGCCGATTGTAATAATACGTAATTTAAAGTCACCTTGATTTGACATTCCCAAGCTCACACACACACGCGCCCACACACATTTAGGATTTTACCCGCGCGGTACACTTTGGGTAATGCTAAGACCGGCGGTAGCCGATAATGAAGATGATAACTTTAACGTTAAATATCTCAGAGGAAAAAAATCGATCTCAAAATCGATTGCGGCATTGTTTTGGTGTTGAAAAGAGCTTTCAAATGATCTTCCACTCGACCCCCCCATGCCATTTAAGATTTTGTTGCCCCCGCCCACCCCACCGCCCCCAAGGGGGTGGTGATGTTTTTTTGGGCGTTAACTGGTAGATTTTATGACCCCATTAAATCCCACCAAATTTCAACCCTCTACATCGAGCCGTTCAAAAGTTATGAGGGTGTTCCGGAACTTTTGGTGGGCACTGTATAAATAAGAAATTAATCGTATTTTAGGGTGGATGTTCACTTTAAAGGGGCTGTCCGGGGACTTCTAATTATTTTTAAAATGCTTAATGATGGTCAGCAAACATTAAAAATAAACACACTTACCTCCCCGATCCTTCACAGGTTTTGTTCATCGGCTGCCCGGTCCCCTGCCAGTCCCTACTTTCAGTCCTTGACCATAGGGGATCACATATTTGCTTATTATTATTTGGTTATTAGGATATGTTCAAACACTCCAGATTTGTTGCAGAAATGTCCTATAATGTATTGCAATATCTCTATGAAGCTAGAATTACAAAGGCCTTTGTTGTTCATCAGCTTCAATAGCAATTGTTGTGTGACAATTGCAGCCATGTGACTGGTATATACGACTTGTAACTAACATTTTCCCCTCCATTCTTTTTTTCTTACTATGTTTTTGCATAAAAATCAAATGAAACCAGCTTCATACTCACGCTCAACTGTCCACGGAATGCATTAAGTAATCTGATTGTTTTAGAATAGAACCACAAAAATAACAAGAAGAATAACGTGGTGAAAAGTTGCATGCAAGTAGCAGATATGATCTCTTATGTGATAGTTGCTGTTGAAGCTGTCACAAGACAAATGTTTGTGCATGGCTCCAGCTAAGAATCTGTTCACATCTCATCTATTATTTTTAAAATCTCTGATGTATGCAACTGTATGCCATACAGCTGCATACATCGCCCATTGTAAAAAAAAAATATACCGGCCAGTATGTTTTTTGTTGTTGTGGCCGACTGCATAGGTAAGTGAAGCAGACTGCGCTTTCCTATATATGGAAAAAAAAAAAGGTATACTGACGTATAGCATAATTTTTTGGGCATCCGTCAGGCCCATAGGGCTCAACAAACCTGTAAGGCACATTTCTCGGCACATACGCTTAACGAACACACCGAAAGTTATGTGAACATTGCCTAAGGCCAAGTTCAAACTTACTATTTTGCTTTGGTTTTTCACTGCTCTTGAACCATCTAACATTTCAATTGGCCCTACTCTCACAGTGTATAGTACTGGGCCTATAGGATGCTGCAGAAACACAAACAGGTAAACTTCAATGACATGGATACTATTTAAGGGTAAGCCTTCTCTTCAAAATATTAACATCTAACATCTTCCAGAGAGCAATTCTTAAAAGTTGTCAACTATGATTCAACCCCTTAGTGACCACCAATATGCCTTTTCATGGCCGTCACTAAAGGGCCTTACGCTAGGCCGCCGCCTTTTCACAGCAGCCTAGTCTAAGTCCTGCACGGGTGTCCCGTGCAGGCTGGAGCAGTTACTCGGCTGTCTGATGACAGCTGGGCTCCTGCTCCAATGGTAGCGCTCGAAGTTTACTTTGATCACGGCCGTTTAACCCCATAAATGCTGCGGTCAATAGCCGCTGCAACATTTATGTCGTTTGCAGAGGGAGGGAGCTCCCTCTGTCACCCATCGGCAACCCACAAATGCAATCGCGGACCTCCGATGGGGTGTCATGGCAGCCGGGGGCCTAACAAAGGACCCCAGGCCTGCCCAGGCTATATACCTATTAGGTCGTGCCAGAGGTACGTCCTAATAGCTTGCCCGTCAGTTTTACACTGACAAGCAATAATACTTTGGTATACTAAATATTCCAAAGCATTATGTCTGCGATTTAAAGATCGCACAGTGAAGTCCACTAGTGGGACTAAAAAAAATAAGTAATAAATGTTAAATAAAAATTATTAATAAAGATTACAGTTAAAAAAAACAAAAAAACTTGGTTTTCCATTAAAAAGTGGTTCTATTTAGTAAAAGTGTAAAAAAGAAATTAAAGTTCACATATATGGTCTTACCGCGACTATAATGACGAAACAATAAAGTTAACTTGTAACATAAACCGCAAGGTGAAGACCGTAAAAAAACAAAACGCAAAACACTATGGCGGAATTGCTATTTTTTTTCCATTGCCCCCAAAAAAGTAATAACAAAAATGAATCAATAAGTCCCATGTACCCCCAAAAAGTACTAATGAAAACTATGTCTCGTCCTGCCAAAACAAGCCCACATATAACTAAAAAAATAAAAAAGTTATGGCTCTTGGCAAGCGGCGATGCAAAAACAAATAATTTCAGTTTGAAAGTGTTTTATTGTGCAAAAGTATTAAAACATAAAAACCTATACATATGTGGTATTGTCGTAATCGTACCGACCCATAGAATAAAGGTAACATGTTGTTTACGCTGCACGGTAAACTATGTAAATTTAAAACGCATAAAACAATGTCGGAATTGCCTTTTTTTTTTATATTCCCCCTCAATAAAAGTTAATAAAAGTTAATAAAAAAATGATATGTACCCAAAAATGGTGGCATTAAAAAAATACAACTAATCCCGCAAAAAAAAAAGTCCTCGTACAGAAAAATAAAAAAAAGTTATAGTTCTTTAAATGCGACAATGGAAAAACAAAAAAAAAATAATAGCTTGGTCATTAGGCCTAAAATAGGCTGGTCACTAAGGGGTTAAAGGACAGCACAGCTTCACATATACTAATAAGAGTTACACATAAGATTTTTATCATCTCCAACTCTGGACTGTAGCCTAAATATATGTTTATCATCTTTGCTTCAAAAAGAGTGGCATCATGGTAAGTCAAATAATTTATGTGCCTATGGTAAAGACACACCGTATATGAAATCCACAGGAATATATTGGTGCTACAACTATATATATATATATATATATATATATATATATATATATATATATATATATATATATATAAATATATCTAACATTCCCTTTAGAGATCAACCATATCTGTGAAATTGGGAAGCCAGCATAGTTCATCATGTGAAGACTTATGTGTAGCAGAAATAATGCTCCTTTTTAACTACTATTATTCCTTTAGCATCAAAGTTGAAATATGTACAATTTTTCTTTTAATGAATGTTCTGAAAGAGTTGAAATATTAAAAAAGAAAAAAAAAGTTCAAAGTAACGACCAAGCTCTTCATCTTGTTTGGTTTCTCGAAGGTCTTATCTTGAAGAGGAGAGATTAATTTATTGAGACTTGTCATAGCACTGAGAGGAAATACAATTCACCTTGGCTTCTACCGTGACAAGAAACTGAAGCAAATAATATCAGTTTAGGTCCAAAATAAATGTTGTCACTGACATGAAGCTTCCAAATCTACTCAAGACCTTCTTAAAGAAGTTTTCCAGCTGATAAAAATTGATGGCCTATCCTCAGGATGGGCCATCAATAGCTGATGGGTCAGGGTCTAACTCCTGGGACCCCCGCCGATCAACTGTTTTGAAGTGAATGGGAGAAAAGGCCTGTGAATTGCCACTAAATGTGTGTCGAACAAGTGAGCAAGAAGAAATGAAAGGGAGGCAGAGCTCGTACGAACGCTGCGGCCCCTTCTAAACAGCTGATCGGTGGGGGTCCCAGGAGTCGGACCCCGACCCATCAGCTATTGATTGCTCATCCTTAGGATTAGCCATCAATTTTTATCAGCTAGAAGACCTCTTTAATGCTTCACCTGTAAAGACCATCATTATGGGCATAATGGAAAATACTTGTACCTCCATTATCACTATACATTTTTATAAATAGATACGATTTCGAAGAGTGATGAAGAGTCAAGTGTCATTACATGTATACTAAATCTAACAAGGTTAAAATAGTATACTAAGGCCTCATAGTCTTGAGTTGTATGAACTCATAATACAGCATTCATAGGAGTCTATGGACCTATAAGGTACTTTGATATACCTCTGAATTCATGTTTTTTTTTCTCTCTCAGATACATACAAAATCAAAGAGAAAAAAATGTGTGCATCAGATCACAGATTAAATAAATATTTCTTTATTATATGGTGATATACGGAGGCATCATGCGGCAGCACATGGTGCAGCTACAGCTCCGTAGTAAAGAGCCCTAGGGACTCTATGTGTCACTGTATAGACTCTGTGCACCTGGCGCTGAGTGCTTTTGACATTTTTGTCAAACAGTTGGGGCATTTTTGTACAATGTATACTACAAAAGTATAATGTTTAGAATCAAAAGTTTTCTTGTTTTTTTTAAATCTGAATGTTATGGCACACTTTAGGAGGGTACATTTTTTTGGAAACACCTCATAGTTTACAAGACCAAGTAATGTATGTTGGAATATTACAACATCTGCAACTTAATGCTGGAGGAACTATCTTGAACTGACAGTGGATGGCGCTGTGTTAACTATTAGTTGTTATCTATGTGTAGATCCTCTAGTGAGGATGTGTATGTTATATCTTGTATTCTCCATCTTGATATTGTTACTGATGTTGCTTGCTCTTTGTCCCAAGTAAAAATCAGTTTGATTCTCCCACAATGCCTGAGTGCTGTTGAAAGCTGCAAATACTGCCACAGGTTATGGGCCCAGTCACAGACAAGGAACAGAACAGCACAGATCGGTGATCAGACTGATACCAGGAATCATCCAGAGGTCTCATCTCCTGAATACAAGTAAGAGACATATAAAGGAAGATGCCGGCAGCTCAGAGCTGAAACTTACTGTGGCCAAACTGAACAATAACAATTACCAGCTATGGAAGTTTAAAGTAGAAATGTTACTATCCAGAGATGACTTGTGGGAGGTCATTACTACAGAGGGACCAGAGATCAATTATCCGGAATGGGACAAGAAAAATAGGCAGACAAGGACCACCATAAGCTTATTAGTGGAGGACGACCAACTTATCCACATCAGACATGAGAGCGCTGCGGAAGGCATGTGGGACGCACTGCAAAAGCTGCATGAGAGATCCAGCTTAAATAGAAAGTTATTTCTGCTAAGGAAACTGTATAAAATGAGACACAACATAGGAAAAGATCTGCAGGAGCATATGAATGCAATGCTGGAAGTGGCTGCACAACTGAGGTCAGTCGGTGAGGACATTAAAGACAGCCATGTTGCAGCCATCCTGCTATGTAGTTTACCTGACTCGTACGCTGCACTGATCAATGCCCTGGAGACAAGACCTGGGCAGATCTGACACTAGAATTTGTGAAGACCAGGCTAGTAGATGAATACCAGCGAAGAAATTAAATCATACAGGACTCCACATCAAGTGCCACTGGAATAGCTCTTAAAGCTACAGAGACAAAATATCAAAAGAAGGAAACAAGAGCATGTTTCAGATGCAACAAACAGGGACACCTGAAGAAAGACCATACAATATGGAAAGCAGAACAGCAGGAACAATTTCCAAAAGGGACTAAACAAAAAGTCAAAGCCACAATCTCTGATCCTTGTGCAGATAATTGGGATGGCTCCAAAAAAGTGACAAATGGTCAGACATTGCGTGGCTGGTGTATTGACTCCGGAGCAACAAGTCACATGACAAGTGATAAAAGTTTTTTCACAGAACTTGACTTAAAGAGGCTCTGTCACCAGATTTTGCAACCCCTATCTGCTATTGCAGCAGATAGGCGCTGCAATGTAGATTACAGTAACGTTTTTATTTTTAAAAAACGAGCATTTTTGGCCAAGTTATGACCATTTTTGTAGTTATGCAAATGAGGCTTGCAAAAGTCCAAGTGGGTGTGTTTAAAAGTAAAAGTCCAAGTGGGCGTGTATTATGTGCGTACATCGGGGCGTTTTTAATACTTTTACTAGCTGGGCGCTCTGAAGAGAAGTATCATCCACTTCTCTTCAGAACGCCCAGCTTCTGACAGTGCAGATCTGTGACGTCACTCACAGGTCCTGCATCGTGTCGGCCACATCGGCACCAGAGGCTACAGTTGATTCTGCAGCAGCATCAGCGTTTGCAGGTAAGTCGATCTTAAGTTGTACTTAAGAAAGGCTCATTTGCATAAATATAAAAATGCTTATAACTTGGCCAAAAATGCTCGTTTTAAAAAAAAAAAAAACACGTTACTGTTATCTACATTGCAGCGCCGATCTGCTGCAATACGAGATAGGGGTTTGAAAATCTGGTGACAGAGCCTCTTTAAATAACAAGGAAACAATTTATCTTGCAGATGGAAGCTCAATAAATGCAGAAGGAACGGGCCATGGGATCTTAGTGAGCCCCAGTCAAAATGGACACAACTT
The DNA here is from genome assembly GCF_050947455.1 of Rhinoderma darwinii. Lineage (NCBI taxonomy): Eukaryota > Metazoa > Chordata > Amphibia > Anura > Rhinodermatidae > Rhinoderma > Rhinoderma darwinii. Next base: position 258,097,256 of record NC_134688.1, read on the forward strand.
AGCAGTACCAGTAAAAGACGTGCTATATGTTCCCAGTCTAGAAGGAGGACTGTTATCTGTGAAACGTTTGGCAGCTAAAGGACTCACTGTAAAATTCCAAGGCGACAAGTGTCATCCTGCACGGAAAGCGGGTGATAGTCAGTGCCAAAGCAGATGAGCATTTATATAATCTCAACACTGTGAAGGAACAGGGGAGACTGCCGCATGGACACAATGACTGTATTCACATGTGGCATAGACGTTTAGGTCACAGACATCCAGAAAGCATACAGGAACTGCAAAAGCGGAACCTAACAAAGGATCTTATAGTGTCCACTTGTCCAGTCACTGTTAGATGTGAATGTTGCATTAAATTTAAAGCTACAAGGGCAACACTTCCTAAAGAACGCAGGATCAGAGCCTTACAACCACTGGACCTAATACACAGTGATGTTTGTGGTCCTATGAAAGTGCCTACACCGAGCGGCAACAGGTACATAGTGTCCTTTATAGATGACCAGTCAAGATACACAGTCACTTATCTAATGAAGAGCAAAAACAAAGTTTTGGATAGACTACAAGACTATGTAACAAAGACAGGCAACAAGTTTCAGGGGAAGCCTCTCATACTTCGAAGTGATAATGCAGGGGAATTCACGGGACACAAAATAAAAGACTATTTCTAACAACCTGGGATAGAGCATCAAAAGACAGTTCCATATACACCAGAGCAAAATGGGGTAGCCGAAAGGAAGAACAGAACCCTGACTGAAATGATCAGATGCATGCTGACAGATTCTGGATTACCTGAAAAATATTGGGGTGAAGCCGCAATGACAGCTACTTCTTTACAAAATAGACTCTTCTCCAGAACGGTGGAGAGAACCCCATATGAACTGTGGCATGGCGGGAAAGTGCTGTTGAAAGCTGCAAATACTGCAACAATGTAAACCCAGATCCATTTTGGTATTAGCACGGAATTCTATGGAATCATTTGGCAACCTTTTTATTTTTTACCTACGACTCTGAGAAAACATGACATTCTGGCGGAGTATAGCATCAGAGAAAAATGTTAGTGGTGCCAATGCTAGGACTGGTACTGTATGGGGCCACCCCAAAGCTGGTACTGTATTGCAAGCACACCAAGGCAAGCAATGTCATAGCTAAAGGCTCATGGGTCATGGTGCAGAAATTAAGCTTAACCCTCCACACGCATCTTCTCCCCAAGAAGCAGTAATGGCAGATACAAGAACAGTATTTAAAAAGGGCTTGATTCTTATCTAATGGCAAATGGCAACGATTATTATAAATACTTTAGCAATATCTGATGTATAACTGATTTGTGAAAGGTTGAACTTGATGGACATGTGTCTTTTTTTAACACAAATAACTATGTAATATTTTAAAAAAAAGATCAAACACGTTATCATTATTATCAGTATTGTAGAACTAGACATGGACCGCACATCCACTTGTAATACATTGAACTATAGCTGCTAGGCAAATTTATAAACATGAACGAGTTTCTTTGTTAACACTTTGATCAAATTGTATAAGCCCACTTGGCACTACACGGCGACCTCTTAACATCTTGTTATTAACCCCTTCCCGCTCCTGGACGTACTATTAGGTCATGGTAACCATAGCGTTCGCGCTCCATGACCTAATAGTACGTCTCGGGAGTAACGGCCGTTTCGGCCGTCCTCCCGACACTTACAGGAGCTGTGACAGCTGCTGTCTCGTACAGCAGCTGCCGCAGCTCCTGCAGCGGTGACCGATCGCTGTGTTCCCGCTGATTAACCCCTGAAAAGCCGTGTTCAATAGCGATCACGGCTTTTTAGGGGTTAAGCTACAATCGCCAGCCTGCTATACGATAGCGGCTGGCGATTGTGACTATGGCAACCGGACACCAAACAATGGCGTTCGGCTATGCCATCGACGGAAGCCTAGTGGGTCCTGACAAAGTCAGGACCCACTATGCTTGCTGTCAGTGAGTAGCTGACAGCTCTATTACACTGCACTACGCAAGTAGTGCAGTGTATTAGAATAGCGATCAGGGCCTCCTGCCCTCAAGTCCCCTAGTGGGACAAAGTAATAAAGTAAAAAAAAAGTTAAAAAAAGATGTGTAAAAATAAGAAAATAAAAGATTTAAAAGTAATAAAAGTAAAAATCCCCCCTTTTCCCTCATCAGTCATTTATTATTAATAAAAATATATAAACAAACAAATAAACTATACACAATTGGTATCGCCGCGTCCGTACCGGCCTGAACTACAAAAGTCACTTCACCTCACCAAAAATGGAATAAAAAGAGATCAAAAAGATGCATGTACCTAAAAATGGTACTGATGGAAACTACAGATCGTTACGCAAAAAATAAGTCCTCGCACGGCTTTATTGATGGAAAAATAAAAACGTTATGGCTCTTAGAATAAGGTAACACAAAAAGTGAATGATTTTTTACAAAACGTATTTTATTGTGCAAACGCCATAAGACATAAAAAAACTATAAACATATGGTATCGCCGTAATCGTATCGAATCGAATAAAGTAAATATGTCATTTATAGCGCACGGTGAACGCTGTAAAAAAATAGAATAAAAGAACAATAGCAGAATTGCTGTTTTTTAGTTACCGCGCCACTTAAATATAGAATAAAAACTGATCAAAAAGTCGCATGCACCCCATGAAAACTACAATGAATTGCTCCTGGTGTCTAGTTTCCAAAATGGGGTCACTTTTGGGGGGTTTCCACTGTTTTGGCACCACAAGACCTCTTAAAACCGGACATGGTGCCTAATAAAAAGGAGGGCTCAAAATTCACTGGGTGATCCTTTGCTTCGGAGGCCGGCGCTTCGGTCCATTACCGCACTAGGGCCACATGTGGGATATTTCTCAAAACTGCAGAATCTGGGTAATAAGTAGTAAGTTGCGTTTCTCTGATAAAACCTTTTGTGTTATAAAAAAAAATGGTAGAAAAAGGATTTTCTGACAAAAAAAAATGTAAATTTCACCTCTACTTTGCTCTAAATTCCCGTGAAACACCTAAAGGATTCATAAACTTTCTAAATGCTGTTGTGAATACTTTGAGGGGTCTAGTTTCTAAAATGGGGTGTTTCATAGGGGTTTCTAATATATAGGCCCCTCAAAGCAACTTCATAACTGAACTGGAACCTAAAAAAATAAATAAATTAGGCAATACTTCACTTCTTACATTATACTGATAATGAGCCGTGCCCACCCCGAGACGACTCCAGTTTTGACCGTTTGTATAAACGGAGACCCCTATTAGACCGTTTCAGTGCCCGGTTTTCCCAAGCATACACCCCCTGGAATTGTATTTCTATTGAGTCCTTGGTAGATTTTAAAGGGAGGGTTCAATTCCGCCAGTACCTGCCGGGTAAGAGGGCAAGGTATGGCGTGAAGATGTATAAGCTGTGCGAGAGTGCATCAGGGTATACCTACAAATTTAGGATATATGAAGGGAAGGACACCAGTATTCAGCCCCCAGAATGCCCCCCCTTACTGGGAGTTAATGCAAAAATTGTGTGGGATTTGGTGCACCCACTGCTGGACCAGGGTTACCACCTCTACCTGGATAATTTGTATACCAGTGTCCCACTCTTCAACTGCCTCGCTTCCAGAAGTCCTGCGGCATGCGGCACTGCTAGAAAAAATCTGAGAGGCCTCCCTAAGACTCTGCTTGGGCAAACAAGAAGGGGTGAGAACAGGGCACAATCTAGCAGCAACATGTGTGTCAAGTACAAGACAAGAGAGATGCCACACCAGTACCCATGTACCCTGTATGAGGTACCAGTACAGAGACCCCCAAACCAGACTACAATAGGTACATGGGGGGGGGGGTGGACTTGTCAGATCAAGTCCTGAAGCCCTACAGCGTGATGCGGTGTGGTATAAGAAGCTGGCCCGGCACCTCATACAGATGGCATTGTACAATGCGTACGTGCTACGTCGATGTACAGGCAAGACAGGAACTTTCCTGGAATTCCAAGAGGTGGTTATCAAGAAACAAATTTTTAGGGACCAAGAAGGGGGGGGGCACCCGTATGAAAGAGTGCTTCAAAATTTATCATAGATCCCTTGATTTTTAATCTACCCCAGTTTTACTTACCCTGATGCACTCCGCACAGCTTATCCCCCCTCGTCTTTCCCTTCTGAGCCCTGCTGCGTGCCTAGGCAGCTGATAATAGCCACATGTAGGGTATTGACGTACCTGTGAGAACCCACATTACAGTTTATGGGGTGTATGTCTCCGGTAAAAATGCTCACTATACCTCTAGATGAATGCCTCAAGGGTGTAGTTTTTAAAACGGGGTCACTTCTTGGGGGTTTCAACTGTACTGGTACCTCAGGGGCTTCTGCATACATGACTTCTCACCAAAAAATCCCCAGTAGGCCAAATGGTGGTCCTTTCCTTCTGAGCCCTCCCATGGGCCCAAACGGCAGTTTATCAAAATTGGGCAACAGATTGGGGTATTTTATTTCTTGTGAAAATAAGACATTTTCAGCCAAAACTACATATTATTGGAAAAAAATAATTTTGTTTTAATTCCCAGCCCAATTCAAATAAGTTCTGTTAAAAAACTGTGGGGTCAAAATGGTCACAACACCCATAAATTAATTCCTTGAGGGGTGTAGTATCCAAAATCGGGTCACTTCTGGTGGGTTTCCATTGCTTTGATACCTCTGGGGCTCTGCAAATGCGAAATGGCACCCGAAAACCAATCCAGCAAAATCTGGACTCCAAAGAACAAATAGCGCTCCTTTCCTTCTGAGCCCTCCCATGGGCCAAAACGGCAGTTTATCACCATAAATGGGGTATTGCCGCACTAAGGACAATTTGGGCAACAAAATGGGGTATTTTGTTCCCTGTGAAAATAAGAAATTTTGATAAAAAATGACATCTTATTGGAAAAAATTTCATTTTTTTTATTTCACAGACCAATTCAAATAGGTGCTGTGAAAAAACTGTGTGGTCAAAATGATAACAAAAACCATAAATTAATTCCTTGAGGGGTGTAGTTTCCAAAATGGGGTCACTTCTGGTGGGTTTCCATTGCTTTGATACCTCTGGGGCTCTGCAAATGCGACATGGCACCCGAAAACCAATCCAGCAAAATCTGGACTCCAACAAACACATAGCGCTCCTTTGATCTGAGCCCTCCCATGGGCCCAAATGGCAGTTTATCACCACAAATGGGGTATTGCCACACTCAGGACAAATTGGGCAACAAAATGGGGTATTTTGTTCCAAGTGAAAATAGGAAATTTTGATCACAAATTACATCTTATTGGAAAAAATTACATTTTTTTAATTTCACAGCCCAATTAAAATAGGTGCTGTGAAAAAACTGTGTGGTCAAAATGATAACAACAACCATAAATGAATTCCTTGAGGGGATTCCTACTGTTTTGGCACCTTAACACCTCTTCAAACCTGGCATGCTGCCTAAAATATATTCTAATAAAAAAGAGGCCTCAAAATGCACTAGGTGCTTCTTTGCTTCTGGGGCTTGTGTTTTAGTCCACGAGCGCACTAGATCCACATGTGGGACATTTCTAAAAACTGCAGAATCTGGACAATACATATTTAGTAGTGTTTCTCTGGTAAAACCTTCTGTGTTACACAAAAAAAATGGAATAAAATTGAAATTCAGCAAGAAAAATGAAATTTGCAAATTTCATCTCCACTTTGCTTTAATTCCTGTGAAATACCTAAAGGGTTAAAAAACTTTCTAAATGCTGTTTTGAATACTTTGAGGTGTCTAGTTTTTAAAATGGGGTGCTTTATGGGTGTTTCTCATACATAGGCCCCTCAAAGCCACTTCAGAACTGAACAGGTACCTTAAAAAAAAGGCTTTTGAAGAAAAATAAAATAATGTTCAAAAAACGATGCCAATCTAAAGTAGACATATGGGAAATGTGAACTAGTAACTATTTTGGGTGGTATAACCATCTGTTTTACAAGCAGATGCATTTCAATTTTTTCTAAATTTTCTCTAAATTTTGCAATTTTTTCACCAATAAACACTGAATATATCGACCAAATTTTACCATGAACATGAAGCCCAAAGTGTCACGAGAGAAAAATCTCAGAATCGCTTGGATAGGTTTAAGCATTCCGACGTTATTACCACATAAAGTGAAATATGTCAGATTTCAAAAATGGGCTCTGAGCCTTAAGGCCCAAACTAGGCTGCGTCCTTAAGGGGTTAAAGAAAGGGCAGTTGACTAAATATACCATAGCTGCAAATCTTTTTGACTTTTAGATATTTGCCATCTTATGGATATTTGCTTTGTTTATCTTAATTTTATTGTACTTGGCCTAGTGTATTTAGAAGTTACTGTCTAAAGAGCAAAATGCAATGATTTGTAGTAGAAAATGTTGCCAAATTTATCCTTTCATTTTGTTTTTATATAACCGGTAATTGTTTTATGACATAGTCTTTATTTCTGTTTCAGTTGTTTTCTCTATTTTGTCCCTATTAAGCCCTCCATTGTCATAGCCCTTGCTCACATAAGTGCATTGCTTGCCTTCCCAGATACGTTCTTGTAGTGTCCTTTACTTAGTGCTCTGCAAAGCACATTTAGACGGGGCAAGACTAAAGCCATTGCATTCGCATTTTAAAAAATTGGGTTGATGAATATTCTGTGGGCCACTAGGGAAAAGACACTGAATGGTCCAGTGACCAACATATACTGGGTCTTACAAACACCTAACCTCCATGCCCCTAGTGGCAGAGATTTCAAGGCATTTTAAATGTAAATATATATATATATCTATAAATATATATACAGATACATCTATATATATATATATATATATATATATATATATATATATATATATATATATACATATACATATCTATACACATATATATATATATATATATATATATATATATATAGATGTATCTATATATATATATATATATATATCTATATATCTATATATATAGATAGAGAGATAGATAGAGAGATAGATAGATAGATAGATAGATAGATAGATAGATAGATAGATAGATAGATAGATATCCATATATATATATATATATATATATATATATATATATATATATATATTTATATATATATATATATATATATATATATATATATATATATATATATATATTTATAGATATATATATATATTTATTTATATACCTTGTAAACCTGTAGATGGAAAAGTACAGAATGGGTGTATTTGTTACCTGGCTGGTTAAGATGAGTGAGATGAGGAATCCAGGAAAGCTGGGTTTCTCAGCTAAACTTAGTTTGTTGAGGCTTTGGAAAAGTATTTTCCGTGCCTCAATTTCTATGGAATGGAAGTAATGATTGGTAGAGGGACTTGCCTCCCTGCTCCAGTACAGGGTTTCCCCTAGCCAAAATCAGTATAGGTGTCCTTGCTGGGCTATTTAGGGCTGCAGTAAATGCAGTCCAGTGTCAGATCCTTGGAATCCACAAAAGGATAGTGTGGAATGTCTCATTCAAGGAACACTGTACTCATGTTTTTTTTGTAGTTGAGGAAACCTGTTGTTTAGTTAGCGCCCAGATGGGCAAGGTGTTTGTTTTGTTTATATGCTGCAAGTCTTGCATGCTGGATAAGCACTTGTTTTTTTTTGGACTACAATAAAGCCAAGCGTGGACTTTAACCCCTTCCCGCCGCAGCCCTTTTTCAGATTTTCATTTTCGTTTTTTCCTCCCCACATTCCAGAAGCCATAGCGTCTTTATTTTTCCGTCGATATAGTACTATGAAGGCTTGATTTTTGCGGGACGAGTTGTAGTTTTTCGTAGCACCATTTATTTTGCCGTATAATGTACTAGGAAACAGGAAAAAAAATATTTGTGGGGTAGAAATTTAAAAAAACAGCGATTCCTCCATGGTTTTTCACCCGCCGTTTTTACGGAATTCACTGTTCAATTAAAACAACATGTTAACTTTATTCTGCGGGTCAATACGATTACGGCGATACCAAATATGTATAGTTTTTTCTATATTTTACTACTTTTACAAGTAAAAACCTAAGTGTAAAAAAGAAAATTTATTTTGTGTCGCCAAATTCCGAGAGCCATAACTTTTTTATTTTTCTGTCGATTAAGTGGTATGAGGGCTTATTTTTTGCGGGATAAGCTGTGGATTTTAATAATACAATTTTTGTGTAAAGGCGATGGTTTGATTGCTTTTTATTTCATTTTTTGCGGGAGATTAGGTGACCAAAAAATAGACATTCTGGCGTTTACAATTTTTTTTTTTACGGCGTTCACCGTGCGGGATAAATAATGATATATTGTAATAGTTCAGACTTTTACGGACGCGCCGATACCAATTATGTTTATTTATTTATTTTTTTAATATGCTCTAGGGGGAAAATGGCAAAAGGGGGTTTTTTTGAACTTGTAATTTTTTTTTGACACAAAAAAAAACTTTATTTAACAAATTTTTACTTTTTTTATTAGTCCCCCTAGGGGACTTCAACCAGCGATCGTTAGATCGCTTGCACGATATACTGCAATACTAATGTATTGCAGTATATCGTGATTCTGACAGTCATCTATTAAGCCCTGCCAGAGGCAGGGCTTAATAGGTGTACAAAGATGGCGGACCTGGGGGCGTTCATTAAGCCCCCAGGCTGCCATAGCAACCATTGCCCCCCCCCGCGATTGCGTTGCGGGGGACGCAATGAGCTGTTAGAGGGGGTCGCCCCCCTCTTTCTGAGTATTTAAATGCTGCGGTCGGTATTGACCGCAGCATTTAACTAGTTAAACTAGCGGGATCGCGCTCGAGCGCGATGCCGCTAGTTACTCTGAAGTGTCGGCTGTAACATACAGCCGACACCGGCATCGTATGGAACAATCTCACTGTGTGAGCCCGCTCCATACTTCCCCTACCCGACTTTGGCGTATGGATACGTCAAATGTCGGGAAGGGGTAAAACTTGAACAGTATCTACATTTTCATTATCAACGCCAACCCCCCATACACACAGATCCTGAAACATATTTTATCAACTTGGCTTATAAGCAGCAGCAGCAGCTATTTTCCATGCTAATTCATTGGTTCCAGTTGTAAACCATTTCTTTCGGGAAGTATCCACATTGACAACATCCTACAACACAAACATTTTGAATTTTGGAAACAATTCCAAATTCTGTTAACACTGAATATGTAAAGTACAACACCTAAGCTGCTTTTAAACTGTAGCTAAATGTTTAACAAACTTATGACATGTCATAGTGACCAGGGCCGCACCGTCCATGAGGCGAGATGAACTGTGGAGCACTATGTACAAGGGGAGCTATATGTGGGACACTTTATACAGGTGGAGCTATATGTGAGACACTATCTACAGGGGTGGGCTATATGTGGAGCCCTATCTATAGGGGAGATATTTGTAGGGCAGTTTCTACAGGGGTGGGCTATATGTGGAACACTATATACAGGTGTGGGGTACCTGTGGGGCACTATCTACAGGGGGGGTTATTTGTAGGGCACTGTCTACAGGGGTGGGCTATATGTGGGACACTATATACAGGGGAAGCTATATGTAAGGCACTATCTGCAGAGGTGGGCTATATGTGGAGCACTATCTATAGTGGGAGTTATAAGTAGGGCAGCACAGTGGCTCAGTGGTTAGCACTATTGCCTTGCAGCTCTGGAGTCCATATGTGGGGCACCATCTACAGGGGCTTCTATGTAGGGCACTATCTACAGAGGCTCTATGGGGGTCACTATCTACAGAGGGGCTCTGGGGGCACTATCTACAGGGGGCACAGTGTGTGTGTGTGTGTGTGTGTGTGTGTGTGTGCGTGTGTGGAACACATTGTATGGTACTATTATAATCAGGGACACAGTGTATGGTGCTATTATAATTAGAGGTGCAGTGTTTGGTGCTGTTAAATTTAGGGGCGTTGAGAATTTTATCTTCGTTTATAGGTGCAGAAATGTTTTAAAAGTGAGAAGCTGAAGACATCTGAGAGGCAAACTGCAGAAATGGGTTCTTCCCGGGACAATTCATTATAGAGGTCTGGACAGGATGGAGAAGAAAAGAGAAAAAGGTCAACTAGAATCTGAGACGTCACCGGTGAGTCACTTAAAGGGGTTGTCCAACTTCTGACAACTGTTGACCTATCCACCGGATAGGTCGTCAGTATGCCATCAGTGCAGGTCTGTTACCCAGACCCCGCACCGATAAGCCGCTTCGGTGGACTGCGGGCATCGGATGTTGTGGCACATAATGCTTTGGACGGAGCCCGTAAGCAGTTGGCTCCGTACATAGCATAGCGTCCGCACTGCAGAACTGCAGGTCTGCTCCTATTCACTTGAATAGGAGCAGAGCTGCAGTACTGCAGCTCGGCCTCTATTCCGTGGCCGGACTTAACTGTGCGGAGGCACCGGACCAGCTGATCTGTGTGGGGCCCGGGTGTCAGACCCACGCAGATCATATACTGATGACCTATCTGGTGGATAGGTCATCAGTTGTCAGAAGCTGGAAACCCCTTTAATGTAAATGTTTATTCTGTCTCTAATCAGTGATAGTAGTCACAATATGATCTGCAATGAGATGATGGGTGGTTTGATTATGATATGATTTTTTTTTGTGAAACAGCATCTCCCAGCATATCCTTACCATTGTTCGGGCCATGATAGGCGCTGTAGTTTTACGCCATACAAACCGATACGGCAGGGGTTGCACTAAATTGAGCTGTATTTGTACTAGTGCTGTATATATGTGCTGAGCTTTGTTCTGGTGCTGTATATATGTACTGAGCTTGGCTCTGGAGCAGGTTATATGTACTGAGCTTGGTTCTGCTGCTGTATTTACGTATTGAGCTGGGTTCTGGAGCTATATTGTAATGATGGGGGTAGGGAAACGGACAAGTGAGCCCTAATCTACCCGCCACTCTGTCCCTGCCTACTTGCAACGACCCGCCCTAGGCGACGGGGTACAACTGGGCGGCGGTCCCTGCGCTCAGTAAGTGCGCGAGACAAACAGACAAGGGAACACAAAGCTAAGGGAAAAGGGACAGTTGCCCACGGCAACACCGTGAGCAACAAGAGTGGTGAACGAGCCAAGTCAAACCAGGAGGGAACGAGGTACCAAACGCAGAGCAGGAGAGTAGTCAGCAAGCCAGGGTCAGTATGGAGCAGGATCAAATAATCAGAAGCTGTAGCTGGGCCAGGAAACCACACAAGAAGAATCACAAGCAAAGGAGGAACAGGAAAGGCAGGTATAAATAGACAGAGGGCGGGAGCTAGCTCCGTCTGGCCAGGCTGCGATAGGCTCTCCCACTCCTAAGCCTGCCATCCTGAGTGGTGGAAGATGGAGTCAGTCTCAGAGACATAGACTCAGGTGCAGACTGATTACCTATGGGCGTATACACAGAAGTTGTGCCTGGCAGATCCTTTACATATATATATATGTACTGAGCTTGGTTCTGGGGCTGTATTTATATGCTGAGTTTGGTTCTGGAGCTGTATATATGTACTGAGCTTGGTTCTGCTGCTGTAAGTACTGAGCTTGGTTCTGGAGCTCTATATATTTTCTGCGCTTTGTTCTGGTGATGTATATATGTACTGAGCCTGAGTTGGATACATGTATTGAGCATGGTTCTGGAGCTGTATATGTCAGAGCTTGGTTCTGATGCTATAATTTGATAGGATATATTTATAATAACAAAGTTGCAGGGCAGATGGAGTTGTTTTCAATTCATTGTGGAAACATCTCTGGTAGTTTTAACCCCTTGAACCGCCACAATGCGGTATAGATGACCTGACAATATTTCCAAATGTATGTTTTTTTCAGATGCAGCAAAATCTATAAAATCAACTTTTAAAACAGTGCACGCTATATGCTAATTTCTAATTAAAGGTTCATGGGGCGGTGCCGCTGTTCTGAAGAGTCACATAGTCCTGCCTCCAAACCCACCTTTCCATGTTTGATTGACATCCACCTGGCTGAGGCAACTTGCTCGGATGCGCCATTGCCTTGTACTACTTGGGCACGCACCGTGCAACAAGGTGTACTTTGCACGGCTTCATCACTGCACCGAGTAAACCAGGGGAGTACAAGGCAATGGCGCAACTGCAAGAGTTTGAGGAGGCTGGTAGTGATGTAGAACCGCCAGGGGGATGTTAATCAAAATATGGGGGGCAACATTTAAATTTACGCCTCAGGCAGCAGGAAGCTAGAATCGGCCCTAATAGTGGCATGTCAGAAGTTGTGATTGGTGGGGGTCCGAGCACTGAGACCCCCATCAGTCACTAAAACGAAGCAGCTAAAGTGCTCGTGCGAGCGCTCTGCTGCTTTCTTTCTGTTCAGCTTTTTCCGGAAATCAATGTATCGGAGGACGGCCTCAATAGAAAATCTATGAGCCCGTCCTCCGATACATTGATTTCTGGAAAAAGCCGAACAGAGACAAAGCAGCTGAGCGCTCACATGAGCTCTTTAGCTGCTTCGTTTTAGCGATTGGTGGGGGTCTCAGTTCTCAGACACCCAGGAAACAAAACTTCTGACATATCACTATGACTGTGTCCAAATTGCTCGCTGGGTATCTTCCTGTTTCCAGCATTACATTCCTGCCTGGTATAAATCGCAACATGGAATTACTACTCACATCTTTCTGAGTTGCCACTGCAATACCAAGACATTGCGTTTGTATTTTCTAAAAAAGACAGCAGACACTCCCAGCACAACATCCTTACGATAATGTGCTTCTTCCTGGTCACGCTCCTACTAGGGGTAGACTATACCCGCTCTCCCTACCAGAACTTTGCGCAAAGTTTGTCTATATCAAATAAAATTTGGAAAAAGAGTTCTTCTTCCCCAGGCCAGAGCTGGGTTCTTCTTTGTTAGAAAGAAATACGGAACCCTGAAGTCATGCATTTTCATGGGCTAAACAAGATTACTGTGAAGAACAAATACATACTATGATTGATCTTTGAATTATTTTGACCGCATTAAGGGAGCTCGTTATGTTATCAATACCAGTGTACCAGTTGGCTCTGGAAATCCTAGCGGTCAATAGCTCAGTGTTCGTAGGAACTGTTCCTTAGACCTGGAGTTCTATTATTAAGTCAATAACCTAAGGGATTGGTTTCTTTCCAGGTGCCATTTTTTCAAGGTACTTTAGTTGGCTTTTAAGAATGCGGTTTGACAAGATCGGAAGAATTTGCTTATTCCGATACCTCTCAGTACCAGTGATCAGATCATACATTTGAATGATACATATGGCGAACGGTCACCTTAGATATGTGATATCTTGAATACACACTGGAATATACTGAAGAAGATAAGGACTTCTCAGACGTGAGAACTGAACAGTTATCTATGACCTAACGAAAAGGACTCTGGCTGCCTGATAGTTTAATACCCAGCCACTATACGAGAACTACAGATGTGTCCACCCCTTACCTTTGCACCTTTGCTTGAATTTGGTTAAGGACAACAATTTCTCATGAAACAAATTCAATACAATATTGTGACATGCTAGCAAAACGCTTGACAAGCTACAATTCACATCACAACCACTTGATGGCTATACATAGACGCATATTGCATAGACATCTCGTAATAGAGTATCGCAAAATCATGTTTTTTTCTAAGCTAGTTATCTTGCACAATATATCTCAGGATATGTTGCTATGAGAAAAAGCAAGCAGGAAACATCGGTAGATCGTCTGGAGCATGGCTAGATCAGAAGATCTGTGGTAACTTTAAATGTAGTGGATGTAATGCTTCTACATATTGAGTACCACCAAGTTTGACTATTTAAGGGATTAAATGGATTGCTGTAGTCTATTGTGGTCTATTTGTGACAGTGTAGTTGTCCTATAGACTATATTAGCAAAAACTATAGAGACTTCAGAAGATGAGTAAGTTAAGATTTATGCGACATTAAAAGTCAGAAAATAACACCGGAGTTGAGACATTTTCATGAGTGTTATGGTGTAGATGCACAATCGATAAATTTTACTGCTGGCCAGACCCTCTGCTAGAAGAGGGAACTGAAATAAAAGAATAGTACAAAAGGAACTGCAAAGGAACTACAGATTTAGATCCTTATGGTCTTAATGAGACTTTATCTTATGGGTGTTATCTCGAGGTGACCGTTGTTTCTGCTCCCCGAGTTATAAACCGTTCAGTCAGAACATTAAAACTACCTGCCTAATTGCGTCGGTACCCCTTGTGCTGCCAAATCACTTATGACCCTGTGATATCAGGCACTGAGGCATTAGCAGCAGATCCTTTAAGTCCTGTAAGTTGCTTGATCAAATTCGAACACCAAGTAAACACCTTGAACTCTTTGTCATGTTCTTTAAACTATTCCCGGACAATTTTTTTTCAGTGTGGCAGGGCGCATTATCATGCTTAAGAGGTCACTGCCATCAGGAAATACTGATGCCATGAAGCCATGAATGTCAGAATCCAATGTTTCCCTGTAGAACATTGTTCAGATTTCAAAATTCCTTCACACTGTGTTCTGACACCTTACTATTCGGGAAACACCACACGAGACCTGTCCTCTTGGAGATGCTCTGACCCAGTCGCATGTCTATGTTAAGCAAACCAACTATGGGCACATCATCTCAGGCTCCTATTGACTGCACATGATGTCTATCATATGCATCAGTATGCCCCCTCTACTGTTCTTATAAGCTGTATACATGGGGAAGTCCCTATGATGTCATACAAGGTTATAAATAGATAGAGGTCGGGGTCCCAGCATTGTTAGCTGCGTAATCCCTGAGGATGCAGGTCCACAGCGAAACATGTCAGGGGGCAGGGATCCTTTGTTTTAATAAGTAATATGATGTTCTAGTAAGCAAAAATGCAGCCATGTTGCAGACACCAGACGCATCTTATTGTATTTCACGTTCACACATCTGTGTGTTATGCTATTAATACTACTGCGATTTAGCTGAGTTATATACTACAATATCTAATGTCTGGAATACTGCAGCTTTAGGACTCAATGAACTTTATCATTGATTTGTCTCCTGCTCAGGTATTCACTACCTTTTGGGTAGTGATGGGCCCCTTCTCTTAAATGGGCCATTTGGTACTGTTGTCTGATTTACCCTCCGTCCCTCAATTGGCTTTGATATTCTTGAAGGAAATATTTCTCCTCCATGGCCTTTTAGCTCAGATTGTATCTGATTGGGAAGTGCAGTTTGTCCCCAAAATCTGGAGGGCACTGTATAAGACCTTGAAAATCTCCCTGGACTTTTCCTCTGTATACCATCCTCAGAATAACGGTCAGACAAAACGAATCAACCAGGTTCTTGAGCAATATCTTCTAACCTATGTCAATGCTTATCAGAATAATTGGTCTGAGTTGCTACCCTGGACTGAGTTTGCCCACAACAACCACGTCTCCGAGGTATCCGGAAAATCTTAATATGAGATGATCTAAAGCCTGAGTATTCCTCTACTGAAATTGGGAAAGCCTCAGGTGCCTGATGCTGTAGATGTTTTGAAAAATATTCAGGACATCTAGAGGTCCACAAAAATTTTGAGGCTGTGATTGCCAAGGCATGGTGCAGATAAGCACTGATGCCCGAGTCCCAAAATTGTTCCTGGGGATAGAAACTGGCTGTCCACTAAGCATATTCGACTAAGCGTTCTATCTTATAAACCTGCTTCATGTAAAATTGGGCTATTCTAGGTACTGAAGCAGATTAGCTAAGTTAACGGGGGGTGTACTGTAACCTAACCCGACTCTGGCGTCAAGTCCTGGCAAGCGACCACAGCTCTAGCCCTGGATGAATTCAGCCGTGGCTCTCCTTATATATTAACTCTGTTCTTACCTCCTGACCTTGATCTTCTTCCTGGATTGCATTCCTGTCTCATCCCCCTTGGATTTGTCACTTGGTTCTTGTGGTTCTACTGCTGGTACCGACTCTTGACCTGTCTACTGCTTATGATTCTGTCTCATCTACCGGCTTATTGTTTCCTAACTCCTATTCCGTTAACTAAGCTTTTTTGCTTGTAACTACTTGCACTAAGGTGGAACGAAGGCATTGCTGCTTTGACCATGGGGAGTAGGGGGTGAATTCCCATGGGAACAGGTGGCACTGCTATGACTATTGGAGGATGTAGGGCCTGCAGTGATGAATGGCAAAAAGGCAGGTACTGGAGAAACGCCAGCACTGATTTTGACTACCTTAGGGAGTCCACTTTCTGTCTGCACAAATGGCACCTAGATATAGACACCATAGACTGTAATTGTACCAGACCACCAGGAACTATGGACTCAACATATCCCTTACCACCAGGACAGAAGCTGAATGTCCTTTTGACTACCAGGGATAGAAGTTTATTATTTTACCAGGAGCCAGTAGATGAATCCTTCTCTCACCACAAGTGAATAAATGCTGAACTAATGCCCAACATGGATTGAATGCTCTATTTTTCACAAAGCACTATGTATAGGGACTTCACCACTTACAACATTGTTCCATTTTACCACCAGATATGTTATGTCTAAATATATGGAATGAAATGCATAACTTACTAATAGAGACATAAATGTTCAAATAAACACCAAGAACTGGATGGCAGGTAGTCCACTGATAGGCACTGTCCACTATTCACTGAATGCAGTGAAAAGTACCAACAGAAATAACATGCTGAATAACTCTAATGAATGCCATTGTTTCCTCAGGGTGGGTATTCCACGGTAGCTACACTATGTGGCAAAAAGTATGTGGATATCCGTCCTAATTATTGCGTTCAGGTGTTTCAGCCACATCATTTGCAAACAGGTGCATAAAATCAAGCACACTGTTTTGCAATCTTCAAAGAGAATATTGGTAGCAGTATGGGTCACACTGAGGAGCTCAGTAACTTTGAACGTGGCACTGTCATAGGATGCCACCTTTGCCAAGTCAGTTTGGGAAAATTTTTATCTGGTAGATCTGCCCTTGTCAACTGTAAGTCCTATTATTGTGAAGTGGAAGCCTCTAGTAGAAACCACAGCTCAGCCACAAAGTGATAGACCAAGAAGCTCACAGAGGGAGTGATAAAGTGCGTGTCACATGCAAATAGCTTATCCTCTGTTGCACCACTCACGACAGAGTTTCAAACTGACTCTGAAAGTGACATCAGCACAAGAACATCTTTGGGATGAATGGAAACGCCAAAAGTGAGCCAGACCTTCTCATCCAACATCAGTGCCTGACCATACAAATGCTCTTTTGGCTGAATGGGCACAAATTCCCACAGACACTTCAAAATGTTGTGGAAAGCCTTCCCATAAGAGTGGCGGCTGGTATAGCCACAAAAGGGGGCCATAACTCCATATTAAAACCCATCGTTTTGAGATGGGATGTCCAATAAGCTCATATAGGTGTGATGGTCAGGTGTCTACATACTTTTGGCAATATAGTGTATACAAAATTACTGATGAAATCAGTAACTATATGAATTAATTTGCTTGACACTACTGTATATTCATATGCATGTCAATATTAAAAAAATCGGGTCACGCAGAATAAATATTTGAACTATGCTTTTCAATTGTATCTGTAGGAAATAAAGGCTTGTAGAATGTGGTAAAGACCTCAGAAGAGCATGTAAGACTTTTCTAGAGAGTAATGAGTCATGGCGAAGCCATGAAAATTGACAAAAGACTGAAGGTTAACTCAGTGTTGTTGACTGAGGAATGTAGTTAGAAGAATGAGAGAATGGTAGAAAAAAAAAATGTAAAGCAGATGGAGGAAGTGACATTTTGGTAATAACTTCTCCCACATCTTGAGTATCAGAATATAGTGCTGTGATTCACTAATGGGGCATGGTAATAGTCCAGTAACTAGAATTCATAGGGCCTCATGGCAAAATTAGATGGGTTCCTACCACCTAATGACAGAAAACTGAAATAGTAGCATAAGTAGGTATGACTAACAGTGCTATATATCAGAGAACCCACATAGTGCTAGGTAGCAGAAAGCCATAAACTTGTTATTTCCTACAAAAAGGTAAAATGTCTGTGTAGCGACTGCGGCCACGGACCACCGCCGTGCCCCATCAGCGGATGGCCATGACCACAGCCTCCCGGCCATGTGCCAGCATCTCCCTCCCCGGAGAGATGCCAGCTCGTGCGGCCTTCCCGTCCCGGACTGAGCATTAGGGTGCGCACTCGTCCCCGGTCTTAAAGGGCCAGCGTGAATGCACTAAAGTTTCCCTAACCTATCCCCAGATTACCCTGCACTATAAAAAGTGCTCCGCCCTTCCACTCCTTGCCTGAGCATTGCAGTTGTCTACCCATGTTCGTATTGCAAATGGTCCCTTAGATGTCTCCTGCTCCCAGTGTTCCCGTGCCCTGCTTCCTGTATCCTGTATCCCGTGGTGTGTTTGTTCCTGAGCCTTTCTAGCGTTGCATTGTGTCATCTGCTACGCCTGCTGTTATACACCACGTCTGGTGTCATCCGCTACGCCTGCTGTTATACACCACGTCCGGTGTCACCTGCCACGCCTGCTGTCACACCCCATGTCTGGTGTCATCTGCCACTCCTGGTATCATCCGCCACGTTTGGCGCTACGTGCCAAGTCAAGTCCCATCTGTTCCAAAGCCTCTGCTACTGTCTGGACTATCTCAGGTACCCTTGTGCTACGAACCTTGTATAGACTTTGTATAGTCTGAGATTTGGCCAGCTGCCACTCCACTGCGGCGGAGCAACCTAGTGAGTTCACATACCTCTAGATCGTGACAGTCTGTAAATGAGTGGAACCCGACAAGCTCTGGGCCCAATGTAGGCCCCATATGTTTCTCCAAATGTAGCTTACAGCCATCACCCAAAGTTGTATGTGGCCCACGAGCAGAGGCATAGTTAGGTTCTCCAGCACCCGAGGCAAAGATTCAATTCCACCCCCCCCCACAAACAGCTTTCCCGTCATCTCCTTCCCCATCGCCATGTTTGTGTTCTTTACCAATAAATTAGTTGTAATTTTTTTTTACACATTTTTTTTAATGTAACTCGAGCATAAAGCCATTCGTATATTTTAGAAGCAAAATAGTTCTATATACAACACCAGAACCAAGCTCATTACATATACACAACAACAGAACAAAACTCAGTACATTTATACAGCTTCAGGACCAAGCTCAGTACATATACACAACACCAGAACCAAGCTCATTACATATATACAGCGCCAGAATAAACCTCATTACATATATACAACGCCAGAACAAAGCTCATTACATATATACAGCACCAGAACCAAGCTCATTACATATATACAACACCAGTACCAATCTCAGTACATAAATGCAACACCAGAACCAAGCTAAGTACATATACACAGCACCAGAAAGAAGCTCATTACATATATACAGCACCAGAACAAAGCTCAGTACATATATACAGCACAAGAACCAAGCTCAGTACATATATGCAGCACCAGAACTAAGCTCAGTACATATATGCAGCACCAGAACAAAGCTCATTACATATATACAGCACCAGAACTAAGCTCAGTACATATATACAGCACCGGAACAAAGCTCAGTATATATATACAGTATCAGATCCAAGATCAGTACATATATACAACACAAGGAACAAAGCTCAGTACATTAATACAGTACCAGAACCAAGCTTAGTACATATATACTGCGCCAGAACCAGGCTCAGTGCATATATACAGCATCAGAACCAAGATCAGTACATATATACAGTGCCAGAACCAAGATCAGTACATATATACAGCTCCAGAACCAAGCTCAACACATATATATACACAGTACCAGAACCAAGCTCAGTACATATATACAGCACCAGAACCAAGCTCAGTACATACACTACCGTTCAAAAGTTTGGGGTCACCCAGACAATTTTGTGTTTTCCATGAAAACTCACACTTATATTTATCAAATGAGTTGCAAAATGACTAGAAAATATAGTCAAGACATTGACAAGTTTAGAAATAATGATTTTTATTTCAAATAATAATTTTCTCCTTCAAACTTTGTTTTTGTCAAAGAATGCTCCATTTGCAGCAATTACAGCATTGCAGACCTTTGGCATTCTAGCTGTTAATTTGCTGAGGTAATCGGGAGAAATTTCACCCCATGCTTCCAGAAGCCCCTCCCACAAGTTGGATTGGCTTGATGGGCACTTCTTGCGTACCATACGGTCAAGCTGCTCCCACAACAGCTCTATGGGGTTGAGATCTGGTGACTGTGCTGGCCACTCCATTACAGATAGAATACCAGCTGCCTGCTTCTTCCCTAAATAGTTCTTGCATAATTTGGAGGTGTGCTTTGGGTCATTGTCCTGTTGTAGGATGAAATTGGCTCCAATCAAGCGCTGTCCACAGGGTATGGCATGGCGTTGCAAAAGGGAGTGATAGCATTCCTTATTCAAAATCCCTTTTACCTTGTATAAATCTCCCACTTTACCAGCACCAAAGCAACCCCAGACCATCACATTAGCTCCACCATGCTTGACAGATGGTGTCAGGCACTCTTCCAGCATATTTTCAGTTGTTCTGCTTCTCACAAATGTTCTTCTGTGTGATCCAAACACCTCAAACTTCGATTCGTCTGTCCATAACACTTTTTTCCAATCTTCCTCTGTCCAATGTCTGTGTGCTTTTGACCATATTAATCTTTTCCTTTTTTTAGCCAGTCTCAGATATGGCTTTTTCTTTGCCACTCTGCCCTGAAGGCCAGCATCCCGGAGTCGCCTCTTCACTGTAGACGTTGACACTGGCGTTTTGCGGGTACTATTTAATAAAGCTGCCAGCTGAGGACCTGTGAGGCGTCTATTTCTCAAACTAGAGACTCTAATGTACTTGTCTTGTTGCTCAGTAGTGCAACGGGGCCTCCCACTTCTATTTCTACTCTGGTTAGAGCCTGTTTGTGCTGTCCTCTGAAGGGAATAGTACACACCGTTGTAGGAAATCTTCAGTTTCTTGGCAATTTCTCGCATGGAATAGCCTTCATGTCTAAGAACAAGAATAGACTGTCGAGTTTCACATGAAAGCTCTCTTTTTCTGGCCATTTTGAGAGTTTAATCGAACCCACAAATGTAATGCTCCAGCTAGAATAGTCATTTAGCACATTAACAATGTATAGAGTGTATTTCTGATTAATTTAATGTTATCTTCATTGAAAAAAACTGTGCTTTTCTTGCAAAAATAAGGAAATTTCTAAGTGACCCTAAACTTTTGAATGGTAGTGTACATACAACACCAGCACAAATGCAGCTCAATTTAGTGCAAGCCCTGCCATATAGGTTTGCACTAAATTGTATACATCTCTGTAAAGGATCTGCCAGACACAACTTCTGTGTCGACGCCCATAGGTAATCAGTCTGCACCTGCTTCTTTGTCTGTGAGACTGACTCCATCTTCCACCACCCAGGATGGCAGGCTTAGGAGTGGGAGAGCCTATCACAGCCTGGCCAGACGTTGCTAGCTCCCGCCCTCTGTCTATTTATACCTGACTTTCCTGTTCCTCCTTTGCTTGTGATTCTTCTCTGTTGGTTTCCTGGCCCTGCTGCAGCTTCTTGAACTACTGATCCTCTGCTTGTGATTGACCTTGGCTTTTCAGACCACTCTTCTGCTCTGCGTTTTTGTACCTCGCTCATCTCCTGGTTTGACTCGGCTCGTTCACCTCGCTTGTTGCTCACGGTGTTCACGTGGGCAACTTCCCCATTTCCTTCGCTTCTTTGTACCCTTGTCTGTTTGTCTGTCGTGCGCCTATTGAGTGTAGGGACCGTCGCCCAGTTGTACCCCATCGCCTAGGGCGGGTCGTTGCAAGTAGGCAGGGACTGAGTGGCGGGTAGATTAGGGCTCACTTGTCTGTTTCCCTACCCCGACATTACAGCTCCCAGCATGATCCAAACAATGGTAAGGATATGCTGGGAGTTGCTGTTTCGCAAAAAAAAAAATCATACCACCCATTATCTCGCCGGAGATCATACAGTGACTACAGTGCTGATTAGAGGCAGAATTAACATTTACATTACCTGACTCACAGATGACGTCATATTGTAGTTGTTCTTTTTTTCCTCCATTCGGTCCAGACCTCTATGACGACTTCCCCCGGCCACAGCCCATTTCTGAAGTTTGAAACTGAGATGTCTTCAGCTTCTCACTTTTCAAACATTTCTGCACTTATAAGCGAAGATAAAATTCTCATGGTGCCAGACACTGTACACCTAAATATAATAGCGCCATACACTGTCCCTGATTATAATAGTACCATACACTGTGTCCCACACACACACACATACACACACACACACACACACACCGTGCCCCCTGTAGATAATGCCCCTATAGAGCCCCCTGTAGATAGTGCCATACATAGATCCCCCTGTAGATACAAGAAAGTAGAGAAACTGCAGCACACATAGTTATCGAAGTATCAAAAAAAGGTGTCTTTTATTTCACCATAATAAATAGCGACACTTTCGACCCAGTTGTGGGTTTTTCTCAAGCAATAAACAAGTGCTTATATGTGGTTTATATAGTGGAAATGACATCACAACAGTGATTACATATGCAAATGCACATGCAAAACAATTTAGACAAATGTGTCAATTATATGAATAAAAATACATACATGAACAAATAAAATCACTTACATGACCCTGGTAGATGGATAACCGGACTGTCAAATGAAGCAAAAGACTAGATGTCCTACAATAAAATTTTGATCTATCAGCGTTCAACCATCCCATGCACAAGAATGAGTATACGTCATGACAGCGTCGCCGTCACTTAGTTACCACGCTCACGTGACCCCAAACTTGATGTCACGTCCACAGTGTTTCCTGGGATTGTGATGTGCTGCTGATTTTTTTTTCTCCCCCTGTAGATAGTGACCCCATAGAGCCCCCTGTAGATAGTGCCCCACATACAGCCCACTGTAGATAGTTTCCCACATATAGCCACCCATGTAGATAGTGCCCACATATAGCCACCCCTGTAGATAGTGCCCTACATATAGCCCCCCTGTATATAAGCCACACATATAGCCCCCTCTGAAAATAGTGCCCCACATGTAGCCCCATAGATAGTGCCCCACATATAGCCCCACTGTAGATAGTGTTCCACATATAGCCCACCCCTGTACATAGTGCCCATCATATAGCCCACCCCTGCAGATAGTGCCCTACATATATTTCCCCCTATAAATGGTGCTCCATATACAGTGAAGGAGATAAGTATTTGATCCCTTGCTGATTTTGTAAGTTTGCCCACTGTCAAAGTCATGAACAGTCTAGAATTTTTAGGCTAGGTTAATTTTACCAGTGAGAGATAGATTATATTAAAAAAAAAACAGAAAATCACATAGTCAAAATTATATATATTTATTTGCATTGTGCACAGAGAAATAAGTATTTGATCCCCTACCAACCATTAAGAGTTCAGCCTCCTCCAGACCAGTTACACGCTCCAAATCAACTTGGTGCCTGCATTAAAGACAGCTGTCTTAAATGGTCACCTGTATAAAAGACTCCTGTCCACAGACTCAATTAATCAGTCTGACTCTAACCTCTACAACATGGGCAAGACCAAAGAGCTTTCTAAGGATGTCAGGGACAAGATCATAGACCTGCACAAGGCTGGAATGTGCTACAAAACCATAAGTAAGACGCTGGGTGAGAAGGAGACAACTGTTGGTGCAATAGTAAGAAAATGGAAGACATACAAAATGACTGTCAATCGACATCGATCTGGGGCACCATGCAAAATCTCACCTCGTGGGGTATCCTTGATCCTGAGGAAGGTGAGAGCTCAGCCGAAAACTACACGGGGGGAACTTGTTAATGATCTCAAGGCAGCTGGGACCACAGTCACCAAGAAAACCATTGGTAACACATTACACCTTAATGGATTAAAATCCTGCAGTGCCCGCAAGGTCCCCCAGCTCAAGAAGGCACATGTACAGGCTAGGGATGCACGGTGCATCGAAACTTCGATACTGTTTCGATACTGTGCATCCCTAAACGGTTCGATACCGCTATTTCCTGTATTTCGATACTTCGCTGCGCAGCCGCACAGCTCAGTATAGTAATACATGAATGTATGAGAGCGGGGCTGCGGCTGTGTAATTCAGCCACAGCCCCGCTCCTGAGTCATGATAAGTTCGCGGGGTCAGGATGATGTGATGCGGCCAGCGCTGCACTAATGAGCGGCAGCACTGGAGACAGAACATGGCGGGCGCACTACAAAACACCCCCATGTTCTGTCCTCTGTGCCTGAACTGCCGCTCATTAGTGCAGCGCCGGCCGCATCACCTCATGCTGACCGCGCGCGCACTTACTGTCAGGAGCGGGGCAATGGCTGTATTACACAGCCGCAGCCCCGCTCTATAACGGTGGAGATCAGAGAAACCTCTCATCTCCGCCGTTATTCTCCTGAATGCTGCGATCACAGCGGACTGCAGCATTCAGGAGAAAATGAGCAGGGGGGATGCCCCTGGATCGCGTCACAGGGAATTCCTGTGACGCGATCGAGGGCCATACCATATATGGGCAGACAGCCCAGGGTCTATTGACGGACCCCAGGGCTGTCTTACCATATTTCATGTTGTTAGGACATACCCAAGTACGTCCTAACAACTGCCTGTGTATTATCCGTCCACAGGCTAATGTACTGGCACATATCTGATAGATGTCAGTACATTAAAGTTTAAAAATAAAGTAAAAACAAAGTATTGTTAAATTTAAAAAAAAAAACCCACACTTACCCTTTTTAACAATAAACATTAAAATAAGTCTCAATACATAAAATATTCACACATTCAGTAATGGCGCGCACAACAATTTTTTTGCATCATTTATGATGTGTACGCTGTAAAAAAATGAAATAAACACGGCTTTCATTCACTTATTAATGTGAGGCGCGAGGTGCGATGAATTTACCCTCCAAGTTCCTCACATTAATAGTAATTAACCCCATCATGTACCTCGCACATTAACCCATTATGACTGAGAAACATGATGGGATTAATTACTATTAATGTGAGGCGCGTTCAAAATTCATCACACGTCGCGCCTCACATCAGAAAACGGAAGAATTTTTTTTATTATTACTGTTGGCAAAAGTATCGAAATTGGTATCGAAATCGCAATACTAAACGAAGTATCGGTATCGAAGTCCAAATTCTGGTATCGTGACATCCCTAGTACAGGCCCGTCTGAAGTTTGCAAATGAACATCTGGATGATTCTGAGAGTAATTGGGAGAAGGTGCTGTGGTCAGATGGGACTAAAATTGAGCTCTTTGGCATTAACTCAACTCGCCGTGTTTGGAGGAAGAGAAATGCTGCCTGTGACCCAAAGAACATCGTCCCCACTGTCAAGCATGGAGGTGGAAACATTATGTTTTGGGGGTGTTTCTCTGCTAAGGGCACAGGACTACTTCACCGCATCAATGGGAGAATGGATGGAGCCATGTACCGTCAAATCCTGAGTGAAAACCTCCTTCCCTCCACCAGGACATTAAAAATGGCTCGTGGCTGGGTCTTCCAGCACGACAATGACCCGAAACATACAGCCAAGGCAACAAAGGAGTGGCTCAAAAAGAAGCACATTAAGGTCATGGAGTGGCCTAGCCAGTCTCCAGACCTTAATCCCATCGAAAACTTATGGAGGGAGCTGAAGATCCGAGTTGCCAAGCGACAGCCTCGAAATCGTAATGATTTACAGATGATATGCAAAGAGGAGTGGGCCAAAATTCCATCTAACATGTGTGCAAACCTCATCATCAACTACAAAAAACGTCTGACTGCTGTGCTTGCCAACAAGGGTTTTGCCACCAAGTATTAAAGGGAACCTGTCACCAGAATTTCACCTATTGAACTTCACTTATCCCTCACTGGCCGCTGCTATCAAAAGTTCATTGCCGTTATCCCCTCTCCTAAACTCCTCCCCCGACTGTAAATAACGGTCATTTTGCGCTTTTTATCGTAATAATCCGGCGTCCCTTTGTGCGCACACCCCAGAAGAGGACATCAATGCACAAGCGCAGGATTTTGTGTGCTGGGGGAAGGCGACGAGCTGTCAATCAAAAGTATGGAGGCCGGGGAAACGCGGAAAGACTTGAGGAATGAAAATATGACTCTTTTCAAACTAAGATTTGACTCTTTTCAAGAGAAGATCTGACTCTTTTCTGCTCATTAGCATACGGTGTGGGAACACTAAAACACTGAATACTAAAGCTACAGAGCCAGACAATTATAGGTTATATAGAAATTATTTTTCACCCGCTACCACCAGGTATTGCTGGTTTAATAGGTGAAATGCTGGTGACAGGTTCCCTTTAAGTCTTGTTTGCCAAAGGGATCAAATACTTATTTCTCTGTGCACAATGCAAATAAATATATATAATTTTGACTATGTGATTTTCTGTTTGTTTTTTAATATAATCTATCTCTCACTGGTAAAATTAACCTAGCCTAAAAATTCTAGACTGATCATGTCTTTGACACTGGGCAAACTTACAAAATCAGCAAGGGATCAAATACTTATTTCCTTCACTGTATAGCCCACCCCGCTATATAGTGCCTCGCATATTTCTCCCCCTATAGTGCTCCATATATAGCCCACCCCTGTATATAGCCGCCTGTAGATATAGCCCACCTCTGTAGATAGTGCCCTGCATATATCTCCCCTATAAATAGTGCTCCACATATAGTCCACCCCTGCATATAGTGGCTCACATATAGCTCCCTCTATAGTGCTCCACATATAGCCCACCCCTGTATATAGCTCCCCTGTATATAGTGCCTCACATATAGCTCCGCCTATAGTGCTCCACATATAGCCCACTTCTGTATATAGCCCCCCTGTATTTAGAGTCAACCCCTGTAGATAGAGCCCCCCTGTAGGTAATATCACTCACTTGTAAAATTAACCTAGCCTAAAAATTCTAGACTGATCATGTCTTTGACAGTGGGCAAACTTACAAAATCAGCAAGGGATCAAATACTTATTTCCTTCACTGTATAGCCCACCCCGCTATATAGTGCCTCACATATTTCTCCCCCTATAGTGCTCCATATATAGCCCACCCCTGTATATAGCCGCCTGTAGATATAGCCCACCTCTGTAGATAGTGCCCTGCATATATCTCCCCTATAAATAGTGCTCCACATATAGTCCACCCCTGCATATAGTGGCTCACATATAGCTCCCTCTATAGTGCTCCACATATAGCCCACCCCTGTATATAGCTCCCCTGTATATAGTGCCTCACATATAGCTCCGCCTATAGTGCTCCACATATAGCCCACTTCTGTATATAGCCCCCCTGTATTTAGAGTCATCCCCTGTAGATAGAGCCCCCCTGTAGGTAATATCACTCACATTTTTATTAGGATAAAAAAAAAACTTTACACACTCATCTTAATGCTGTTCCTGTGCTGTCCGGTGGCAATGCAGACCTGCTTTCTTCTGAGCAGGTCTGCTGGGGTTGAAAGATGCAAGTGGCGCAATGACGTCATCGCGCTGCTTGCGTCGTTGAAATGCGCTGATTGACAGGGCAAGTCATTCTGCCCTGCCAATCAGCGCCTTTCATAGATGCAAGCGGTGCGATGATGTCATCGTACTGCTTGCGTCCATGAAAGGCACTGATTGGCGGGGCACTATGACTTGCCCTCTCAATCAGTGCCTTTCAACAACGCAAGTGGCGCAAAGAAGTAATCGCTATTGATATTGAGTGGTTGAAGAGTGCAGAATGTCCGGGCACGGAACATACCCGGCCATTCGTCGCCTACAGTGCAGGAGGGGGTGGCGGCAACAGGCCATCGCGCAACCCCCCTTCTTCCTTCCTAGTTACGCCCCGGGCACATGCCCCGCCTGCCCCTCCTAGCTATGCCCTAGTGCGCGGGGCAGATGCCCTGCCTGCCCCCCCATAGCTAACCCCCTACTCACAAGGTATATAAAAGGTTGGGGACTACTGGTGTAGGCTATAACTGATTGATGGAGGGAAGTAAGTGACGGAATGAGAATTATTGAGTAACATGCTTAATTGCTGGGGCAAGGTTTGTGCCATGAATGACTAATGTGGCATAAGCAAACCATGATTGACTAATGCGACATGGCGTGAAGCATGGTTCACACAAATACACACACACACACACACACACACACACACACACACACAGGGTCACACAAATACACACACACACACACACACAGTTTTGAGTCAGTTTTTGGCTCAGATTTTGAAGCCAAAACTAGAAGTTGATTTAAAAGTATGTGTATATATAAGAAAAGACTGATGCATCTCCTTTCTTTTGTGTTCCCTCATATAAGAAAATAGAGGCTGAAATGCTTTAATAGAGATCTATATTTCAGCCTCCATTGTTTAATACGAGGGACACTTGGCTCTGTAACAAGTAATTCCCCCATCGGTAAAATGCTGGTAAAGCTAATTTTTATAATTTTTGCTCCTTTCTAATGGAAATACATTAGGAGACATGAAAACAATGTGATACAAAAAAATAATAATAAGATATACAGATGCAGCAAACTTTAACTTGACACTGATAACTTGCTGCAGTGTGATAAGTTATCACTGTAAAGAGAAGACCAATCAGCGTCATACACTTCTCTCCATTCATGTACTCAGACATCGTGATCTTGCGATATCACGATGTGCTGCCACTTACTCACACATTAACTTTACTGAAGTGTCTCGAGAGTGAATAGACATCACAGCCAGGACGCGATGTATATTCACAATCCCGACACTTCAGTAACGTTTGTGTGGGACTTACAGCACAGCACATAGTGATCTCGCAAGATCACGATCTCTGAGTACATGAATGGAGAGAAGTGTATCATGCTGACCACATGCGCAGTTGTCTATTAAGAAAGTCATTAGCATAAATCTAAAATAGGTCATAACTTGGTCAAAATTGATTGTTTTTCTAAATAAAAACCACTGCTGTGATCTACATTACAGCGCCAATCACATTATGTAGGAGATAGGGCGCTTATAATGTGGTGACAGAGCCTCTTTAAATATGTGTAGATAACTTTTATAAGTAATTATGGAGAAGCTTTAAGTTTATGACCCATGCATATCTGGTTGATATTTACAAACAGAACTATAGGCCCTATAGGTAGAACAAGGAGAAACGTTGTTAGTAAGATAGTATAAAGAGTAAATAGGAATCTCAAGAAGTAAAAGGGAAACAGAGATTTACCTAAAGTGAAGTAAAAGATACAGGACTCAGAGAGGCACCCGGATAACAAGCAAGAATCTGATTTCAGTACATTTATGACTAGAAGGCAGAAGTGAATTGAATCTGACAAGTCAAACTTATAATTATGTTGTTGTTTTTTTTGTTTAAACTGCTATGGGCCCATACTTTATCTCCGTCTGCCTCTGATTTTCTACATGGCATGTTTCTTTATATAGTACATTATGAAGGTAATGTTTCTACAAAGCATTGCTTATAGAAAATAATACAATATCCCAAGATGGCACCAGGCGGCAAAACTACAAGGACTCATATTCCATGCACGTGGCTTTACTTTGTGCATGAACCCTTAGGAGGGGAGCAGGTAATCATATGCAGGGAAACAAGAGAACATGTATAAAGTGAGAAAAGTTAAAACTGGTGTTAACACATACTATTGAAGAAATAATGACGGTATTGGTTCAGAGCGCACTAGACTAAAGGAGGTGCACGAATAGGGTCCCAACCCAATCGTATGTGAAGAAGTATTCGGCACACAAACAAATGTGGTTCATAAATTTTTCGGTTTTATTATATTGAATTTGATGCCATGGGCAAGGTGCGTGCAACGTTTCGGTCCACAGACCTTCGTCAGGCACTAGATCCCACTTGGCATTTGTCTATCCTGTTGTTGAGCGCTGCAGTCAGTATGGCGCCAAGAAACAAGCGGTAAGCCGCCATACTGACTGCAGCGCTCAACAACAGGATAGACAAACGCCAAGTGGGATCTAGTGCCTGACGAAGGTCTGTGGACCGAAACGTTGCACGCACCTTGCCGATGGCATCAAATTCAATATAATAAAACCGAAAAATTTATGAACCACATTTGTTTGTGTGCCGAATACTTCTTCACATACGAAGAAATAATGACGTTAACAGAAAGGGCTGAAAATGTAGAAATATCATCAATGTGTAAATGCAGAAGTATTGTGAATATTCTATGAAAGAGAAGAGAACAATTGATCAAGGAAACAAAGGTTGAAGCATATTTCCTGAAAATAAATGAAGAAAAAAACTAAAAGATAACACAGCTGCTTACTGACAGCCATGAGTGATGGGGAGGAACGGCTATATTCCCAGGTCACTCCCACGATTACTGGTTTAATTTGCATTTCATTTATGAATATTATCATTACTATTATTAGCCATCAACGTTTTGCAATAAACTACAATTTGGCACAGAAAAAGTGAGTCTTATATGCCACAGCAAAGCTAAAGATTGAATTTAAGCATGGTAATATTCAAATAACCTGGGATGTGGTACAAATATACTGAGTCTGGAAAAAAGAGAATGCACCTAGCTTATTTATTCATATATATTTTTTATTTTGAAGTTTTCTACTTGATGCCAAATAATACTGTACAAACATCATGTACTTGTCCATCGCATAGTCCTGTGTTAAAAAGCTTGATGCAACCTATTACAAGCATCAAGACGGAGAACATGAAGGAAATTGAGTAAATGAATACTAAATTTCAGGCTTAATGACCAGTTTTGTTCCTGTTATTAGAAATAGTTCCCTAGAGCATGAACAACTAAAAGAAAACAAAAACAGAATGAAATAAAAAAAAAAACATAAATAATTAAAACATAATGTTCAGTCCATTGCATTCATTTAATATGATGAGTTGTGTTAAGCATCACTTAGATCTTCCCAAGGGATGTATTGTGTATGATATGAAACAGTAAGAGATAGATGAGAAATGCCTGATAGGGACAACAGAGGGGAGGAAGGTTAATGTACAGTAGTCTGTGGCTGCGAATGGATATCTATTTTTGTGATGGTGTACTGTAGAGAGAGTTTTATGAGAATCAAAAATAATGGAAGTATTAAAAACAAAATGGTAACATTTGGGGCCTGAGGGTAAAGTAGAATGATCTTGAGCCCAGCCCAAGTGAAGAGTGGGAATTAGAAAACAGCAGTTTAAGGGAAACAATTTTGTACAATTGAACACCTTTCCTAAGGGTGAAAACAAAGACATAATGATAACAAAACAGAGGGTCTAATAGTAAACACGAAGCAGGTAGAATGTGTTCTTGTAAAAACAACACAAGCTCCAATTTTTTTTTATTTATTATAGAACAGTAATCTTTGGTGTCAAGGAGCCATCAGAACAAGATTAAATTGCACTTCCCCTTAAAATAAAATAAAAAATGCCTGCAGTTTAAGGCAACTTTTTTGTCAGGGAGGCTGGAGGACAACCCATGTATTAGCAGTAATATTAAACTTTGCTCAGCTTTCCTAGAAAAAGATATACCATAGGTCAGAAATATAAGAAATCTTTAGGCTATAAGGGCTCATGCATACTATACAACCTTCCAGGTGTACAAAGTCATAATACAGCCATAATAAGAATCTATAAGGCCCTACTAACTCTGTATGCCTCTGATTTCATATAGAGACATACAGAGGTTTTCTGTGCTGGAAATTCACATAAATCCGACAGAAAAAAAATGGTGCCATGTTCGATCAAATAGCATATTAGGGAGGATGTCCAAATCATAAATTTTTGTCCCAGACTGTTAGCTGTCTTGAGTAATTTAAATACAAGTAGGGGTAGAAGCTAGTCTCTTTCTTATTGATGTCTCTGTTAAACTACACTTAAGGTAGCCATACATTTTTGGATTAATGAATGTGTTGGAGTTTGGCTTATGGGTATCGTGGGGTATGCATACTAAAGGTATGTTCACACTAGGCGGATATGCTGCGTAAAAGTAATCAGCGTATCTAACCTAAAACCTGCAGAGAATCCCAGATTAAAAACTGCGCCAAATTGTGGTGCAGATTTTCGATTGAAATCTGCATTCCAGAAAAAGTTGAAAAAACAAAAAAACACTCTCTGATGTTGCCATTGTGACGTCTCCCTCTGTTCTCTGTGCAGCCCAGCCGACTGTTTTTGGCTGCAGCAGTCACATGGAATGAAACGTAATCCCAGGAGGACGGGCTTCACGGAGAATAGCTGGAAAGAAAAGGAGCTGACGCTATGACAATGCCTTTATTAAATTTAAACAAAAAAAAGTTGTTTTTCTGCTTTGCAATTTTTGCAGCGGAATTGCAACCACAATATTTGCAATTTCTTGTGGCTTTAACCTCTCCATCAAATTCAAATGGGGAAAACAGCACAAAAAAAGTGCAGCGATCCTGCAGCATAAATTGACGTGATGCAGATTAAAAACGTACCACAAGTCAATTTAAGAACGTTTTCTCAGCAGATTTTTTTCTAGATTTGTTCAAAGCTCACCCACTTTGCTGCTACTGTAAATGCTCCAGAATTTCCACATTGAGATCTATTGTGGAAAATTCACAGCTGATCCGCCCAATGTGAACATACTCTTAAGAAATCAAGTCTGCATACCATGGCAGGTCTTTGACAACAAATGTTGCAACTAAAAAAAAAAACTCATGGTGGTAGGAAAAGTAAAATGGTGTGGAATTGAATGTTATTATTGATATGTTATTGAGAGATCGGCTTCTCTAATGGCCGGACCCTGAGAAGCGAGATACAAACAGAGGCATAACTTCAAGCTCCTGGGCCCCAATGCAAAATTTTCTTTCACCTTCCAATAAAAATTGTTGTTCTGTGTGTTTATTTAGTTAGAGAGCCGCTGTTTTGCCTTAGTGGCCTCTTGATTTTTAAACAGATTTGAATATAATAATGATTTAATATAAGTTAGTGTAAGTGTAGCTGGATACATGTAATACAACATCAAACAATTGCTTTCTTCAAGGAACCAGACCAAGCAACAGTTGGATAAATGTCTTGGCGCTATAAGTATTTAATAGTACTACTACTCTTACACATGAGAGATTCAAGTTAATACTACTATTCAAATGTAGAAGACATACTGCACAATGACATGGTTTATAAACATGATGTTGGCTGATAACTGGCAAGAGACAGTAATACACCCTGTGGTGCTCCACAGATGATAGTATACACATTCTGACAGACCAGCCAATGCTACATCTGTGCAACAGATATTCTGATCTGTACCTGATGCCAAGAGTCTGGTATAACTGCCAGCACTTCCTAAGCAGCCAACATGACATCATTGCAACCAACCGGACCAGCTTTCAGACAGACAATAGTGTAGGGAAATAGTATTTGCGCCCCTCCTCTAGTCTCCTATTATTGCGAATTCTCCCATTAAATGGCTTAAGATCTTTAAACAAGGTAAATGTATATATGTTAAAAAAAAGAATTTGAGCAAACAAGCAATACAATTTTTGAACTATCACTACATTTAGTTAATGGGATTGTGAGCTGTGGGCAATCCCTTTTTTAAATGAGCCGCTCAATAATAAGCTAATCACAGGATGTTCCGCTGCAGGGAGCACCAGCGCTCAGCTGTGATCTGCACGGGAGCAAGTGATTCATCCCCCTAACGCATCACCACAGAGGAAACAATGCATTACATGCTGCTTAATGAACTCAAATGACGCCGTGTAACGCACAGACCCCCGGGTCCTCCAGAGAGAGTGACACTCTTTGGTGATTTATGGTGATTATGAATGAGGGAATCTCCTGTATTATGCAGAATTCCCTAATAAGGTATTGGCAAATAGGTTTGCTAAATGAGACCACCCCTTTAAGAAATAACAACGTCCAACACTCATATTGTCTATGTGAAAAAGGGGTTGCATGAGATTTGCTTTTTTCCCAGAAACACTCTTGTCTATGAGCTGTGTCTATTGTAGCTCAATATCATTCACACATCAGTCGCAACCTCTTTGATAGCTTGGGGAATCACATTTATAATTTCAGATCAAATTTTCATATCACTTCTCAATCTCATGCCACTGTAGATTTAACTGTACAATAAGAATTAAATGGGTATTCCCACTACAGCCCCAATGAGACAGGTTATAAAAGTAAGTTTGTTGGGGGTTTGAAATCAGAAGACAAAAACGAGGCGGCACAAATAGGACTGGCAGAAACTGTTAAATGCGTTCTCTCAATTTCCGGTGCTTCCATTCACACCTACTTTTTTTTTCCATACTATGACTATCCTTTCCGTAACATGTCATAGCAGAAAGGGGAGTTTGTATTACAGCTGACACCTCGCTCCAACGGCCAGGATTGGAGAGATCTCTGATCCCGGCCATTTAACCACTTAGATGCTATAATTAATACCTCATTGCCCAAAAAAAATTAATAAAAAGTTATCAAAAAGTCAAATGTACCCCAAAATGGAATCAATAAAAATTTGCTCGCAAGAAACAAGCCCTCACACTGCTCCATCAATAGAAAAATAAAAACCTTCTTGGTCTCAGAAAATGGTGACACAATATTTTTTAAACACATTTGTTTTTCTTTTGTAAAAGTAGTAAAACACAAAGAAAAAAACAATATTGTATTGCCATAATCATACTGACATGCAGAATAACGGTAACATATCATGTACATGTTATAAAACAATGGAGGAATTGTTTTTTTTTCCCTATTCCACTCCACAAAATAATTTTTAAAAGTCTTTCAGTACATTTTATAGTACATTAAATGGTGCCAATAAAAAATACAGGTTGTCCCTGCAAAAAACAAGCCTTCATACGGCTGAATAAAGAAAGCGTAACCCCTGTCTCTATTACTTACAAAGGATATATATATATAGATCATGTAAAAAAATCGGGTGAAAAATCCGTAAACACCACAAGTAATATACAAGACAAAACAGAACATTTTTACTTCTGAAACGGACCTGTAAAGGGCAGTCCAATGCGTAGTTAGTATGAACACTCTCCCCCAGGCTATATGCAATAGATAATCCACGATCCAGTGGGGGTATAGATAGTACCGCTGGCACTAGAGTAGACACAAACAATTTCCTGACGTCCTCCAGCAGAATAAAGTACCTTTGTCTCCCGTATGGGAAAAAAAGGAAACAATAGTGCAACACCCTTCAACACTGTTCTTGTCACACCAATTTTATTCCATACTTACGAGAAAAATAATTCTCAAACACATCCAAATAGATAAAATTAGTAAAAGCATGAGCGGCATATCATCGCCCTCATATGGCTATGTAAAAAAAAAAAGTTATGGCTCTTGTAAGGTGGGGAAAATGTTATGTCTCTTGTAAGGTGGGGAGGAAAAAACAAAAATGAAAGAAAAAATGTCCTGGATCTTAAAGGTCAAATAATATATGTAAGTTAAAAAGTCAAATAAGAGTATAATAAATATAAATATTTAGTATCCCCATAATCATAACTACTCTACAATACAATAAATGTAACAAATTATTTTATAGTGATCAAAGAAATAAAAAAAAATTGTGGAATATTTTCTTTCTGCGTTTGGCCTTTAATATTCATGAAATGTTTACATATACAGTATATACCCTTACACAGCTATGTTAACTTTGAAATAATAAAATAAGCTATAACTGTTGGAATACAAAGGGGCAAAACTAAATAAATCTTCAGTTTTTTAATAAACAGTTATGAGGTTTTTTAAATTAGTACATTGTTCATAATATACTAAACCAAATTGGAATTGTTCTGGCTCAGACTGTAGTTTAATTGTAAACCTTTGTTTTTGTATTATCCTTAAAGGCTATATAAACTTTTGAAGGCAAAATTATTTTTTTCTAATAAATCAATGTTGGAACAACTTTTTAGTTGTTTTTTTTTATTTAAAAAAAGTTTACCTTTTGAGATACAGCTTCTATGTATTTTGTGGTCAAAGCCGAATCTGTCAGGTCTGCAGGACTGACGGCTTTGGTGAAGGCTAGTCCTGCATGTCTCTGATGCAGGATTCAGCTATTATTGATCATATCTAAGTTTATGAACTAAGATGTGATCGATAATAGCTGGATCCTGCATCTAAGATGTGATCGATAATAGCTGGATCCTGCATTTCAGAGACATGCAGGACTAGCTTTCACTAAAACCGTCTGTCCTGCAGATCTTCGGATTCGGCTTTGACTACAAGCTACATAGTAGTTGTATCTCAAAAAGTAAAAACATTTTTTTAATAAAAACCTATTATACAGGTGTTCAAAATAAAATAAAATATTGATTTATTTTAAAGAATTGTCTTCAATAGTGTACATAGCCTGCAAATTCTGTGTTTTTTCCAGTAATATTTTTCAGCTACTTTTCTTCAACTTTAATCTTCAGAAAACATTTAAACATGGGCTGCAATGTATATAACATCACTATTTACACAGCAGAGAGGTCAGGTTAATCCTGGATAAGGTTCCGATAATGTTAATAATGAGGATGGAAATTACTTTCATTTAATTGTATTTGTATTGACACCATTTTTAAAGGTGAAACATTAATTATTGCAGGGGAATAGTCATGTACATTCTGTAAGGTACATTCTATCTAATTCATATCTATTTATCTATCTATTAATTATTTTTATAGTATAGGAATATGCATGTATGTATGTTCATATATGAACACATACAGTTAATGAAAGCTAAAATAATATCCATATCACACATATCCTGAAGGTGATGTGACAGTCAAGCACATGACGACTGAACATCAGGAGGATGTATATGTTGTTTATAATGCTTCAAAGAGATGGCATGTTCAGTAAAATCTCAACAGCTCACTCAAGACAGCAAGATATCCTACTCTTTCTTGTACTTGTCAGACCTTCGTCCCATCATCTGATCTTTTCCCCTTTCTCTGAATGATGGACATGTCACAAATAAACTGGTTTAGCCTAGAGAGCAGAGAGAAAATAGATCTATTAAACTCGCCACTCGCCAGCAAGGGAAGGAATTGCAGCATTATCTCCCTTGTCCATAGCACATCCTTCAAATTGTCCATTCCACATCTGTTAGTTTACTGTAGTTATGCAGAATTATAAGCTATTTCCTTCTAATACTCTGCAGAAAAAATTTAAGTAAAATATAAGCACATCTTCAGATTACAAAGAATTTATTGCAGTAAACTGCACCATGGCTAAGGATTAAGGGGAAAATCCATACTACCTTGTGACAGATTTCTGATTAGTTGTCCTGGGTATAGCTTATGATACCTGAGAAAATTGCTTTGAAAAAAATGAGCATTATAACCTGCCATCACAGTGCAGTTTGTGCCTGTTTTTTTTTGGTCAGATGAAAGTTTAGTGTTTGCAGTTTTTATTTCCCAATTGGTTAAAATAACAAATAAAAAAAAAACCTTAAAGAATAAAAAAGGTATCTCTACACTGGAGCACCATAAAAATTTTAAAAACTTTGTAAACGTATTGTATGTCTTACCGTACTGCTCCAGAGCTGCATTCAGAGTTCTACTTGTCATCCATTGTCTGTGACAAATTCCCATTTAATGACTGTAAATAGAGATCTTGAAAATGACAAGTAATTATTGCAAAGTATATTAGAAAATTGCTTAACTTTTCATTATATGATGAATTAGCTCTTATTTGCGGAAACCGCAATATTACGGATGTGGTCACCCTTACCTTTACTTTAATTTAGCTAGGGACTCCAATTTATTATAAAACAAATTGAATACAATATAGTGACATGCTAGAAAAACCCTTGACATGCCACAATTCACATGGCAATCTCATATAAACATGAATATCTAATGACAGAATATCATAAAATCATGTTAAGCTGGTTATTTCACGCCAAACATCCCAGGATATGTTGAGATAAAAAGAGAAGTAAGAAAGGACACCTCTGTGCTTTAAATCTAGTCACTGTAGTTCCATGGCACTTCCTGTGGTCATCACAGGGCCATGACATGTCATAAGACTCTGACAGAGCCTGTTAATTAACAACATTGGCAGTTATATTACCAGTTGGCTATAGATTATGGTTGGATCATAATTGAAAACAGCAGCATGCATGAAAGCCCACTCATTAGAGCACATCATGTTCAGCGTGCTATCAGCTTGCTGACTGGCCTAGGTTCGGGCAGGAGTCTCTGTGCTTCTGAGAGCCACCTGCCTGATCGGTGGCTGAGAAAGCCCGAGATTGCTGAGGAGTTTCAGCAGCTCGAGCAGCAGTATGATGCATTTGATCAGCTTGCAGTTGGGCAAGAGGAGTCTCTGCAGCTAGTAATGCAGCTTTCTCCTGGCCATCGGTAATCTGATTGGTTGCTGTGGGTGACCTCTCCCCTGAACATATCTTCCCATCTAGGATTATCTTGTAAAGGGCACTACCTGCTACTGCGAAATAAAAACAGCTCTACTATAAAAGCAAATGTCTGTATTCGCTTTTATAGTATTGGATCATGATCATGTGATAATGGCTGATAACAGAGAACAACAGAAAAGTCAGGACATTTACGAAAACCTTCCTGGACACCCGATGTATCTATGTGGCAAAATGGTTCAGACATTTGGATGCCTATAGAGGACAGACAAACAGACATTCACTTTTATAATATAGAATAGCAGAGTTACCCGGCATCACACTGGTCCATTTCTTTGTTTTTTTTTGTGTAATGTTAAAAACTTCATTTCCTACTGATATGTAGCCAACATATCCAATAAAGTCCAAATGCAGGGTTCCTTTTTGGAGGCATGACTGGTCTGAAAGAGGTTCAATTTATGAGAATGCTGAAATCCACGGGCTTGGTTCTGTTGAGAGATTTCAACAGCTTGGGCAGCAGCCATGCTCTTTGCCACATGCGTCTTTTGTCTAAGTGCAGGGTTCCTTTTTGGAGGCATGACTGGTATGAAAGGGTTTCAATTTATAAGAATGCTCAAATCCAGTATAGGTACAGTTAAAGTTCATTTACAGTGAGTAACACATCGAGTAAAGAAAAATGGCTTGGTTGTTATAGAAACCTGGTCTAAAACTGTTTATGTGAGTGAGGCTAAGAATGAAGGATCTGCAAGCTTCTATTGGCTAATACGGGTCATGTGATATGGAGGAAGGTCCTTGATGTGGAAGAACGTTAGGTTCTAGAGAGCTGAACCCCTTTCTAAAACATTCAGATGCACGTGATTTACTTATGTGCCAAATTTGGTGCAGATTGGTCCAGTCGTTTGGCCGTGCATAAAGAACATGCAACAGACAACAGAAATACATTTTTATATATATAGAGATAGTATGGTGTAATACAACATTTTTTTAATGCTGTATCATGTGATTATAGCAATGTAGATTAGTTTATACTGGAGTATAACATTTAACAAGGGTTGTGCCTAGAGCATGAATATAAAATGAAAAACAATTCTCACCTGTACAAACGAGCACCGCTGCTCCGGTGGACTTTGTGACTCTTGCAGTCATTCACTGGCCTCAGCGGTCTCGTGCTGCACAGACTAGCATCACCACTGAAGTCAACAAAGGCCGGCATGGACCTTTGGAATGGCAGCGTATTAAACATATTTTTTTGTGTTTTATTTTTTCACCTTTCCTTCTCTTAGCAAAAAATGTTTATGCTCTTTATTTGTTCTACTTAATGTCGTAATGTTTTCAATGAAACAGTCTATGTATTTCCAATTCAAAAACTTTCACAAATGTTTCCTCGTTTCCTTTTAATGTAGTGTGTGAATATAGAATATGTCTTTGCTGGAAAAACTGAAGTTACTATATGTATTTTTTTTTCCTAATAATTGATTGGACATGTTCTCAGTTATACCAAATGTTATCTTTCAGGATGAATGTTCTGAAAGAATAGATTATGCTTTTGCTGGACTATAATTTAAAATAATGTAAAAAATAAATAAATAAAAAATATTTAAATATATCAAGCTCTGATATACAATTTTCTTAAATTGTAGTCTCTGTAAGTATATGCAGAATACACCACCAATGTTTGATTATGTAAAGAGTCATGTAAATATATAGGTTTTGAAAACTGAAAGTTACATTATTTGGGTATAAATTTGCTCAGTTTAGCATTTTTGCTTGATAAAAAAAGAATTATAAGAAAAATACATATGTTTCAATGTTGCTTTTTGGTCTTGATTTATCATAATGTAATTAATACTGAAAAATATATAAAGAATTCTTCTTTATGTGCTCCATGAGATCAGCCATTATAGGACAATTCTCACAATTCTGTGTCTGGTTGTTAGACGACTGGCTGCAGCAGGAGCCTCCCCTCGGCATTGTCTGCAGTAGGATCCCCACATAATAAACACACGCCATTTTACTATGCCCCACCTCTCGGACATTCAACAGTCGGAAATGGAAAAATGGAACAGATCAGCTGAAATTTACCTGTCTTCTCTGCAGGATTTCTACATCAGATTGTTTTAGGAACATTCAGAAGATCCTGAAGACTGATATACATTGTTGACAATTTTATCTCCTGTTTAATTTCATCATTCATTTCTAGGCTTAGTGTTCCATTAATGTCAAATATCTAAACCTCTGCTTCTAACATATTTGCTTTTAGAAAACATAGTCTGACAGGATTTTTGCCCTCCCTTTTTAATAAAATGGAACTTGACAGTTCTTCTCAAGGTAGACAAAATGTTTAAAGACCTAAAAGAAGATTTAAGACCTAAAAGAAAAAAATAACAGTAATGGTGATGAGAAGGCGAAGCTTGACATCTGAGTCTGATGAAAGCTGGAAGCTTGCAAACTAAATAGATTCCCACATCTCTTTATTGGCTTATTTACCTACAAACCCTCCAGGAATTCACATACCTGAAAGACATCTGTATGCATTTCTGAAAAAAGAATCCAGCTGCTTCTCCCGCTAAGCCTCTCAAGATAGAGCTAGATGCAATCCCATTCTCAAACACCTTTAGTAACTTGGCTAGTGTCAGAATTCATTTTATTGCAGCTGGATGTTCCATTTGTCATCACCACAATCAGCACTGATTGCGGTGCCTATAGGGTTCAATGGCCGTCATAATGTCTAAAGGGGTTAAAGCCAACACTAGATACATTGGCTGTAAAGTTGAGACTAGCCTGCACATAGCATTTTTTGGGATGCGTCCGAGAACCAGGTGACAAAGAACAGCCATGTGGCATGTGCAGGTGAAGCACATAAAACTGTCCATATGAGCACCCTATAAAACAACACAACTAGATCTTCTGCTATAAGATGAGGTAAATGTCCAAGATCAAAACATTAAAGGGTTTGGCCCATGAAAAACAATTATCAACTATCCACAGGATAGGGGATAAATGCTGGGGGTCTTACCGACCACCCCTAAACTATCTTCGTAATTTCCCATAGATATTGAATGGAGCGATAATGTACATGCGTGACCGCCGCTCCATTCAAATGGGGGACATGGGACCCTCTTTCTTAGGGTTAGTGGGGGTCCCAGTGATCATACATTTAAACCTATCCTGGGGATAGTGATAAATGTTTTTTTTTGTGGGCCGACCCGTTTAACCGAGCCCTCTGCTACAAAGGAACACCTAATGCTGATACCACCAAGTCATTACCCAAAGCTTCCTCCAGGTTTACTCTAAGGTTTGATCCAAATAAGACTAAACTTAGAATAGCTTAATTTCATCATACAGACAGGCAACACACTTGAAGATATAAGTACAGAATTTATTCGCACATATGTCTAATATAGTACTAAAACACTATTCTTGTGGTACACCAGGTCTCTCCATGTCAAAATTCCAACTCAAATATTGTTGGCACATTAGGGCTTCTCCCGGGGACTGAGAAATCAGGCATGCATCCATATATACACAAATGTTCCAACTAATCTAGTCATTAAGATTTTACGTAGCCAATAAATATTTTTATTACTTCTATTAAAAAAGCACAAACTTTATTAACCAAATTTAGATTATTATTATTCAAGCAATACAATAAGTAAGCTTAAACATCCGGTATTAAATTTACCCGCCTATGTTCAAATAACTTCTTTCTGTTCTAGTTGCCTCTGTGGCTCTGCAGGGCGGGATGCTGAGCAGCTCATCCACAGTGTAAATTGTACAGGATGTAGAAAGCGCAAAGCATGAACTGATGTACAGGGCTCAGATCGGCGATGCGGAATGGAAGAAAGGTTTTTATTTGTTTCTTTTTTTTTTAATCCCGGACACCCCCTTCAAGAATTCACTACACTTTTGGTTATACAATATATGTGGTGAAACCAAGCAAAACTTGGGAGAATTCTTATTGCTAACTTATAATATAGCCTAACATAGGGCCTTCAATAATCCAATCAAAACCAACTGAAACACACCAGTATCACCAATAAATGGCAATACAGCAAGAAAAAAAAGGGAAAATGTTTTATCTCTTGCCTTAATATCATGTACATATATATATATATTCTGACCCTTTCCCTTTTTTCACACTTTGTTATGTTGAGACCTTGTGCTAAGATAAAATAAAAATCAAGTTTTTCCCCCTCATTCCACACTCAATACCCCTAATGACAAAGTGAAGACAGAATCTTAGAAAACGTTGCAAATTTATAAAAAAATTTAAAACTCTAATTTGCACATGGACATAAGTATTCAGACCCTTTGCTATGAGACTTGAAATTTATCTCTAGGGCCTCCCATTTCGCTAGATCATTTTTGAAATGTTTCTACACCTTGATTGGAGTCCACCTTGATTGGAGTCCACCTTTCTATGTAATGTTTCACAGCTGAAAAGCACATCAGAGCAAAAACCAAGCCATGAGGAGAAAAGAACTGCCTGTAGAGCCCAGAGACAGGATTGTGTGGAGGTACAGATCTGGAGAAGGGTACAAAAACATTCTGCTGCACTGAAAATTCCCAAGAGCACAGTGGCCTCCATAATTCTTAAATGGAAGAAGTTTTTGAACAACTAGGACTCTTCCTAGAGCTGGCCGCCCCATCAAACTAAGTAATCGGGGGAGAAGGGCCTTGATAACAGAGGTGACCAAGAACCCAATGTCCACTCTGGCTGAGCTCCAAAGATTCTGTGTGCAGATGGGCGAAACTTCCAGAAGCTCAACCATCACTGCAGCAGTCCACTAATCTGGGCTTTATGCCCAGAAAGAAGCATCTCCTTAGTAAAGGACACATGAAAAACCCGACTGTGAGAAACTAGATTCTGTAGTCTGATGAAACCAAGACTGAACTTTTTGATTATACCCTTTATATATATCCAGAGCATATATCTATAACACAAGACAAAATAATTATATTCACAAAACCAATATTGTCTAATCAATTAATCAATAATAAATAACTCAAAAAATATATTGAAAAAATATACTTTATTAGTCCCCTATCTGAGGACAAAATTATCCCCCTACAATTATTAGACAGACATAGTACAAAAACAAAGGTAAAAACTGTGTTGTATTTAAACCTACGGACAAAGGGGAAAATATTGTAGCACGACCCAGTGACCTGTATGAACGGAGGGCCAGGCGACAATTGATGGATATCGAAATCTATAGAGTTTTAAACCAGCAC
Source organism: Rhinoderma darwinii (assembly GCF_050947455.1). Taxonomy (NCBI): domain Eukaryota; kingdom Metazoa; phylum Chordata; class Amphibia; order Anura; family Rhinodermatidae; genus Rhinoderma; species Rhinoderma darwinii. The sequence continues at coordinate 258,140,771 of NC_134688.1, forward strand.
CAGATGAAACTTTTCAATTCAAAACTGAAAAGAATTTTGAAAATAGCTGTGGACAATGGTGTTATCACACATGATGCCTATGAGGGCTTGATAGTCAATGAGCCAAGGATTCCCACCCTATATTTCTGCTTAAGGTCCATAAAAATGTCCAATGCCCTCCCGGTAGACCCATTATATCAGGGATCGGGGGGATGTGCAAACTATCATGTAGGTTCATCGATTTTTGTTTAAGACCGCACGTGGAATCTCTTCCCTCATACATTCGTGACTCCACTGACATCTTGTTATCTTTTGAGTTTCTGAGACTGGAACCGGACATGTATATTGTCACTAGTAATGTTGAATCACTCTACACCTCTATTTAGCATACACATTGCCTTTAAGCATGCAGATTTTTCCTACAGATGGGTAATTTAACCGCTGAAATGATTGGACTTGTCCTTGAATTATTGGAGTTTGTGTTAACAATTTCTTCATCTTCAAGGACAAGTACTATCCTCAAAACCGCGGCATGGCTATGGGGGCAACATGTGCCCCGTCATACGCCAACCTGTTTATGGGTTTTTGGGAAAGGAATATGATCCTTAACCCCTTAATGACCGCTGATTAGCCTTTTCACGGCGGTCATTAGTGGGCTTTATTCTACAGCGCCGCCATTCCACGGCAGCGCTTTAGAATGAGATCGCGCTGCGAGCAGCGCGGATATCTCCAAACCTCAGCTGTTAGGTGACAGCTGGAGGCTTGGAGACAACGTCAGGGGACCCTCTGATAGGAGGAGGTGATCGCTGTGAACAGCCTATCACAGCGATCACCACCCGCTGAATGCAAAATCTCCTCTGCTCTCCGCCTCTCCTCTCAGTTGTGGTTTTGTGAGAGGAGAGACAGAGACCTGTGAAACAAATCGTTACAGTGAAAAACACATTACATTATATTGTAACAACCCCCCTCCCCTGTTTTTTTAGTTAGCGTTTATTTCAATTTTTAGAGTAAATCTCATTAAAAAAATATATATAATTATAAAAAAAAAAAAATTTTGTTACAAAAAAACTGTTATTAGGAGAGGAAACATATTAGAATGGCGCGCAAACTTTACAGCGCAGAGGAAGCTTATGCTATTTTGTGCCCTCATTCCGGCAGTGACACAGGAACCGCTTCAGAAGCGGAGATATGCTATGATGAAACTACAAGTACTGCTTCAGACGCTTCCGCCACAACTCCCCCTATGGAAGATGCCGCTGTTGCCGAAGTCACAGGCGCAACTGCGGGAACTAGTAATTCCATAGTACCGCCAATTTTTTGGGATCCTGCAGCAAACTTTATCCCTCAGGTGCCCCAATTTATGTCAACTCCGGGCATAAACATTGACACCACGAATTTTGCCCCACACAATTTTTTCCATATTTTTTTTATGGATGCGCTTTTACAATTAATTGTGGACCAGACAAACCTTTTTGCGACGCAGTTTTTGACGGAAAAGCCTGCATGTGGTTATGCAAGGGTCTGGTTTCCTACCAATGTCCGCGAGATAAAAAAAAAGTAGGGCTTATTCTGAATATGGGCATTGTAAAAAAAACGTCCACCCTTTCTTACTGGGCAGCAAGTCCTATTCATGAAACCCCAGTTTTTTCATCAATAATATCCCGGAGCAGGTATGAGGCATTAATGCGTTTCCTGCATTTTAGTAATAATTTAGAAAGCCTCCCAAGAAGGGATTCCTTATGCGAAAGTGAACCTGTCAATGATAATTCTGGGGGGGGGGGGGGGTCTTTACATCTGTAGGGAAAAACTTTTTTGCTTTTTTCATTCTCACTATACCCCTAGATGAATATCTTCAGGTCTGTGATAATACATAGTGTCATAAACATTTTATATATTTTATGTCATATTTCAACAAAAATCAGAAAAAATCTGAAAGGCCTAGGTACAAACTATACCAATAGGTAAAAACCCTGTGGGGTCTTCTTTCCCAGATTGGGTCATTTTTAAGTGTATTTTTTTTTTTTTTTAAAAGGTTTTCTTTATTAACTTTTTCTCAAAATACAAATGTACAAAAGCGCAAAATTGCGCACAAAAACATACATAACATACTGACCAACCGCACTAGTTGGCAATGACAATCCTCATATAGAAAAACACAATTACAGTGCAAAAGCCCACATGAAAACTTAACGGATTACAGGTGCATATAAGTGTATTATGAAGAAAATAGGATCAACATTTGACCGCCATTATTACCAAAAACAGACAACCAGTCACACGTCACTCACTCCTACCTATCAGACAACAGTGTCCGAAATCTCCATCCATCTAGCCCATATCTTCCCGAATTTGTCAGGACACCCTCTGCTAATGTATAATTTCTGATATAGTGGTATATACTTATTTACCAGTTGTAACCAATGTTCTATACTAGGACACACCGTGGCCTTCCATTCCATAATTATAACCTTCCATGCACAGAACAAAACAAATCGGAAAAAGATTTTGTCATAATAGCCTTGTACTAACTCATTCATAATGCCCAAGAGGCACACCTGAGGGGAGAGAACCCTGGGAAACTCAAAGTTGTCATGCAGAAACTCTACAACCCTTGACCAAAATAGTGAAATCCTAGGGCAGTACCAGACACAGTGGAGGTACGTGCCAATATCCGACTGACACCTAAAACAGCTGTCCGACCCGGAGGCCCCAATTCTCTGAAGTCTAACCGGAGTATAGTAAATTCTCGAGCACTAACTACGGAATCAAAAAAGGAAAGCTCCACCTCCCTCCACTCCTCCTCCGACAGATCAGGGATATCTCTCTTCCACCCTAGGTACGCCCTATCAAATGGACGTTTTACAGAGGACAGCAACAGGGCATACGTCTGAGTGAGGGTCTTAGGAAGGTCTGGGGTGCCGAGTAGGTCCTCCAATCCGGAAAACCCCAAAGCTGGCATAACAGAACCAAACTGAGCCAAGCAGGCATGTCTCAACTGGAGAAAAACCTTTCTCGAGACCCCAAATCTCTCCTCTAGCTCAGAAAAGGAGACAAACTCGCTGTCTACAGAGTATATTTGGCCTAAAAATCGAACCCCTATCCCAGCCCACATCATCGCTCCCGGCAGGGACACCAGGTGAGGCAGCCATGGATTATTCCATAACGGAGTCCTGGGGGAAACAGAAGAATCCGTAATATCTTTTAGTAAGAGTTGTGCTTTCTTCCAGGCATTCGCAATAGTTTTTAACGGTAAGGGCGCCTGACACGAAGTTTTAAACCTATATAAGAGGTTGGTAAGACTCTCATAGGAAGTCATGAGTGCTCCAGCCAGCGCCGTGGCCGCATTACTTAAGTCAATGTCAATCCACCAGTGAGCCAGTACCAGCTGCGAAGCCAGATAATATAAGTAAAGGTTGGGCGCCGCCATCCCCCCCACACTCCTTGGGGCCTGCAGAAGACTGAGACTAAACCTGGGTATGCCGCCTTGCCAGTAAAACCCACGTAGGATCCCATCCAGGTGGCCAAAAAATTGTTTGGGCAAGATAATCTGACAAATATGTAGGAGGTAAAGGAATTTAGGCAGATATATCATTTTAAAAAGGTTTATCCTACCATATAATGAGAGGGGGAGGTTCCTCCAAGAGTTTAGCTGCTTTTCAGTAGAGGCCACTAAGGGACACAGATTAAGTTCACGAAAGCGTAACAAATTAAGGGAAATCCGCACCCCAAGATACGTAAATTGAGACACGACCTGCAACGGGACAGGGAGCCCCTGCCGGGAGCGATATTCTGCACATAGAGGGAGCATAACCGACTTAGACCAATTAACCGATAACCCCGAGAACGCCCCAAAAGTAACAATCAGCTGCAAGAGTGAAGACAATGAAGGACCATCATCCGCTAGGTACACCGAAGTATCATCTGCATACAGGGATATTTTCTCAACTAGCGAGCCTCGAGGGATACCAATAATGGAGGAAGAACGCCTAACTGCCAGCGCCAGAGGCTCAATTGCAAGAGCAAACAACAAAGGGGAAAGTGGACAGCCCTGGCGCGTACCCCGACCTAAAGAGAAGGGCTTAGAGACATCCAGATTTGTTCTCACCCTAGCGACAGGCTGCTCATATAACAGACGGACGAGGGCCAGAAATCTGGGACCAAAGTTTAGACGGGAAAGCAGTATCCAGAGATACCTCCATTCAACCGAATCAAAGGCTTTATATGTATCTAGGGAGAGAACAAACCCAGGGGATGTATCGTATTGTGCCGCATCAATATTAAGAAACAACCTGTGTACGTTAATATCCGTACCCTTCCCAGGCATAAAGCCTGTTTGGTCAGGATGGATGAGGGACAATATAACTTTGTTTAATCTGGTAGCTAATATTTTGGCAAGTATCTTTGCATCTGAGTTAATCAACGAGATGGGCCGGTAGGAATCCGGGAGAGTCGGATCTTTCCCAGGCTTCAACAGCACCACAATTAGAGCCTCTCTCATAGATGCCGGCAGAACCCCCCTCTCCAGAGCAGCAGAATAGACTTCCCTAAGCCTGGGCACCACAACCTCACAGCTATCCTTATACCAATCAGCCCCCAGGCCGTCAAGTCCGGGGGTCTTACCAGATGGCAACAACCGAATCGCATCAGTGATATCGTCCTCTGTAAGCGGGCTGTCTAGTTCCCCTGCCTGAGCATCAGTCAACCGCCATAGGGGGAGGTCATCCAAAAAGCGTTCTATATCCTCCGGAGGCCCACTGCATCTGGAACTATATAAGTCAGCATAAAAATCACTAAATACTTTATTTAAATCTTTAGGGGCAGTACAGAGAGTACCTTCAGAAGAAAGAATAGATGGAACAGAGGCACATGGGCGTTCCGACCTAGCCAAATATGCAAGAAGCTTGCCATTTTTGTCACCAAACTCAAACACCCTTGCCTCCGTATGCAGCACCTGCTTTTTAGTTTGTTCGACCTGTATATGGTTTAGTTCCCTCTGGACCCCAGCCCACCGACTCTTCGCACCTGGAGATGGATCTGCAATATAGTCTCTCTCAGCTCTCCGACTCGCTTCTATCAGCGACCTCTCCTTCTCTCTGGACACTGCTCTACACCTTGCAACCCCTGCCATAAACGCACCCCTAAGAGTGGCTTTATATGCATCCCACACTACCAAGGGGTCTGGAAATGAGGAATTATGATCCCAATATGAGTCATGAGAGGCCGCCACCTCTGACCGAACCTCAGGAGAGGACAGCCAGGCCGGATGTAGTCTCCATATTTTGGAGTCAACTGGGGGACCAACCGTAAATGACAAAATGAAAGCTGAGTGATCTGAGATGCCTCGTGGAGTGATATCTATCGCAGTTACTGCGGGCAAAAGGTCCTGTGACACCAGAGCAAGGTCAATTCTAGAAAAGGTTTTATGGGCAGAGGAGTAATATGAGTATTTTTTCCCTTGCGGCTATTTCCAGCGCCACACATCTGTCAGATGAAGAATTGAGGACCAGGAGTTTAGGTGAACAGAGGACTGATCCGAACCTCCAGTACGATCCAAGGATATATCAGGGACTGCATTGAAGTCACCCATACACAACACTGGGCCAGCGGGGAACTCTGAGAGTTTCTGGGCTATCAAGTCCAATAGTGTGGGATCCAGGGGCGGGGGAACATATACATTTACTAAGGTAAAACAGGACCCAGGGGATGAGCAGTGTACAATGACATAGCGCCCAAAATGGTCACATGCTACCTTCAACACCTCCAGGCGCACACTCTTGGCTATCAGAACAGACACCCCCTAGAATAAGAGGAGTATGAGGAATGATATCCTCTAGCTACCCAGGCCCGTTTAAGGGCCAGAATTTTTTGTCCAGTTAAATGCATCTCTTGTAAGCATATAACATGAGGCGAGTGTTTCTTCAGGAAGATAAACACAAGAGACCGTTTAAATTTTGAATTGAGCCCACGGACATTCCAGCTCAAGACCTTAATTACAGCCATGGTACGCCTGAAGAGCAGAAAACAGCAGGAGACCCAGAGCTAGTATATGATGGGAATGGAGAGGAGAAGAATACATACACATTCACACACACACACACTCATGACACACCACATATAACACATACCCGTACATTGAAATACAGTAAAACAAACCCCAACCGTCCCTGTCAAGCACCAGACTTCTAGTGCAGAACTGTACCCACTAACTGAAGTACAACTGAGAACAGTGGTCCCTGTCTAAGCTAACAGCTACAACAGCAGCACAGCCCTGAGACCTGACCCCACTAAGAGGGGAAAAGGAACAAAAGAAATACAAAGTAAACAGTGAAAGACAAGTGACAAAATGGGTAAGAAGTATATCACAGTCAGATCACATCATCTCTCCTAAGTAACATTGTAAGTACAGCATGTAATCAGCAACCAAATCAGTGCAGTAAATACTTTTCAACGAGAGAGAGAGAGACAATTTCAACACATTAAACATCCGGGGGGGCTACCCCAGCAGGGGATCGCAGCAATCATGGGGGGAGGTTCATTCCTGGGGCTCGGGGAGCGGCAGCCACCCAGTCCAAGGCTTCATTAGGTGAAAGGAAAAATCTTGCAGTCGGCCCATCCACCACCCGCAGTTTAGCAGGTTATAACATCGCATATTTGTACCCCTTTTCTTGGAGCTTCTTCCTGACCTCTGTAAAACGCACACGCTGCTTCCGGATTGTGACCGAAAAATCAGGGTAAATGGAGATCCGCTGAGAGCCATGTAAAATAGAGCCTTTACGTCTTGCCGCCTGAAGAATAGCATCTCTATCCCTGAAATGCAGCAGTCGCCCGGGCCTAGCAGGGACCCGATGAGCCCGTTCAATCGTGAAGAATGCTGAAAATACAGTGTCATCAAAGGTGTCCTTCAGCCATTTTTCCAAGAAAGAAACAGCATCTGTACCCTCTGACTTTTCTGGCAGCCCGACTATGCGGATGTTGTTCCGGCGTAATCTGTTCTCAAAATCATCAGTCCGTTCAACCGAGGTCTCCATCTGTCTCCTCAAATCAGCAATCTGAGCTGGAATAGGGTGTAGAATATCCTCCACCTCCGATATTCTGCGCTCTGCCTCTGTAGTGCGTTCCCTCACTTTTTGCACATCATGCCTCAGGATAACAAAGTCCTGACGGAGTTCATCAACCTTAGTAACCAACAAGGATTGACAGGAGGTAATTGCAGACATTAACTCAGCAAATTTCGTATCCACATGAGAGGAAGAAACAGGCAGGTCCTGTGGTGAAATTGGTCTTGGAGGACTCAGCGAGCCCTCAAACAGGGATAAAGATGGGTCCGGAGAAGCAGGGGGGGTGTTCAGGCCTAGCAAATTGCTCCAGCCTCTTTACTGCATTAGCCTTGATTTTGGCCAGGGCCGAGCCAGAGGCTCCATCCTCCATCTCATCTAGGGATTCCTCATCTGATGGGGGAATATAACTGCCTTGCGTGGACCTCGTTTTCCCCTTCTTTCCAGCTTTACTGCCTCCCATGATGTAAATGTGGGGATGCAGGGTATGTAGGAGCTGGCAGGGTGTCTGATACACCAAACGGAGCAAGTCCACAAGCTAAGGGTGTGAGGTATCCCGGGGACCCAGTGTCAAGCACAGTGCAGGGTGAGTAGTGGGCCTGAATGGCTAGCTCAGTCCAGTAAAATACCTGGGAAGTGCTCCTCAGACGCATCCTCCTGCCTGCAACGGGACAACCACCACACACCGCTACACAGCTCTGCTTCCCAGTCGATCCACAGTCCCGCCGTCAGTAATCCACAACACCAGCCTCCAGCAGCAGCAACCGACACAGAGCCAGATTCCTGCAGTCAGCCTTTCACTTCCGCCCGCCTCGTGCTCCACAGGAAGTACTGCCGACTGATCAGCTTCTCTCTCCAGGAGGGCTCCACGGCACCAGATCCCAAAACTACCGACCGGTAAGGGTACAGGGGTGAGAGATGCACTTGTCCTGCCCGTTTGGGCAATTTAAAATGCAGGATGGCAAGGATATCAGCAGGATAAGGAGTCAGGGAGCTCAGGAGCACTGTGAAGCACGTCTACTCAGGCAGACATCCGGCCACGCCCTTAAGTGTATTTTTATGATCCGACATCACAGGGCCTCTGCAAAGACTCTCTGGTGCCTAAAAATCAGCTTTGGAATCAGTCATCCTTAGGCCAAATTGGACAACTTTAGTTTGAGGCCTTGCCAAATGCCCGTGAGATAACTTACACCAACATATTTGGTATCCAAGCAATCAGAACAAATTCAGAAATAAATCTGGAGGCATGCAAAAGTAAAAACATTATTTATTTAAAAACTTTTACACAACAAATTGAAGAAAACAGATTTTTTCTGTCCACATTTTTTTGCATTTTTGTAACATTTTGAAAAAAAAACAAAAAAGAAAACCTATAGTATATAGCACCAAAAGAAAGCCCTGTTTCTGCTGAAAAAAAACCATACCAAATTTGTAGGGATACATTCGATTCCTACAATGTTATAACCAATTAAATAAAGACCTAGTGAAACTGCTAATTTTGCTTTGGTCATTAAGGCCCAGAATGCATGCAGGGGGAAGGGGTTAATGAACAAAACCCTTTTGCGTTATCTGTAGTATCTTGGAGACGCTTTATAGAGGATATTTAGTTTATTTGGCAGGGCACAGAAAATGATCTTATGTTATTTTTGGAATAATGTCAACATCAAGCTTGTGAGCAAATATAGCAAAACTGAAATGGAATTCTTGGACCTACGGATTCTAGTTGAATCTGATGGTAGGTTGACTACTGATATTTTCAGGAAAATCACATCAGTAAACTCATATCTAATGACTGACTCCTCCCACACTAGACATATCATTAAGGCCTCATTTACACGAGCGTGTGCGTTTTGCGCGCGCATAAAACGCAGCGTTTTGCGTGCGCAAAAGGCACTTGACAGCTCCGTGTGTCATCCGTGCATGATGCGCGGCTGCGTGATTTTCGCGCAGCCGCCATCATAGAGATGAGGCTAGTCGACGTCAGTCACTGTCCATGGTGCTGAAAGAGTTAACTGATCGGCAGTAACTCTTTCAGCACCCTCGACAGTGCATTCCGATCACCATATCGCTAACCTGTTTAAAAAAAAAGAGGTTCGTACTTACCGAGAACTTCCCGGCCGTTGCCTTGGTGACGCGTCCTTGGTGACGCGTCCTTGGTGACGCGTCCTTGGTGACGCGCCTCTCTTGACATCTGGCCCCACCTCCCTGGATGACGCGGCAGTCCATGTGACCGCTGCAGCCTGTGCTTGGCTTGTGATTGGCTGCAGCTGTCACTTGGACTGAATTGTCATCCCGGGAGGTCAGACTGGAGGAAGAAGCTGGGAGTTATCGGTAAGTCAGAACTTTTTTTTTTTTGACACGTTCACGTATATTGGAATCGGAAGTCACTGTCCAGGGTGCTGAACCAGTTTAACTCTTTCAGCACCCTGCACAGTGACTGTCTCCTGCCGGGTTCGGTCAAAACGATTTCGGCCGAACCCGGTAAAGTTCGGCTCGCTCATGTCTAAGACACTCCGTTCGGATGTTTGTAAACAGAAAAGCATGTGGTGCTTTTCTGTTTACATTCAGTTTGACAGCTCTTGCGCGAATCACGCAGTTCGCACGGAAGTGCTTCCGTGCGGCATGCGTGGTTTTCACGCACCCATTGACTTCAATGGGTGCGTGATGCGCGAAAAACGCACGATTATAGAACATGTCGTGAGTTTTACACCACGCACTCGCGCAGCGCAAAATTCACGCATCGTCTGCACTGCCCCATAGAGTAATATAGGTGCGTACGACACGCGTGAAAAGCACGCGCGTCGCACGCGTGTATATTACGCTCGTGTAAATGAGGCCTAAGTCCATCCCACGAGGATAATTTCTAGGAGGATATATTCATCTGATGAGTGCTTTGAACATCGATCAAGGGATCTATTGAAAAGCTTCATTAATCGAGGTTATGATACAACTTTAGTCCCTCAGGAATATGAATATGCAAAGACTAGGAATAGAACGGACCAATTGAAACCAAGATCGAGGAATGGATCGGATCGTGATGCGGTAAGGTTTATTTCTGGGTGTAACAAACAGAGGAATACTATGCGGAATCTATTGTGCAAACATTGGTCTATCCTACAAACCGATAGGCGCCTATGCAAGTTACTTACTCCTGAACCGGCAATGACACCTCGACGAAGCCCAAATCTACGTGATTTGCTTCTTCGGAACCATTATGTTCCCACTACCAAGAAACAATATATTTTTGGATCTAAGGGGCCTACATGGGGTAATGTGCCTTGTGGATGTTGCGGAGCCTGTCAGGTTATGGAGAAAACTGACTCCTTTTGGGGCTCAGACCATACTAGGACATATAAAATAGTGCATTTCATAAACTGTAATGTCAGGAATGTGATCTATCATGCGCACTGTCACTGTAATAAAATCTATGTGGGAATGACATCAAGAGAATTGAAGGTGAGTGTGATGGAAAACATTCGTGACATAAAAGGCATTAAGAGTGGAGATCATGATGAAGATTTTGGGGATAGAAGTAAACCCCTCGCCAAACATTTCAGGGACTACCACGGTAGCAATTGGAGGCTCCTTAAAGTTAAAGGGATTGACCGCATATACCTGGGTAACCGTGGGGGTGACAACTTTTAAAGCCTTTTACGTAGAGAGATGAAGTGGATCCTGACACTTGATACCCTATCTCCAAAGGGTTTAAATGAAATACAGAGTTTTGCATCCTTTTTATAATTGTTAGTCTGCTACGTTGCTATTGATATATGTTTTATATCTTTTGCTATTTTTTTGAATACTGAGCCTGCTCTACTGATCACCAAATCTCGGGGATTTCTGAGGATTAGAAATCGAAATATGAAGATCTGACTATTAACCTCAATTATCCGTCTACCCTCGAACAACATGCACTGATATCACATGTGTTTTTAGTATTGCTAATTGTTGTATGTATTGAACTCTTAGGATGCATAATTATACATATTTTGTTCTTTTTAATCCGTTAGTGTCCGGCCCATAGTGTTTTTACGTCGGTCACTAACGGGCCTTATTCCGATGCAATAGACTTTTTACGTCGCTGAATCGGAATAAGTAAACAGAGCAGGGAGCTGTTAAATCTCCCTGCTCTCAGCTACCAGAGTTAGCTGAGGGCTAGGGGCGTCCCTGCTCGACCGGGTGAGATCGATATTCGTAGGCAATCTAGCCTCCCGGTCCTCCGCTGATGCACACGACTGGTGGCCACTATATTAGTATCCCATTACACTATTTTTCAAGGGTGATTTATTATGTTTTTCACACGTCCTATTATCTTTATGATCTTTTTCCTTTCACTTTGATTACTACAATATCACTTTACAGGTGCGCGTCCGCCTTTTTAGTATGTGCATTAAACCGATTCGCACATTTTGATGGTTCACGGTGGCTCACTTTGTCTATCAACCCATTCCGTTTTTTGGTTTGGATGTTTTTTCAAGTATACACTTATATGTTAACGCTAGTACTTGGTTTATTGGATATACTGAGGTTTTTCAGTTTCTTTGACTTTTTTTAATCCATAATACTGTGGATCTTCTTTTTGATCCTTTATTCCACAAATACCAAGGATTTTGTTGATTTTGTATTACACATTTGTGGCATGCATGGACCCTCCTAGCTAATTCTATGAGTTAAGGCCTCTGGGTCTCTGTGGGGGACATACACCGGTCGTGTTGAGCACAGACGGTGTTCTCCCTCTCATGGTCCCAGTTGTATATACCTATATATATATATATATATATATATATATATATATATATATATATATATATATATATACACTACCGTTCAAAAGTTTGGGGTCACACTTATATTTATCTAATGAGTTGCAAAATGACTAGAACATATAGTCAAGACATTTTTAAATGAAAAGACAGGCTAGAAATTATGATTTTTATTTAAAATAATAATTTTCTCATTCAAACTATGCTTTCGTCAAAGAATGCTCCATTTGTAGCAATTAAAGCATTGCAGACCTTTGGCATTCTAGCTCTTAATTTGCTGAGGTAATCGGGAGAAATTTCACCCCATGCTTCCAGAAGGCCCTCCCACAAGTTGGTTTGGCTTGATGGGCACTTCTTGCGTACCATACGGTCAAGCTGCTCCCACAACAGCGCTATGGGGTTGAGATCTGGTGACTGCCCTGGCCACTCCATTACAGATAGAATACCAGCTGCCTGCGTCTTCCCTAAATAGTTCTTGCATAATTTGGAGGTGTGCTTTGGGTCATTGTGCTGTTGTAGAATGAAATTGGCTCCAATCAAGCGCTGTCCACAGGGTATGGCAAGGCGTTGCAAAATGGAGTGATAGCCTTCCTTATTCAAAATCTATTTTACCTTGTACAAATCTCCCACTTTACCAGCACCAAAGCAAACCCTAGACCATCACATTACCTCCACCATGCTTGACAGATGGCGTCAGGCACTCTTCCAGCATCTTTTCAGTTGTTCTGCGTCTCACAAATGTTCTTCTGTGTGATCCAAACACCTCAAACTTCGATTCGTCTGTCCATAATACTTTTTTCCAATCTTCCTCTGTCCAATGTCTGTGTGCTTTTGCCCATATTAATCTTTTCCTTTTATTAGCCAGTCTCAGATATGGCTTTTTCTTTGCCACTCTGCCCTGAAGGCCAGCATCCCGGGGTCGCCTCTTCACTGTAGACGTTGACACTGGCGTTTTGCGGGTACTATTTAATGAAGCTGCCAGTTGAGGACCTGTGAGGCGTCTATTTCTCAAACTAGAGACTCTAATGTACTTGTCTTGTTGCTCAGTTGTGCAGCGCGGCCTCCCACTTCTCTTTCTACTCTGGTTAGAGCCTGTTTGTGCTGTCCTCTGAAGGGAGTGGTACACACCGTTATAGGAAATCTTCAGTTTCTTGGCAATTTCTCGGATGGAATGGCCTTCATTTCTAAGAACAAGAATAGACTGTTGAGGTTCATATGAAAGCTCTATTTTTCCAGCCATTTTGAGAGTTTAATCGAACCCACAAATGTAATGCTCCAGATTCTCAACTAGCTCAAAGGAAGGTTAGTTTTATAGCTCCTCTAAACCGCAAAACTGTTTACAGCGGTGCTAACATAATTGCACAAGGGTTTTCAAGTGTTTTCTAATCATCCAATAGCCTTCTAACACAGTTAGCAAACACAATGTACCATTAGAACACTGGAGTGATGGTTGCTGGAAATGGGCCTCTATACACCTATGTAGATATTGCATTAAAAACCAGACGTTTGCAGCTAGAATAGTAATTTAGCACATTAACAATGTATAGAGTGTATTTCTGATTAATTTAATGTTATCTTCATTGAAAAAAACTGTGCTTTTCTTGCAAAAATAAGGAAATTTCTAAGTGACCCTAAACTTTTGAACGGTAGTGTATATATTCATAAATACGGGATTTTGTTTATTTTGTATTACACATATGTGGCATGCATAAACACTCCTAGCTAAATCTATGAGTTATGGCTCCTGGGTCTTTGTGGGGGACATACACAGGTTGTGTTGAGCACGGACGGTGTTCTCCCTCTCATGATACCAGTTGTATATACCCTTTTATATATATATATATATATATATATATATATATATATATATATATATATATATATATATATATATATATATATATATTCATAAATACAGGATTTTGTTGATTTTGTATTACACATATGTGGCATGCATAAACCCTCCTAGCTAAATCTATGAGTTATGGCTCCTTGGTCTTTGTGGGGGACATACACAATACACAGGTCGTGTTGAGCACGGACGGTGTTCTCCCTCTCATGATACCAGTTGTATATACCCTACATATATATATATATATATATATATATATATATATATTCATAAATAAACAATAAATGTCTTGTTATGCATGTATGGTATAATATTATATGCTTCTTTTGTATATTAGATTTATATGTACACTTATTTGATTGATGGTGGATAATATGATATATGCATATAGGCTGTTCCGGTCATAAGAGGTGTCGCATTACACTATTAATATGACTATATTGCATGTAATAGAATACTCATGTAGTTGTTATTGTATTTACAGTGGTGGAGACAATGGTGATGTTTTATTACATTTATTTTATCAGTGTGATTTTCGAAATGGATGAAATCTTCCGTTTCCAATATATACCTCACTTGCGGTCTGTGCGCATGCACCTCGCGGGTCCATCTGGGTGACGTACCAGAAGTTACCATCGGTCATTGAATGTGGGCATTGTGTCTGCATCGATGGGCGGATGTGACGCGGAAGGTATGGGACCGGAAGTGCTCAGGAGACGCCATGCACCGATCAAAGCCACTTTAAAGGGCTTAGAATTTAAACCTCGGTTTGGGGGCTAGCATTCACCACCTCCTGATGAAGGTTGTGAAACGCGCGTCGAGGTGTGTCCTCAGAGGAATACCTTCATCTGCCATCATGTCCACCACTGGTAACTAATCTATCATGGGAATGTTAATGATTTTTGTACTGTTGGTCATCCTACTTTTTTATACTATGGTACAAAGGGGAGGAAAATCCTAGGTTATCCCTGCCTTTGATGTGCTTATTTAACATTACAATAATAACTGTGGCATAAATCCTGTTTGGTGTGACCTGTATTCACCTGGGACTGTTTTTACTTTTGTTTTTTAATTGTTTTTGTACTATGTCTGTACAATAATTGTAGGGGGGTAATTTTGTCCTCAGATAGGAGACTAATAAAGTATATTTTTTCAATATATTTTTTGAGTTATTTATTATTGATTAATTCATTAGACAATATTGGTTTTGCAAGATTGAACTTTTTGGACTCAATTATAAGAGTCATGTTTGGAGGAAACCAGTCACTGCTCATTATCTGCCCAATACCATCCCTACAGTGAGGCATTGTGGTGGCAGCATCATGCTGTGGGGGTGTTTTTCGGTGGCTGGGACAGGGACACTGGTCAGGGTTGAGGGAAAGATGAATGGAGCAAAGAACAGAGATATTCTTAATAAAACCTGATACAGAGTATACTAGACCTCAGATTGGGCCGAAGGTTCACCTTCCAACAAGACAATCACCCTAAGCATAGAGCCAAGACAACACAGGAGTGGCTTAGAGACATCTCTGTGAATGTTCTTGAGTGGCCCATTCAGAGCCCTGATTTGAACCCAATTAAAAATCTCTGGAGAGGCCTGAAAATGGCTGTCCACCGACGGTCCCCATCCAACTTGACAGGGCTTGAGAGGATCTGCCAAGAAGGTATGCAAACCTTGTGGCATCATGTCCTAGAAGACTGGAGGCTGTTATCGCTGCCAAAGGTGCTTCAACTTAATACTGAGTAAAGGGTCTGAATCTTTGTGTCAATGCAATATTTTAGTTTTTTATTTTTAATACATTTCCAAGATTCTGTTTTCACTTTGTCGTTATGTGGCATTGAATGCAGAATGATGAGGAAAAACTTATTTTGTTTCATTATTACGGCCACAACATAACAAAATGTGAAAAAATTTTAAAGGTCTTAAGACGGTCAGAATGCATTGTGTATATATAAGTACAATCTTTTATATACTCAAATGGTCGGCCCTTACTATTTACACATTGCTGTATTCTATTTTTTACACTCAAGCACACTTTGACACAAAGTACTGTATTTGCATAGTTGTCAACATCTGTAAAAAAAATTCAGGGACACTTAGGGTGTGGCGTTTTGGTGGGTGTTTCTTTTTGGGCATGGTTTATCGAGTGGGTGTGGCATGTGGGCATGGCTTCCCAGAATTTCTGCATACAAAAGAACAAACAAAATATATGCACTAGTTTGGCTGACCACTACTATGGTGTGTCTCTGGTTATATGGTTGTTTACAGGCAGGTGTGTCTCACTTTATTACTAAGGCTAGGCGGATATGTGCTGACCACTAAGGCAGCGTAAAAACCAGCGTGGATAGTGCCGCACTCAGTGCCCCTTGTAGATGGTGTTCCATACTTCCCCAGTTCATATTCCCACACACTGCTCCCTCTAGATGATGCCACACACTGCCCCCTGTAGATATTGCCACACACTGTTCCCTGTAGATATTGCCACACTGCTCCCTGTAGATGATGCCACACACTGCTTCCTGTAGATATTACCACACACTGCTCCCTGTATATATTGCCAGACGCTGCTCCCTGTAGATGATGCCACACACTGCTCCCTGCAGATGATGCCACACACTGCTCCCTGTAGATGATGCCACACACTGCTCCCTGTAGATGATGCCACACACTGCTCCCTGTAGATATTGCCACACGCTGCTCCCTGTGGATGATGCCACACGCTGCTCCCTGTAGATGATTCCACACACTGCTCCCCGTAGATATTGCCACACACTGCTCCCTGTAGATGATGTCACACACTGCTCCCTGTAGATGATGTCACACACTGCTCCCTGTAGATGATGCCACACACTGCTCCCTATAGATATTGCATCACACTGCTCCCTTTAGATATTGCTACACACAGTTCCATGTAGATATTGCCACACACTGTTCCGTGTAGATGATGCCACACACTGCTCCCCGTAGATATTGCAACACACTGCTCCCTTTAGATGATGCCACATACTGCTCTCTGTAGATATTGCCACACACTGCTACCTGTAGATATTGCCACACACTGATTCCTGTAGATGATGCCACAGTGCCCACTGCAGATAGTTCTGCATGCCCCCCTGTAGATAGTGCTATAGTGCCCTCTGTAGATAATACTACATTGCCATCTGTAGATAATACCACAATGCTCTCTGTAGATAGTGCCACCCCCTTGTAGATTATGCCACACACAACTCCTGTACATGATGCCACACAGCCCCCTGTAGATGATGCCACACAGAACCCCTGTAGATTATGCCACACAGATCCCCTGTAGATGATGCCACACACAGACCCCTGTAGATAGTGCCACACACAGCCCACAGTAGATTAGATAGTGATACACACAGCCCCCCAGTAGATAGTGCCACACCCAGCCCCCATGTAGATAGTATGAAATACTCCCCCTGTATATAGTGCCACATACTCCCCCTGCAGATAGTGCCATATACTCCCCCTGTAGATAGTGCCACATACTTCAACTATAAGTATGGCCACATACTCCCCCTGTAGATAGTGCCACATACTCCCCCTGTAGATTGTGCCACATACTCCAACTGTAGATAGCACCCACCCCCCACCCCCTCCCTGTAGATAGGGCCATTGTGGCTCCCCCTATAAGCGGAATCCCCGGCCAGGCATCGGCAATGCCCTGGCCGGGGATTCCGCTGCAGGAGGTGCCCATGACGTCACTGCCCATATAAGGGCAGTGACGTCATGGGCTCATTCTATGAGCGGAATCCCCTGCCAGGCGTCGGCAATGCTCTGGTGGGTGATTTCGCTGTAGGAGGTGCCACTGACTTCACTGCCATTACATGAACTGTGAAGTCATGGGCTACTCCTGGAGCACTGGAATCCCCGGCCAAAGTGTTGCTGATGCCCTGGCCTGGAATTCTGCTCATAGAGAGAGCCCTGACTTCACTGTCCATATAAGGTCAGTGACGTCAGTGGAACCTCCTGCAGTGTAATCACAGGCCAGAGCATTGCCGATGCCTGGCTGGGGATTCCGCTCATGTTAGAGGTGAATAAATCAGCTGTGTTTCATCTTCATTGAAGTCCAGGTGCCATTTCTTTGTCCTATGGTCTTTCTATATTCAAGTTGGGCAACTGATTCATTCTCTGGTAACGTGCACATGGCCTAATATCTAGCTGTGTTGGAGTGTTAATTTTTATCTGGACTGTATATATATATATATATATATATATATATATATATATATATATATATAAAAACACACATAGCCAAGAAGCAGTACTCAAAAAAAGAAGTGAATTTATTAACCAAAAGTTTCCACAGTATCATTTTACCTTCTCAATGAAGGCTTTTTTAGGCAAAGTGTTATGAACATATAAATAGGGAGCAAAGCTCAATTACATCACAATGTGTAATTAATATATTAACCCCTTAGTGACCGCCAATTAGTGTTTTAGGGCGGCCACTAACAGGCTTTATTCCGATGCAGTAGCCTTTTTACGGCGCTACATCGGAATAAATAAACAAAGTGAAGAGCAGATAAATCTCCCCGTGCTCAGCTACCGGAGGTAGCTGGGGGCTGGGAGCAGATCTGCTTGAATCTGTATCGAACCCGCTCGTTTAACCTCTCAGGTGCGGCGCTCAAAAGCGAGCTGTGCATCTGAGTGCTTTTGGAGGGAGGGATGGTGCTCCCAATCTTACCCCACCGGCACCCTGCTATACAATCACAGCGTAGCGGTGTTTTCTGTGGCAGATGCATATAGCTAGGAGAAAGACCCCAACAGTTGGGGGGAATTGAAACACATTAAATACAAAAATTGCCTATGGCAAGAAAATACCCTTCTTTCCCCACTTTTACCTTATCTTACAGTTGGGAAAGAAGGGTATTTTCTTGCCATAGGCAATTTTTGTATTCTATGGCAGATGGGGGCCTAATAAAGGCCCCCCCCCCCGTTCTGCCTCTAGTTAATGCCTGCTAGGCCATATCAGAGGCATGGCCTAGCAGATGCCTGTCCGTTTTACACAGCCAGTAATACACTGCAATACAGAAGTATTGCAGTGTATTATAAAAGCGATCAGATGATCGCGAAGTGAAGTCCCTCAGTGAGACTAATTAAAAAGTGAATAAAAAGTTTAATAAAGTTTATAATAAATAAATAAAAATCCAAAGTAAAAAAATTAAAAACCCACTTTTACCCCTTACAAAATGCTTTATTATGACAAAAAGTAAAAAAAATGACACATAGTTGGTATCGCCGCGTCTGTAACGACCCCAACTATAAAGTTAATAAATTTTTTAGTCCGCTTGGCGAACACCTTAAAAAAAATAAATGCAAGAAATGAATAAAATGTGATAAAAAGTGAACAAAAAGTTGCATGTACTCCAAAATGGTACCAATAAAAACTACAAGTCATCCCGCAAAACAAAAGCCCTCATACAGCTGCATCGGTGGAAAAATAAAATAGTTATGGCTCTTCAAATATGGAGACACAAAAACAAATAATTATGAAAAAAATAATTATTGTGTAAAAGTAGTAAAATATAAGAAGACAATATCAATTTGGTATCGTTGCAATTGTAACAACCAGCTGAATAAATGTATTGTTTTATTTATACCACACGTTGAACGGTGTAAATTTAGGACTCAAACAAGTTTTGCAAAATTGCTGTTTTTATATATTCTCCCTCTGAAAAAAGTTAATAAACGTTAATCAATAAATTATATGTACCCCAAAATTGTGCTATTAAAAATACAACTTGTCCCCAAAAAAACAAGTCCTTATACAGCTATGTCGACGCAAAAATAAAAAAGTTATAGCTCTTTGAATGAGACGATGGAAAAACATAAAAAAATAGCTTGTTAATTAAGGCCTAAAATAGGCTCGTCACTAAGGGGTTAAACAAATATATCATACTTAATCCCATATCATAAGCAAAGTAAAGTGCAATTGTGCTAGTGTAAAAACATTACATAAATGTATCATATACAAAGTGTCAATAGACAAATACAAACTGTTGATAATAAAATATTCATGAAAAGCTGGCACTCACCGATCAGTCAGAGCCCACATGTGGGAGCAATGTAAACAAACATTTAACTCCATATTCAATCAAAGTTTGCGTTACACACACCAAAATGTGCATGTCCATAACTATCCTGTCAATTGGGCAGGTGCACTAGAACCAACTACACATTCCTGTCTGAGAGTGTCGGTCAGATAAAATCATAGTTGCGCCTGCGCTCTAGTAGCACAAGCTGGAATTGACACCATTGCATGAAAGGTAATGCCAGTACTTTTTGGGCTCGACAATAAGTTGCGGAATTACAGCGTTTTTTCCGTCCGTTATTTTGGACGGAAAAAATGCAACAGAATACGGTAGCAGGAAAGTAGGTGAGATTTAATAAATCTCTCCCACACGCTGCGTAAAAATTCAGAGCAGAAATTGACCTGTGGTGCGTTTTTTTCAGACCGCAGCATGTCAATTCCTGCTGCCAAAATTGCTGCGTTTTTCAGAGGAAATGTCACCATCTCCTTCCATTATGAAAAACGCCACAAAATACGCACCATTTTCTGCCGTAAAAAACGCAGGAAATGGTGCGTTTTTGCCGCAGCGGAAAGACTGCGTTTTTCAACGGATTTGCTGCAGAAATGGTTCTTTGTGTGTTTTATTACAAGTTCGGTTGTTGGACTACTTCGGATTCGAGGACTACTTCAATGACAGCGGTTTTGTTTATCTCAATAAACTGGTTAATGGGGGTTGTTTTTCAATAAAATATTTTTTTCTATGTGCTTGTACTTTTTTCAACTTTATTATTACCGCCTTAGTAATGGCCGCTGGCTGAATGACAACCTCCATTACTAAGGCGAGGCTTAATGTTAGCAGGTGCAGAGGCCAACACTAACACCCATTATTACCCCGCTACCAACCGTCACCAGGGGTGCCGGGAAGAGCCGGGTACGAACCAGTACCCGACCATCTGTAGTGACGGTCATGCACCGGGGCGGCCGCAGGCCGTTAGCATTAGGCTGGGGAAGGCCAAAAACAGTGGCCCTTCCCACCCTGGTACTGCTGCCTGCTGCTGCTGCTGTGTTGTATCTGGCTGGTTATGAAAATTGGGGGGGACCCCACATGGTTCTTTCCAATTATTTTTTATTTTTATTTTTTTAAATGACGTGGGGTCCGCCCCATTTTTCATAACCAGCCAGATACAATAAAGCAGCAGCAGGCAGCATTACCAGGATGGGAAGGGCAACTGTTTCTGGCCTGTCCCAGCCTGATAATACCAGCCTGTGGCCACCCCATTGCCCGACTAGCACTACAGATGGTCAAGTACTGGATCGTACCCGGCTCTTCTTAGCACCCCGGGTGGCGGTGGGTACCGGAGTAATAAAGAGGGTTAGTGTTAGCCTCTGCACCGGCTAACACTAAGCCCCGCCTTAGCAATGGATGCTGTCAATCATCCGGCGGCCATTACTAACGCGGTAGTAATATAGTTTAAAAAAAAACAAAGACAAAGAATTTTTTTATTGAAATAAGAAAAACACACACAACCCTCATTAACCATTTTATTGATAATAAAAAAAGCCGTCATCGAAGAAGTCATGGGATCCGACGTAGTCCAACGACCGAACCTGTAAGAAAACACAAAAAAATTATTAGTAACACATGTGTTAGGCTTAGATACAGGTTCCAGCAGACAGCAATCTTATACAGTATAAGATTACTGTGTGCTGGGGCCCTGTATCTAAACCTACCGAGTGGTAGGCTTAGATACAGGGTCCCACAGACAGTATCACACATGGGCCATGTATCTAAGCCTACCATGTGATTGGCTTAGATGCAGGCCCCAGCAGACAGCATCACACAATCTGTGATCCTGTCTCATGGGCCCTCTAAGCCTGCTACATCGTAGGCTTAAAGGGGTTGTCCAGTCCCTAAACATTGATGGCCTATCCTCAGGATAGGCCATCAATAGCTGATGGGTCGAGGTCCGTCTCCCGGGACCCGCCAATCAGCTGTTTGAAGGGGCTGCAGCGAACGTACGACAGCTGCTTCCTCTTCATTTCACTTACTCGCTCACACTGTGAATCGCCGACACGGATTCACAGTGTGAACAAATGACTGGAATGAAGTGACCAGAATGAAGGGGAAGCAGTTCTCGTACGAGTGCTGCGGCCCCTTCAAAACAGCTGATTGGCCGGCTCCCAGGAGTCGGACCACGCCAATCAGCTGCAGCAGACAGGGATATTAATCTTACCCTCCTCTTGAGCCGCGGCAGAATTTCTGTATTGACTCTATCCGGGATCACGATGTTGTGCACGGCGCATAGCGTTGTGACGTCATGCGCTGCGCACAGCGCTGTGATGTCAGGACCTTCGAAGCGCACCGGAACCAGGAAGGTAAGTACTGTTAGTTACTATAGTAACTTTTTATTGATGCGGTGCGGGGGGGCCTCGGGCCCCCCTGAAGCCTGAGGCCCCCCCGCATCACAATTGCGACCGCTGCGACCCCTATATCTACGCCACTGTCAGAATGGTATCCCAGGGCAAGGAACACCATCTAGATCAGGGGTCTCAAGCACACGGCCCGCCGGCCGCATGCGGCCCCTGGGGCAGTCATCTGCGGCCCGCGGGACACGGAGCCACTAGTACAGGCTCTTCTCCGGGACTCTGTGGAATTCCCTGACATCCCGTGCAGAGCGCTAGTATCGGCTCTGCTTCGGCACTATGTGGAATTTTCTGACATCGCTTTCCATATATGGACAGTGTTGTCAGGGTCTTCCCCAGAGTGGAGTCCCAAGCAGAGCGCTAGTACAGGCTCTGCTCCGGTACTCTGTGGAATTCCCGGACATCAGTGTCCATATATGGACAGTGATGTCTGGGACTTCCCCAGAGCCGGAGTCCCGTGCAGAGCGCTAGTATAGGCTCTGCTCCAGGACTCTGGGGAATCCCCTGACATCGCTGTGCTCATATTGACAGCGATTTATGGGGCTACCCCAGAGTTGGAGTCCCGTGCAGAGTGCTAGTATCAGCTCTGCTCCGGGACTCTGTGGAATTCCCTGCCATAGCTGTCCATACATCGACAGTGTTGTCAGGGTCTTCCCCGGAGCGGAGTCCCGAGCAGAGCGCTAGTACAGGCTCTGCTCCGGTACTCTATGGAATTCCCGGACATCAGTGTCCATATATGGACAGCGATGTCTGGGGCTTCCCCAGAGCCGAAATCCCATGAAGAGCGCTAGTATCGGCTCTGCTTCGGCACTCTGTGGAATTCCCTGACATCGCTTTCCATATATGGACAGTGTTGTCAGGGTTTTCTCCAGAGCGGAGTCCCGAGCAGAGTGCTAGTACAGGCTCTGCTCCGGTACTCTGGGGAATCCCCTGACATCGCTGTCCTCATATTGACAGCGATGTCTGGGGCTTCCCCAGAGCTGGAGTCCCGTGCAGAGTGCTAGTATCAGCTCTGCTCCGGGACTCTGTGGAATTCCCTGACATAGCTGTCCATACATCGACAGTGATGTCAGGGGCTTTCCCAGAGCAGGAGTCCCAGTGATGTCAGGAGCACAGCTGGAGTCCCAGGAAGAGCCTACTAGTGCTCTGCCCAGGACTCTAGCTCTGGGGTTGCCCCTGATATCACATTCCCGTCCAGGAGAATCCCCTGACGTCACAGTGTATGGATAGTGATGTCAGGAGCTCCAACAGCAGAGTAATCCCCAGCCAAAGCGTCGGTAACGCTCCGGCTGGGAGGCACTGTGGCACCATCTACACAGGGCACTGTGGCAGCATCTACAGAGGGCACTGTGGCAGCATCTACAGAGGGCAATGTGGCAGGATCTACAGAGGGCACTGTGGCAGCATCTAATAGTGGGTGTGTGGCAGTATCTGCAGAGGACACTGTGGCATTATCTAGGGTTGTGTTGCATTATCTACGGAGGGCACTGTGGCATTATCTACAGAGGCCACTGTGACATTATCTACAGAGGGCACTGTGGCATTTTCTAAAAAGGGGCTGCACAATCTTGACATGTGTGTCTGCCAAATGCTGCCAACTGAGCCGCCGGACTGCATTTAGCGACACTTAAACTGGAAAACTGGATTGTTGAAATAAGCATGTGGAGAATTCTCTCATATTTTAAACCTAGCGGTATTTTTATAGTAATGTAGTATTATTTTTATAGTAATATAGTGTTATAGTAGTTCAAATAACAAATTGATTAACAATAATTTTGCATTGTATCAAATTTGAAAGTAATGTGGCCCGTCAACTTCCCATTTCTTCTATATGTGGCCCACCTACCCAGTCGAGTTTGAGACCCCTGATCTAGATAATCCTCAGAAAGATCCAAATTCAAGTGCAACAATTTGAACAATAGTCTAGATACAATCACCCCAAACTTCTCATTTAGAATAATAGGAAGGGCCCTGAATGCTTCTTTTTTTGAGTTCTGCTTTCTGGCTATGTGTTGTCCTATGGTTCATGGGAACAGGTCGCTCCTTTGAAGCTTGCACCATACATATATATAGATATATTTAGATATATATACAGTATATATATATATATATATATATATATATATATATATATATATATATATATATATCTATATATATATATATATATATATATATATAGATATATATATAGATATATATGTAAAAATCCAAAACACAAGACAGCACTCCAAGTTCAGTGAAAAATAGGATGACTTTAATCACCACTTGCGACGTTTCAGCCCTACTCCATGGGGCCTTTCTCAAGCAATACATCTCAATAAACAGTGCACATATAAATACATGGTTTACAAAATTTGCATAATAAGGCAATAAAAATTAAATATTGCATAATTCTCTGAATTCAAATGTAAACAGTGCTGTGGAAAAGCACCAACGTGTTAAGCACACACTTTTTGTGTACATTGTGAACAAACGATTACGAGGGCATATCGCCCATACTGTATGAAAGTTAAAATACAATATAATTGGCTAAGTGCCAATAAGTAAAGTGCCGGTGTAGAACATTAAAAATATGAAAACGTTTTTAATAATTTCTTAATTCGGCTCACCGTTCAGTGAATCCCCTCACTATGTGTTGTCCTATGGTTCATGGGAACAGGTCGCTCCTTTGAAGCTTGTGCCATATATATATATATATATATATATATATATATATAGATATATATAGATATATATATATAGCTATATATAGATATATATATACATGTCTATATATATACATATATATACATATAAATATATATATATATATATATATATATATATATATATATATAGATACAGTATATATATATATATATATATATATATATATATATATATATACAGTGAAGGAAATAAGTATTTGATCCCTTGCTGATTTTGTAGGTTTGCCCACTGTCAAAGTCATGAACAGTCTAGAATTTTTAGGCTAGGTTAATTTTACCAGTGAGAGATAGATTATATATAAAAAAAGAAAAACAGAAAATCAAATTGTCAAAATGATATATATTTATTTGCATTGTGCACAGAGAAATAAGTATTTGATCCCCTACCAACCATTTAGAGTTCAGCCTCCTCCAGACCAGTTACACACTCCAAATCAACTTGGTGCCTGCATTAAAGACAGCTGTCTTAAATCATCACCTGTATAAAAGACTCTTGTCCACAGACTCAATTAATCAGTCTGACTCTAACCTCTACAACATGGGCAAGACCAAAGAGCTTTCTAAGGATGTCAGGGACAAGATCATAGACCTGCACAAGGCTGGAATGGGCTACAAAACCATAAGTAAGACGCTGGGTGAGAAGGAGACAACTGTTGGTGCAATAGTAAGAAAATGGAAGACATACAAAATGACTGTCAACCGACATCGATCTGGGGCTCCATGCAAAATCTCACCTCGTGGGGTATCCTTGATCCTGAGGAAGGTGAGGGCTCAGACGAAAACTACACGGGGGGAACTTGTTAATGATCTCAAGACAGCTGGGACCACAGTCACCAAGAAAACCATTGGTAACACATTACGCCGTAATGGATTAAAATCCTGCAGTGCCTGCAAGGTCCCCCTGCTAAAGAAGGCATATGTACAGGCCCGTCTGAAGTTTGCAAATGAACATCTGGATGATTCTGAGAGTGATTGGGAGAAGGTGCTGTGGTCAGATGAGACTAAAATTGAGCTCTTTGCATTGAATCAACTCGCCGTGTTTGGAGGAAGAGAAATGCTGCCTATGACCCAAAGAACACCGTCCCCACTGTCAAGCATGGAGGTGGAAACATTATGTTTTGGGGGTGTTTCTCTGCTAAGGGAACAGGACTAATTCACCGCATCAATGGGAGAATGGATGGAGCCATGTACTGTCAAATCCTGAGTGACAACCTCCTTCCCTCCACCAGGACATTAAAAATGGCTCGTGGCTGGGTCTTCCAGCACGACAATGACCCGAAACATACAGCCAAGGCAGCAAAAAAGAAGCACATTAAGGTCATAGGGTGGCCTAGCCAGTCTCCAGACCTTAATCCCATCGAAAACTTATGGAGGGAGCTGAAGATCCAAGTTGCCAAGCGACAGCCTTGAAATCTTAATGATTTACAGATGATTTGCAAAGAGGAGTGGGCCAAAATTCCATCTAACATGTGTGCAAACCTCATCATCAACTACAAAAAACGTCTGACTGCTGTGCTTGCCAACAAGGGTTTTGCCACCAAGTATTAAGTCTTGTTTGCCAAAGGGATCAAATACTTATTTCTCTGTGCACAATGCAAATAAATATATATAATTTTGACAATGTGATTTTCTTTTTTTTTTTTAATATAATCTATCTCTCACTGGTAAAATTAACCTAGCCTAAAAATTCTAGACTGTTCATGTCTTTGACAATGGGCAAACTTACAAAATCAGCAAGGGATCAAATACTTATTTCCTTCACTGTATATATAGATATATATGTATATCTATATATATAGATATATACAGTTAGGTCCAGTTTTATTTGGACAGCGACACAATCTTCATGATTTGGGCTCTGCATACCACCACATTGGATTTGAAATGAAACAACTGAGCTGCAATTGAAGTGGAGACTTTCAGGTTTATTTCAAGTGGTTGAACACAAATATCCTGTGAAACGTTTAGGAATTGCAACCATTTTTCTACACAGCCTCCTCATTTCAGGGGCTCAAAAGTAATTGGACAAATTAACATTACCATAAAAAAAATGTGTGTTTTTTTTTAATACTTTGTAGAGAATCCTTTGCAGGCAATGACTTTCTGAAGTCTGGAACCCATGGACATCACCAAACGCTGGGTTTCCTCCTTTGTGATGCTTTGCCAGGCCTTTACTGCAGCTGTCTTCAGTTATTGCTTGTTTGTGGGTCTTTCTGCCTTAAGTTTTGTCTTAGGGGTCTCTGTCACCAGATTATAAGTGCCCTATCTCCTACATAATGTGATCGGCGCTGTAATGTAGATAACAGCAGTGGTTTTTATTTTGAAAAACAATCATTTTTAAGCAAGTTATGAGCAATTTTAGATTTATGCTAATGACTTTCTTAATAGGGGCATATTTTTACTTTTGACCAAGTGTGCGTTGTACAGAGGAGTGTATGACGCTGACCAATCAGTGACCAATCAGCGGTCATACACTTCTCATTGTTCCAGCTCAGCATGATCGACAGCACATTGTGATTGTGCAGTGAAAGAAGCTGGGATGGAACAATGAGAAGTGTATGACGTTGATTGGTCACTGATTGGTCAGCGTCATACAGAGGTGCTCTGTACAACGCCCACTTGGTCAAAAGTAAAAACATGTCCTGTTGTCTATTAAGAAAGTAATTAGCATAAATCTAAAATTGTTAATAACTTGCTCAAAAATGATAGTTTTTTCAAAATAAAAACCACTGCTGTTGTTTTCTACATTTCAGCATCAATTACATTATGTAGGAGATAGGGCACTGATAATCTCATGACAGAACCTCTTTAACCACTTCCTGACCAGGAGCTTTTCCCACCTTCCTGACCAGGCCCATTTTCAAGTTTTAGCCATGTGCCAATTTAAAAGAAAATTGTTCTTCTATTACTCTTCCAATCTACATGTATTTGGTCTTGTTTTTTTCCCAACATATTGGGCTTCCATATTGTGTAAAAAAAGAATAGATATCTTTTACTTTTTAAAAAAATATGGAAGAAAAAATGGAAAATAAAGTTGAAAAAAATGTCAATGTGTGATTATAGATGATGTTTTTTTTTTTTTTTTTTTACATCTGGTGCATGCCACTGGGTAAGCACACCTGAATACATATTTGCCAACTTCTACCAAATTCAGGATAGGCCATCAATATCTGATCGGTCAGGGACCGACACCTGGCACCCCCATTGATCGGCTGTTTTGATGGGACCACAGTGCTTAGTGCTTATACGAGTGCTGCTTCCCTTTCATTTCCTTTACTGCTCATACTGTGAATCGCAGATACAATTGTAGCGGCGGTTCACAGTATTACAGCCTTCTACCATTCAAGTGTATACTGTAATACTGTCAACCGCCGCTACAAGTGTGTCCGCGATTCACAGTGTCTTTTATGAGATGCAATGTAGGCTATGGGACATAGCAATCTTTGGCTGGTCATCCTGTGTCGTGCATGGCCAAAGTCGCCGTGTAGCAGATAGACAAATTTATTTATAGAGAAAAATTTTATTGAAAAAAAAAAGTGTGTGTGTGTGTTTTTTTGTTTTTTTTACATTACAATATTCTTCTCCTCTCTGGCAGTCTGCCAGAGAGGGAGAAGATTCAACTGGTGATCGCTGTGACAGGCTGTCACAGCGTTCACGTGACCAGAGACCACTCCGAAGCTCGGTGATACAGCTGTCTAGACAGCTGTATCATGGAGCTCCTTACCGCCGGCATGGATGTGATCGCTGTGACAAGCTATCACAGCGTTCACATAGCTGAGCACCTTACCGTCAGCGCACAAGCACTGCTGGGAGGAGCAATGTGATCGCTATGACACGCTGTCACAGCGATCACATGACCGGAGACAACACTGAGTGGTCTCCGGGTGAAAGCTCCGTGATATCAGCTGTCTCTAGACAGCTGTATTACAGAGCTCCTAACAGTCGGCACGTAAGCGCTGCTGTTCGGGGCAATGTGATCGTTGTGAGAGGTTGTCACAACGATCACACGACCGGAGATCACGCTGAGTGGTCTCTGGGTGAAAGCTCCGTGATATCAGCTGTCTAGAGACAGCTATATCACAGAGCTCCTCACAGTCGGCGTGTAAGCGCTGCTGTTCGGAGCAATGTGATCGTTGTGACAGGTTGTCACAATGATCACATGACCAGAGACCACGCTGTTTAAGGTTCCATGATACAGTTGTCTAGAGACAGCTGTATCACAGAGCTAAAGGCCGCCGGGGAGCGGGAAACAAGCTAACTCTGCAGGACATTCTGGAACGGCCCTGTAGAGTCAATTGCGGAGCATCTGGACGTTTATAGTCTATGGGCGCTCCGGAAGTGGTTAAGCAAGTGAAATGCATGCTCGATCGGGTTGAGATCTCGCGATTGACTTGGCCATTGCAGAATATTCCACTTTTTTGCCTTCAAAAACTCCTGGGTTGCTTTCACAGTATGTTTTGGGTCATTGTCCATCTGTACTGTAAAGCGACGTCCAATCAACCTTGCTGCTTTTGGTTGAATCCGTGCAGAAAGTACATCCCTGAACACTTCAGAATTCATCCGGCCACCTCTGTCTTCACTCACTTCATCAATAAACACTAGTGACCCAGTGCCTTTGGCAGCCATGCATGCCCATGCCATCACACTACCTCCACCATGTTTTACAGAGGATGTGGTGTGCTTTGTATCGTGAGCCGTTCCAAGCCTTCTCCATACTTTCTTCCTCCAATCATTCTGGTACAGGTTGATCTTAGTTTCATGCTGTTCCAGAACTGGGCTGGCTTCTTACAATGTTGTTTGGCAAAGTCTAATCTGGCCTTTCTATTTTTGAGGCTGATTAATGGTTTGCACCTTGTTGTGAACCCTCTCTATTTGCTCTCATGACATCTTCTCTTTATGGTAGACTTAGATACTGATACACCTAATTCCAGGAAAGAGTTATTCACTTGGGTAAATGTTGTGAAGGGGTTTTTCTTCACCATGGAAAGGATTCTGCGGTTATCCACCACTGTTGTCTACCGTGGACGTCCAGGCCTTTTGGAGTTCACGAGATCACCAGTGCGTTCTTTTTTTTCAAGAATGCACCAAACTGTTGATTTGGTCACTCCTAACATTTGTGCTATCTCTCTGATGGATTTCTTCATTTTTTTCGGCCTAACAATGATTTGTTTCACTTGCATTGAGAGCTCCGTTGACCTCATGTTGTGGGTTAACAGCAACAGCTTCCAAATGCAAATGCCACACCTGGAATCAACTCCAGACCACTTAATTGATCATGGATAAACAAAAGAATAGCTCATGCAGCCCATTAAATAGCTTTTGATATAATTGTGCAATTACGTTTGGTCCCTTGAAAAAGAGGGAACTACATATAAAAGAGCTGTAATTCCTAAACCCTTTCTCAAATTAGAATGTGAATACACTCAAATTAAAGCTGAGAGTCTGCACTTTAAGCCTATATTGATTATATAACTGTATATTCAATATGTTTAGGTAAAACAGCTAAAATGACAAAACTTGTGTCACTGTCCAACAATTCTGGACCTAACTGTATATGCATGTATATACAGATGTAGCCTAGTATATCTTGACTCTAATAACTTGCTGCATCGTGATATCCCACAACAAAAGCCATTGAAAAGTCATTGAAAAAGTCAAGCTAAAGTTGACAATTGACACTGTGTATTTTATGCGTTAAAAGTCAAGTTAAAAATGTCTGTACTATATAAATAAATATATATATATAAGTATATATATATATATATATATATATATATATATATATATAAATATATATATATATATATACACTACCGTTCAAAAGTTTAGGGTCACTTAGAAATTTCCTTATTTTTGAAAGAAAAGCACAGTTTTTTTCAATTAAGATAACATTAAATTAATCAGAAATACACTCTATACATTGTTAATGTGCTAAATGACTATTCTAGCTGCAAACGTCTGGTTTTTAATGCAATATCTACATAGGTGTATAGAGGTCCATTTCCAGCAACTATCACTCCAGTGTTCTAATGGTACATTGTGTTTGCTAACTGTGTTATAAGGCTAATGGATAGAAAACACTTGAAAACCCTTGTGTGATTATGTTAGCACCGCTGTAAACAGTTTTGCTGTTTAGAGGAGCTATAAAACTGACCTTCCTTTGAGCTAGTTGAGAATCTGGAGCATTACATTTGTGGGTTCGATTAAACTCTCAAAATGGCTAGAAAAAGAGAGCTTTCATGTGAAATTCGACAGTCTATTCTTGTTCTTAGAAATGAAGGCTATTCCATGCGAGAAATTGCCAAGAAACTGAAGATTTCCTACAACGGTGTGTACTACTCCCTTCAGAGGACAGCACACACAGGCTCTAACCAGACTAGAAAGAGAAGTGGGAGGCCCCGCTGCACAACTGAGCAACAAGACAAGTACATTAGAGTCTCTAGTTTGAGAAATAGACTCCTCACAGGTCCTCAACTGGCAGCTTCATTAAATAGTACCCGCAAAACGCCAGTGTCAACATTTACAGTGAAGAGGCGACTCCGGGATGCTGGCCTTCAGGGCAGAGTGGCAAAGAAAAAGCCATATCTGAGACTGGCTAATAAAAGGAAGAGATTAATATGGGCAAAAGCACACAGACATTAGACAGAGGAAGATTGGAAAAAAGTGTTATGGACAGATGAATCGAAGTTTGAGGTGTTTGGATCACACAGAAGAACATTTGTCAGACGCAGAACAACTGAAAAGATGCTGGAAGAGGGCCTGACGCCAACTGTCAAGCATGGTGGAGGTAATGTGATGGTCTGGGGTTACTTTGGTGCTGGTAAAGTGGGAGATTTGTACAAGGTAAAAGGGATTTTGAATAAGGAGGGCTATCACTCCATTTTGCAACGCCATGCCATACCCTGTGGACAGCGCTTGATTGGAGCCAATTTCATCCTACAACAGGACAATGACCCAAAGCACACCTCCAAATTATGCAAGAACTATTTAGGGAAGAAGCAGGCAGCTTGTATTCTAATTGTAATGGAGTGGCCAGCGCAGTCACCAGATCTCAACCCCATAGAGCTGTTGTGGGAGCAGCTTGACCGTATGGTACGCAAGAAGTGCCCATCAAGCCAATCCAACTTGTGCGAGGGGCTTCTGGAAGCATGGGGTGAAATTTCTCCTGATTACCTCAAATTAACAGCTAGAATGCCAAAGGTCTGCAATGCTGTTATTGCTGCAAATGGACATTCTTTGACGAAAGCAAAGTTTGAAGGAGAAAATCATTATTTCAAATAAAAATCATAATTTCTAACCTTGTCAATGTCTTGACTATATTTTCTAGTCATTTTGCAACTCATTTGATAAATATAAGTGTGAGTTTTCATGGAAAACACAAAATTGTCTGGGTGACCCCAAACTTTTGAACGGTAGTGTATATATAATACTGCCCTGCTATGTTCATTCGACGTAGTGAGCTTGTATACGTCGATAGATCATGGGAGAGGCACTTCTTCCATTTATAAGACCCTGCATAATAGTGAGTATTCACCAGCCTGCATTGAATTTATACTCGCTCTACTAGATCTTGTATTGAGATACAGCTATTTTCTGTTCCAAGATCAATTCTTTATCCAACTAAGAGGTACTGCCATGGGTACAAATGTGGCACCCACCTATGCCAATATCTTCATAGCTACCCTCGAGAGGGAGTTCGTCTATGTGTCCCACCATTTCAGGCATGTACTGAGGTGGTGGAGATACATAGACAACATCTTCTTCATCTGGTTGGGGTCCGATGCAGAATTGGATTCATTTCATGACTATATTAATCACATTGACCCAGACATCAAGTTTACACTAGTCAAGTCCAGTCAATCTATTGAATTTCTAGACACCACTATAACCAAATCAGATTTGAAATTAACATCAGACATCTTTACCAAAACCACGGATAGGAA
The DNA here is from genome assembly GCF_050947455.1 of Rhinoderma darwinii. Classification (NCBI taxonomy): domain Eukaryota; kingdom Metazoa; phylum Chordata; class Amphibia; order Anura; family Rhinodermatidae; genus Rhinoderma; species Rhinoderma darwinii. Next base: position 258,173,533 of record NC_134688.1, read on the forward strand.
TAATCTCCTATGGTTTGAAAGCAACCATCATAGGGGTCTCATTAAAGCGCTTCCATACAGCAATTATTGAGAGTCAAGAGGATTGTGGACACTGACGAGAAAAGTGAAAAGAGGTTGGATGAAATGGGTGCAAAATTCATTTCCCGTGGGTACCCCAAAAAATTGATTAAACAACATCGGGATAGGGTATTGTTGACAGATAGAGAGATACTATTACCTACAGAAATGCCCACACAATCAGTCAAAAAGAACAAAAGCAATATGGCCAACAGGATACCTTTTGTGTCCACATTCAATGAAACTAGCAACGAGGTTGCTAAAATTCTATACAAACATTGGTCCATATTGGGGAGTAATCTAAATTATGTCCCTGAATTCTCAGCACCCCCACTGATGTCATATAAACGTTCGAAAAACCTTAAGGATAATCTGGTGAAAGCAGATATAGGTTCAAATAAGAAAGTGACACAAACCTTCCTAGACAAGAAAAAACTGGGTTGTTTCCCTTGTCTGAACTGCGTTAACTGTAGATATATGAACAAAGGTGAATCGTTCATTCATCCCATAACGAACATGGAATTTAAAATCAACCAATTTCTTACCTGCACATCAGATTATGTCATCTATCTGTTGCAGTGTCCTTGTGATCTCCTTTATATAGGAGAGACAACGCTAGATTGTAAGACACGTATCAATAATCATAGATTCAGTATACGCTCCAAAAGACTGGATTTACCAGTATCAAAACATTTTGCGGAAGCCAATCACACAGAGAAAGATTTAAGATTTAGAATAATAGACCATATCACTAAACCGAGACGTGGTGGCGACAGAATATCTCTTTTGAAAAAACGGGAGTTAGAATGGATCTATAGGTTAAATACACTACGTCCTTATGGACTAAACGTTGACTTCAAATTGAGTGGTATAAGATAGGAGGTGGTTTGCCCATGGCCTTGCTTTTTACTCCACATATCAGGGATTATGATTAGACAGTGTGTACATATTACTATACTAACATATATATTTTTTTCTGTCTATTTCAGATAATATATGAAGACTCACCTGTAATGGATCCCCTCATCCTGACTCCATGCTATTTTAAAAAGAATTGATGCCTTGTTCCGCAATTTAGAGTTTGACATGAATTATACAGATCAAATTATATGAAATATGTCTATACGTCAAATCTGTATGTTATTATTAAATCAATAGGGCTTTACATCCACTTCCTCTATTTGCCATTGTCTATTCCCTTTATGATGTAACCAGTCTATATATTACAGAGAAACACATTCTATATAGAATGGATTAAATACCAAAATATCTTGCTAAACTAAGAAGGTTTATTCATAGTTGTGGGAATTATCTAAGATACATAAAATCATAGAGTGTAAAGTGAATGTATCGCGTCCTCTACGATTTCCAACACAATGTTAGACAGAGCATGCACGAGATGCGTGCCATTGGAGTGAGTGCGTTCCACGACTCACTCTAAATTCTTATGTGTGACATGCTATGCGACGCAGGCGCACAGGTACCCGGAAATATCTACGAATTCAATCAGCATGGTAGAGGAAAGGGGATTCAAGTAATGGTGAGCCGGATTCAATACAATTGAATTAATTTTGTTTATTTTATTGGAATATTTTACACCTGCACTGGCTCTATTGGCATTTAGCCAATTAGATTGTATTTTAACATTTTCTACAATTTGGGTGGTTTGCCCTTATTATCAACTGCATGTATTTCATTGACAAAATGTAAACACCATATGGTGATTTTTTGATCACATTGTTTTACACTAGAATTAAGATTTTAAGCATGATTGAAATTTTATTGCATGATTACAAGGATGTTACAAATTATGTATTTATATGTGCACCTAACACTGAAATGTATTGCTTGAGAAAGGCCCCATTGAGCAGGGCTGAAATGTTGCATGGGGTGAATAAAAAGATCCTTCTTTCACTTAAACCTGGAGTGCTGACCTGTGTATTGGATTTTGCTGTGGATTTGGGACACTGGTCGTGTGTCTGAACAGGGACTTGTGCACCCTACACTGGAAGAACGGTGTTGCTTTTGCTTTGCTTGTTTCTATATATATATATATATATATATATACATATATATATATATTGTATCGCCAAATTCTGAGAGTCATAACTATTTTATTTTTCTGTTGATTGAGCTGTGTGAGGTTTTTTTTTTTTTGCGGGACGAGCCCTAGTTTTTAATGGTACTATTTTGGGGTACATACAAGTTTTTAATCACTTTTTATTCAAATTTTTGGGGAGATGAGGTGACCAAAAATGTTATCTAACATTTTTATTTTTCTTCACAGCATTCACCATGCGTGTTATATAATAATATATTGTAATAGGTCGTGATTTTTACGGACGCGGCGATACCAATTATGTTTATTAATTTTTTTTGCATGATATGCTGAAATACTAATGTATTGCAGTTTATCGCTATACTGACAGTCTCCTATCAAGCGCTACCGGAGGCAAAACAACAGTCGGCACGATCGACCCCTCTTTCTAACACTTTAAATGTCGCCATTGACTGCAGCATCTAAAGGGTTAAACAAGTGGGATCGTGATCGAGTTTGATCCCTCTTGTTACAGTGAAGTGTCGGCGGTATCATACAGCCAACACTCGCGTTGTATGTAGCAAGCTTAGCCTTTGAGCCCGTTCCTTACTTCCCCTACCCGGCTATGACATAAGTATATGTCGTACGTCAGGAAGGGGTTACACTTCCCCGGGGATCTGAGGAAGTGGAGGGGTTAACGTCACTAACTTTGGTGGCCAAGGGTAGTCCTTACTACATTAAAACATTTTTTACTTACTACTTTTTACTTCACGTATTTTAGTTGTTATCTTTATGCTACTAAGGCCACTTAACCAGTGTCGTGCACACACCAGGGAAATATAGGAGCACGAAAAAAGTGCTTACCGGCACATAGGTGTTTGTATGTGTGACCCCTGATGACGCACTCTAATAAATACTGAGTGCTGAAACGTGTAAGGACACATATTATTGGCAGTGGATCAGGAACCTATATTATAAGAAGGGAGACAGGGTGTGCATGCAAAGTGGATGCAGACTGGATAGACACACCCTGTATCTCCTTCCTGATCCTATCTGCCTATGCCTGTTTAGGTATTTGGCTTGAGAGCCCGTTTTTTAAGTTTATTACTTTAATAAAAATAATTCTTAATCGTTCTACCAGGCAGTGAAATTTTTGTCACTAACTTTTGTGGCCAAGGGTAGCGCTTAGAACATTACTTTCTTTTTTTTTTACTTACTACTTCTTACTTCACTTATTTTAGCTGTTATCTTTATGCTACTAAAAGTTGTCTGTTCAACTTTAATAACTGGTACAGTACCAGTGACCACAGAAGCGTCCACTATAGACCACACAGCTGATTCCCGCATAGACTATGCAGAGTGACCCCAACATTAGGAAACACCTATTCATCGCCCACCCAGCATCTTCCCACATCCTTGCTCCATGCAGAATTTTCACATCCATCCATCCATTCATGCAAATCCATCTGACAGCGCTGATCACCACCCTCCTCACATACACGGAGCAGCCTCCTAGGCATTACATAGCCCTGCTGCGCACTCCACACATCTGGGTAGTCCCCAAGTACAGGACGACTGCATCCCTTTTCTTGCCAAAAAATTTGTGTGTTATAGTCTAAAATAAAGGGGTACATATATATATATATATATATATATTATATACACAGCCATCAGCCATCACATTACACCTTAAGTTCATGGCCTATTTTTGCCTTCAGGATGCTGCAATTTTTTTGTTTGCTCATCCCCTGCCTACTGAGAACCATATCTTTTTTTATTGGTCCTTTGGCATACCTTTATGATGGCTTTTTTTTTTTTTTGAAGTTAAAAATTGTAATGGCAAAAGGGGTACATATAATTGTTAATGTACTTAAAAAATACATTTAGATGTACTTAAAAAAAATGTCTTAATTTTTTTGTAGGTGATGGAAAAAACAGCAACTTTGTAATTTTTGGTTATAGTTTTTGGGGTTTCATTTTTATGGCGTCTACCATGTGGTATAAAGAACATATTAACTTTAATAACACCCAGTTATTACGTTTGATATAGGGTTTGAATAAGTCTTTATCCTCAATAAATGTAATGATCATCTATAAGCTCCATTTTGTAATTACTCATGTTGCTGTTATCTTTTATCAAAATAAGTTGAAAGATCTATAACGTTCAAATAAGTAAAAATTGAGTAAGGGTCTTTTTTTTTACAGAAATGTATATGTATATTTCTACTGTTATACGGTAGAATGTTGATAAAACCAACAGGGATGTATGAATGGAAAACAATTAAAAAGAGTTCTGAATATAAAATATAGGGTAAAGTCAGGTTTTTGCTACCGCACTGCTTATATTAAGAAGGTATTCCACTGATAAATGAAAAAGAGACTACAGATTGAAAACCGTTTTTAATCATGAAGATTCCACGGTAATATTTCACGACAGAAAAAGAATTGAGGCTTTGAGCATTTTATATCAGATAGTTCTGAAGGAGAGGAAAAAATCTCATTAAGACTTGGAGTCTCAGCCCTTCCCTCTCTCTAGTTGATAATGCCATTGACTTACGATTTACAACTCTGGAAAATGAATTTTACCCTTGTGCACCTCCCCTGATTATCAAATAATCTGCTTCAGCAATGATGAGTAGAAATGATGAAAACGGTTAAAGCATTAAAGATAATGCATTGTATTGCTGCAATGCTGACAAGTCAACATATCTAGCAGCTTCAAAATTAACCCCTTAACCCCTTCAGGACTGAGACATATTTTGCTATTTAATTTTTCTTTTTCACTCCCCGCCTTCCAAGAGCCATAACTTATTTTTTTTTCCTGTCAATAGAGTGGTTTGAGGGCTTTTTTTTTTTTTTGCGGGTGGAGCTGTAGTTTCTATTGGCACCATTAAAGTACCATATAATGTACTGGGAAACTTAAAATAAAAAAAGTTGGCCTTAAATTGGAAAAAAACTGTGATTCATCCATTGTTTTCTGAAGTTTAGATAGTTTTTTTAAATATTTTCCTACTTTTAAAAACAAAAACTATTTGTAAGAAATACATTGTTTTGTTTCACCACGTTCTAAAAGCCATAACTTTATTTATTTTTCCGTAGATTGAGCGGTCTGAGGGCTTATTATTTGTAGGACGAGCTGTAGTTTTTATTCGTACCATTTGGTAAATACACTTTTTATTACATTTTTTTTTAAGCTAAGGTGACCAAAAATCAGCAATTTTGGCGGTTTCATTTTTTTTTTACGACATTCACCATGCGAGTTAAATAATGTTATATCGTAATAGTTCAGACTTTTACGAACGCAGCGATCCAAATTTTTTTTTTATTATTATTTTTGCATTACTTTAGAGGAAGAATGGGAAAAGAGGATTTTTTTAAGTTTTACATTTTTTTTCCACTACTCAAAAGTTTATTAAACATTTATTTTACACATTTTAAGAGTCCCCCTATGGACAGTATATTGTTCTTTTTATAGGCTTCTGTTAAGCTATGCGAGAGGAACGGCTTAACAGAGGCAAAGTGAAGGCAGACCTGGGGGCCTTCATTTCGCATGACAACTATTGGCACTCTGCGAGGGAGCCAGTGAGCTGTCGGAGGGGGCTGCCCCCTCCTTCTAATACCCCAGACACCTTCAATATTTTATCAATGATGTTTTCAGGGACTTATTTGATCAGTTTGTAATAGCCTACCTGGATATTATCTTCATTTTTTCAGACAATCCTGAGGAGCATTGCAAACATGTCTGCACCATACCACAACAACTTTGAGAAAATTGCTTGTACATTAAACTTTGGAAATGTGAGTTTGAACAGACATCAATTCAATTTCTCGAGTACATCATACCTCCAGATGAACAAAGTATGGATGCTAGTAAAATCAAGGCTGCTGTTGATTGACCAACCCCAAAAAATTGAAAAGAATGTTTACTTCACTTGGACACTATCTACAGGGGCAACTATCTACAGGGGATCTATGTAGGGCACTATCTACAGGGGCTCTATAGGGGGCACTATCTACAGGGGGATCTATGTAGGGCACTAGCTACAGGGCGCTCTGTGGGGGGGCACTATCTACAGGGTGCACTGTGTGTGTGACAGTGTATGGTGCTATTATAATCAGGGACACAGTGTATGGCACTATTATACCTAGAGGTGCAGTGTATGGTGCTATTATATTTAGGGGTGTAGTGTGTGGCACCATGAGAATTTTATCTTCATTTATAGGTGCAGAAATGTTTGAAAAGTGGGAAGCTATAGACATCCAAGCGGCAAATTGCAGTAATGGGCTGTGGTCAGGAGAAGTCATCATAGAGGTGTGGACCAGATGGAGAAGAAAAGAGAAAAAGAACAACTAGAATCTGAGAAGACATCACCTGTGAGTCACTTGATGTAAATGTTTACTCTGCCTCTAATCAGCACTGTAGTCAACTGTATGATCTGCAGCGAGATGATGGGTGGTATGTTGTTTTTTTTTGTGAAACATCAACTCCCAGCATATCCTTACCATTGTTTGAGCCATGCTGGGAGCTTTAGTTTTATGCCGTACAAACTTATACGGCAGAGGTTGCATTAATTTGAGCTGTATTTGTGCTGGTGCTGTATTTACTGTTTGTACTGCGCTTGGTTCTGGTGCTGTATTTATGTACTGTGCTTGGTTCTGGTGTTGTATTTATCTACTGAGCTTGATTCTGGAGCTGTATCTATGTACTGAACTTGATTCTGGTTCTGAATTTATGTACTGAACTTGGTTCCGGTGTTGTATTTATGTACTAAACTTAGTACTGGTGTTGTATTTATGTACTGTGCTTGGTTCTGGTGCTGTATATATGTACATAGCTTTGCTCTGGTACTGTATATATGTATTGAGCTTGGTTCTGGTACTATATATATATATATATATATATATATATATATATATATATATCAGAGCTTGGTTCTGGAGCTGTGATTATATAGGATATATTTATAATAACTAAATTGCAGGGCAGATGGAATTGTTTTCAATTCATTGTATGTTATATCTAACCCCTTCCCGACATTTGTCCTTTTTTTCACTGCACCATCTATATTCCGCCTCAGTGGTAATTTGTTGACGCAGGTTTTTTTTTTATATAATTGTAAAAAATAGTAACTTTAGGGCATTAGAGTAGCGGACGTTTACTAACGTTGATTTGTAAAAAAAAATATATAGCAATAGTTTTAGCTATATATTTTTTATACAGTTTTAGAGTAAGGGTATGTTCACACGGCCTATTTACGGACGTAATTCAGGCGTTTTAAGCCTCGAATTACGCCTGAAAAGACGGCTCCATAACGTCTGCAAACATCTGCTCATTGATTTCAATGGGTTTTACGATGTTCTGTGCAGACGAGCTGTAATTTTACGCGTCGCTGTCAAAAGACGGCGCGTAAAAAGACGCCTGCCTCGAAGAAGTGCATGTCACTTCTTGGGATGTAATTGGAGCCGTTATTCATTGACTCCATTGAAAAACAGCTCCAATTACGTCCGTCATGGACGGTGCTAAAAACGCGTGCACTTGCAAAAACGTCTGAAATTCAGGAGCTGTTTTCGCTTGAATACAACTCCGTAATTTCAGACGTATTTGGCGGTGCCGTGTGAACATACCCTAAATTTACAGCGTTATAGTTAGCGTCAGTTAGTGACGGACATTCAGTTTTTTTTTAATTGAATTTCGTTCACTACATTTTTTATAGCGTAGAGACAGTTTTAGAGACAATTTACTGGGTTATAGTTAGCGTTAGTTATTCATTGGTTAGTGTCAGGTATTCAGGAATATTTGACAGTTTTATATTGGACGTTCAGTCAATTTCTCTCTTAAATTTTTATCTTATTCTTTTCTTCTTTTTCTTCTCTTCCTTTTTTTTTTTTCTATAAATTTCATTTACACATGTAAAAGCACAACACACACAACCACCTCAGTAAAAATAAATTATTACACGTGCTGAAGCACTACATACCCCCTAATAAAAATGTCCCAATCATCCCAAAGGGTCTACTCAGCCGAGGGGGCATACGCCATCCTGGCCTCTGACACTGAATCGGCCAGCAAGGGAGAAGAGGAAATTGCCCCATTCCTCTTGAGCTCCTCCTCATCCAGTGATGAGGAACCCCCACAAAGGCGCCCCAGGACATCAGCTCAGGCAACACCCCAAATTAGGGATATCATGTGGAACCCACCCCCTGAGAATTATGAGCTTCACATTCCGGATTTCACAGGGAGCTCAGGAATTCGGTTAGAGACTGCAGGCCTCACAGAAATTGACTTTTTCAAGGTCTTATTCTCTGAGGATTTTGTTAATGTAATGGTGGCCCAGACAAATTTATACGGCCAGCAATTTTTACCCCAAAACCCCACGTCATCATTTGCTAGGTGGACCCCCATAGAGGCAGCAGAAATTATGAAATTTTGGGGCCTTGTGCTACATATGGGCCTAGTAAAAAAAACTGAGATTAGGCAATACTGGAGTACGGATGTGTTATACAGCACCCTACTTAATCGCATGGTAATGACCCGTTCACGTTTTGAAATGATTCTGACATTTTTTAATTATAATGATAATGCACAGTGCCCGCGCCGTGATGACCCCACATATGACTGCCTATTCAAAATCAGGCCAGTCATTGATAATTTCTGCACCAAATTTCAAGAAGCTTACACCCCCGAAAAGAACATAGCAATAGACGAGTCCCTTGTACATTTTAAGGGGAGACTAAAATTCCGCCAATCCCTGCCAAGAAAGAGGGCGGGGTATGGAATTAAAATGTACAAGCTGTGCGAGAGTAGCTCAGGGTACACCTACAGGTTTAGGGTTTATGAAGGGAAGGACACCAGGATAGAACCTCCAGAATGCCCCCCTGTCCTGGGAGTTAGTGGGAAAATAATGTGGGATTTGATGCACCCACTGGAGGAGCAGGGTTATCACCTTTACGTGGATAACTTCTACACCAGCATCTCATTATTTAACTGCCTCTGCACCAGAAGTACTGTAGCATGCGGCACCGTGCGCAAAAATTAGAGAGGCCTCTCTAAAAATCTGATTGGGCAACCAATAAGAAAGGGAGAAAGCAGGTCACTAAATAGCGAGAACATGGTGCTGGTCAAGTATAAGGACAAGAGTGTCCTTATGTTGACCACAATACATGGTAGCGGCAGCACCCCTGTACCTGTCCGAGGTAGCACTACAATGACCCCCAAGCCAGATTGCATCCTGTGCTACAATAAATACATCAGAGGGGTTTATCTCTTTGATCAAGTACTAAAGCCATACAGTGCCATTCGGAAAACAAAGGTGTGGTACAAAAAGCTGTCCGTGCACATGGTACAGATGGCATTGTATAACGGTTAGATGCTATACCAATGTGCAGGCCGGACAGGGAAATTCCTTAATTTTCAAGAGGTGGTTATCAAGGCCCTTGTATTTGGGAACCAGGAAGGGGAGGGCCCCAGTACTTCTAGAAGCGATGGTCCACGTATTGTACCAGGACAACACTTTCCCAGCTAAATCCCCTCCACTGGTAAAAAGGGAAGGACCCAAACAAGGTGCAAAATGTGCTACAAAAGGGGGAGAAGAAAAGACACCATTTATCAGTGCGACACCTGCCCCGAAAAACCTGGCCTGTGTATAAAGGAGTGCTTCAAAGTTTATCACACATCCATGGATTTTTAATTGGATCATTTATTTAAATGCTCACTATACCCCTAAATAATTTCCTTGAGCGGCATAGTTTCCCGAAAGCGGTCAATCTTGGGGGGTTTCCAATGTTTTATCCCCTCAGGGGCTTTGCAAATGCGACATGGCCTCCGCAAACCATTCCTGCTACATTTGAGCTCCAAATGGCGCTCTTTCCCTTCTGAGCCTTACCGCGTGTCCAAACAGCCGTTTATGACCACATGTGGGGTACTGTTTCACTCGGGAGAGATTGCTTTACAAATTTTGTGGAGCTTTTTCTCCTTTCGCTCTTGTGGAAATGAGAAAAAAATAGCTAAACCTACATTTTATTTGAAAAAATTTAGTTTTTCATTTTTACGGCCTACTTCCAATAATGTCTGCAAAAATCCTGTAGGGTCAAAATGCTCACTATACCCCTAGATAATTTCCTCAAGGGGTGTCGTTTCCAAAATGGTGTCATTTGTGTTGGGTTTCCACAGTTTTGTCCCCTCAGGGGCTTTGCAAATGTGACATGGCTTCCGCAAACAATTCCTGCTAAATTTGAGCTCCAAAAGTCAAATGGCGCTCTTTCCCTTCACAGCCCTGCCGTGTGTCCAAACAGCCGTTTATGACCATATGTGGAGTACTGTTTTACTCGGGAGAGAGATTGCTTTACAAAGTTTGTGGAGCTTTTTCTCCTTTTGCCCTTGTGGAAATAAAAACAAATTAGCTAAACTTACATTTTATTTGAAAAAAATCTAGATTTTCATTTTCACAGTCTACTCCCAATAATTTCTGCAAAAAACCTGTGTGGTCAAAATGCTTACTATACCCCTAAATAAATTCCTTGAGGGGTGTAGTTTACCAAATGGGGTCACTTTCTGGGGATTTCCACTGTTGTGACACCACAAGACCTCTTCAAACCTGACATGGTGCCTAAAATATATTCTAATAAAAAGGAGGCCCCAAAATCCACTAGGTGCTCCTCTCATTCTGAGGCCTGTGCTTCAGTTCATAAGCACGCTAGGGCCACATATGGGATATTTCTTAAAACTGCAGAATCAGGGCAAATAAATATTGAGTTGCATTTCTCTTGTAAAACCTTCTTTGTTACAAAAAAATAGATTTTACAATTTTGGTCATTTTAACAATTAAATACTGAATGTATCGAGCAAATTTTGCCAGTAACATAAAGTCCAATGTGTCACGAGAAAACAATCTCAGAATCGCTTGGATAGGTTAAAGCATTCCGAAGTTATTACCACATAAAGTGAAACATGTCAGATTTGAAAAATGAGGCTCTGTCAGGAAGGTCAAAAGTGGCCAAAGGTGGAAGGGGTTAATGGGAACCTGTCAGGCAGCTTTAACCCCTTGAAATGCCGCGATTCGGTAATACATGACCTGACAATATTTCCAAACATTACCTTGTATGTTTTTTTCAGATGCAGCAAAATCGATCAAATCAACCACCTTTAAAGACGGTGGTTGATATACTATATACACATACTATATACTAATTACTCATTAAAGAGTCATGGGGCGGTGCGGCTATCCTGAAGTGTCACATAGTCCTGCCTCCAAACCCACCATTCCATGCTTGATTGACATCCCCCTGGCTGTTATACATCATCACCAGTCTACTCCAACTTTCTCGGATGCGCCATTACCTTGTACTACTTGGGCACGCACCGTGCAGCGGGGTTTACTCTGTCCGGCTTCATCGCTGCACCGCCCATGTCAGTGGAGTACAAGGCAACGGCGCATCCGCAAATTTTGGAGGAGGCTGCTAGTGATGTAGAACAACTTGGGGGATGTCAATCAAGACATGGGGGAGGGGTGCCATTTCAATTTTAGCCTCAGGCAGCAGAAAAGCTAGAATCAGCCATTAGTGCTAATATTAATACATCCAAATCACGAGTTAACTTTCACTGTCAAAGTTGATGTATCTGATTCTGCAGCAGTGGCAGTTCTGTCTCAGCGGTCAGGAGACAAGATGTTGTTACATCCTTGTGTTTATTCTTCTCTTCAAATGTCCTCATCTGAAAAGAACTATGATATTGGAAATAGAGAACTGATAGCTACAAAAAAAAATGCTTTTTGTGAGAAAAGGCATCTTTTGGAGGGAATTGCTAATCCTGTAACTGTATTTACTGATCATAGAAATATGGAATTTATCCGTGATGCCAAAAGATTATTCTCCACACAAGCAAGATGGAGTTTATTATTTAATTTTGTGATTACTTATAAACTTAGATAAAAATTGTAAAACTAACACTAAATCCACGATGTTCTTTGAGTCCACACAGAAAGACAGTGAAAATGTGAAAACAAAATTTTATATGAAAAGAACTTTGCAGGGGTTACTTAATCAAAACAGTTTTTGACTCTACTTAAAGAATATGTAGACCTTTAACCGGTTAAGGACTAGGCTGTTTTACAGCTAAATGACCAGAGCAAATTTCACAATTTTGCTATGCGCTTCTTTAGATGACTATAACTCAGCAGGTGAATAAAGTTCATCTTTGAATTTTACACTCTTTTTAAAGGACAGATAGGGCTTTGTTTTAGTGGCATTTGTCAGTATATATCATTTTTTTTTTTCTGTAAAGTGGGCAAAATTGGAAAAAAATGCAAGAATTTAACAATTGCGTCGGTTTATGCTAGCATTTTTCACACACGGTATGGACCACGGCCAAAATTCATCTCCTTTCACGTTCTTCCACTTCTCCCGTGCATGGGGATACCAAATATGTGTGCCTTATTCGCTGTGCGGGCATGTGCCAGGGCTTGGCATAAAAGGAGGCTTTTTGGCCTTTTCGGTCCAGGAATTTTGCATTTGATTTTATAGCAGCATACTGTTTTCTGGGGGGCCTAATGCTGCTGAAACATTAGAAACACCCCATAAATGACTTCATTCACACAAGTAGACCCCACAAGGTTTCCTTCAAGGGGTTTATCATATTTTTAGCAAGTCCAGTTTTCTTCTGAAAGTTTCTTGAATAAGATGGAACAAAATAAAATCAGCACTTTTTTAGCAAATGCGTCAGTTTAGGCTAGTATTTTTCACACACGGTATAGACCACGGCCAAAATTCATCTCCTTTCACGTTCTTCCACTTCTCCCGTGCATGGGGATACCAAATATGTGTGCCTTATTCGCTGTGCGGGCATGTGCCAGGGCTTGGCATAAAAGGAGGCTTTTTGGCCTTTTCGGTCCAGGAATTTTGCATTTGATTTTAGAGCCGCATACTGTTTTCTGGGGGGCCTAATGCTGCTGAAACATTAGAAACACCCCATAAATGACTTCATTCACACAAGTAGACCCCACAAGGTTTCCTTCAAGGGGTTTATCATATTTTTAGCAAGTCCAGTTTTCTTCTGAAAGTTTCTTGAATAAGATGGAACAAAATAAAATCAGCACTTTTTTAGCAAATGTGTCAGTTTAGGCTAGTATTTTTCACACACGGTATAGACCACGGCCAAAATTCATCTCCTTTCACGTTCTTCCACTACTCCCGTGCATGGGGATACCAAATATGTGTGCCTTATTCACTGTGCGGGCATGTGCCAGGGCTTGGCATAAAAGGAGTCTTTTTGGTCCAGGAATTCTGCATTTGATTTTATAGCAGCATACTGTTTTCTGGGGGGCCTAATGCTGCTGAAACATTAGAATCACCCCATAAATTACTTCATTCACACAAGTAGACCCCACAAGGTTTCCTTCAAGGGGTTTATCATATTTTTAGACAGTCCAGTTTTCTTCTGAAAGTTTCTTGAATAAGATGGATCAAAATAAAATTAGCAATTTTTTAGCAAATGTGTCAGTTTATACCAGCATTTTTCACACACGGTATAGACCACGGTCAAAATTAATCTCCGTTCACATTCTGCCACTTCTCCCGTGCACGGGGATACCAAATATGTGGCCTTATTTATCACATAGAGATGTAGGAGGGCGGAGGATAGAAGAAGATTATTTCACAAATCGCTTTTTTTCAAAGCTGGTTTTACAAAACTCAACAGAGTTTCTATAACACGTCCAAAATATCTGCTCTTGAAGCCGAAATCCCAAAATATTCATCTAGGGGTATAATGGGAATTTATTTTTTGGGGTTTTCTAAAATAAGAAATTGCAGGTTAATGCAAATGGAGCTCTCCAGCAGATGAACTTTAGAAAACATCAAACATGACATCCACCCCCCACCCATTCCCTCCCTCACCCTTGGAGTAAAATCAGGGGAAAAATAAAAACGTAATGTAGGGCAAATATATTTTCAACAAATTAACTAAAATCTAATAATTCAGAACAGTGTGGTATTTTTTAAAACATGGCTCAATGCACAGGCCTGGTTGTGAGGGACATGAGGGACAGAAATATCGGGAATCTTTGCGGTGCCCGTCTTTTCTGCAGACGCGGCACTTTTTCTGGGGGTTGCTTCTGGTTGCTGTTGGGGGAATCCGACTGATGAAGTGTCTTTCAGTCAGTCGCGTGACATCCTCAGACTGGGGGCATTCTCGGGTGTCCTGAACATCAAAAATGAGGCCTTCAATAATTTTTTCCTGGAAATCCAGGTATGTGTCTCTGCCTCTGTTTTTTTTGTAGAGCACAAATGAGTTGTGGATGGCCACCTGTAACAAATAAATGGCCACCTTTTTGTACCAGGTTTTAGTTTTGCGTTTTACTAAATAGGGCTGTAAAACCTGGTCGCTTAAATCCACCCCCCCCATGTACTTGTTATATTCGGACACGCTCACTGGTTTGTGCTTGTCCGATGTTGCCCCTCTTTCCCTCACTGCCACTGTTCCTGCGGTATGAATCGTGCTTAGCACATACACATCTTTGCGATCCCTGAACTTGACCGCCAGCAATTCTTCAGATGCATAAGCACAGGAGTCCCCCTTTACCATGCGCTTCCCCACTAATTGCTGTGGAAAACCAATTCGGTTTTTGCGCATGGTACCACATGCCCCAGTCCTTGCAGCATGCAAATGCCTAAACAGGGGCACACTCGAATAAAAATTATCACAGTACAGGTGGTACCCCTTGTGAAGCAGAGGCTGCATTATCTCCCACACAATCTTACTGCTGGTGGAAAGATCAGGGGGGCATCCAGGAACATTTATTGTGCGGTCCCGCCCTTCATAAATCCTGAAGGCGGTGGTATATCCTGACCCGCTTTCACACAATTTGTAGAGCTTAACGCCATATCTTGCCCTTTTGGAAGGTAGATATTGGCGAAAGCTAAGTCTGCCATGAAAGTTGAGGAGGGATTCGTCCACACTTACATTCTGCTCAGGGGTGTAGAGTTGCAGAAATAAATTATTCAGGGAATTTATTAGCGGTCTTATTTTGAACAACCGATCCCGGTTTGCATCGGTACTTGGGGGGGCCTGTGCGTTGTCATTGAAGTGGAGGAACCTCATTATTGTCTCATAACGAGACCTGGGCATTACTGCAGAATATACTGGGGTGGCTTGGGCGGGTCTTGTTGACCAGTAAGACCTAATGGAGGGCTTTTTGACAATACCCATATTTAGGGTGAGCCCCAAAAATTTTTTTAATTCCTGCAAATTGGTGGGCGTCCAATCTCTGGCATGGGTGGATGAAGGTTTCTGCCTTATATATTGCGTGGCATATAAATTTGTTTCGTGGACAATCTGATTTAGGATGTCGTCCGTTATAAATAAATGGAAGTAATCCATTTGGACAAAATTTGTATTGTCCACGGTTATGCCAGGAGTGGCCGTAAATCCGTGGATTCTAGGCCCAAAAGATGGGGCAGGTGCCCATACAAGAGCCTGGACTGGAGGGACCAGGCTGTCCCGTGCTACAGCGCTACTTGGCCCTGCGCTTTCATGTTCTGCAGTTTCGACTGCATCAGGGACAACGTCCCCTGAAGATGAACCTGAAGTGACGCTGTCATCGTCACTACCTAAAACAGGTTCCATCTCGGACGCCATCTCTGATGCGGTCTCCGACTCAGACCACAGCATGGCGTATGCCTCCTCGGCGCTAAACAACTTCCTCGCCATAACGTAACTAACACTAACACTAAACAAATTTTTTATTTTTTTTATTTTTTTTATAAAACACACAAACTAACTGCTATATATATCTACACTACCGCTAACAAAAAAATAAACCGCTATTGCTATATATATTATATATATGTGGATATATATATAATTATATACTCCCTACCTGCCTATTCTAATAGAATAAAAGAAAGAAAGGTAGATAGATAGAAAAAAAGATAGATGGATAGATAGATTGTATAGATAGATAGAAATCTATCTATACAGAGAATGTTTTAGAGTGTAACTGTATTTTTTGTGTAACTGTAACTGTATTCTTCTGGCAGCAATTCTCCCGAGTCTCTTCTTCTCCTCAAACTGAAACAATGTTTGAGGAGAAGAAAAGAGGCAGGAGATTTACTGCCAGAAAAGTCAAAATAAAACAAATGTGGTCGCTGCTGATTTTCACAGCGACCACATGATCAGGGACCATCAGATTGGTCCCTGATACTCTGCCCAGTGCCCAGAGCTGTTGGTAACAGCGTGGGCACAGGGCTGTGTGCACGCGATCGCGTGCACACTGTTTTCTATGCAGAAATGCATGTGATCGCTGTGATTGGTTGTCACAGCGATCACATGTTCAGGGGTCAAAAGATTGACCCCTGACATTCTGCCCAGTGCCCATGGCTGTTAGCAACAGCCAGGGCATAGAGCTGTGTGCACGCGATCGCGCGTGCACAGTCTCTGAAGTGCGGCCGTATATATACTATACGCCGGACTTTAGAGACCCTGACCGCTGGCCGTATATTTACGGCCAGCGGTCGGGAACCTGTTAAAGACTTTTTTTTATTTTTTACTAAAACTGTGTAACTTTGTTTTATTAAGAATTATTTTAACTTTTTTAGATACAGCTTCTATGTTTCCTGGATACAAAAAAGCTGTATCCTGCGCTGAAACCTGAATCCGTCAGGTCAGTGAAACTGAATGCTTCGGTGACAGCGGACAGTACAGCTTCTGTGTATCCAGGATACATAGGGGCTGTATCTCAAAAAGTGAAAATAATTTTTTAATAAAAACATATTACAAAGTTACGCAAAACACTCTCATACACTGTTTTAGTTTAAAAAAAAAAAAAGTCTTCAAAGGTTTACATAACCTTTAAGGATGGATATTAAAGTGACGTATTGCTCTGGCATCCTCCAAGGAATCTCAATCTCTTCTTCAAAGATGGATTCTGGATTGAGCTGTAGTAGTGCCAGCAAGGGGCGGTGTAAACCCTCCTTGTCACCAAAAGATTTGGGGCTACTCCAGTTGAGCAGAGTCTAAGGAAACTCCAGTCTTTACCCTTTAAACCACGTTACAGGTATGTGGACTTTGCTATGGGGGAACCCCAGGTCACTACTCACAAGGTAGTTTCCCTTGGTGACAGTTGACGTTGGAGGAGACATAGTGGTAAACGTAGCTAAAGGTCTGAGCAGGCATCAGAGGTTCCACACCGTTAATGTAGCAACAGGTCTGGGAAGAAGATCAACGCGGTGAACATAGCAATAGGTCAGGGCAGGCGTCAGGCACTGATGGTCAAAAACAGGCAAAAGGTCAGTACATGGGGATACAGCAAATACAAAAGCAGGAGAACTAGAAACATTAGCAACCAAATTGTTCTGGCAATGTGAAGCCGAGCTGAAAGGGCTTTTTATAGATGGTCAGATGATGGACTTTGAAAATTGGCACACGCGGGACCTTAAAGAATACAAGGGAAAGTGGGGGCGTGCTAGAACCCAGAGGAGCGCGTCAACGACCGGAGCGGCCGCTAGACGTCGAACGAAGAGACAGAGGAAGGACACGTGGACGCCTGGTACAGATATGTATAACGCACCGGAGGGAGAATGCGGAGCTCGTGAGTCGTGACACTGGATGTGACATCATTGTTTATATGTAGCAGAAAAAGCACAACTTGATGTTCTAAAAGGAGTCCATGATTCTAAGCTGGTTGGACATTTAGGCATTAAAAAGACTCAAGAATTTTCTCCTGTTCCTTTTGGTGGCCAAGCTTTAAGGATATCCAAAAATATGCTTTTTCATGTGTGGTTTGTGCTCAAAGTAAAAGTCCATGCTCTCTTCTCCTTTAGGCTTGCTATAGCCTCCCACCATGTCATCTCAACCTTGCGGCTCACTTTCTATTTCCTTCCAAACTAATAAATACTATCCTGGTTGTCGTAGACCTTTTCCAAAACCTTTTTCCGATTTTATTCCAATCAAGGGAATGCCCACTGTGGCACAAACTGCTGATACTAATGCTTTGAGAAGTATTTATATTACATGGCTTAGCAGATAATGTGGTCTCTGACTGAGGGGTATAGTTTACTTCCAATCTCTGGAAAAGTTTTTGCTCTGCTTTTAGGATAGGAGTAAATTTGTCTTCTGCCTTTCAATGGAAAATCAAAAAATGAATCAAACTCTTAAATAGTACCTTTGATGCTTCATTAGTAATCTTGAGGGTGGCTGGCTGCAGTGGCATAGCTATAGGGATCGCTGCGGTCGCAATTGCGACCTGGCCCCGAAGCCAGGGGCCCATTGCCCCCTCCCCGTATTACGACCATTAAATGTCACTATAGTAATTAGGACCTATGTAATAAACTACACAGGCCCCTATTACTATAGTAACAGTATACTTACCCTCCTCGTTCCCGAGCGCAGCGGAGTTCTTGACGTTCTTGATGTCATGGCGTCGCAAATCTGTGCACCACGCACAATGTCGCGACAGTGGATGGCGTCAGGACCTCCGCTGCGCCTGGAGCCAAAGAGGAGGGTAAGTATAACATTACTGTCTGCTGGGGCCCTTTATCTAAGCCTACCATGTTGTAGGCTTAGATACAGCGCCCATCAGACAGGATTACACCTGGTGTAATCCTGTCTGATGGGCCCTGTATCTAAACCTACTACATGGTAGGCATAGATTCATGGCCCATGTGTGATCCTGTACTTGGTAGACTTAGATACAGGGCCTCAGCAGACAGTAATCTTATACGTCCCCCCACAAAAAAGAATATGATGCTGACAAGATCTTGGACTCCAGAATCTATCAGAATAGGCTAAATTACTTGATCCAGTAGAAAGGGTATGGCTCTGAGGAGAATTCTTTGAAACCAGAAGACGATGAGGTAGATTTATTATTCTTTGTGTGTCTTTTCCAGCGTTTCATGCACCTATTTCCTTTGTGCATATGTTTTTGGCCAAATGTATTAATGCGTGCGCCAGACAGAACATTGATATGTGACATGCTCGCCCCATCTGGTCGCATACTTAAAATATGGCGGTAGATATGTCGAGCCATGAAATGTGAATGCAATTACATTGCATAGTTAAAGCTTTAGGTGAGTTCTTGTGGTAAGTACTGCAGCATATGATTAACCACATAATATTTGTATATTATCAACAAAGCACTATAAGACTTGAATTTTTTTTTATTATTGATCTTGCAATTTATTGTATAGAAAAATTACTGGCCTTTTTTATTTGAACGCAAGTGAATATGATTGCAGGGAGGGGGATGCCAAGCTAAGATTGTTCATAGCAACCATCTTAAAGCTCTAGGCATCTTGATGCAAGGATATTGACCAATATTGTAAAGACGTCCGCCCCACTGCAAGCACGTGGCAAGATAGTTTAGAATGGAATTATTTTTATTTTTTTTAATTTATTTATTTAACAGTGTTCACCACGCGGGATAAATAACATATTTTATAAATTATGTATAGTTTTTTTAAAGTTTTTCCAATAGTAATGGTTTTGATTGAGGGAAAAAATATGATTTTAGTTTATAGTACTTGAAATATTTTTTTTATTTTTCTGAAACATTTTTTATTTTTCTTATTTTTAGTTCCACAAGGTGACTAAACAATGATTCCTGGTATAATACACTGCACTACTTTTGTAGTGCAGTGTTTTTTAACTGTCAGTTTTACACTAACAGGCATCCTATTAGACTCTGCCTCTGGCTTTTGGCTTCCATACATGACAAACTAGGAGGCCAATGTTAGGCCTTTGGTTGCCATAGCAGTCCTTTGGCATCCCGTGATCTGGTCGCGTGGTGCCCAGAAAGAGCCGCTCTTTCAGTTAACCACTTAGATGCTGCAGTCAATGTTGACCGCAAAATTGAAAGGGTTAATCAGCCGGGTTCCGACCCATCTCTGATCCCAGCCATTGCTGTGGGAGTACTGCTGCCTCTGAGCATTTCGTAGTGGTTAAATAAAGAAGTTAAAAAGGTTGTCCCATTAGGACAGCCCTTGACCTTGTACCCTATTAGGGCATATGAACATCCTGCTCGGAACCTTGTCCAGATCAGAAAGCCCTTCAATTAACACCATGCAATACTTAAGATCAGCCAACAGCAACTTTGTCTGGCAAAATCGGTTGTTTGCCAGTGGGTCTTTGGAGAAAGGCCCACGACAAACAACTACACCGCATTCCAAATTATTATGCAAATGTTATTTTTCGCTGATTTTCCTAAATAGTCAATGCAAATGACAGTCAGTATAATCTTCAAGCCATCGACCGTTGGAGTATAATGCAAATTTTATTGAACAAATCTCCTAATGATAACAGATTTTTTTTTAGAAGTAAAAAACTCAAAATGCACTGTTTCAAATTATTATGCACAACAGAGATCAAAACATTTTAAAGGTTGTAAAGAGAACTAAAATGGTAATTTGTTGAATTTGCAGCATCAGGAGGTCATATTTACAGAAATCAAAAACTCTTTCAATCAAAACAAACTTAACAGGCCAAGTTACATGTTAACATAGGACCCCTTCTTTGATATCACCTTCACAATTCTTGCATCCATTGAATTTGTGAGTATTTGGACAGTTTCTGCTTGAATATCTTTGCAGGATGTCAGAATAACCTCCCAGAGCTTCTGTTTTGATGTGAACTGCCTCCCACCCTCATAGATATTTTGCTTGAGGATGCTCCAAAGGTTCTCAATAGGGTTGAGGTCAGGGGAACATGGGGGCCACACCATGAGTTTCTCTCCTTTTATGCCCATAGCAGCCAATGACACAGAGGTATTCTTTGCAGCATGAGATGGTGCATTGTCATGCATGAAGATAATTTTGCTACGGAAGGCACGGTTCTTCTTTTTGTACCACGGAAGAAAGTGGTGAGTCATAAACTCTACGTACTTTGCAGAGGCCATTTTCGCACCGTCAGGGACCCTAAAGGGGCCTACCAGCTCTCTCCCCATGATTCCAGCCCAAAACATGACTCCGCCACCTCCTTGCTGACGTCGCAGCCTTGTTGGGACATGGTGGCCATTCACCAACCATCCACTACTCCATCCATCTGGGTCACCTAAGGTTGCACGGCACTCATCAGTAAACAACACGGTTTGAAAATTAGTCTTCATGTATTTCTGAGCCCACTGCAACTGTTTATGCTTGTGAGCATGGTTTAGGGGTGGCCGAATAATAGCTTTATGCACACTTGCAAACCTCTGGAGGATACTACACCTTGAGGTTCGCGGGACTCCAGAGGCACCAGCGGCTTCAAATACCTTTTTGCTGCTTTGCAATGGCATTTTAGCAGCTGCTCTCCTAATCCTATTAATTTGTCTGGCAGAAACCTTCCTCATTATGCCTTTATCTGAACGAACCCGTCTGTGCTCTGAATCAGCCACAAATCTTTTCACAGTACGATGATCACGCTTAAGTTTTCTTGAAATATCCAATGTTTTTATACCTTGTCCAAGGTATTGCACTATTTCACGCTTTTCGGCAGCAAAGAGATCCTTTTTCTTTCCCATATTGCTTGAAACCTGTGGCCTGCTTAATAATGTGGAACGTCCTTCTTAAGTAGTTTTCCTTTGATTGGGCACACCTGCCACACCAATTATCACAGGTGTCTGAGATTGATTACAATGATCCAAAGAGCTCTAAGACACAATATCATCCATGAGTTTAATTGAAAAACTAATAGTTAAATGTTTATGACACTTAAATCCAATGTGC
Organism: Rhinoderma darwinii; assembly: GCF_050947455.1. Taxonomy (NCBI): domain Eukaryota; kingdom Metazoa; phylum Chordata; class Amphibia; order Anura; family Rhinodermatidae; genus Rhinoderma; species Rhinoderma darwinii. Next base: position 258,195,320 of record NC_134688.1, read on the forward strand.
ATAATAATTTGGAACACGGTGTAATAGCAATGACGGCTCTTATATTAAAGTGTTTGTTTGTGATGTGATGTTGGACTGTAATGTTTCCTAGTTTGCAGATTTGCAGCATCCAACCATAAAACCTTTGAACGATATATACGATATACTTTTTCTTTAACTTATAAACTGAAAAGAGTAATTACATTCAAGTAAGCAGCTATAAATTGACTAAGGCTCTGTTTACACGGGCCTCATGGGTTCTGTTTTTACAGGATTCATTACAGAAATTACCTAACTGTTTAGCAAGGGATCCTAAAGAATCCTGATCGATTTCATTTATTAATGTGTCAGGTTGCCAATTTTGAAGCATGCAGAAGAGCACAACAGACAGTTATATAAGAACATTTAAAAAATTGAGGGTATTTACTCTTATTGCAGGAATGTAACATTAGACTCATAGAGACAACATGTTACCCCATTTTTTTGGAGGACAGTAAGCCAAGTATCGCTAATAAAACATGAGACTACATTTTCAATGTCAAAGTTTTGGGAATGCCATAGGTAAGTGATTTCAATGTGACAATCTTACGTTGGTTTGAGATTAAGGTATGAGTTAAATCGAATAGTAACTGTCCTTTTCCCTGCAGCAGTGACAAAATATAATTATTTTTGATATTTTTCTTACTCCTGTATAAGAAAATATTATAATTCATGATACTATAAGTGGCTGCAGATTATTTCAAAGGTGGATGGGTAATATACCCAGAAGCAGAGGCGTAGCTAGGTTCTCCAGCACCCGGGGCAAAGATTCAGATTGGCGCCCAACCCCAACTTATTTTCCGACATCTCCCCTCGACATGTTTGCTTCCTCTACCAATCAATGAGGTGTAATTTTTTTTTTCAGTTTTTTTTATGTAACTCGAGCATAATACCATTTCTACATTTTACAAACAATATAGTTCCATAAGGTAGTTTAACATAACAATAAGTTAAGAGAAAATAAATGAAAGAGACAACACACAGCCCCCTTGTATATAGTGCCACACACAGCCCCCTGTAGATAGCTCCACACACAGCCCCCCTCCTGTAGATAGCGCCACTCACAGCCCCCTGTAGATAGTGCCACACACAGCCACCCCTGTAGATAGCGCCACACACAGCCTCCCTATAGATAGCTCCAAACACAGCCATCATCCTGTAGATAGCACCACACACAGCCCCCCTGTAGATAGCTCCACACACAGACCCCCTGTAGATAGCGCTACACACAGCCTCCCTATAGATAGCTCCACACACAGCCATCATCCTGTAGATAGCACCACACACAGCCCCCCCTGTAGATAGCTCCACACACAGCCATCATCCTGTAGATAGCACCACACACAGCACCCCTTTAGATAGTGCCACACACAGCCTCCCTATAGATAGTTCCACACACAGCCATCATCCTGTAGATAGCACCCCACACAGCCCCCCTGTAGATTGCTCCACACACAGCCCCCTTGTAGATAGCGTCACAGACAGCCCCCTTGTAGATAGCGTCACACACATCCCCCCTGTAGATAGCGCCACACACGGCCCCCCCTGTAGGTAGCTCCACACACAGCCCCCTTGTAGATAGTTCCACACACAGGCCCCTCATGTAGATAGCACCACACATAGCCCCCCTTGTAGATATTGCGCATAGCCCTCCCTTGCACTTAGTGCTACACCCCCCCTCATACTTAGTGCCACACCTCCCTTGTACTTAGTGCCACACTGCCCCCCTCATACTTAGTGCCATACTGCCCCCTTTGTACTTAGTGCCACACAACCTCCTCCCCCTCGTACTTAGTGCCACACAATCCCCCCCCCTTTGTACTTGGTGCCATACAACCCCCCTCCCCCTTTTACATAGTACTACACAACCCCCCTCCCCATGTACTTAGTGCCACACAACCCCCCTCCCCTTGTACTTAGTGCCGCACAACCCCTCCCCCTTGTACCTTGTGTAACACAACCCCCCTTCCCCTTGTACTTAGTGCCACACAACCCCCCTCATCTTGTCCTTAGTACCCGACCACCCCCTCCCCTTTATACTTAGTGCCATGCAAACCCCACTCCCCCGTTGTACTTAGTGTCACACAACACCCCCATCTACTTAGTGCCACACAACCCCCTTCCCCCTTGTACTTAGTGCCACACAACGCCCTCCCCCTTGCACATAGTGCCACACAACTCCCCTTCCCCTTATACTTAGTGCCTTGCAAACCCCCTCCCCATTGTACTTAGTGTCACACAACACCCCCTTGTACTTAATGCCACACAACCCCCCTCCCCCTTGTACTTAGTGCCACACAACTCCTTCCCCCTTGTACTCAGTGGCACACAACCCCTCCCCCCTTGTACTGAGTACCACACAACCCCCCTTCCCCTTTGTACTTAGTGCCACACAACCCCAGTCTGCCCCCTTGTACTTAGTGCCACTGAATCCCCTCCCCCTTGTAATTAGTGCCACACTGCCTCCAGAGCGGAGAGCTGTGGCGGTAGCCCACTGCTACCACTCTCCGCTCTGCCTGACGTGACTCACTGTTAGGAGGAGGCAGGTGGTCTTGCGGCAGCATTCTGACTGGGGTCGGTGCCGGCCCGGGAGTGGACCAGTCCACTCACTTGACCTGAGTCATCTGACATCATGTCACTGACATGACTGGTCCACTCCCAGGCCGACACGGACCCCAGTCAGAACGCCACCGCAAGACCTCCTGCTGCTCCATTTTGATACGGCTGCTCTGCGGCGCCTCCCCCTTCCCTACCACAGAGTTTTCGGTCGGGGGACATGCCCCGTCTGCTCCCCACTAGTTACGCTCCTGCATGGAAGCTCACATTACTTATTACTTACTATTTCTAATAATCCACAGTTCCCTAGAACTGACTCATATCTCAGGAAAGGATTTGTCACACTGATGGATACTGCTAATAAGGTGCTAATACCATTTTAATATATGAAAAAACAATGAAGACTACAAAATCTTCTCAGCAGCCAAATATTTGGCTATATTTAATGAAGGATGTTACAGATCTGAGAGGGTTGTTTAATTAGCTTCTAGCATCAATATGTTAAATATTATGTGTGAGCTTATTAAGATTGGGGTCCCCAGGTTAAAATGTATAAATATTACTCATGAAATACAGGTGAGTATGGATTGTGCAATTCAACTCAGCCTAGCCTTATAACATTATTTTTTAACTAATTTTATTGAAGGAGTCATATAAACACAAAAGTATGAGAATAGAATGGGTTCCTGCACAACAGGTTTACCCATCAAAGCATAAATCAGGATCGTGTGTTACAAGAAGTCCGATTTTAACAATACTATACAATAAACAACATGTAAAACAGAAATAACATTCAGTGTGTGACCTCTTCAATGACCAGTTATCCACAGAATGGCAAAACAAATGTTAGTTTAGGTATAATAGAAGTAAGAACTCCAGTCACACAATAATATAGTATTCCAGTAACCAGGTAAATGAGAAGAAGCTCCAACCACATTTCCATCCCCCCAAAATTGCACAGACTAGCAGTCCACTTAATGTTATGACATGGTTGCTCTAATAGCCGTATCAGTATCAGTGTAGGATGTAAGAGCAGACTGACACCAGGTGTCCCATATCCGGGAGAACTTAAGAGAAAGAAAGGTAGGATCCAGCGAGATATAGTGATAAAAGGAAACTCAGTTTTCGCTTTATTAAACGTGAACGATAAAATAACGAACACAGGAAAAGGAACGCAGTACAAGGTGGTCAAAACATGGCAAATTGAGGGAGCCTACGCGTTTCGAACACAATTTGTGTTCTTATTCATGGCTAGTTCTAGCTGGATCCTACCTTTCTTTCTCTCACATTGCCTGCCGTGTGCCGTCGCTGGACCTGAACACAGAACGCAGAACTGGTGAGCTGGAGGTTTCCTCCTACCCCTTCTTTCCAATTTTTTGTACGGGAGAACTTAACCTGCTTATCTCTTAGGTATTCTGCAGTTTGAAAGTAGCCTTACAATTACAGAATTTATATGATACTGAATTAATAGTAGTTATTAAAGAGACGTATGAAAACATGTTATTTGATGTGGAAAATCATTCCTGATACTACAAACATTAGGAATTGCTTCAATTGCTTCATTTTCCTCCAAATGTAGATTAAGGCCCCATGCACACGAACGTGCTTTTGCGGCCGCAATTCCCCCAAAAATCCATAGGAGAATTGCGGTCCCATTCATTCCTATGGGGCCATGCACACGACCGTGGTTTCCATTGTCCATGCATGGCCCAGGAGCCCGGACCGCAGAAAGAACGGGCATGTCTTATTACGGCCGTGTTCTGTGGTCCAGGCTCATAGGAAATAATGGACGCGGCCATGTGCACAGCCCGCGATTTGCGGGCGGCATGGGGGTGACACTCCGCACCCGGCCGACCCGAAAATCACGGCCGTGCACATGGCTACGGTCGTGTGCATGAGGCCTTAATGCTAGATTTCATCAGTTATTGCAACAACTTCTGTACTTTGAACTGATGGAACTAATTTCTATTTACCATTTTACAAGGGATTGTCTTTTATCAACCATTACTGTTGATGACTTAGCACATTTTCACACGATCAGGTGTGTGTCAGGATTTAGGTAAGGATTCTGCATCTAAATCTTGGCAAAATCCGCTAAAACATTTTGCAAGCAATGCATGTGAATTGGTAAATTTACACCAGATTACACACTCAGGAAAATATCTGCACAGAATAATGAATGTGCTTTGGATTTAAAATCTGCAGCATGTTCATTATTGGCACAGATTCTGTGCTTAATAGCCACAGATTATCTCCATTGGATTTCAATAGGTCTAAACCGCGTGCGGATTCGCTGGCCAATCAGATTTTCTGAAAATTCGACACTGGATTTGCATATGCAAATCTGGGACGTGTGTACCCTAATATTGATATCTATGTATGTCTATTAAAACCAGGATCAGTAATATGGGATAATGCAAAGGTTATAAAATGAAAGCTGTTATAACAGCAAAGCCATCAATTGAAGTCGGGTAGGTGAAGGCAATAATAAACCATATTGCTTAATGCAGTTCTCCCAGCAATGAGGTGATTGCTATGCCAGAAAAAAAAGAATCCAGGACTTCAAAAACTGAATTCAATCAGTATTTTAAATTGGGTTGTGCATAACATGAATCAGGATAATCTAGAAATATGTAATATATATCTTAGAGATTTGTAAATTTAGATGGACTGTACTAGGACACATTAGATCAACAAAATACCCTCTACTCTTCAGGTTATGAACATTAAAGAAGAAATATGAAAGAACAGTAAACCTTCAAGGTTTAAACTGTGTCTCAAGAAATGCTATAGCCAATTTAGAAGATTTTGCTGTATTAATTCTCCTCTATCTAAATATTTTAGATGATAAGGACTAGACCTTAAAGGAGTTGTCTCAGATTAAGGGTATGTGCACACACACTAATTACGTCCGTAATTGACGGACGTATTTCGGCCGCAAGTACCGGACCGAACACAGTGCAGGGAGCCGGGCTCCTAGCATCATAGTTATATACGATGCTAGGAGTCCCTGCCTCTCCGTGAAACTACTGTCCCGTACTGAAAACATGATTACAGTACGGGACAGTTGTCCTGCAGCGAGGCTCCCTGCACTGTGTTCGGTCCGGTACTTGCGGCCGAAATACGTCCGTCAATTACGGACGTAATTAGTGTGTGTGCACATACCCTAAAAGTTATCTCCTAGCCACAGGATAGGTGATAACATGCTGATCGGTGGGGGTCCAACTGATGGGACCCCACCGATCATGATAATGGGGGTCCTGTTCCTCCAAATGAATGGAGCGGCAGGTCGCGCTTGAGCCCTGTTGCTCCATTCATTTTCTATTTCACTGCCGTGAATGGATAACACCACCATATCGTGGCTGGATTACACAACCATATAATGACTGGATAACCCCAGCACACCATTACTGGATAACACCACCATACCATGACTAGATAATACCACCATACCATGACTAGATAATACCACCATATCATGACTAGATAATACCACCATATCGTGACTAGATAATACCACCATACTGTAAGTGAATATTACAACCAGAGAGTAAGGGAATATTACTTCCATACTGAGACTGAATACACTAATTATATAGTGGTTAGTTAACACATAGGCGGTCTGCAGGGTATCGCCACACTGCAGACTGGAAAAATTAATAGAATACGGAAAAGACATTATCAAAGGCAGAATAAACAATGACATCCATTGACTCACAGGTGACGTCTTTCAGCTATGACTCGCCTCTGTGGAGTTTGACTAACAAACATCTTTGGCTCCATGCTTTCCCAGCACATCCCAACACACTTCACAAATCCTGCTTCCCCCTTTAATAGTGACAATGTGCTGTTACCGCTAATAATGTGTCTGCTTTGCTGCTCAGTACCCCAAATACTGTACTGCAGTGAAAAACATGGCTTAACAGCAAATAGTGCCATACACATGGGGCAACATTTGTTAAGACTGGCATTCCATTCGCCAGTCTCAATAAACAGTTTGCTGGAGTAAGATGCACCACATTTATTAAGAGGCAAACGATCAGATATAAAATAAGAAATTTATTCTCACCTCACCGCTCCGCTTCTTCGTCAGGCAGTATCAGGGTCTTATATTGCATATATACATATATATATATATATATATATGTATGTAATGTGTATTGACTGAAAAAATTAGTACCATTATAGCTTCCTGATTGTCACTCAGCTATCCCAAAGCTCTGAAAGGAAATCTGTTTAGATAGCTATAAGGCCGGGTTCCCATTTAGCGTAAACAGTAGCAGCAAAGTCGGTGAGATTTAGAAAATCTCATGCCCACGCTGTCGGAAAAAAAATGCAGCGTAAACGTTAATAACTTGACCTGCGTTGCGGAATTAAATTTCCGCAGCATGTCAATTTATGCTGCATTTTTGTTCATTTTCCGATGCAACAGAAAGCCAAGCGTTGCTGTTTTTGCGGCTTAATCACAACGTTTACGCCACAAAAATCGTAATGCCGGAAGAAAACAATTAACATACTTACCCAGAACGCCCTCCTTCTTCATGCAGTCCGGCCTCCTGGGATGTCGTTGCGTCCCATGTGACCGCTGCAGCCAATCACAGGCTGCAGCGTCACATGGCCTGAAACGTCATCCAGGGAGGTCGGAGCTGACGTCAGAGGAGGAAGAGGGTAAGTATGAACAGATTTCCTCCGCAGCGGAATGTCCGTCTGAAAAATCGCACCACAATGTAGTGTGATTTTTCGGACGGAAACTCCTGTGGGTTCCAGGTTGGCCACACTGAGTGATTTTTACGCAGAGTATCTGTCCAGTGGGAACTCAGCCTTAGGGTGTGAGGAGGTATCACTTTCTAATGAATTAATTTACAGGACTTCAAAGAGAGAAAGCGGAGTGACTGATAACACCCTTAAGAGCTGCAATGGCAGCCATATTTGTTGTCGTCCAGCTTTTTCAGAACCAGATATAAGAAACAGCTGATTATAGCAGGTCCTCATCACAGGACTAGCAGCTTGTACTGTGAGTGCTGACATCGCGAAGTTCTCATTGCAGTCTGGGGGTCTTAGAGTCTAAGGTCTCAAGCACACTTCAGTGAAATGCTTCAGTGTGCTATCCGTTTTTTAACGCATAGCACACTGACCCATTCATTGCTATGCGGCCATGCACACTTCTGTTTTTTAAAGGAACCATGGTGCTTCCGTCAAAAATAGAACAGGTCTTATTCCTGTCCATTTTTTGCTGATCAGTATCGGCCATTCTGTTCATTTGGTCCGTTAAAACAACATACCGCACACGAAAGCCATCCACGTGCGGTCCATGTTTCGTGGATTCGTGATTTGCAGACGTATATTTGGCAACGGATGTGTGCTTGAGGCCTAAGGATTTAAAGTCTTTCCCTGTGAACTCCACTTTTGTTCTCCATGAACTGCTGGCTGTACTATCACATCTATTGCCAGCAGCACAACAAATGGGAACAACACACAGAAACCGTTTCCGTTCAATAAACTGTCAAGACGCTAGAATTAAGGGAGTACAGTACATTGTACATTTGCTACCAGCGTCGACCTAAGGGGTGTACATTTTTATAAACTTTTCTTTATGATAACATTTTGTGTCCCCACAATTGAAATGTGACATACATCTTTAGCAAATTACTGAATACAAAACTTGAAGAAAGATAGAACTAAAGTATCAGTTTTAAATACAACACAAGTTTATTCAACCTGCTGTGTATTGGAAAACATTTGAATTTTGATTATTTATATTGCTTTGTGATGTACGTTTTTCTGGTCATTTAAAAAAAGACTTTAGTACTTTGAGATTCTTCATAACTTTGATAAGTTCTGCTGATGTAATGTATTATTAATTCATACTGTAGAGTAGCCTTTCACATTTACACTGGACCATTTCTTTTATAGTTATTGGCCTTAATATCTTTATTTCACACAGGATTGTCTAGACTGGATATAGTTATATTTACCTTTAAGCTCTGAGATGTATTGGATCTGCATGAGATTTCAGCTATTATGTATTGTTGACAATATATTATACATGAGGTTTCTAATTTTTTTAAAAAGCAATATTGCCAACATTGACTTCCCTTCCAATTTTATTTTTTTCATCTATAAGAATCAATGAAATTTCAGCCAAGTAATGGCAGGGAGCTGTTACTATGGACCATATTCCCTATCATGACCTCCAATATGGACTCTCTCTCTCTCTGGGTCAATGCATAGCAGTCCTTATATCGTATCATATGGATCTGTAATATGGCTGAGGCTTAACTGTAGCTGGTGATAAAGGGTATTTTTCACAATATTTCTGGCTAGCGGGGGAGGGATAGATTAGAGGTAGTTTCTGAATTCTAGGAAATTAGCTATAGTAATATGCCCCACTATTATTTTATGGACAGGTGTTGTGTCTTGTAAAAGTGGTGCCAATTTAATAGAAAGCTTATTAAAAACTGAAATGAAAGACAATAGTCATAAACTATTTTTTGTCACTCCATCTCAAAAGCTTTAAAAAAAAAAAAAAATGACTTTCACATTTATGTTCTGTATTTTAGTTGTGTAAAACAGACTGAGTAATGCAGTACATACCTTTATCCCATGATACAATGAGTAATCCAAACTTTTATCCCACTATTTTGGTTACATTTCTGGTCAGGGATCAGGGGCGTAACTAGGGAAGACTGGGCCCCATAACAAACTTTGACTGTCCCCCCTCCCCTCCCCTGGGTGCCGCACACATCCCTTCCTTGTAGATAGTGCCCCCTGTAGATTGTTCCATACAGCCCCCCCATAGATTTGTGCGATCTGGCCCCCCCTGTAGATTCTGCCATACAGCCCCCCTGTGGATAGTGCATACAGCCCACCAGCTCCCCCTTGTAGACAGTGCTCCCCACCTCACCCTTGTATATAGAGCCATACAGCCCCCACCTCCCCTTGTAGACAGTGCCCCCAACCCCGCTTTGTAGGCAGTGCCATACAGCCTGCACCTCACCCTTGTAGATAGTGCCATAAATGCCCCCCCACTCCCCTTTGTAGACAGTAACCCCTAATCAAATAAATCAAACATATTGTACTCCCCTTGGCCCCATTCTTTCAACGAATGGAGTTCCTTCACAACGCCGCTGAGATCCTTGCGTAGGCCTGCGTGATCCAGTGACGCCATCACGCCGTCCTGTGAAGGGATACTGTCCCTGTGCCTGATAGGCTGCAGGCTGAATGGCCTGTAGCCTAGTAAGTGGAGGAGCAGGGAGATACCTCCCTGCTCTACCATAGTGTTCAATAGTATTGCAGTACGCAGATACTATTGAATGTGGCGTCGCTACCGCTGTAGCAGCCATGGCGGCTGCTAGCAGTGCCACCGGGCCTGGGGGGGCTGTGCCCGTAGGAAGCACGTTCCCCCTCAATCTGCGGGCTCCGTAGCAGCTGCTATGGCTGCTACAGTGGTAGTTATACTACTGTCAGGGATTTAGATTTGATAATGTACACTGCAATTGTATATTGATTCTGAAAACTATGGCTAGAACTTTTCCTAGTTTGCAGAACAATAATTTATTTTATTCATTTTATTAGGAGCAGTGTCTCTCCACTCTAGACATTGTTAACCGTCTCACACCTCTAAAAATCGCTCTTGAAATCCAGTTTTAAAGTCATTAAGAGCATTAAAATAGACCTTCACCTACTCGCAGTTTAATCCATTAATAACACGTTGTGTGAAGCAGAGATAATGGAACTTTTCCACTGCGAAATTAAAGCATTGGAGAGGGAAAAAATACAAACTCATGAGACCTAGAGGAAAAAAAAAGGAGAAAAATTCAATTGCTTAAAAAAAAAACCCAGATAGCTTGCAGAGTTTACAGTATTAAAGGAAATTGTAGATCAAAGTCAAGTTGCGCCAATGTATGTAACATAGCTTTGTAATAATCACAAAATTAGTACGTAATGTTTCCATGCTTCAGCAGCAGCTCTGTGCTGCTTATTACTATTATTATGTTTTTATTATTTTCAAAGAATATTCATGTAGTGTTTATAAGGGAGATTGTGGTTTTATGATGTTTGGTCTCTAAATCTCACTAATCCCTAGAATCTCCAACTTGACATAACCATTGACAATGTCTCATTTAAATTTCAACACTAACGTTGACATACAAGCAGTTTTCAAACTTTATTTAAAGGGAATGTTCACGTGCCGTGCGCAGTGTTAATGGAAGCTTCTGATGGATGTGCATGGTCCCATGCCCATTCGTCAGCTGCCATGTACAGAATGTAGCGCTGTACAGTCAGAGGAGAATACTGTATTAATAAAAGGGCAACGATTCACAGAGGAAGACATTGACGCTGATCTTCTAATAAATATGTATTAGTAAATGGCACATAATGCTATATCCCACACATAAGATAAAATAAACATAGTAATGGAGTTGAACAATGAAAGATGTATCCAGCACTTTCAGACCGCTATAGTCCCTAGTCATAGCTTGGTGTTCCACTAGTGAGTTCACATATATATAACAAAGATCATAAGTCAGGTGACATCCTGTAGGTGGGTCTTAAAAGTTAACCTTTTCATGCATATATTCAATTAAGTTACGTAACATCATGATGTATTCCTTCTAAAACATTTTTAAACATAGCATTTTTATTAATGTAATGCATGACAGGTGAATCCAGATATTAACCTTAGGTTATTGTGACAAAAATAGTAAAGGTATTCCTAGTCATTAGAAAAAAAACTTGATGTCCGAAATTCCTACGAAGTACTCAGGTGTGTTGTGCACCCTGACATAATATAGGGAGAACCTGTTTTCTGTATCTTCAAATAGGAAGAATTGCTAATTGGATAAGAGATAATTTGGTTTATATTTCATCTAATAGTTTATAAAATGTTAAAATAATTAGTTTTGTTATCTATGTGTTTCTGTTTAAATGAAGCAATACATTTCTATTAGTATTAATCAACAGTGTGTGTTCTTATATCCGTGGTGCTGAAGAACAGCTCCACATAAAGTGACTGAAAGGTAACGTTGACTGATGCTTAAGGACCAGGGGCGTAGCTAAAGGCTCATGGGCCCTGGTGCAAGAATTCAGCTTGGGCCCCCCCTGCCACGCCTATGGCCAGTCATCTTGTCATCTTGATTTAATCTAGACCAATTCGATACATCTAGGCACTACTATCTCTAAAATGTTCTAACTTGTGTAGAACCCAATATCAATAAGCACTCATAATATCATACAGAGATTCTATTAATATCTTGTTTAAATCCAATATACATAACTAGAATATTTCACTATAAGTACTAATAGATGCTGTATTTGAGTGAACAGTTCACATTACCTCAGGTTGACATACGGTATTCATGCCTGAAAACAACACAAATACGTGTATATGAAATAGTTATATCTTATACAACATGAAGTGCTTATCATACGAGATAACATGTATGTGAAAAATTAAAGTATAACTTCATAGATGATGCAATTAGTCCTCAGTATAAGGTAATACATACTGTATATACTCTCTCTGTTTGTTATGAGACTGCATGCTGGCCTATTCAGTGTCCTTCAGCATCAGTCAGTGTTACCTTTCAGTCACTTTATATGGAGCTGTTCTTCAGCACCACGGATATAACAACACGCACCGTTGATTAATACTAATAGAAACGTATTGCTTCATTTAAACAGAAACACATAGATAACAAAACTAATTATTTCAAGATTTTATAAACTATTAGATGAAATATAAACCAAATTATCTCTTATTTAATTAGCAATTCTTACTATTTGAAGATACAGAAAGCAGGTTCTCCACTCCTCCTATATTACGTCAGAGTGCACAACATACCTGAGTACTTTGTAGGAATTTCGGACATCAAGTCTAGGAATACCTTTACTATTTTTGTCATAATAACCTAAGGTTATAATCTGGATTCACCTGTCATGCATTACATTAATAAAAATGCTCTGTTTAAAAATGCTTTAGAAGGAATACATCATGATGTTACCTAACTTAATTGAATATATGCATGAAAAAGGTTAACTTTTAAGGCCCACCTACAGGATGTCACCTGACTTATGATCTTTGTTATAAATATGTGAACTCACTAGTGGAACACCAAGCTATAACTAAGTACCCTAGCACTCTGAAATCTGGTCTGGTCCTGGGATCTTTGTTTTAAACCTTCTGTTTTAAGATGACCGAATAAACCATTTAACTTTTATACCGAGTGCTGGATACATCTTTCATTGTTCACCTCCATTACCTTGTATACCTGCTGTCGACACAGGACCTCATTTTGAGTATTTACAAGCACCCGCAGCACCTGGATTAATTCAATGTATACCACCTTGCACCAACTAACGCATTGGAAACACTTTGGAAAGGCGGAGAACTTTCTGTTATACATTCTTTCTTTTTCAAAAAATAAACATAAACTGGCCAACCCCTTTAAAGAGCTTGAAAGAGGTTGGATATAGTCTTAGAAGACAGACATCAGGGAGTCAGACATAAGTTTTCAAGGCTATCAGGGCACTTGCGAATTTATTTGGATCAAATGGGATGGCCGATTCGATCGAATTGCACCTGAAAATAATTTTGGGAAATTCGTTCATCTATAATCCTGGGTTAAAATCCAACCAGGGTTAACATCTCCTCGTATGCTCTGCTTGTGTGGATTTCCTCTCTGTTTGATAGTCTAGCTCCGTAACATGGAGCCATAGGAGCTCCATGGATTATTTATAGATAAATAATTAAAACATACATATAATTTTTGGGTGTTGTATGGGTGCATATGCATGGGTGCAGCTAGGGGGGGCAGGCAGGGAATGTGCCCAGGCACAATTAAGAGGAAAGGAAGAGGGGGCGCCGCAGCGCTGCTTCTGCAGCAGCTGCTACTGTGCCCATGCCTACCAGCCCATAATGTGCCGGGCCGGGTGGCACGGGCCCCCTTATTCCTGATGGGGGCCCCAAACAACTGGCACATTCAATTGTTCCTGAGTCCTTAGGACACAGATACAATTGAATACTATGGCAGAGCAAGAAGCTAGCTCCCTGCTCTGCCATTCACTAAGTTGCTGGGACAGGATCCTTGCACAGGCTGGCACGATTACATTAATGGTTCATGCCAGCCAATGCAAGGATCCCATCTCATAGGCTGCTGAGGAGGCTGTGGACCTGCTTTGTTGGTCGCAGGATCGGGACTTGGTGAGTACAAGTGTTTTTTATTTGTTTGGGGGCTGTGTGTCGCTATCTAAAAGGAGGGCTGTATGTGTCATTATCTACAAGGGGGGCTGTGTGTCGCTATCTACAAGGGAAGGCTGTGTGGCACTATCTACAAGGGGGGCTGCATTGCAGTATCTACAAGGTGGGGCTGTGTGACACTATGTATCTATAAGGAGTGGCTGTGTGGCACTATATACAGGGGGCTGTGCGGCAGTATCTGCAAGGGGGGACTGTGTGGTACTATCTACAAGGAGGTGGCTGTGTGGCACTATCTACAATGAGGGCTGTGTGGCACTATCTACAGGCAGGGCTGTGTGGCACTATCTACCAGGGGGGCTGTGTGGATTTATCTGCAAGAGGGGTGTGTGGCCCTATCTACAACGGGGGCTGTGTGGCACTATCTACAAGGGGGGTCTGTTTGGCACTATCTACAAGGGGGGACTGTGTGGCAGTATCTACAAAGGGGGTGTGTGGCTATATCTACAGGGGGGACTGTGTGGCACTATCTACAAGGGGGGGCTGTGTGGCACTATCTACAAGGGGGCTGTGTGGCTTTATCTACAAGGGGGTGTGTGTGGCACTATCTACAAGGCGGGACTGTGTGGCACTATCTACAAGGATGGGCTGTGTGGCCGTATCTTCAAGGCGGGTTGTGTGACAGTATCTACAAGTAGAGCCGTGTGGCAGTATCTACAAGGGGTTGTGTGACAATATCTATAAGGAGGGGCTGTGTGGCACTATCTACAAGGGGGCTGTGCGATACTATCTATGAGGGAGTCTGTTTGGCACTATCTACAATGGGGGGCTGTGTGACAGTATCTACAAGGGGGGTTGTGTGGCTTTATCTACAAGGGGGTGTGGCACAATCTACAGGGTGTGTGTGTGTGTGGCTCTATGTACAAGGAAGGACTGCGTGGCACTATTTACAATGAGGGCTGTGTGGCACTATCTACCAGGGGGGCTGTGTGGATGTATCTGCAAGAGGGGTGTGTGGCACTATCTACAGGGGGATGTGTGTGGCCCTATCTACAACGGGGGCTGTGCGGCACTATCTACAAGAGGGACTGTGTGGCACTATCTACAAGGGGGGATGTGTGGCACTTTCTTCAAGTGGGTAGTGTGGCTTCATCTACAAGGGGGTGTGGCACTATCTACAGGGGATGTGTTTAGCACTATCTACAAGGGGGGCTGTGTGGCACTATTTACAAGAGAGGGCTGTGTGTCAGTATCTACAAAGGGGGTGTGTGGCACTATCTACAGGGGGGCTGTGTGGCATTATCTACAGGGTGGTGTGGGGCACTATCTACAAGGCGGGACTGTGTGGCACTATCTACAAGGGTGGGCTGTGTGGCAGTATCTTTAAGGGGGGCTGTGTGGCAGCATCTACAAGGGGAGCCATGTGGCAGTATCTACAATGGGGTGTGTGGCACTATCTACAGGGGGTTGTTTGGCACTATCTACATGGGGGACTGTGTGGCACTATCTACAAGGATGGGCTGTGTGGCAGTATCTTTAAGGGGGCTGTGTGGCAGCATCTACAAGGGGAGCCGTGTGGCAGTATCTACAATGGGGTGTTTGGCACTATCTACTAGGGGGACTGTGTGGCACTATCTACAAGGGGGGCATGTTGCACTATTTACAAGGAAGGGCTGTGTGGCACTATCTACAGGGGGCTGTGTGGCACCATCTACAAGAGGGGGCTGTGTGGCACTATCTACAAAGAGGGCTGTGTGGCACGATCTACAAGGGGTGTGTGGCTTTTATCTACAAGGGGGTGTGGCACTATCTACAGGAAGTGTGGCTTTATGTACAAGGGGGGACTGTGTGGCACTATCTACAAGAGAGGCTGTGTAGAAGGGGTGTTGTGTCACTATCTACAAGGCGGATAGTGTGGCACTATTTACAGGGGGCTATACGGCAGTTTCTACAAGGGGGCTATGTGGCACTATTTCCAAGGGAGTGCTGTGTGGCAATATCTACAAAGGGGGTGTTTGGCACTATCTACAGGGGGGCTGGGAGGCACTATCTACAAGGGGGTGTGTAACATTACCTACAGGGGGTGTGGAACTACCAACAAGGCAGGACTGTTTGGCACTATGCACAAGGGTGGGCTGTGTGGCAATATCTACAAGGGGGACTGTGTGGCACTATCTACAAGGGGGTCATGTTTCACAATCTACAAGGAAGGGCTGTGTGGCACTATCTACAAGAGTGGGCTGTGTGGCACTATCTACAAGGGGTATGGCTTTTAACTTCGAGGGGGTGTGGCACTATCTACAGGGGTGTGTGGCCCTTTGTACAAGGGGGGCTGTGTGGCACTATCTACAAGGGGATAGTGTGGCCCTATATACAGGCGGTTGTGTGGCAGTATCTACAAGCGGGAGCTGTGTGGCACTATTTACAAGCGAGGGCTGTGTGGCAGTGTCTACAGAGGGGGTGTGTGGCAATATCTACAGGAGGGCTGTGTGGCCTTATCTACAAGGAGATGTGTGGCATTATTTACAGGGGGCTGTTGAACTATCTGCAAGGCGGGACTGTGTGGCACTATACACATGGGTGAGCTGTGTGGCAGTATCTTTAAGGGGGCTGTGTAGCAGTATCTACAAGGGGAGGCATGTGACAGTATCTACAAGGGGGTGTGTAGCACTATCTACAAGGAGGGGCTGTGTGGCACTATCTACCGGGGGACTTTGTGGCACTAACTACAAGGGTGGCTGTATGGCATTATCTACAAAGGGAATGTGTGGCACTATCTACAGGGGAATGTGTGTGCCACTGTCTACAAGGGGGGCTGTGTGGCACTATCTACAAGGGGGGCTGTGTGGCACTATCTACAGGGGTGTGTGGCTCTTTGTACAAGGGGGGCTGTGTGGCACTATCTACAAGAGGGGCTGTGTGGCAGTATCTAGAAGGGGAGGCTGTGTCACTATCTACAAGGGGGATAATGTGGCACTATTTACAGGGGGCTGTGTGGGAGTATCTACAAGATGGGGCTGTGTGGCACAATTTTCAAGGGAGTAGTGTGGCTTTATCTCCAAGGGATGTGTGGCACTATCCACAGGGTCGATGTGCGTGGCACTATTTACAAGGGTGGCTGTGTGCCACTATTTACATGGGAGGGCTGTGGCAGTGTCTACAAAGGGGGTGTGTGCCACTATCTACAGGGGGGCTGTGTGGCCTTATCTACAAGGGGGTGTGTGGCATTATCTACTGGGGATCTGGCACTATCTACAAGGCAGGACTGTGTGGCACTATCTACATGGGTAGGCTGTGTGGCAGTATCTTCAAGGGGGCTGTGTGGCAGTATCTACAAGGGGAGCCGTGCAGTATTATCTATAAGGGGGTGTGTAGCACTATCTACCAGGAGGGGCTGTGTGGCACTATCTACCGTGGGGCTTTGTGGCACTAACTACAAGTGGGGCTGTGGGGCTTTATCTACAAGGGGTGTGTGTGACACTATCTACAGGGGAATGTGTGTGGCACTGCCTACAATGGCGGCTGTGTGGCACTATCTACAAGGGGGCTGTGTGGCACTACCTACAGGGGGTTGTATGGCATTATCTTCAAGAGGTGGCTGTGTGGCACTATCTAAAGAGGCGGATGTGTGGCACTATCTACAGGGGGTGTGTGTCTGGCTCTATGTACAAGATGGACTGCGTGGCACTATCTACAAGAGGGACTGTGCGGCAGTATCTACAAGAGGAGGCTCTGTGACACTGTCTTCAAGGGGGTAGTGTGGCTTTATCTTCAAGGGGGGTGGGACACTATCTACAGGGTGATGTGTGTGGCACTATCTAGAAGGGGGGCTGTGCGGCACTATTTACAAGGGAGGGCTGTGTGGCAGGATCTACAAAGGGGGTGTGTGGCACAATCTACAGGTGCCTATGTGGCACTACCTACAAGGGGGCTGTTGTGGCAGTATCTACAAGGAATGGCTGTGTGGCACTATCTACAGGGGGGCTGTGTGGCACTATCTACAAGACAGGGCTGTGTGGCAAAATCTACAAAGGGAGCTGTGTGGCACTGTCTACAAGTGGGGGCTTTGTGACTTTTATGTACAAGGGGTGTGTGGCTTTTTTCTACAAGGGATTGTGTGGCACTATCTATATGGATGGTGTGGCTCTATCGGTGTGGCTTTTTTCTACAGGGGGACTATGTGGCACTATCTACAAGGGGGGTATTCTGGCCCTATCTACAGTGGGGCTTTGTGGCACTATCTACAGGGAGGGCTGTGTGGCATTATCGACAAGAGGAGGCTGTTCATTAAATCACCATGTAGTCTTATTAGCCACAGTTATACAATTAGTTTTAGTCAGGCACACTGACCTCTTTCATTTATTTTCTTTTAATTCATTTTTATGTTAACTACGTTATATAACTACATTGCTTGCAAAATGTACAAATGATTTTATGCTGGAGTTACAAAAAAAAAAAATTGGAAAAAAATTACACCTCATTGATTGGTAGAGAAAGCAAATATGGCGAGGGGGAAGCAGATGTTGGGAAAGAAGACGGGGGGGGGGGGGGCGCCAAACTGAATATTTGCCCCGGGTGCAGGAGAACCTAGTACACCTCTGGCATATTCTATCAAAACTGAAAGCTATAGAATTGATTTTTCTGCTATTTATGTAGCATTAACATATTCTGCAATGTACATGGATTGTATTTGCTAATGTCAGTTCCAACTGTTTCGCACAATCCCTCAAATAAGAGGATACTCATTTTTAAAGTAGTGAGGGAGTCTGTATAGTACAGGTGTTGCCGTCTTTATCTTGACTTTTAACGCATTAAATACACCGTGGCAAGATCCGTTATCTTGACTTTTTCAATGACTTTTTAATGGCTTTTGTTGTGTGATATCACGCAGCAGAATGTTATCAGCATCAAGATAAAGATGGCTACATTCGTAAATTGTGACACATGATTCTGTATTTTTTATCATTGGTACTGGATACTTTTGTTTGCAGTGGATAATTGTCATCTATCCATTATATATCAAAAATATGCTGTGTTAAAGAGGCTTTGTCACCACATTATAAGTGGCCTATCTCCTATATAAGGAGATGGGCGCTATAATGTAGGTGACAGTAATGCTTTTTATTTAATAAAATGATTTGTTTTCACCACTTTATTAGCGATTTTAGATTTATGCTAATAAGTTGCTTAATGCCCAAGTGGGCGTTGTACAGAGGAGTGTATGGCGCTGACCAATGAGCGTCATGCACTCCTCTCCATTCATTTACTCAGCGCATAGGGATCCTGCTAGATCCTTATGTGCTGTCTTATACTTACACATTAACAATACTGAAGTGTTTAGACAGTGAATAGACATTCCACTGAATGTCTATTCACAATCTCTGCACTTAGTTACTCTGTCTGTGGTAGTTACAGCAGAGGAAGCGTGATCTCGCGAGATCTCGCTGTAAATGACAGGTTACAACGAGATTACGCTTCCTCTGCTGTAACTACCACAGACAGAGTAACGAAGTGCAGAGATTTTGAATAGACATCCCGTGGAATGTCTATTCACTGTCTAAACACTTCTGTATTGTTAATGTGTAAGTATAAGACAGCACATAAGGATCTAGCAGGATCCCTATGCGCTCAGTAAATGAATGGAGAGGAGTGCAGGACGCTGAATGGTCAGCATCATACACTCCTCTGTACAACGCCCACTTGGTCTAAAGTAAAAACACGCCCAGTTGGGCATTAAGCAACTCATTAGCATAAATCTAAAATTGCTAATAAAGTGGTGAAAACAGATCGTTTTATTAAATAAAAAGCATTACTGTCACCTACATTATAGCGCCCATCTCCTTATATAGGAGATAGGCCACTTATAATGTGGTGATAGAGCCTCTTTAAGTTGCCAATGCTCAGAATATATATTGTGTGCATAAAGGACATTCTTATCAGCCGGTTTTTTTGTTTTTTGTTTTTATAAATAAGTAGAAGATGGTTTCATGGGAATAGTGTGTAAGGGTTTGAATTTGAATAAATAGTAGTTTGCATTGTGTCTTTTTGGCATCGTATATTGCAGTCACACATGCTTGTTTTCATACACAGTATTTTCAGTGTTTCAATTATATATATATATATATATATATATGTGTGTGTGTGTGTGTGTGTGTGTGTTTGTGTGTGAAGTGCAAACATATCTGAACAAATAGTCCTCTGCGGGATCAGAGTTAATTTCGCGGAAGAAGGCGGTCAAAGGGGAAACTCGAATTGGGTGATTGAATGGTGGATGCCACATGGATTTTATACTTGTTTGTATGCAATTTTAAACTGATTGTGAGTATCTTTTAAAAGCACCTTAAAAGTACCTGGCGTTATTCTCTTATTAAAACAGCTAATAGAGTGACAGGAAATCCTGGTATAAAGTGCCTGTTTGAAAGGAAATATAACTTTGTGGACTAAGGCCCCATGCCCACTTCAGTTTTTTCCTTCAGGGTAACTAGCCGTTTTTCTGATGGCTAGCACCCTGACCCATTCATTTCAATGGGGCCATGCACACTTCAGTTCGTTGCTCCGTTCCGATCCAAAGTAGAGCATGTCCTACCTTGGTCCGGGATTCCGTGACCGTGAGGCCCATGCAAGTCAATGGGGCCGTTAAAAAAACTGAAGGCACCCGGAAGGCATCCGTGTGCCGTCCGTGTGTGACGGAGCCGTTGCCTAGCAACCGCTGGGCGGGCAGTAAAACATGACAGAAATATTACACTAATCGGCAGCCACTTGTCCGGTCGTTGTCTTGGTGACGAGTCCCTCTACTTCCTCCAGTCCAACCTTCCAGAATGACGCGGCAGCCTGTGATTGGCTGCAGAGGCCGCTGCAGCCTGTGATTGGCTGCAGAGGCCGCTGCAGCCTGTGATTGACTGCAGAGGCCGCTGCAGCCTGCGATTGGTTGCAGTGGCGACATGGATGAAACGTCATCGCTGGAGGCCGGACAGGAGGAAAGAAAGTATGAATTATTTTTTATTTTTTTATTACATTAAAATTTTATTTTCCGAGCGCCGAGCATGGTACTGTCCAGAATGCTGAAAGAGTTACCGCCGATCAGTGCAGCCCATTAACTCTTTCAGCACCCTGGACAGTACCATGCTCGGCGCACGGAAACTGAAACACGGAGTGCACACGGTCACGGAATCTGTCACCAGATTTTGCAAGCCCTATCTGCTATTGCAGCAGATAGGTGCTGCAATGTAGATTACAGTAACGTTTTTATTTTTAAAAAACGAGCATTTTTGGCCAAGTTATGACCATTTTCGTATTTATGCAAATGAGGCTTGCAAAAGTACAACTGGGCGTGTTTAAAGTAAAAGTCCAACTGGGCGTGTATTATGTGCGTACATCGGGGCGTGTTTACTACTTTTACTAGCTGGGCGTTCTGATGAGAAGTATCATCCACTTCTCTTCAGAACGCCCAGCTTCTGGCAGTGCAGATCTGTGACGTCACTCACAGGTCCTGCATCGTGTCGGCACCAGAGGCTACAGTTGATTCTGCAGCAGCATCAGCATTTGCAGGTAAGTAGCTACATCGACTTACCTGCAAACGCCGATGCTGCTGCAGAATCATCTGTAGCCTCTGGTGCCGATGTGTCCTCGCTCGTCTGACACGATGCAGGACCTGTGAGTGACGACACAGCGTGATCTCTCGAGAACACGGCTGTGTCTGCACTGCCAGAAGCTGGGCGTTCTGAAGAGAAGTGGATGATACTTCTCATCCGAACGCCCAGCTAGTAAAAGTAGTAAACACGCCCCGATGTACGCACATAATACACGCCCAGAAGGACTTTTACTTTTAAACACGCCCAGTTGTACTTTTGCAAGCCTCATTTGCATAAATACGAAAATGGTCATAACTTGGCCAAAAATGCTCGTTTTTTAAAAATAAAAACGTTACTGTAATCTACATTGCAGCGCCGATCTGCTGCAATAGCAGATAGGGGTTGCAAAATCTGGTGACAGAGCCTCTTTAAGTGTATTATGAAATACAAACTTAAATCTGAAAGAAGGTAACAAGGTGTTTGTCAGGGCCAAACCTGACTTCCATACATTTGCCTAAATAACAATGATGTAAAGTGCTGCCATCACCAAACACTGCAAAAATATTATACTGTACAGTAGTGCCACACATTGTAAAAAGCACCACAAAATGCTCAACAATAGAAACATACTGTGAGCACATAACAGCTACATACATAAAATAATCTAAAAACAGTGCTACACACTGTCTGAATAATACTATTATACAATTAATATTAACCCCTTCCCGCACCTTGGCGTAACTGCACGTCAAGATGAGCAGTAACTTTAGCACCATGACGTGCAGTTACGTCTGGACTTTGACAGTTAACCACTGCGCGGCGCTACACCCGTGGCGGCGGTTAACTGTGCAAAGTGTCTGCCCTGCATTCCCTGTTGCCAATCAGTGGCCCATCGCCGCTGATTTCGGCAATTAAACCCCTTAGATGTAGCGGTCGATTGCCATTGCCGAATTTAAGGAGTTTAGAGCAGATCGGCAGCCTCCTCATGAAATCACGTAGGCTGTCGATGGTTGCCATGGCAACTGGAGGCCAGACAATGGTCATAGGCTTCCTGTCAGAGTTACTGTCACGTCACAATGACAGTTAGGGCATGTTCAGACGGGGTGGAATTTTTTCGCTGCAAATGTTGGTGCAGATTTGGGGCAACGAATTTGCACCAATATTTGCATATTTGACAGGTAATTCAGACGTTGCAGATATCACAGCGGACTTGCCACAGATTTCAGTTTTTGCAATGCAAATGCTGAAATCCGCAGTAAAATTCAGCTTCTTCTCATTAGCATGCTGCGGACGGAAAATTCTGCACCGCAGCCTGATTTCCGCACAGTTATATTCTGCAACGTCTGAACTAACTTTCCTAAAAATGTATAGAAACAAATGTAAAAAATGGCTGCTGCAGAATTCCACGGCGGACTGTCCGCAGCGGTATTCAACAGCAATTCCACCACGTGTGAATGTGCTCTTAGGGTATGTGCACACGCAAAATCAAAAATGTCTGAAAATACAGAGCTGTTTTCCAGGGAAAACAGCTCCTGATTTTCAGAAGTTTTTTTAATCAGAATCGAGTTTTTCGCAGCATTTTTAACGCCCGTTTTTGGAGCTGTTTTTCTATAGAGTCTATGAAAAAGGCTCCAAAAACGGCTCAAGAAGCGACATGCACTTCTTTATCGCGGCCGTGTTTTGAAAGACGGGCGCGTAAAAAACGCCCTGTCGGAACAGAACGCCGTTTTTCCCATTGAAACCAAGGGGCAGATGTTTGGAGGCGTTCTGCTTCTGTCTTTTCAGGCGTTTTTTGAGGCGTAAGCGCCCCGAAATACGCCTGAAAACACTACGTGTGCACATACCATTTGAATACATTACACTACATAGCTAATGTAATGTATTGTAGCAGCGATCAGAGCTGCAATTCTTTGAGTCCCCTAGTGGGACAATAAAAAAAGTAAAAAAATGGTATTAAAAATGTTTTATAAAAGTGTAAAAATAAAAGTTCTAGGTTACAAAAACAAAAAATGTTTTTCCTATAATAAGGCTTTTATTATAGGAAAAAACTGAACACGTTAAAAAAAGGACACATATTTGGTATCACCGCGTTCGTAATGACCCAAACCATAAAACTATATTTTTTATTTTTCCTGTAAAAGTAATGAAAACATTCCAGAATCACTATTTTTTGGTAACCAACGCTCACAAAATATAGAATAAAAAATTATCAAAAAGTCACAAGTGCCCAAAATAGTACCAATATAAACTACAACCCATCAAGCAACAACCAAGCAAGTCGTTACACAGCTATTTTGACTGAAAAATAAAAAAGTTATGGCTCTCAGAATATGATGACACAAAAAAATGATTTTTGTGCGCAAAGGCTGCAAAACATAAAAAAAACTATATACATATGGTAACACCATGATCGTATCGGCCCACAGAATAAAGTAAAATTGTAATTTATAGCCCACGGTGAACATCGTAAAAAAAAATGAATAAGAAACCTTGTTAGAATTGCTTGTTTTTGGTCACCCGGCTTGCCAAAAAATTGAATAAAGAGTGATCAAAAAATTTGCTTGTAACCCAAAATGGTACCTATGAAAACTACAGATTATCCCACAACAAATTAGCCCTCACACAGCTCCAGTGGTGAAAAAATTAAAAAGTTATGGCTCTCAGAATATGGCGAAGCAAAATGTGTAGATTGTTCCAAAAGCGGATAAGAATGGGCACCACTTATCAGTGCGACACCGGCCACACATCTGTGGAGCATTATTTATTTATTGCATTATTATACCCTGTTATTATGCCCTGATGTTTTTATCACAGATTACATATGCCCTCATATTATAAACTAAAATACTAGTAAAATTCCAAACAGAACAACCACCAATCAAAATCTGCGCTCCAAAAGCCAAATGGCGCTCCCTCCCTTCTCAGCCCTGCAGTGTGCCCAAACACCAGTTTATAGCCACAGATATGGCATCACAATACCTGGGAGAACCTGATTAATATTTTATGAGGTATTTGTCTTCAGTGGCACAAACTGGGCACAACAGATTGTGCACCAAAATGGAATATCAGTGGAAAATGTTAATTTTCACTCTGCACCATCCGCTGCGCATTAACCCCTTCGAGCACCACGACTTAATAACATGTCGTAATGTGGGTGGTGATGTATGGAGCGGGCTCACGCGCTGAGCCCGTTCCAAATGCTGCGTGTGGCAGCTGTGTATTACAGCTAACACCAGGGACTAAAGGACAGGAACAACGATCGCACTGTTAGGGTATGTGCACACGGTAGCAGGCATTTACATGTGAAAAGACAGACTGTTTTAAAGAGAAAACAGCTGCCTCGTTTCACACGTAAATGCTCCTCCTCGTAATATACGAGGTGTCTGTGACGCTCGTAAATCTTGAGCTGCTCTTCATTGAGTTCAATGAAGAACGGCTCAAATTACGTTGCAAAGAAGTGCCCTGCACTTCTTTGCCGAGGCAGTCAATTTACGCGTCGTCGTTTGACAGCTGTCAAACGACGACGCATAAATGACAGGTTGTCTGCACAGTACATCGGCAAACCCATTCAAATGAATGGGCAGATGTTTGCCGACGTATTTTAGCCCTATTTTCAGGCGTAAATCGAGGCATAATACGCCTCGTTTACGCCTGAAAATAGGTTGTGTGAACCCAGCCTTCCAGGAGCCTGTAAAAATGACAATATACTGCAATACATTAGTATTGCAGTGTATTGTACCAGCTATCTAATGATCGCTGGGTCAAGGCCCCTAGGGGGATTAATAAAATATGTCAATAAAAAAAAAGTAAATAAAGTTATTATTTGTGAAAAAAATTTAATAAATATTTAAAGTCCAAAAAAAACCCTATTCCCATTTTTTCTCTAAAGTAATGTAAAAAATTTAAAAAACAAAACAAAATTTGTATTGCTGCATCTGTAAAAGTCTGAACTATTACAATATACCATTATTTAACTCACACAGTGAACGCCATAAAAAGAAAGAATTTAAAACATCAAAATCGCTGTTTTTTGGTCACCATAGCTCTAAAAAAGTTTTTTATAAAAAAGTACTCAAAAAGTTGCATGTGCCAAATAATGGTACCAATAAAAACTACAGCTCGCCCCACAAAAAATAAACCCTCATACCTCTCAATCGACCAAAAAATAAAAAAAGTTATGCCTTTCGGAATGTGGTGAAACAAAACAATTTTTTTTTAACAAATAGATTTTACATTGTAAAAGTAGTAAAATATATTAAAAAAATATATAAATTTGGTATCTCCGTAATTGTACTAAATCGCAGAAAAAAAAATTAAGTTGTCGTTTTTACTGAACGGTGAAAACATTAAAGATAAC
Organism: Rhinoderma darwinii; assembly: GCF_050947455.1. Taxonomy (NCBI): domain Eukaryota; kingdom Metazoa; phylum Chordata; class Amphibia; order Anura; family Rhinodermatidae; genus Rhinoderma; species Rhinoderma darwinii. The sequence continues at coordinate 258,221,019 of NC_134688.1, forward strand.
CCAAAAAACAATGATGGGATTTTTTTCAATTTGCTGCCTGCAAAGGATTTTATTTTCAGTTTCCCAATACATTAAATGGTACTTTAAATAGTGTCAATAGAAACTACAGCTCGTCCCACAAGAAATAAGCACTCACACCACTCTATTGACAGAAAAATAAAAAAGTTATGGCTCTTGGAATGTGGGGAGGGAAAAACGTAAAAGAAAAAGCAAAAAATGGATCAGTCCGGAAAGGGTTGATTAATTTCTAATAAAAAAAAACATTCATGACCACATGTGGGGTATAGCCATACTCGGGACAAATTTCTTTACAAATGTTGGGGTGCTTTTTCCTAATTTATTCTTTGTGAAAATGAAAACATTCAACATTTTAGTGGAAATAATGTTGATATTCATTTTCACGGCCTAATTCTAATAAATTATGCAAAAGACATGTGGGGTCTAAATGCTCACTTTGCCCCTAGATAGATTCCCTAAGTGATGTAGTTTCCCAAATGGGGTCACTTTTGGGAGTTTCCAATGCTTTGGTCCCTCAGGGGTTTTGCAAATGTTACATGACACCTGAAAACCATTTCAGCTAATTTTGAGCTCCAAAAGCCAAATTGCGCTCATTCTAAGCCCTGCTGTGGGTCCAAACAGCAGTTTATTACCTCATATGGGATATTAGAGTAATTGGGAGAAATTTCTTTAAAAATATTGGGGTGCTTTTTCTCCTTTATTCCTTGTAAAAATGTAAGATTTTCATCTTCACAGACTAATTCCAATGAATTTAGCAAAAAAAAAAAAAAAAAAAAAACACAAAAAAAAAAAAGTGGGGTCAAAATGCTAATTATACCCCTAGTAAAATTCCTTGAGGGATGTAGTTTCCAAAATGGGGTCACTTTTGTGGGGTTTCCACTGTTTTGCTCCCTCCAGTGCTTTGCAAATTCGACATGGCACTGACAACTATTCCAGTAAAATCAGCGCCCCAAAATCCAAATGACACTCCTTCTCTTCTGAGCCCTGCCGTGGGTCCAAACAGCAGGTTATTACCACATATAGGGTATTTCCATAACCAGGAGAAATTGCTTTACAAATGTTAGGGTGTTTTTTCTCCTTTATTTCTTTGTTTTTTTCAGTAAAAAAGTACATTATCATCTTCACAGACTAATTCATATACATTTAGCAAAAAAAAAAACCAACTATGGGGTCAAAATGCTAACTATACCCCTAGATAAATTTCTTGAGGGCTGTAGTTTAAAAAATGGGTCCACTTTTGAGGGGTTTCCACTGTTATGTAAAGCCCTCAAAGCCACTTTAGAACTGAACTGGTCCCTGAAAAAATAGCCTTTTGAAATTGCTGCTAAAGTTCTAAATGTTGTAATGTCCTAGAAAAATAAAAGAATGTTCATAAAACGATGCAAACATAAAGTGGACATATGGGATATGTGAAATAGTAACTATTTTGTGTGGTATTACTATCTGTTTTACAAGCAGATACATTACAATTCAGAAAAATGCTAATTTTCTCTAAATGTTGGTGTTTTTCACACATAAATATTGAATTTATTGAGCAAATTTTTTTACTAACATAAAGTACAATATGTCATGATAAAACGTTCTCAGAATCACTTGGATACATAAAAGCATTCCAAAGTTATTACCACATAAATTTACACATGTCAGATTTGAAAAAAATCGGCTTCGTCCTCAAGTTCAAAACAGGCTCAGTTCTGAAGGCATTAAGAACCAAGGTGGGCACAAACTCAGGTGCCAGGCCATCTGAGGTGTCTTTAAAACAGAGCAGCTGATGCGCCCTGTGTGACTGCACACCCCTAAACATGGCCCTGGTGGAAGGCAACATTCAAAACATTGTATTTAACCATTTAAGGACACGGCAAATTTTGGCCTTGAGGACCGAACAATTTATATTTCCCTTGGCGCTCTTAACTTTTTCATTTTTGGTCCAACGTAGCTGTATGAGACCTTGTTTTTTTTGCGGGACGAGTTGTATCTTATGTAAGTACCATTTTCTGGTACATTTACATTATTTTTTAATTTCTAGAAATTGTTATTTTCGCAAAAACTTAGAAAAAAAAGCAGTTCCGCTGGAGTTTTCTTATTTATTTTTTTACACCATACAACGATCATCATAAATAACATTATACATTTAATAAACAAGTTGTCACGGATGTGGCAATACCAAATATGTGTATATTATTACATGTTTTGGGACTTATATTTTGAAAAATTCATTTATTGTAAAAAATGTGTATTTCAGTATATTTAAAAAAAAAAAATTATTTAACAAAACATTTTTTTAAATTAATTTTACTTTTTTTTTAAATCCCATAGAGGGATTTGTCATTTTGATTTTTGAACTTTAATGTACTGGCATACAGTGAAGGAAATAAGTATTTGATCCCTTGCTGATTTTGTAAGTTTGCCCACTGTCAAAGACATGAACAGTCTAGAATTTTTAGGCTAGGTTAATTTTACTGAAAAAACTGAAAATCACATAGTCAAAATTATATATATTTATTTGCATTGTGCACAGAGAAATAAGTATTTGATCCCTTTGGCAAACAAGACTTAATACTTGGTGGCAAAACCCTTGTCGGCAAGCACAGCAGTCAGACATTTTTAGTAGTTGATGATGAGGTTTGCACACATGTTAGATGGAATTTTGGCCCACTCCTCTTTGCAGATCATCTGTAAATCATTAAGATTTCGAGGCTGTCGCTTGGCAACTTGGATCTTCTGCTCCCTCCATAAATTTTAGATGGGATTAAGGTCTGGAGACTGGCTAGGCCACTCCATGACCTTAATGTGCTTCTTTTTGAGCCACTCCTTTGTTGCCTTGGCTGTATGTTTTTGGTCATTGTCGTGCTGGAAGACCCAGTCACGAGCCATTTTTAATGTCCTGGTAGAGGGAAGGAGGTTGTCACTCAGGATTTGACGGTACATGGCTCCATCCATTCTCCCATTGATGCGGTGAAGTAGTCCTGTGCCCTTAGCAGAGAAACACCCCCAAAACATAATGTTTCCACCTCCATGCTGGACAGTGGGGACGGTGTTCTTTGGGTCATTGGCAGCATTTCTCTTCCTCCAAAAACAGCGAGTTGGGTTAATGCCAAAGAGCTCAATTTTAGTCTCATCTGACCACAGCACCTTCTCCCAATCACTCTCAGAATCATCCAGATGTTCATTTGCAAACTTCAGATGGGCCTGTACATGTGCCTTCTTGAGCAGGGGGACCTTGCGGGCACTGCAGGATTTTAATCCATTACGGCGTAATGTGTTACCAATGGTTTTCTTAGTAACTGTGGTCCCAGCTGCCTTGAGATCATTAACAAGTTCCCCCCGTGTAGTTTTTGGCTGAGCTCTCACCTTCCTCAGGATCAAGGATACCCCACGAGGTGAGATTTTGCATGGAGCCCCAGATCGATGTCGATTGACAGTCATTTTGTATGTCTTCCATTTTCTTACTATTGCACCAACAGTTGTCTCCTTCTCACCCAGCGTCTTACTTATGGTTTTGTAGCCCATTCCAGCCTTGTGCAGGTCTATGATCTTGTCCGTGACATCCTTAGAAAGCTCTTTGGTCTTGCCCATGTTGTAGAGGTTAGAGTCAGACTGATTAATTGAGTCTGTGGACAGGAGTCTTTTATACACTTATACTTATTTCTCTGTGCACAATGCAAATAAATATATATAATTTTGACTATGTGATTTTCTTTTTTTTTTTTTTTATATAATCTATCTCTCACTGGTAAAATTAACCTAGCCTAAAAATTCTAGACTGTTCATGACTTTGACAGTGGGCAAACTTACAAAATCAGCAAGGGATCAAATACTTATTTCCTCCACTGTATATCTATATGCCAGTACATTAGCCTGTTTACTAATTGTGCACAGGCAGTAGTTAGGGCATACCTACAGTACGTATGCCCTAACAATGGGAAATATGGTCAGGCAGCCCTGGGGTCCTTCAATGGACCCTGGGCTGTCTGCCCATACCAGGTATAGCCATCAATTGCGTCACAGGGATTTCCTGTGACGTGATCAAATGGGAGACCCCCTTCTCACTATATCTTTGAATGCCACAATCAGCTTTAATCGCAGCAATCAAGGGGTTAACGGCGGAGAGAAGAGGTTTCTCTTCTCTCGCCCATAGAGCGGGGCTACGGCTGTGTATTAAAGCTGTTACAGCCGCTGCTCCACTTATCGTGGTGTGCGGACACTGGCTGTCGCTCAGGACGAGTATTCTTGTCCTGTGTCGGCAACCAGTTAAAGAGGACCTGTCACCTCTTTGACATATCTGTTTTTAGTAAATAAGTGCATTCTACATAAAATAATAGTTCTGTATCATCTTTTCTTTGAACTTTGCCTTGTGCTGTTCCTCTGTTATTCCTTCTAGAAATGTATGAATAACTTGATAACTTTGTATCAGCAGTTGGGGGTATGTTTCTACACAGACGAGCAATGTTTAATTGGTGCTGACAGTGTCAGTGTATCTTTGACAAGGGAATGGTAACACCCAGTTTTATCGATTTATTCATAAATTTTTAGGATGAATAACAGGAATGGCACAACACAGAGTTTCTAAGAAAAAATGTTCCAGAATAATTTCAAGCGGGAAACAAGTGTTTACTAAAAATAGACAAGTCAGGAGAGGTGAAAGGTCTTTTTTTTAAGATGTGGTTTTAGTTCTTTAAACCCAAAAATATTTTTTATATATATATATATATATATATATATATATATATATATATATATATATATATATATATATATATATATATAGCAAAAGAGAAGGCAGCAGCACACACACAGAAATCATTGACCAGGTGCCCAGCAAAACGTCCCGATCCTCGGACGAAATGTAAGATATAGCAAAAGAAGATTTGCAGCACTCCAATATGAAAAAAATGGTGGTTTATTCACTCCAGATACAACAGCAACGTTTCAATCCTACAATAGGATCTTTATCAAGCCAGATAAAGATCCTATTGTAGGATTGAAACGTTGCTGTCGTATCTGGAGTGAATAAGCCACTATTTTTTTCATATTGGAGTGCTGCAAATTTTCTTTTGCTATATATATATATATATATATATATATATATATATATATATATATATATAGATATATATACACATTAAATGGACAAAAAGTTTTGGGATATCTACGCATTACACCTACAGGAGCTTTTATGATATCCAATTCTAAATCCTTGGAGTTTGTCCCCCCTTTACAGATTAAACAGGCTTTCTGCAAGATTTTGGAGTGTATCTGTGGGAATTGTTAACCATTTACTCCGAAGAGTATTTGTGTGGTCAGAAACTGATGTTGGACGAGAGGGCCTAGCTGGCAATCTCCGTTCTAGTTCACCAAAAGGTGTTCGATAGGGTTGAGGTCAGGGTTTTGTGTGGGCCAGTCAAGTTCTTTCACACCAAACTCACACAACCATGTCTTTGTCATGGCGCGGGGTGTGGACCCACTGGGCCGTACCCCGTAGCAGGATAGCATCTGGCCAAACAGGTACAATGCAATGTCTATAGTCAAGAAAGGGTACCTGAGGCAATGTAGACAGTATCGGTGGATACAGGTTAAGATGAGGCTCCAAAAGCAGACAGACACCCGGCGGGGTGTGACACAATAGATGCAGTGGAAGAAACAACACGACTCCAACTCTTCACGGCACAGAGGCACAGTCAGAGCCGGCCCTAGGATAGATGGCGCCCTGTGCGAAATGATCTTTCGGCGCCCCACCCCATCATTAAAAAAAAATTCCCCATAAAAAAATTATAATGCCCCTTTAGTGCTCCCATACATTATAATAATAATATTTAATAATATAATATATTACAGCCCCTTCAAGGACATTGTATTTTGTCCATTAATTGTGCCCACGGTATTATGCCACCTGTAGTACTCCTACACAGTATAATGTCCACTTAGTGGCTCCTACACAGTATAGTGCCGCCTGTAGATTTTGCCATATAGCCTCCCTGTAGACAGTGCCATAATCCCCCACCGCCTTTTTGTAGATCATGCCATACAGCCCCCCACCTCTCCCTTGTAGACAGTGCCATACAGTCCCCCATCTCCCCCTTGTAGACAGTGCCCTCAAACAAAAACAAAAATTGTACTCACCTAGGCCCCGTTCCCATGACGAACTGGGCTGCTCCATGACTGAATCCTGTAGCCTAGTACAGAGTTTCCCAACCTTTCCGGACTCGAGGCAGCACTGGAAAAATAAAATTTCCTCAGGGCTCCCATACCAAAAATTGTTTTGAGAAAGACAGAAAACGGCTAAGAACAAGCACTACACTCGTAGGGTACGTTCACACGCTCAAAATTCCTTCAGCAACTGACAGTGTTGTTTGTCTTTTTTTTTGTGTTTTTTCTTAAGCCGTTGAAGCTCGCAGTAAAATGCCCATCAGCCCCCTACTCACAGTAAAATGCCCATCAGCACCCCACTCACAGTAAAATGACCATCAGCCCACCACTCACAGATTCCCCCTTTAGGTAGCGCCACACAGTCCCTTGTAGGTAACGCCACACAGCCCACTTGTAGATAGCGCCACACAGCCCTCTGTAAAGAGCGCCACACAGCCCCCTGTATAGTGCGCCACAAAGCCCCCTGTAGGGAGTGCCACACAGCCCTCTTGTAGATAGCGCCACACAGCCCCCTGTAAAGCGTGCCACACAGCCCCCTGTAAAGAGCGACATACAGCCGCCTGTAGGGAGTGCCACACAGCCCCCTGTAGGGAGTGCCACACAGCCCCCTGTAGGGAGTGCTACATAGCCCCCCGTAGGGAGTACCACAAACCCCCCTGCTATGGAGTGTCGCACAGCCCCCTGCTATGGAGTGCCGCACAGCCCCCTGGTAGGGAGTGCCGCACAGACCCCTGGTAGGGAGTGCCGCACAGACCCTTGGTAGGAAGTGCCACAGAGCCTACAGCCCCCTGGTAGGGAGTGCCACACAGCCCCTTGGTTGGTAGTGCCCCACAACCCACAGCCCCCTGGTTGGTAGTGCCACACAGCCCACAGTCCCCTTGTAGATATCGCCACACAGCCCCCTGTTAAGAGCGCTACACAGCCTACTGTAGAGTGCGCCACAGAGCCCCCTGTAGGGAGTGCCACTCAGCCCCCTGTAGGGAGTGCCACACAGCCCCCTGTAGGGAGTACCACACAGCCCCCTGTAGGGAGTGCCACACAGCCCCCTTGTAGATAGCACCACACAGCCCCCTGTAAAGAGTGCCACACAGCCGCCTGTAGGGAGTGCTACACAGCCCCCTGTAGGGAGTGCCACACAGCCCCCTGTAGGGAGTGCCAAAGAGCCCCCTGGTAGGGAGTGCCGCACAGCATCCTGGTAGGGAGTGCCGCACAGACCCCTGGTAGGGAGTGCCGCACAAACCCCTGGTAGGGAGTGCCGCACAGACCCCTGGTAGGGAGTGCCACACAGCCCACAGCCCCCTGGTAGGGAGTGCCACACAGCCCCCTGGTTGGTAGTGCCCCACAACCCACAGCCCCCTGGTTGGTAGTGCCACACAGCCCACAGCCTCCTTTTAAATAGCGCCACACAGCCCCCTTGTAGATAGCTCCACACAGCCCCCTGTAAAGCGTATCACACAGCACCCTGTAGAGTGCGCCACACAGACCCCTGTAGGGAGTGCCACACAGCCCCCTGTAGGGAGTGCCACACCGCCCCCTGGTAGACAGCGCCACACAGGCCCCTGTAAAGAGCACCACACAGCCCCCTGTAGGGAGCGCCACACAGTCCCCTGTAGGGAGTGCCGCACAGCCTGCTGGTAGGAAGTGCCGCACAGACCCTTGGTAGGGAGTGCCGCACAGACCCCTGGTAGGGAGTGCCACAGAGCCCACAGCCCCCTGGTATGGAATGCCACACAGCCCCCTGGTTGGTAGTGCTCCACAACACACAGCCCCCTGGTTGGTAGTGCCACACAGCCCACAGCCCCCTTTTATATAGCGCCACACAGCCCCTGTAAAGAGCGCCACACAGCCCCCTGTAGAGTGTGCCACACAGCCCACTGCAGGGACTGCCACACAGCCCCCTGTAAGGAGTGCCACACAGCCCCCTGTAGGGAGTGCCACACAGCCCCCTTTAAGATAGCGCCACACAGCCCCCTGTAGGGAGTGCCACACAGCCCCCTGGTAGGGAGTGCCACACAGCCCCCTGCTAGCAAGTGCCGCAAAGCCCCCTGGTAGGGAGTGCCGCACAGACCCCTGGTAGGGAGTGCCACACAGACCCCTGGTAGGGAGTACCACACAGCCCCCTGTAGGGAATGCCACACAGCCCCCTTGTAGATAGCACCACACAGCCCCCTGTAAAGAGTGCCACATAGCCGCCTGTAGGGAGTGCTACACAGCCCCCTGTAGGGAGTGCCACACAGCCCCCTGTAGGGAGTGCCAAAGAGCCCCCTGGTAGGGAGTGCCGCACAGCATCCTGGTAGGGGGTGCCGCACAGACCCCTGGTAGGGAGTGCCGCACAAACCCCTTTTAGGGAGTGCCGCACAGACCCCTGGTAGGGAGTGCCACACAGCCCACAGCCCCCTGGTAGGGAGTGCCACACAGCCCCCTGGTTGGTAGTGCCCCACAACCCACAGCCCCCTGGTTGGTAGTGCCACACAGCCCACAGCCCCCTTTTAAATAGCGCCACACAGCCCCTTGTAGATAGCGCCACACAGCCCCCTGTAAAGCGTGTCACACAGCACCCTGTAGAGTGCGCCACACAGACCCCTGTAGGGAGTGCCACACAGCCCCCTGTAGGGAGTGCCACACCGCCCCCTGGTAGACAGCGCCACACAGCCCCCTGTAAAGAGCACCACACAGCCCCCTGTAAGGAGCGCCACACAGTCCCCTGTAGGGAGTGCCGCACAGCCCCCTGGTAGGAAGTGCCGCACAGACCCCTGGTAGGGAGTGCCACACAGACCCCTGGTAGGGAGTGCCGCACAGACCCCTGGTAGGAAGTGCCGCACAGACCCCTGGTAGGGAGTGCCGCAAAGCCCCCTGGTAGGGAGTGCCGCACAGACCCCTGGTAGGGAGTGCCACCCAGAGCCCTGGTAGGGAGTGCCGCACAGACCCCTGGTAGGAAGTGCCGCATAGACCCCTGGTATGGAGTGCCACACAGCCCACAGCCCCCTGGTAGGGAGTGCCACACAGCGCCCTGATTAATAGTGCCCCACAGCCCCCTGTTTGGTAGTGCCACACAGCCCACAGCCCCCTGGTAGGTAGTGCCACACTGCCCACAGCCACCTTGTAGGAAGTGCAAGGACTATGAAATGACCCTGATAACTGGCTGGCAATAGACATTCAAAAAAGGACAACTGTGCAGGAGCACACAAAATACCCAGCTTTCCCAGCTACCAAATAAATGTGTGGAAATAAACTAAGATATAACTTTTATTTAGTCTAGCTAAAGGATTAATAAGCCTACAGACCCCTTGCAGATAGCAAACCCACCCCTTTCAGTATAGATAGCGCCACTGTAGCTCCCTGAAGGCGTGGAATCCCCGTGTGGATTCCGCTCTTGGAGCACTGCTTGATGTCTCTGTCCATATATGGACAATGACGTCAGGGGAAACTCCTGAAGCTGAATCCGCTGTGACCGTCGATTCCACTCGAGGAGAAGCTCCTGACGTCATTGGCTTCTCCTGGAGTGGAATCCCCGGTCATAGCGTCTGCAACTCTGTGACCAGGGATTCCACTTCAGGAGTTCCCCTGATGTCACTGTCCAGGGAGCTACAGTGGCGCTAGTAGATAGCAGAGCAGGGAGATACCTCCCAGCTCTGCTATAGTGCCATCGCTACCACTATAGCAGCCACAGCAGCTGCTAGCAGCGCCACCGCCCTCATGCCCAGTGTCGCCACTAGCAGCCGCTATGGCTGCTACAGCGGGTAGAGACGGACACTAAGTGAAGAAGCGCCCCGGGCGGAAAGCCGACTGCCTAAGGCCGGCCCTGGGTGCAGTTAGCAAGTGGCACCTGACCCGCTGGTAGTTGAAAAGGTGTGGGGATACACACACCCGCCGGCGCCCCTCTTGCAGTGTGGTGCAATGCTCAAGAGGGCGGAGCCCCTTTTATAGTCCAGCAGCATTCTGGGCTAATTGCAGATACTCTGCAACTGTGCGCGCACTGGCCCTTTAAGGCCGTGAACGCGCCCTGCGGGAGACAGTGTCCGAACCAGGAAGTGAGTGCCGGCATCTCTCAGGAGGGAGATGCCGCCGAGAACTCACTCGTCCATGACCGCGGCCGTCAGAGGGTAAGTCAGAACGACGGTCCGCGGCCATAGACGTTACAGTCTTTATAGACCTTACTTTGCACACTGGGGCGCAGTCATGCTGGAACAGAAAGGGGGCTTACACAAACTGTTCCCACAAATTTAGAAGCATACAATTGTCCAAAATGTCTTGGTATGCTGAAGCAATAAGATTTTCCTTTACTGGAAATAGGGGGCCAAGGCATACCACTGAAAAACAAACCCATGGCATTATCCCTCCTCCAACATTCTTTGCATTTGGCACAATGCAGACAAGCAGGTATCTTTCTTCTGGCATTTGCTAAACCCAGACTTGTCTGCAGTTATTGAGTCAGCAGAGCAATAGTGATTTTTATGCATTATGCACCTCAGCACTTGGCGACCCCTCTCTGTAACTTTAACCCCTTCCCTCTTTGGCCACTTTTGACCTAACTGACAGAGCCTCATTTTTCAAATCGGACATGTTTCACTTTATGTGGTAATAACGTCGGAATACTTTCACCTATCCAAGCAATTCTGAGATCGTTTTCTCGTGACACATTGGAATTTATGATACTGGCAAAATTTGCTCGATATGTTCAGTATTTAATTGTGAAAAACACCAAATTTTAGAGAAAAATTGCAAAAATTAGTATTTTTCTCAATTTAAATGTATCTGCTTGTAAGACAGGCAGTTATACCACACAAAATTGTTGCTAATTAACATCCCCCATAGGTCTACTTTAGTTTGGCATCGTTTTTTGAACATCCTTTTATTTTTCTAGGACGTTACAAGGTTTAGAACTTTAGCAGCAATTTCTCATATTTTCAAGAAAATTTCAAAAGGCTATTATTGCAGGGGCCAGTTCAGTTGTGAAGTGGCTTTGAGGGCCTTTTATATTAAAAACCCCCAATAAGTCACCCCATTTTAAAAACTGCACCCCTCAAAGTATTCAAAACAGCATTTAGAAAGTTTCTAAACCCTTTAGACGTTTCACAGGAATTAAAGCAAAGTAGAGGTGAAATTTACAAATTTTTGTTGTTTTTTTTGCAGAAATTCATATTTAATCCATTTTTTTTGTAACACAGAAAGTTTTACCAGAAAAATGCAACTCAATATTTATTGCCCAGATTCTGCAGGTTTTTAGAAACATCCCACATGTGGCCCTAGTGTGTTAATGGACTGAAGCACCGGCTTCAGATTTAAAAGAGTACATAGTGGATTTTGGGGCCTTATTTTTATAAGAATATATTTTAGGCACCATGTCAGGTTTGAAGGACTCTTGCGCTGCCAAAACAGTGGAAATCCCCCAAAAGTGACCCCATTTGGGAAACTACGCACCTCAAGAAAATTATCTAGGGGTATAGTGAGCATTTTGACCGCACAGGTTTTTTTTACAGAAATTATTGGAAGTATGCCGTGAAAATTAAAATCTAATTTCCACAAGGACTAAAGGAGAAAAAGCACGCAAAATTTGTAAAACAATTTCTCCCGAGTCAAACAATATCCCACATATGATAATAATTGGCTTTTTGGACACACGGCAGGGTTTAGAAGGGATGGAGCGCTATTTGGCTTTTGGAGATCACATTTAGCAGGAATGGTTTGCGGAGGCCATGTCGCATTTGCAAAGCCCCTGAGGGGACAAAACAATGAAAACACCCAAAAAGTGACTCCATTTAGGAAACTACACCCCTTGAGGAATTCATCTTGGCGTGTAGTGAGCATTTTGACCCCACAGGTGTTTCATAGAATTTATTAGAATTGGGCAGTGAAAATAAAAACAATCCTTTTTCTTCAATAAGACATAGCTTTAGCTCCAAATTTTTCATTTTCTCAACAAATAAAGGAAAAAAAGAAACTCAACATTTGTAAAGCAATTTTTCCCGACTACGGCAATACCCCATATGTGGTCATAAACTGCTGTTTGAGCACACGGCAGGGCTCAGAAGGGAAGGAGTGCCATTTGGAGTGCAGATTTTGCTGGATTGGTTTCTGGGTGCCTGTCGGACCAAAGCAGTGGAAACCCCCCCAGAAGTGACCACATTTTGGAAACGACACCCCTAAAGGTATTCACCTAGGGGTGTAGTGGGAATGTTAACCCTGCAGGTGTTTTGTAGAAATTAGTGTGTAGAGTGCAGAGTGAAAATTTTATTTTTTCCATATATATGCAAATATGTGGTATCCAGCTTGTGCCACCATAACAAGACAGCTCTCTAATTATTATGCGCTGTTTCCCAGTTTTAGAATCTCCCTACATGTGACCCTAATCTTTTGCCTGGACATTCAACCAGGCTCAGGAGTGAATGAGTACCATGTAAAATGAAGGCCTAATTTGGCGATTTACAAATTATTGGTGCACAATTGCAGAGGCTCAGATGTGAAATAATAAAAAAAAAGTGACCCAATTTTGGAAACTTAAACCTTTTAAGGCATTTATTAAGGGGTGTAGTGAGCATTTCCACCCCACAGGTCTTTTCCATAAATGAATGCTTTGCGGATGGTGCAAATTAAAAATTAATATTTTTCCCTAGATATGCCATTTCAGTGGCAAATGTATTGTGCCCAGCTTATGCCACTGGAGACTCACACCCCAAAAATTGTTAAAAGGGTTCTCCTGGGTATGGCGAAGCCATATATGTGGAAGGAAACTGCTGTTTGGGCACGCTGTAGGGTTCAGAGGGGAGGAAGCGCCATTTGGCTTTTGGAGAGCGGATTTTGCTTGGTAGTAGATTTGTTTGAGTATTCCTGGTGTTTCCATTTATAATGTGGGGGTACATGTAAGCTGGGCAGAGTATATCAGGGGCATAGTCAGGTGGTATAATAATGGGGTTAAAAAACAATAAAATGATACATAGATGTGTGTTAAGCTGTGACACAATCCTTTCTGCACAGGCCAGTGTCGCACTGATATATGGCGTCCTTTCTTATGCCCCTTTTGGTCCACACTCCGCACCTTTGCTGTTTGGGGAATTTTGCTGGGAAGTGTTGTCCTGGTATAATACGGGCACCCTCGCTTCCAGCAGATATGTTTGGGCCCTACCCTTCCTGGTTCCCTAATTTTAGGGCCTTGATAAATCGCCTCTTGAAACAGAAAAAATGTTCCCCTCGGTATGCACAACTGCATATTTTTTATATCCTGACTTATTTTTTCATAGATGTAGTGATATGGGGGCTGTTTTTTTTGCGGGACGAGCTGTAGCTTTTATTGGTACCATTTTGGGGTACATGCGACTTTTTGATCACCTTTTATCCTATTTTTTGGAAGTCCAAATAACCAAAAAAACTCAATTCTGGCATAGTTTTTTTTCATTTTTTTTATACAGCGTTCACCACGCGTTATAAAGTACATGTTACCTTTATTCTGCGGGTCAGTTCGAATCCGGCGATACATATTTTATAGCACTTTTTTATGTTTTACAACGTTTTGCACAATAAAATTACTTTTGTAAAAAGAATGTATTTTTTCTGTCGCCAAGTTGTGAGAACCATAACTTTTTAACTTTTTCCTCAACGGAGCTGTATGAGGGCTTGTTTTTTGCGAGACAAGCTATCGTTTTTATAGGTACCATCTTTGGATACGTGCGACTTTTTGATCACTTTTTATTCCAATATTTGTAGGGCAAAGTGACCAAAAAACAGAAACTCTGGTATAGTTTTTTAAGGTTTTTTTTACGCTGTTCACCGCGTGCAATAAATAATATTATATTTTTATACCTCAGGTCATTACGGTCGCGGTGATACCAAATACGTATCGTTTATTATTATTTTTCAATAATAAAGGACTTGATAAGGGAACATGGTGATTGTGTTTTCAAACTTCTTTTTTTCATTTTTTTTTACACTTTTTTTACACTTTTTTTCAAGTCCCACTAGGGGACTTGAAGGTCCAAGTGTCAGTTTTTTTTTTCTAATACATTGTGCTACCTACATAGTGCAATGTATTAGATCTGTCAGTTATTCACTGACAGCAAGCCGATTAGGCTTCGCCTCCCGGCGGGCCCTAATCGGCTTCTTTAATGGCAGAGCAGAAGGCCATTGTGTCTCCTGTTTCCATAGCTGCAGTCAAAGCGGTTATGGCAGGGATCGGAGCTAGCTTCGGTTCCTGCCGTTACAGGTGGATGTCAGCTGTAACATACAGCTGACTTCCACCGCTGATGACGCCGGATCAGCTCCTGAGCCGGCACCGGGCGGGGGCTGGAAGTGTTCCGTGCTAGGCAGACCGGGAGGCCAGTATTAGGCCTCCGGTTGCCATTGCAGCCACCGAGACCCCGGCAATTTCATTGCTGTGGTTCAGATGAGCTGCAAACACTTTAAATGCAGCGATCGCGTTTGAGCTCTGCATTTAAGGGGTTAATGGCGGGGATCAAAGCTAATTTAGTTCCCCTGCCACTACAGTCAGATGTCAGCTGTAAGTTACATCTGGCGATGATGGCACCGGCTCAGCTCCAGCTCCAGCACTAGCTTTCCATGACGTATCCATACGACAAATGTCGGGATGGGGTTAAGTGGTCTGCCACTTCGTAGCTGAGTTGCTGTGGTTCATAAATGCTTCCACTTTGCAATAATGCCACTCACAGTTGTTCATGGAATTTCTAGGAGGGAAACATTTTCACGAACTGACTTTTTACAATGGTGGAGTCCAATTACAGTACCACACCGGAATTTAGTGACCTCTTTAGAATGACATTCTTTCACAAATGTTTGTACACGTGGACTGCATGGCTAGGTGCTCTATTTTATACACCGGTGGCAATAGGACTAAATAAAACACCTGAATTCAATGATTACGAGGTGTGTCCTAATACTTTTGTGCATGTATATATATATATATATATATATATATATATAAGAAATCCAAAAATTTTGATCAGCACATTCCTGCAAAATTAAACAAATGTCGTGAATGAATGTACACCTCTGCAGATACATCTACATAACTAAGGGATGTTGAAACGCGTTAGATGTCTCACAATGATTACAAAAGAGAAATCAAATTCTCAACTCTAATTCAGGGAGGGTACAGCCGTATTTGTTCTGTTAATCTACGTAGGGATATTGTGGCAGGCTATCTATAGCTACTTCATTCCTGCTGAACTGGCTAAGTTAGCCCAGTTTTTAATATTTATCAAATTAAATAAATTTTAGCGATCCTAATTCAGGCGGTATCTATATAAAACATGTATACAGGTGCAAAGAAGCCTAAGACTGGGTTCACACGACCTGTTTTCAGACGTAAACGAGGCGTATTATGCCTCGTTTTACGTCTAAAAATAGGGCTACAATACGTCGGCAAACATCTGCCCATTCATTTGAATGGGTTTCCGACGTACTGTGCAGACAACCTGTCATTTACGCGTCGTCGTTTGACAGCTGTCAAACGACGACGCGTAAAAATACAGCCTCGTCAAAAGAAGTGCAGGGCACTTCTTTCAGACGTAATTTGAGCCGTTCTTCATTGAACTCAATGAAGCACAGCTCAAAATTTACGGCTGTCAGAAAAGCCTCGCAAAATGCGAGGAGGAGCAATTACGTCTGAAACGAGGCAGCTGTTTTCTCCTGAAAACAGTCTGTCATTTCAGACGTAAAAGCCTGCTACAGTGTCCACATACCCTGAGGGTATGTTCACACGGTCAAATTTCAGACGTATACGAGGCGTATTATGCCTCGTTTTACGTCTGAAAATACGGCTCCAATACGTCGGCAAACATCTGCCCATTCATTTGAATGGGTTTGCCGACGTACTGTGCAGACGACCTGTTATTTACGCGTCGTCGTTTGACAGCTGTCAAACGACGACGCGTAAAAATACAGCCTCGTCAAAAGAAGTGCAGGACACTTCTTTGGACGTTTTTGGAGCTGTTTTCTCATAGACTCCAATGAAAACCGCTCCAAAAACGGACGTAAAAAACGCAGCGAAAACGCCGCGAAAACGCCGCGAAAAATGCGACTTGGTAAAAAAACGTCTGAAAAGCAGGGTCTGTTTTCCCTTGAAAACAGCTCTGGATTTTCAGACGTTTTTGTTGACTACGTGTGAACATACCCTAAGACTGCAAGGCAATACAATATACAAAAATGGCTACAGCACTCTGCGAACACTAATGCCACCTAAGCACTATAGATAAAAAAAATATGCATGACTGCTAAATATACTTACAATAGTGAGGCTCTTAGCGCACATTTTGATAAAATTGTGTGAGCCCACCTGCCACGACAAGGCGTCCTCTATAGGTGGGTCTCTAAGATAGGCTTAGCTCCTGTTCTGGGGGTATGAGCAGTGCTATCGCCATTTTTGTATATTGTATTGCCTTGAAGCCATAGGCTTCTTTGCACCAGTATACATGTTTTGTTTCATTTTGCTGGGATGTGCTGATCAAACTTTTGGGATTTTTTGTATATATGTGGAGTTGGTGACTGCCTCCATTTTTGATCTTGCACTCCTCCCATTCTTCCCTGGGTGATTTTACTTATTTTAATGCTGGTTCCTACCATTACCAGGTATATGTAGGCTTAACTCCAGTTCTGGATGTACGAGCAGAGTAGGGACCCACCTATAGAGGACGCCTTGTCGTGGCAGGTGGGCTCACACAATTTGATCTAAATGTGCATTAAGAACCTCACTATTGTAAGTAGATTTAGCAGTTATGCATATTTATTTATCTATAGTGCTTAGGTGGCATTAATTTTCGCAGAGTGCTGTCACCATTTTTGTATATATATATATATATATATATATATATATATATATATATATATATATGCTTGTGTTTATTTATACCATTTAGCCTCTTACATTGAAACTGTTGTCTTTTTAGTGTCAGAGAGACGTCATTTTGTATTCAGGGCAACATGCATATTCAATTTTCCCATGTGTCTTGATGATTTTTATATTCTGAAAGGGTTAACAGTAACTTGGAGCTAAACCTCAAGGCCTATGAAAAGCCTCAGACCCTAGCTCATCTATCTTCCCCAAGCTCATTCACTCGAGCAGTACAGCCTAACAGAGCATGTTTATAAAATCCCACTGAAAAGGAGACCCGAGTCTGAGTTTTACAGCCAAACAGATTATACTGTTGGTGAATATGTCATGTTGATTTATCATACAGCTTAAAGGAGAAAATAAGCAATCCCTACAAAGCTTAGTTCTATTGGGACGGAGCTAGGAGTAGCCATTGAGCATTGTTTCTGGAACTTCATTAACACCTATATTCCATGTGTATCTACTCTTCAAGATGGGAGTTTGTACCTGGATGGGCATCCCCTTCAACAAATCAAGACATTCACTCCAATTCTTAAACTAGATTTAGTGGGCTACTAGTAATACACATTTAACTAGGTGTATTTCTTAGTAAATATTTTATTTTCCAAAAGCTTCACTAAGATTTATATTACATATAATCAGTTATTACAAAGGTAAGTAATGCAGCATAAAACCCAAGAATTGTATTAGCTAGTAAAGTAACTATTTAAGATAATAGTCAGATACTGTACAAATTAATGGCAAATCCCAATAAAATATATCGTAATTGTATTACATCTGGATATATTATTATTATTAATAATAATAATAATAATAACAATAATAAATGTTTTGATACAGTAAGTCACCAAGAGGACTAGTAAAATGTCACTAATAATTAGGGGCTAATAATTCAACAGTATTTCAGAGACATGTATCAGTGCTATTTAGATATGTAGATTTGGTGCTCGCTTCAGCTGCACATATACTAGAATTGGAACGATACAGAGAAGATTAGCATGACCCCTCACAAGGATGACAAGCAAATAAGTGAAGCGTTCCATATTTGTATATCCCTGTAAATGGCCTTCCAAACATATCACGTACCTAGGAGTGAAACTTTGTAAGCAATGGTCAAATCACCTCACTCTTAACTATCCACCACCCCTGCATCTTGCAAAAAAAACACTATTGATTCCTGGATAGCACCCTTTATATCTTGTATATTCTGGAAAAACTTGGTTAAGGGCCTAGTCCTCCCCAAATTTACCTACTTATTTCAAATGTTACACATTCCAATCACCCACACCTTTTTCGCAAAATTAAAATCTTTACTCTTTCATTATATCTGGAATAAAAAAACACCCAAAAATAAATTCTGCTATACTTTCTCTTCCTAAGACACTAAGTGGGATAGGTGTCCCAGACTTCAAGTTGTACTACAACTCAGTTTCTCTAACTAGAGCAATCGATTGATTCCGTAAATTCTGTTGAAGAGGAATTAGCGACACTCCCCTTGAGAATGATAATATCCGCTTACCCTACCAGTTTAAATACTATCACTTTCAAGAACGTCCTCAAGAAAAAACGTTAAAATTTAGTCACTATATGGAGATTCCCTTGTCCCAACCCCTCACCTCTGACTCGAGTATCTGACCTTATTGACCTTCTTGCGGAAGTCATGGCTCAAAATATATTAGACTTAAATTTTAAACTAGTGATTTAACTGACACTCATACCAGGAAATGTATCCATCTCCAGATCATAGATTATATCGATACATATTGGAGAGAAGTAGACACAGACATTGCTTGTATGCTCAAAAATACTCCTCTAAGGTTTATTGCCAAAATCAATTACAATAATATCATTCAAAAGGGGTGTAGGCTTGAGGTTAACCAATCAGAGTCAATGTGACAATAACTCTGGATTCAGCCAATAGCATACAATGAGAATATTTCATATTGAGCCAATCACAGACATACATACTTCATTATATGCTTGCGTCAGTTAACACCTGGTCTATTTCTCTGGGAAGAATAGTATAGCCTGTTCTTCTGAATAGAGGAGGTGTGGAGGAGTTATATTCACATGTGCATGTGAATATTAGGATAGCAACAACTAATAAGGAATGTGATAACTTTATACCTGGGCGTTCAGCCAAATTGCTTTCAGCTCACTTATCAAGGTTATGCAAGCAAAACAGAAATGGGGGGTGGAGGTTACAGCAGGTGGAATAGAATTGGCATTCTGCTTGATAATTCACAATGTAATTTAATACAGAGAATATAAGTAAATTGACCATCCATCACAAACCCCCCTTATTCTCATATTAACCCCTACCCACACGAGTAAGTAACAGTACGTCGTTGCGGGAGGTTACTTCCCGCACGAGGACGTATAGTTACTGAGTTGTTTCCGGTGCACACTGTCGGCGACAGTGTGAACCGGGAACCGGGAGGTCAGCTGTTGCCGACAGCTGACACTCCACTCTTGCTGGCCAGTGGTCCTTTGCCGCTGATTTATGCGAATTAACCCCATAAATTCGGCGATCGGTTGCAATTGACGAAATTTAGGGGTTTCTAGCATATCGACAGACCCCGGACCGAAATTGCGGGGTTTGCCGATAGTTAGCATGGCAAACGGAAGCCAAACAATGGCTTCCGTGTCTGCCATGGACGGAAGCCCATCAGGACCAACCTTCAGCTGGTCCTGATAGGCTTCCTGTCAGAGTGACAGGAAGTCACTGTGTCATTCCCGATGCACACTGTCGGCGACAAGGTGTGCATTGGGAACTTGGATATCAGCTGTCCCCGACAGCTGACACTCCAGTGTTGCCGATCAGCGGCTCATCGCCGCTGATTTCGGCAATTAACCCGTTAAATGTGGTGCTTGATTGTGATCGACACATTTTGGGGGTTTGTAGCACATCAGCAGCCCCCATGCAATTGTAGGGATTGCTGATGCTTGTGATGGCATCCGGAGGCCAGACAACGGCCTCCGGGTCTGCCATGTATGAAAGCCTATGAGGACCTGCCTATAGCTGGTCCTCGTAGACTTACTGTCAGAGTGACTGTGACGTCACACTTACAGTTGGAGTACATTACACTACCTAGGTAGTGTAATGTATTCTAGCAGCGATGCAAGTAAAAAAAATAAAGTGTAAAAAGTAAAAAAAAAAGTAAATATATTTTTTTTATAAAAGTGTAAAAGTAAAAGTTTTTGTTTTCCTATAATAAATCATTTATTATAGGAAAAAAATGAAAACGTTAAAAAAATTAAAACGTTAAAAAAAGTACACATATTTGGTATCACCGTGTTCATAACGACCCAAACTATGAAACTATAATGTTATTTTTCCCGCACGGTGAACGCCGAAAACAAAATAAACGGAAAACTACGTCAGCGTTGCTATTTTTTGGTCACCACCCCTCCCAAGATATAGAATAAAAAGTGATCAAAAAGTCGCATTTACCCCAAAATAGTACCAATAAAAACTACAACCCGTCCCGCGAAAAACAAGACCTCCCACAGCTTTTTTGATTAAAAATAAAGAAGTTACGGCTCAAAATAAATTTTTAGAAACGTCATTTTATTGTGCAAACGCTGCAAAACTTTAAAAAAAACTATACACATATGGTATCGCCATAATCGTACCGACCCGCAGAATAAAGTAAAATGCAATTTATTGCACACGGTGAACGCTGTAAGAAATAAAGGATTTAAAGCGCCAACATTTTTTGGTCACCTTAGCTCTAAAAAGGATGTAATAAAAAGTGATCAGGAAGATGTATGTACCATAAAATGGTACCAATAAAAGCTACAGCTCGTCCCGCCAAAAATAAGCCTCCACAGCGCTCAATCGACCAAAAAATAAAAAAAGCTCTGGATGTCAGAATGTGATGATACAAAACAATTATTTTTTTTTAACAAATAGTCTTTTCTTTGTAAAAGTAGTAAAATATAAAAAAAACAATATAAATTTGGTATCACTGTAATCGTATTGGGATACAGAATAAAACTCAAGTTGTTGTTTTTACTGCATGGTGAAAGACTTAAAAACAAAATTCCAAAAACAATGGAGGAATCACAGTTTTTTCCAATTTCAGCCGGCAAATTTTTTTTTTTCAGTTTCCCAGTACATTTTATGGTACTTTAAATGGTATTAATAGAAACTACAACTACTCCCGCAAATAATAAGCCCTCACACCACTCTACTTACGGAAAAATAAAAAAAAAATATGGCTCTTGGGAGTGAAAAACGAAAATGAAAAAGCAAAAAAAGATCAGTCCTGAAAGGGTTAATTAATTTCCAGCAAAAAAACATTTATGACCACATATGCGGTATTGCTGCACTCGGGAAGGATTGCTTTACAAATGCTGGGGTGCTTTTTCTCTTTTATCCCTTGTGAAAATTAAAAAATTCAACATTTTATTGGACAAAAATGTTGATATTCATTTTCACGGCCTAATTCCACTAAGTTCTACAAAAAAACCTGTGGGGTCAAAATGCTCACTATACCCTTAGAAAAATGCCTTGAGGGGTGTAGTTTCCAAAATGGGGTCACTTTTGGGGGTTTCGACTGTTTAGGTACCACAAGACCTCTTCAAACCTGACATGGTGCCTAAAATATATTCCTAAAAAAAGGAGGCCCCCAGAATTAACTAGGTGCTCCTTTGCTTCTGAGGCCGGTGCTTCAGTCCATTAGGACACTAGGGCCACATGTTGGATATTTCTAAAAACTGCAGAATCTGGGCAATAAATATTGCATTGTATTTCTCTGGTAAAACCTTCTGTGTTGCAGAATTTTTTTTATTACAAATGAATTTCGGCAAAATAAATGAAATTTGTAAATTTCACCTCTACTTTGCCTTAATTCCTGTGAAACATCTAAAGGGTTCAAATTCTTTCTGAATGTGGTTTTGAATACTTTGAGGGGTGCAGTTTTTAAAATTGTGTGGTTTATGGGGACTTTCTAATATAGAAGGCCATCAAAGCCACTTCAGTACTGTACTGGTCCCTGAAAAAATGGCCTATTGAAATCTTCTTGAAAATATGAGAAATTGCTGCTAGAGCTCAAAGCCTTGTAACGTCCTAGAAAAATTAAAGGACGTGAAAAAAACCAATGCAAACATAAAGTAGACATATGGTGGATGTTAACTATTCTTTATTTTGTGTGGTATTAATATCTTTTTTAGAAGCAAATATATTAAAATTTATAATTTTCGCTAAAATGTGAAGTTTTTCACAAATAAATATTGTATTTATCGACCACATTTTTTCACTAAAATAAAGTACAATATGTCACGAGAAAACAATCTCAGAATCGCTTGGATAGGTAAAAGCATTCCGGAGTTATTTTTTCTATTGCCCCCCCCCCCAAAATATAATAAAAGGTTAATCAATAAGTCCCATGTACCCCAAAATGGTAGCAATGAGGTCCTGCAAAAAACAAGCCCTCATATGGTGACATTGACGTAAAAATAAAAAATGTATGGCTCTTGGAAAGCGACGATGCAAAATAAAATTATTTTAGTTCAAAAGTGTTTTTATTCTGTAAAATTATTTAAAAAATGAAAACACTATACAGATTTGGTATCGCCGTAATCGTACCGACCCATAGAATAAAGGAAGCATGTTATATACATTGCACGGTGAACGGCATAAATTTGAAATACATAGAAATATATCTAAATATCTGGCTTTTTTTATATCCAACCCCCCCCCCAAAAAAAAAGGTAATAAAAGTTAATAAAAAAATCTATATACTCCAAAACGGTGCCATTGAAAAATACAATTCATCCCACAAAAAACAAGTCCTCATACAGCCATGTCCACGTGAAAATAAAAAGTTATAGCTCTTTGAATGTGACGATTGAAAAACAAAAAAAATTGCTTGGTCATTAGGACCCAGTATGCATGCAGGGGGAACGGGTTAAACTAAGTCAAACAAACACCTTTATATAAGAAAAACTTCTCTGTCCCTAGGACAGGGAATAGAGAAAATGTGTAGCTACTGGGTTCATTTTATTTTGCACTTGGTGATACTCTTTTAAAGTAGGATTTGTACCTTGATCTGAGCTGATTACACAAACCTACACAAATTACAGTGAAAGGAGAATTGGTATTGGCTCGTTCCTAGGGCCCATGAAGAAATCATCACCAAAATACATCACAGGCTGTATGAACCAAAGCTATACCCCGGTAGCAAGTGTTTTGCATAACTGAAAAAGCGAGGGGTTTGCAGACGTTTGAAATTAATGTGACCAACTCCTGTTTGAGTCAATGAAGGTTCACGAATGTCGATTGTACTGAAGAATTTGCTCGTGCAATTTGTTGATTGGCAGCATTTTGTCTGTTCTTGATGTTCAAAACAGTGAGGGATCATGGAAAATTATACCCCAAATTTTGCACAACAGCTAAATAACAAATGACACACTACAACAGATCAGTTTTTCCTCACTGTCCAAGCTGCAATTGTCACTTTAAATCTTACACGTGTAAGTTACAACTTCTTTCAAGCATCCGCTACGTCACTGCATTCCAAAGAGGAGGGGGTAATTTACTCCTCACAACTTGTTCTAGTAAACATATCTTAACAGTTTCATTGCCGGCAAAAATTATGTCATGTCTTTTCATATCAACAATTCAAGATTTACACATCTTCAACAACAACTCAAGATAAGGTACGCACCTGCAGTCATTCATCACACAAAAAGTTTTAACACACCTTTTTTGGATCCATCCTTTCATACCATTTCTGGATAAAAATTTCCTGGCGTCCAGGGGATGTGATATCATGACAGCGATTCCAAGGTTTACGCAATACATGTGCAATAAACTAGGGCTGAGAAGGGAGGTCAATGTAGAAAATAAAGGGGTAGTTAGGTTAGAGAGGGGTCAGACTAAATTGGTGGGGGAAAAATAGACTGTGGGGAGAGGACTACACAACAGGATAAGGAGTTCCTTTTTTTACAAAACAGCAATGAAAACAAAAATGCCCAAATAATATCAAATAATCAAATTTCCGATACTGAAAGTGAAAAATTGAAAGGCAAGTTAAAGTGTATGTTCACAAATGCCAGAAGTCTAGCAAGCAAAATGGCAGTGCTAGAGGCCTTGGTACTGGAGGAACATATAGATATAGTTGGTGTTGCTGAAACATGGCTAGACTCTTCACATGACTGGGCTGTAAATCTACAGGGTTTTACACTGTTTTGAAAAGACAGGGCAAATAGGAAAGGCGGTGGTGTATGTCTGTATGTGAGAAGCGATATGAAGGTGAGTGTGAAAGAGACAATAGTGGGTGAATACTGTGAGGAGGTTGAAACCTTGTGGGTGGAACTAGAAAGGGAGGTAAACACTGAAAAAAATACTTTTGGTGTAATCTATAGACCCCCTATTATAACTGAGGAGAAGGAAGTTCAGCTATATAAACAGATGGAGCGGGCTGCACAGGCTGGTTCTGTAGTGATAATGGGAGATTTTAATTACAGGGATATAAATTGGTATCATGGTTCGGCTTCAACTGCAAAGGGGAGAAATTTCCTCAACCTGTTGCAGGAAAATTTTATGGCCCAGTTTGTGG
This sequence comes from Rhinoderma darwinii, assembly GCF_050947455.1. Classification (NCBI taxonomy): domain Eukaryota; kingdom Metazoa; phylum Chordata; class Amphibia; order Anura; family Rhinodermatidae; genus Rhinoderma; species Rhinoderma darwinii. Next base: position 258,245,592 of record NC_134688.1, read on the forward strand.
AAGACCCGACTAGAGGTGAAGGATCTGGTCATTTCTAATAATGCAGAGCTTGTTGGGAATGTCAATGTTCGTGAAAACCTCGGTAACAGTGATCACAATATAGTTATATTTTACCTATACTGTAAAAAAACAAACACAGGCCGGGAGGGCAAAAACACTTAATTTTAAGAAGGCTAATGTCAAATAATGGTACAAATTATAAATGGGAGATTTTAAAATATACTTTGGGTAATTATAGTGCAAAATTTATTCCTATAGGTAACAAGTATAAACGACTAAAATTAAACCCCACATGGCTTACACCCTATGTAAAAAGGGCAATATATGACAAAAAAAAGGGCATTTGAAAACTACAAATCTGAGTGTACAGCTGTAGCTTTTGTTAATTATAAAGAGCTTAATACAATCTGTAAAAAGGTAATAAAGTCCACAACAAATCCCCAAAAATTCTTCAAGTATGTAAATGCAAAAAACAGCCAAGGTCTGAACATGTAGGACCCCTAAACAGCGGTAATGGGGAATTGGTCACAGGGGATCAAGAGAAGGCAGAGTTACTAAATGAGTTCTTCAGCTCTGTATATACAACAGAAGAAAGAGCAGCTGATGTAGCCGGTGCCAGTGTTGTTAATATATCAGTTGATATACTGAATTGGCTGAATGTAGATATGGTCCAAGCGAAGTTAAATAAAATAAATGTACACAAGGCCAGATGGGTTACATACTAGAGTTCTTAAAGAGCTTAGTTCAGTTATTTCTGTCCCCTTCTTCATAATATTTAGAGATTCTCTAGTGACTGGTATAGTGCCAAGGGACTGGCGCAGGGCAAATGTGGTGCCTATTTCAAAAAGGGCTCTAGGTCTTCCCCGGGTAATTATAGACCAGTAAGCTTAACATCTATCATGGGGAAAATGTTTGAGTGGCTACTGGGGGACTATATACAGGATTATGTGACAAAAAATAGTATTACAAGTGACAGCCAGCACGGTTTTACTTAGGACAGAAGTTGTCAAACCAACCTGATATGTTTTTATGAAAAGGTGAGCAGAAGCTTAGACAGAGGGGCCGCTGTGGATATAGTGTTTTTGGCCTTTGCAAAGGCATTTGACACTAACCCTCATAGACGTCTAAAGGGTAAATTAAGGACTATAGGTTTAGAATGTATAGTTGGTAATTGGATTGAGAATTGGCTTAAGGACCGTATCCAGAGAGTTGTGGTCAATGATTCCTACTCTGAATGGTCCCCGGTTATAAGTGGTGTACCCCAGGGTTCCGTGCTGGGACCACTATTATTCAACTTAGTTATTAATGATATAGAGGATCTGATTAATAGCACTATTTCTATTTTTGCAGTTGACTCCAATCTATGTAGTATAGTTCAGTCTATGGAATATGTTTATAAATTACAAGCTGATTTGAACACACTGATTGTTTGGGCATCCACTTGGCAAATGAAGTTTAATGTAGATAAATGTAAAGTTATGCATCTGGGTACCAACACTCTGCATGCATCATATGTCCTAGGGGGAGCTATACTGAGGGAGTCACTTGTTGAGAAGGATCTGGGTGTACTTGTAAATCATAAACTAAATAACAGCATGCAGTGTCAATCAGCTGCTTCAAAGGCCAGCAAGATATTATCGTGTATTAAAAGAGGCATGGACTCGCGGGACAGTGATATAATATTACCACTTTACAAAGCATTAGTGAGGCCTCATCTAGAATATGCAGTTCAGTTCTGGGCTCCAGTTCATAGAAAGAATGCCCTAGAGTTGGAAAAAAATACAAAGAAGAGCAACGAAGCTAACAAGTGTAACGTCTATGGCCACGGTCCGTCGTTCGGTCGTTAACCTCGACGGGCGTGGCCATGGATATCTTACCTCGCTGCAGCGTCGTCCTCCTGTGAGGCGCCAGCACTCACTTCTGGATCTCGAGTGTCTCCGGCGGGCGCGCGCGCCCGCGCGTGCACGACCTTAAAGGGCCAGTGTGCGCATTTTTGCAGGAAGTCTGCAATCTAGCCCAGGATGCCCTGGGCTATAAAAAGGGCTCTGTCCTCTTGCTCTTTGCCAGAGCATTGTTTGTTACCCTTCGTTTGTCGTGCTTATGGTCTCCCAGTGTCTTCCAGTTTCCCAGTGTACCTTGCTCCTGTATCCCGTATCCTGTTGCCGTGCTACCTAGTGCTATTGCCGTGCTGTGCTATTGCCGTGCTGTGCTACAGTCTACGCTTGATCTGTTACGCCTCACCTGACCACTTCCCGCCGCCTGGTCCTGGACGTGCCTGCCTCGCTACTGCCTACGATTGCTTCAGGTACCCTCGCTAAACTAATGCCGCAGTACTTCTGGAAGCGAGGCACTTGAAGAGCGGGACGCTGGTATAAAAATTATCCAGGTAGAGGTGGTAACCCTGGTTCAGCAGTGGGTACACCAAATCCGACACAATTTTTGCATTAACTCCCAGTAAGGGGGGGCATTCTGGGGGCTAAATACTGGTGTCCTTGCCTTCATATATCCTAAATTTGTAGGTACCGATGCACTCTCGCACAGCTTATACATTTTCACACCATATCTTGCCCTCTTACTCATCAATAGAAATACACTTCTCGGGGGTGTATGCTTGGGAAAACCGAGCACTGAAATGGTCTAATAGGTGTCTCCGTTTATACAAACGGTCATCTCGGGGTGGGCACTGCTCATTATCAGTATAATGTAAGAAGCAAAGTATTACCTCATTTTTATTTTTTTTATAGGTTCCAGTTCAGTTCTGGAGTTGCTTTGAGGAGCCTATATATTAGAAACCATTATCAAACACCCCATTTTAGAAACTAGACCCCTCAAAGTATTCACAACAGCATTTAGAAAGTTTATTAACCCTTTAGGTGTTTCACAGGAATTTAAAGCAAAGTAGAGGTGAAATTTTATAAAATTAATTAAATTAAATTTATTGGGCACCATGTCCGATTTGAAGCGGTCTTGTGGTGCCAAAACAGTGTAAACCCCCCAAAAGTGACACTATTTTGGAAATTAGACCCGTTGAGGAATTCATTGTAGTTTTCTTGGGGTGCATGCGACTTTTTGATCAGTTTTTATTCTATTTTTAAGAGGCGTGGTGACTTTAAATCAGCAATTCTACTATTGTTTTTTTTTGTTTTTTTACCGCGTTCACCGTGTGCTGTAAATGACATATTCACTTTATTCTGTGGGGCGATACGATTACGGCGATACCATATGTTTATAGTTTTGTTAATGTCTTATGGTGTTTGCACAATAAAATACTTTTTGTAAAAAAATCATTTACTTTTTGTTTTGCCATATTCTAAGCGCCATAACTTTTTTATTTTCGCATAAAGAAAGCCGTGCGAGGACTTGTTTTTTGCGTAACGAACTGTAGTTTCGATCATAACCATTTTTAGGTACATGCGACTGTTTGATCTCTTTTTATTCCATTTTTTGAGAGGTAAAGTGACCAAACAATTGTGATACTGGTACGGTTTATTATTATTTTATTTTATGGCGTTCACCGTACGGGATTAATAATGACATCATTTTGTAGTTCAGGCCGTTACGGATGCGGCGTTACCAATTATGTATAGTTTATTTGTTTATTTATTTATATTTATTAATAATAAAGGACTGATAAGGGAAAAGGGGGATTTTTACTTTTATCACTTTTAAAACTTTTATTTTCTTATTTTTACACAACTTTTTTTACTTTTTTTTTACTTTATTACTTTGTCCCACTAGGGGACTTGAGGGCAGGAGGCGCTGATCGCTATTCTAATACACTGCACTACATGCGTAGTGCAGTGTATTACAGCTGTCAGCTACTCACTGACAGCAAGCATAGTGGGTCCTGACTTCGTCAGGACCCACTAGGCTTCCGTCGATGGCGTAGCCAGAGTCCATCATTAGGATTCTGGTTGCCATAGTCACCATCGCCGGCCGCTGTCACGGATCGGCCCGTCGATTATGGCTTAACCCTTAAGAAGCCGCGATCACTATTGAAAGCGACTTCTAAGGGGTTAATCGGCGGGGGACCTTGAGCTGTCTGTCTGAAACAGCAGCTGTCACAGCTCGTGAACGCGCATGACCTAATAGTAGATCATGGAGCTTAACCCGTTAGTGACCGCAAATACGGCGGACACTAACTGGCTTTATTCCGATGCAATAGACTTTTTACGTCGCTGCATCAGAATAAAGTAAACAGAGCAGGGAGCTGTCACATCTCCCTGCTCTCAGATGCCAGAGGTATCTGAGGGCTGGGGGTGTCCCTGCTCTGCCGGGTGAGATCGATATTAGTATCGATCTCACCCGTTTAACCCTTCAGATGCGGTGCGCAATAGCGTGACCGCATCTGAGTGGTTTTGGAGAGAGGGAGGGAGCTCCCTCTCTCTCCCACCGACACCCGGCAATAAGATCGCCGAGTGTCAGTGTCTCCGATGGCAGCCGGGGGCCTAATAAAGGCCCCCAGGTCTGCCTGTAGCGAATGCCTGCTAGATCATGCCGGAGGCCTAGCAGATGCCTGTCCGTGTTAAAAAAAGTATTGCAGTGTATTATAATAGCGATCGGAGAAAGTCCCCTAGTGGGACTAGTAAAAAAGTAAAAAAAAAAGTTTAATAAAGTTAATGAAAAAAAAATGTGAAAAAAAATGAAAAACCCACTTTTTCCCCTTACAAACTGCTTTAGAGCATGGCCATATGTAGCGGATTTCTTCCACAACTGTCCGCATCAATGCCGCACAGAATCTGGGTGCACACACGTAGTCACCCGTAATTACGGGAGCCCCATTGACTTCCTCAGTCTGGCTGTAGACCTAGAAATACACATAGATCCAGCCAGAATGAAGAAATGTCATGTTAAAAAACCAATACGCTCCGCAGCACACATAACATCTACATTACATCTGCGGACTTCATTGCAGAATTTTGAATCTTCATTGAAGTCAATGGAGAAATTCCGCAATGAGTCCGCAACCAGTCCGCCACACGTCCGCAACAACCATTGTATGCTGCGGACACCAAATTCTGCACCGCAGCATATGCTCCGCAGCGGAATTGTCCGCAACATGCAAACGAACCCAACCATAAAGCTTTGGAAGGCAATGGAGAAACGGGTCCGCTGCGGATTTCCGCTGCAGAGTGTCCGCAGCGGAATTCCAGAGCAAATCCGCTACGTTTGGTTGTGCCCTTAGTATTAAAAAAACAAAATAAATCCCTCAGACGTACTTGACATCGGCAATGGCGTCGGTTGCTGCCCACTGATCAGAGTTCAGGTAATTGTGTGGCGGTTTGACTCACCAATGCATAACACCTGATATATTTTGGGTGTTTGACATTGGTGATTTGTGCTGCTATTGGTTATTTTGGAACATACCTCTCCTACCATTGAGTACAAATACAATGCTGGTCACCTCACTAGTTAGTACCCCTTGAAAAAGCTACCGTGAAATGCGCGTCGGGGCTCTTGCTGTGGAAATTCATTTTTTGGCTAGATATGCAACATACGGGTTGGTATGGCTTCTGGGACCTATTCTGATTTTTGGTGATACCCTGGTCTCTATACCACTTTATTTACACTGACTACTCAGTGCTGGCTATTTAGTCTTTCTTGCATACCATTCTTTACAGGGTCTGTATTACATTGTTCTGTCTTAGTATTTTTTGGAGACACATTTTTAGGTGTCTGTTATTCTTGCAAACATTCATGGCATGACTGTCAGAGTGACCCTGTATGGCATTATTGAATATTGTATATATGCCATTTGTGAGCAGCCTTATGTTTTCCACATTGCATATTTTAATTGTTTGTGGTTTTTAGGTCCTGATGGCCAACATGTTCTTATATATATTGTAATAAAGAATGTATATATTTTTTGCAAGTTACTGATTGTACTTGGTGTTATTCTTTTCCTTCGGGGAGGTATGATCTGTCCTCACATACAGTTATAGGTATTTATTAACCATTGTAAGCTGCGGACACCAAATTCCGCACCGCAGCCTATGCTCCGCAGCGGAATTGTCAGCAACATGCAAACGAACCCAACCACAAAGCTGTGGAAGGCAATGGAGAAACGGGTCCGCTGCGGATTTCCGCTGCAGAGTGTCCGCAGCGGAATTCCAGAGCAAATCCGCTACGTGTGGTTGTGCCCTTAGTATTAAAAAAACAAAATAAAGTAAAAAAGTTACACATATTTGGTATCGCCGCGTCCGTAACGACCCCGACTATAAAGCTATTACATTACTTAACCCGCACGGTGAACGCCGTAAAAAATTTTAATAAAAAACGACTGAAAAATTGCTGTTTTGTGCGATTAAAAAGTGATAAAAAAGTCGCATCTACTCCAAAATGGTACCAATAAAAACTACATGTCTTCCCGCAAAAAAAAGCCCTCATACAACTGCATCGGCGAAAAAATAAAAATGTTACGGCTCTTCAAATAGGGAGACACAAAACCAAATAATTTTGAAACAAAAGCGTTTTTACTGTGTAAAAGTAGTAAAACATACAAAATCTACACAAATTTGGTATCGTTGCAATCGTAACAACCCGCTGAATAAAGTTATTGTGTTATTTATACCACACGGTAAATGGCGTAGATTTAGAAGAGTGGCGAAATTTCGGATTTTTTCTATTCCCCCCCAAAAAAAGTTAATAAAAGTTAATCAATAAATAATATGTACCTCAAAATGGTGCTATTAAAAAATACAACTTGTCTCACAAAAAACAAGACCTTATATAGCTATGTAGACGCAAAAATAAAAAAGTTATAGCTCTTGGAATGCGACGATGGAAAAATTTAAAAAATAGCTTGGTCATTGAGGTCTAAAATAGGCTGGTCATTAAGGGGTTAAATCACGAGGGCTGGCGATGGTTGCCATGGCAACCGGAGGCCAGACAATGGCCTCTGGGCTGCCTTGTATGGAAGCCTATTTGGAACAGCCTCTGACTGGTCCTCATAGGCTTCCTGACAGAGTGACTGTCACATCACAATGACAGTTAGTATACATTACATTACCTAGGTAGTGTAATGTATTCTAGCAGCTATCAGAGCTGCAAGTCTTCAAGTTCCCTAGTGGGACAAGTAAAAAAAAACTATAAATAAGTTAATAAAAAAAATGTACATTTTTACTTAATCAAAAAATGTTTCTTTTTTTTTTCCTATTATAAGTCTTTTATCACAGGAAAAAAACTAAACACGTTAAAGAAGTACATATATTAGGTATCGCCGCGTTCATAACAACCCCAGCTATAAAACTATAATGTTATTTTTTCCACATGGTGAAAACCGCAAAACAAAAAAAGTAAAAATCAATGCCAGAATTGTTATTTTTGGTTACCACCCCTCACAAAATATACAATAAAAAGTGATCAAAAAGTCGCATGTACCCCAAAATAGAACCAATAAAAACGACAACCTGTCGTGCAAAAAAAAGCAAGCCCTTACACAGCTTTTTGAACTGAAAATTAAAAAAGTTAAGGCTCTCAGAATATGGTGACACAAAAAATAAATAATTTTATAAAAAATAGTGATTTTATTGTGCAAACGCTGCAAAACATTAAAAAAAAACTATATACATATGGTATCGCCGTAATCGTATCGACCCGCAGAATAAAGTAAAATTGTCATTTATAGTCCACGGTGAACGCCGTAAAAAAAAAGAATAAAAAACATTGTCAGAATTGATGGTTTTTGGTCACCTTGCTTGCCAAGAAATGGAATAAAAAGTCACCAAAAAAGACCATGTACCCCACAGTGGTACCAATAAAAACTACAGATTGTACTGCTACAAATATGCAGTGTTCCAAGAGCGGATAACAACTGGCACCATTTATCAGTGCGACACTGGCCACACATCTGCGGATTATTATTTATTTACCCCATTATTATACCCTCTTATTATGCACTGATTTACTCCACACAGCTTACATATGCCCCCACATTATAAACTGAAATACCAGTAAAAACTCCAATCAGAACTACTCTCAGGTCCGTATTTCACACCGAATAACCACCTCTGTAAATTGAAAGCTGAAGGCATGCCTGGAAAGAAGTAAACCAGCCAAAGATGTTTGGTACACAGCTTCCCTCAGTCAGCCAGGAGGAAGACTGAAACTTATTCAGAACAAAGAAACACAGAAAAAGACACATGCCTCCTCCCTAGAGATGTGGGAGTGCCCAAGCCCCCCACTGGCTTCTCAGCTGCAAATTCTTATGCACACTCTTCTTGCATTCCAGGCGGCGGTGTCTTCCATAGGTGTGTCCGACATGAACAAAGAACTTATTATATATCAGTATATTACACAAAGAACTGAAATGTATATACATATGTGTGAGGATAATATTTTTCAAACAATATGCATAGTAATGATCCCTGACACTACTACCAAGCTAAATCTGCGCTCCAAAAGCCAAATGTGTGCCCAATCAGCAGTTTACGTCCACAGATATGGCATCACCATACCTGGGAGAACCCGATTGATACTTTATGAGGTATTTGTCTTCAGTGGCACCAACTGGTCACAACATATTGTGCACTAAAATGGCATATCAGTGAAAAATGTTAATTTTTACTTCGCACCATCATCTGCGCATTAACCCCTTCGCGCATCACAACTTAATAGCATGTCGTGGTGCGGGGGTGATGTATGGAGCGGGTTCACCCGCTGAACTCGTGCCAAACGCTGCGGGTGTCAGCTGTGTATTACAGCTGACACCCGGGACTAACAGACAGGAACAGCGAACGCACTGTTACAGGAGCCTGTAAAAATTACAAAATACTGCAATACATTAGAATTGAAGTGTATTGTACCAGCGACTTAATGCTTGCTGGTTCAAGTACCCTAGGGAAACTAATAAAATGTGTAAAAAAAGAGTAAGTTGTTACAAGTGAAAAAAATTAAATAAATATTTAAAGTTCAAAAGAAAATCTTTTTCCCATTTTTTCACTGAAGTAATGTAAAAAATTAAAAATACACAAAATTTGCATTGCTGCGTCTGTAAAAGTCTGAATTATTACAATATACCATTATTTAACTCGCACGGTGAACGCCGTAAATAATAAAGAATTTAAAATGCAAAAATCGCTGTCTTTTGGTCACCTTAGCTCTAAAAAAAAATAAATAAAAAGTGCTCAAAATGTTGCATGTGGCAAAAAGTTGTGCCAATAAAAACTACAGCTCGTCCTGCAAAAAATAAATCCTCACGCATCTCGACTAAAAAATAAAAAAAGTGATGCCTCTCGGAATGTGTTGAAACAAAACAATTTTTCTTTTAACATATCGTTTTTACTTTGTAAAAGTAGTAAAATATCTAAAAAAAACGATATCAATTTTTATCACCGTAATTTTATTGAGTCGCAGAAAAAAAAATTAAGTTGTCGTTTTTACTGCACGGTGAAAACAGTAAATACAATAGAAAATCCGAAAAGAAATAAGCACTCACACTGCTTTATTGCTGGAAAAAATAAAAAAAAGTTATGACTCTTGGATGGAAAGGAGTGAAAAACAGTCCAAAAAGGGTTATTTTATTTCTAATAAAATACAATTATGACCACATGTGGGATATAGCCATACTCGGGAGAAATTGCTTTACAAATGTTGGGGTGCTTTTTCCTCCTTTATTCTTTGTCAAAATAAAAAAATTCAACATTTTAGTGGAAATAATGTTGATATTCATATTCAAGGCCTAATTCTAATAAATTCTGCAAAAGACCTGTGGGGTCTAAATGCTCACTATATCCCTAGATAGATTCCTCAAGTGGTCTAGTTTCCAAAATGGGGTCACTTTTGGGGGGTTTCCACTGTTTTGGTCCCTCGGGGGCTTTGCAAATGTGACATGACACCCGAAAACCATTTCAGCTAAATTTGAGCTCCAAAAGCCAAATAGTGCTCCTTCCATTCTAAGCCCTACTGTGGGTCCAAACAGCAGTTTATTACCATAAATGGCATATTGCCGTAATCATGAAAAATTGCTTTACAAATATTGCGGTGTTTTTTCTCCTTTATTCCTTGTAAAAATTTATAATGTCTACATTTCTTCAGAAAAAAAAGTAGATTTACATCTTCACAGACTAATTCAAATACATTTAGCAAAAAAGCTGTTTGGTAAAAATGCTAACTATACCCTTAGATAAATTCCTTGAGGGGTGAAGTTTCCAAAATGTGGTCACTTTCGGGGGGTTTCCACTGTTTTGTTCCCCCCAGTTCATTACAAATGCAACATGGCACTATTCCAGCAAAATCAGCGCTCCAAAATCCAAATGACGCTCCTTCTCTTCTGAGCCCTGCTGTGGGTTCAAACAGCAGTTTATTACCACATATGGGGTATTGCCGTAATCGGGAGAAATTGCTTTACAAATGCTATGGTGTCCTTTCTCCTTTATTCCTTGTAAAATGTAAAAATTTCTATATTTTTTCAGAAAAAAAGTAGATTTTCATCTTCACAGACTAATTCAAATACATTTAGCAAAAAAAACTGTGGGGTCAAAATGCTAACTATACCCCTAGATAAATTCATTGAGTGGTGTAGTGTCCAAAATTGGGTCACTTTTTTTATTGTTATGGCACCACAAGACCTCTTCAAACCTGAAATGGTGCCTAAAATATATTTTTTGAAATAGGAGGCCCAAAAATCCACAAGGTGTTCCTTTGCTTCTGAGGCCTGTGTTTCAGTCCATTAGAAGACTAGGGCCACATGCGGGATAGATATATCTAAAAACTGCACAATAAGGGCAATAAATATTGAGTTGCATTTGTTGTGTAAAGCCTTCTGTGTTAGAGAAAAAAAACGCATTACAAATTAATTTGGGCAAAAAAAATATGAAATTCGTAAATTTCACCTCTACATTGCTTTAATTCCTGAGAAACGCCTAGGGGGTTTAACCTAAGGGTTAAAACACTTTCTGAATGCTGTTTTTGATACTTTGAGGGGTGCAGTTTTCAAAATGGGGTGATTTATGGGGACTTTCTAATATATGAGGCCCTCAAAGCCACTTCAGAACTGAACTGGTCCCTGAAAAAATAGCCTTTAGAAATTTTCTTGAAAATATGAGAAATTGCTGCAAAAGTTCTAAGCCTTGTAACGTCCTGGAAAAATAGAGGAATGTTCAAAAAATGATGGAAACAAAAAGTATACATATGGGATATATGAAGTAGTAACTATGTTGTGTGGTATTACTGTCTGTCTTACAAGCAGATACATTTAAATTTAGAAAAATGCTAATTTTTGCACATTTTCTCTACATTTTGGTGTTTTTCGCAGATACTTCTCAATTCAGAAATATCACTGCGGAATCTGAGTAGTTACCAAAAGCGGAACTATAGGTTACTCTCTTGAATTACTAATATACATGAATAACAGCTATGTCTTGACCTTAAACAGAATTTGTACTTGATCTTATGGTACCTCTCCTACATATCTACCCCGTTTTCCCCCATTTCCCCTTTCACTCCTACATCCTGCACAATCTTATATTTGCTGAAATGTTTCTTTCTGTATTTCTCATTGATTGATATAACAACATGTTACAATATTCTCTTTATTGCAATATGAAATTTTATATTGACTGTTTGTTCAATTGTTTGCTGAAAACCCCTTCAATAAAAAGAAAATTGAAAAGAAAAGCAATGTAGATTTGAGAGATGGGATGAAAAATAGTATGTCTCTAACACCAGGGGCATAGCTAGGGAGCACCAGTAGGGGCTGCACTATCCCTTGTATAGGGTATTTAAATATAGGGGTAGGGCAGAAACGAAATCTCTTCGCCAAGTCAATAAAAGCCCAGCTATGACTCTGCTTAACACGATGTTACGAAACGTCCGTCACTTTAAGGTTGTCATAACTACTAGCCAAGCTTCTAGGTGGCCCAGTTTTTTGTTGCAGAGCCAATCTCATTTCTCTGTCTGCGTCCTATCAGGGCCAAGGGTGGAGTATTTGAATCTGCTCAGTTTTCTCATGTTGCTTGTGATTTATTATGTTTGCATTTGTCTGATCAAGCTCCTGGTTATACCCTGAATCACGTTGACTGTTTGGACTCTTTGAACCGGACCTCAGCTTTGTCTTTGGATTTTCCCTCTGCTCACTGATTTGGACATTCTGATTTTGGTCAGTTTTGACCTCTGCAAGTCCTGGTACTCTTCTGTTTTGTGATTTGGACTTTTAGTTTCTCCTGGTTGTGAGCCCTGTTTGGCTTGTCTGGTTATCTGTTCTGGTATTGCCTGCACTGCACCTCCTGTCTAACACCGTATTCTGTAAAAGCATCCTGGGTTCTATGCAGCCAAATCCAACCTGCCTTGCGGTGGGCTCTGGTGAAGCCCATAGAGTAGCCTAGGTCTCTGCTGACCAGAGTGGTGATGGACTTGAAGTAGCTGATTTATCTGCACGCTTGATCCAGACAGTCTCCAGCTGCCTTTGGGGAATTGCTTTTATAGCAATTCCATAAACTTGCACTTTGGGGAATTTTTCAAGTAGTAATTCCTTGACATAATCACAAGCCTTTAAAATTGTCTTTTCCACTATGGAACCTATGCATGGCCTGGTGGAGCAGATGCTCTGTTTGACTCAGCTGGTACAAGGATCTGGCCGAAAGGATTCAATACCATGCAACTGCACAGGTCCAAGCAGTCGTTCCCTAGGTTGAACCTAAAATTAACTTACCTGATCATTTTTTCAGTGATTGTAAGTCTTTCATAAACTTTCGGGAGAGTTGTAAATTGTATTTTCGACTAAGGCCTTTTTCCTCTGGAACTAAGCAGCAACGAGTTGGTCTCCTCATTTCTCTACTGCAGGGAGATCCTCAAACCTGGGCCTTTTCGTTGAGACCTGATGCCCCTGAATTTTTCTCTGTTGAGACCTTCTTTGCTGCCCTAGGTTTATTATATGGTGAACCAGATATCACTGCAGTGGCTGAGGGGCAATCTGTTATCTCTCCAGCAGAGACAGCATCCAGTAGAGGACTACTGTTAAGAATTTAAACGGCGGTCCGTCTCTTCACAGTGGAATGATGCAGCGCTCTGATGTCAATCCCGCCGAGGTCATTCTGAAACCTTGAAAGATCTTCTGTTATATTACCCTCCACCCTCGACTTTAGAGGATACCATGACTCTCGTTGTGCATCTTGACCAATGCCTACGAGAGCGCATAAAAGAAAGTTCAGCAATGGTCTCTCCTCTTCCCTGCGCTGAGATCTCTTCATCTGCCTCAGGAACTCATGCAGTTGGGCTCCACAATGTCTTCTCAATAATGGAGACTTTTCCGGAAACGCAGGGGGCTCTGTTTCTGTTGTGGGGATTAGAGATGAGCGAACCGGGACAACCGAACCCGGTTTCGGTCCGAACTTCCGGAAAAGTTCGGTTCGCAGTGAATCCGAGGAGAGGTAACAGACATAGAGCTATGTAATGGTAAGAGCAGAGTTCACAGCAGCACAGAATATTTCAGGAGAGGAGCGTGCAGATTCTGTGCTGCTGTGAACTCTGCTCTTACCATTACGTAGCTCAGACTGTTACCTCTCCTCCACTCCTGTCCTCAATAACACCTTCACATGATTGGCAAGTAACCACCCCGCACAAGATCCGCACGCTCATCTCCTGAAATACTCTGTGCTGCTGTGAACTCTATTCTTACTATTACGTGGTGACTTGCCAATCATGTGAAGGTGTTATTGAGGACAGGAGTGGAGGAGAGGTAACAGACTGAGAGCTACGTAATGGTAAGAGCAGAGTTCATAGCAGCACTGAATCTGCACGCTCATCTCCTGAAATACTCTGTGCTGCCTTAAAATCTATGGACAGGTCAGGATCCTGTTTCATTTAAATGCTGCACTGTAGCGCAGCCTTATATAGTGGTTCGAGCGGGTTCCCCAGCAGCATTTAAAAGAAACAGTGTGTGTGTTTGTGTATGTGTGTGTTTGTGTATATATGTGTGTTTGGGTATGTGTCTTTGTCTGTTTTTGTTTTTATATGTGTGTTTGTGTATATATGGGTGTGTTTGTGTATATGTATTTGTGTATATGTTTGTGTATATGTGTGTGTGTATATATGGGTGTATTTGTGTATATGTTTGTGTGTAGATGTTTGTGTGTGTGTGTTTGTGTATATATGTGTGTTTGGGTATGTGTCTTTGTCTGTTTTGGTTTTTATATGTGTGTTTGTGTATATATGGGTGTGTTTGTGTATTTGTGTTTGTGTATATGTTTGTGTATATGTGTATGTGTATATATGGGTGTATTTGTGTATATGTTTGTGTGTAGATGTTTGTGTGTGTGTGTGTGTTTTTGTATATGTGTGTGTTTGTGTATATGTGTGTATATGGGTGTGTGTTTATGTGTGTGTGTTTGTGTATATATGGGTGTGTTTGTGTATATGTGTGTGTTTGTGTATATGTGTGTGTTTGTGTATATGTGTGTGTTTGGGTATGTGTGTTTTTGTTTGTATATGTGTTTGTGTATATGTGTTAGTTCGTGTATATGTGTGTGTATATGTGTGTGTGTTTGTGTATATCTTGTTGTGTTTGTGTATAACTGTGTATATGTGTTTGTGTATATGTGTGTGTGTGTGTGTGTGTGTGTGTGTGTGTTTGTGTATATGTGTGTTCGTGTATATGTGTGTTTTTGTTTGTATATTTGTGAGTTCGTGTATATGTGTGTGTGTTTGTCTGTTTGTGTGTGTGTGTGTGTGTGTGTATATCTTGTTGTGACTGTTTGTGTATATATGTGTGTGTTTGTGTATGGTTGTTTGTTTGTGTGTGCGTGTATATATGTGTGTAGGTGAGTAGAAGTATTGGTATTGTTCACATTGATAACTGTTTTTTTATGTTGTTGCAGATTTTGATGTACCGATTGGACTACATCTTCGATTCGTTGGACTACTGCGTGGATCTACGTTTTTTCAAATTTTAATAAAATGGTTAACGAGGGTTTTGTTGGGGATTTCTTATTTCAATAAAAAAGAATTGTCTTTGTGTTTTTTTAAAAACTTTATTAGTGCCTAGATAATGGCAGTTGGCTGATTGACAGCGTCCATTATTAAGGCGGTACTTAGTGTTAGCCAGTGCAGAGGCTAGCACTAACCACCCATTATTACCCCGGTACCCACCACCACCAGGGGTGCCGGGAAGAGCTTGGTAAGATCCAGTACCCGACCATCTGTTGTGATGGTCGGGTACTGGGGCGGCCGTAGGCTGGTATTATGAGGCTGGGAAGGGCCAAAAACAGTGGACCTTCCCACCCTTGTAATGCTAGACTGCTGCTGCTGTGTTGTATTGGGCTGGTTATAAAAATGGGGGGGACCCCCACGTCATTTTTTTAATTTAACAAATTTAACAATAGACGGGTCCCCACATTTTTAATAACCAGCCATATACAAGGCCGCAGCAGTCTGGCATTACATGGGTGGGAAGGGCCACTGGTTTTGTCCATTCCCAGGCTAATAACACTGTGTTGTATGTGGCTGGTTATGATAAATTGGGTGGAAACCCATGTCTTTTAAAAAAAAAAAAAAAAAAAATAAATAAATAATTTTAAAAAAATGACGTGGGGTCCCCCCCACTTTTATAACCAGCCAGATGCAACACAGCAGCAGCAGACTAGCATTACAATGGTGGGAAGGTCCATGATTTTTGGCCCTTTCCAGCCTCATAATACCAGCCTGCGGCCGCCCCAGAGCCCGACCATCACAACAGATGGTCGGGTACTGGATCGTACCTGGCTCTTCCCGGCACCCCTGGTGGTGGGTACTGGGGTAATAATGGTGGTTAGTGTTAGCCTCTGCACCGGCTAACACTAAGCCTCACCTTAGTAATGGATGTTGTCACTCAGACAGTGGCCATTACTAAAGTGGTAGTAATAAAATGTGAAAAGAAAAAGACAAAGATATAGATAAAATATTTTATTGAAATAAAGCATCCCCAACACAACCCTCATTAACCATTTTATTGTAGAAAAAAAACCCGTCATCTAAGTAGTCCTCGAAACCGACGTAGTCCAAACACCAATCCTGTAAAAAAATAAAAATGAAATAAAACATGTCGTAGGCTTAGATTCAGTTTAATGTGTGATACTGACTCTTACACCATGTATAGAAGCCTGCCGCGAAGTTGACTTAGATACAGGGCGCCAGCAGACAGTATCATACATGGCCATACAGATATATATACAAACAAACATACATGCAAACATACATACAAGCATGCACATATATACATGCAAACATACACACATATATACATAAATACATGCAAACTATCATACATACATACATACATACATGCATACACACACACACACATGAAAACATACATACATACAAACAAACATGCAAAAATACATACATACATATATACAGTGAAGGAAATAAGTATTTGCTGATTTTGTAAGTTTGCCCACTGTCAAAGACATGAACTGTTAGGGATCTGCCAGGTACTACGTCTAGGTATACTCCTGGGATTAATCAATCCACACCTGAGGCCAGACCTGTTCGACTGACACCATCTCCCATCAACCAGGGTGGCAGGCTCAGGAGTGGGAGAGCCTATCGCGGCCTGGTCAGTCGGAGTTAGCTCCGCCCCCTGTCCTTTATTACCTGCTGTGTTCTCCTACTCAGTGCTTGTAATTCTTTTGGATTCCTGGCCCCACTGCTGCTTGCTCCAGCCTGCTTCTGCCGTGCTTCTGCCTTGCTGCTGTTCTGCTTAACCCGCTTTGCTTTGCCTCCGGCTTGCTTCCTCCTCCGTGCTCACTTGGGTATACTCCACTTCATCCTGGTCCTGACAACTCATTCACCGCTCCGTTTCCTCGCGGCGTTCCGTGGGTTACTGCCCCTTCCCTTGCGTGTTCCCTGTTTGTTCTCCCGTGCACTTAGACAGCGTAGGGACCGCCGCCCAGTTGTACCCCGTCGCCTAGGGCGGGTCGTTGCAAGTAGGCAGGGACAGGGCGGTGGGTAGATTAGGGCTCACTTTCCCTTCACCTCCTTCCTGCCATTACATAATTACAAGCCGCTTACCTAGTCTACCATTTCCCCTACGCTGACGCTATCATGGACCCCCTTGAGACCCTGACCCAGCAGATGCAGGGCCTCTCCCTACAGGTCCAGGCCCTGGCCCAGAGGGTCAACCAGGGTGACGCTGCCGTAGTAGTTCCCCTCACCTCACCTCTCGAACCCGACCTCAAGTTACCTGACCGGTTCTCAGGGGACCGTAAGACGTTTCTCTCCTTCCGGGAGAGTTGCAGACTGTATTTCCGCCTTAAACCCCACTCCTCAGGTTCCGAGAACCAGCGGGTGGGTATCATCATCCCGACTCCAGGAAGGGCCCCAAGAGTGGGCCTTCTCCTTGGCTCCTGACGCCCCTGAACTTTCCTCTGTTGATCGCTTTTTCTCTGCCCTCGGACTCATTTACGACGAGACTGACAGGACTGCTTTAGCCGAGAGTCAGCTGGTGACCTTACGTCAGGGTAGGAGACCGGTTGAGGAGTACTGTTCTGATTTTAGAAAGTGGTGCGTAGCTTCTCGGTGGAACGATCCGGCCCTAAGGTGCCAGTTTAGGTTAGGATTATCTGACGCCCTGAAGGATCTGCTGGTTAGCTACCCCTCTTCTGACTCCCTTGACCAGGTTATGGCCCTAGCAGTACGACTTGACCGACGTCTCAGGGAACGTCAGCTTGAACGCTTCAATGTGCTCCCCTCTGACTTTTCTGCGATCCCCCCCGAGGTCCCGTCTCCTCGCCCCTCCACGGAGGACTCGGAGGTACCTATGCAACTCAGGGCCTCCATGTCCCCTCGACAACGTAGGGAGTTTCGCAGAATGAATGGTCTCTGCTTCTACTGTGGGGACGACAAGCATCTTCTGAACACCTGTCCCAGGCGCAAGAATAAAAAGCCGGAAAACTTCCGCGCCTAAGTGATCATCGGGGAGGTCACTTGGGCGCACAGGTATTTCCCGTTAATGTGAAACGCAATAAAATTTTGCTTCCCTTTCAGGTCTCGTTTGCTGGCCGGTCTGCCACGGGCAGTGCCTTCGTGGATTCTGGCTCATCTGCTAATATCATGTCTGTGGAATTTGCTATGTCTCTAAAAATGCCTTTTATTGATTTACCTTATCCTATCCCTGTAGTAGGTATCGACTCAACTCCCCTTGCTAATGGTTATTTTACTCAGCATACTCCTGTTTTTGAACTCCTGGTTGGCTCCATGCATTTGGAGCAGTGCTCTGTACTGGTGATGCAGGGATTATCGTCTGATCTGGTATTAGGTCTTCCCTGGTTGCAGTTGCATAATCCCACGTTTGATTGGAATACTGGGGATCTCACCAAATGGGGTAGTGAATGTCTTATGTCATGTCTTTCTGTTAACTCTATTTCTCCCCGGGAGGAGGTAAACACACTTCCTGAGTTTGTTCAGGACTTCGCCGATGTATTTTCTAAGGAGGCCTTCGAGGTGTTGCCCCCCCATAGAGATTACGATTGCGCCATCGATTTGGTGCCTGGTGCCAAGCTTCCTAAGGGTAGGATATTTAATCTTTCATGTCCTGAACGTGAAGCTATGAGGGTGTATATCCAAGAATGCCTGGCCAAGGGTTTCATTCGCCCCCCGACTTCTCCTGTAGGTGCTGGCTTCTTCTTTGTGGGGAAGAAGGATGGTGGTCTTAGGCCATGCATTGATTATCGTAAACTGAATAAGGTCACCGTAAGGAACCAGTACCCACTTCCTTTGATTCCGGATCTTTTTAATCAGGTTCAGGGAGCCCAATGGTTTTCTAAGTTCGATCTACGGGGGGCATATAACCTTATCCGCATCAAAGAGGGGGATGAGTGGAAAACTGCGTTCAACACACCCGAGGGTCATTTCGAATACCTGGTCATGCCCTTTGGCTTGTGTAATGCCCCTGCTGTCTTCCAGAATTTTATTAATGAAATCCTGAGAGATTACCTGGGTAATTTTCTTGTTGTGTACCTTGATGACATACTGGTGTTTTCCAAGGACTGGTCCTCCCACGTGGAGCATGTCAGGAAGGTGCTCCAGGTCCTTCGGGAGAATAATCTGTTTGCTAAGACTGAAAAATGTGTCTTTGGGGTACAGGAGATACCATTTTTAGGGCAAATCCTCACTCCTCATGAATTCCGCATGGACCCTGCCAAGGTTCAGGCTGTGGCGGAATGGGTCCAACCTGCCTCCCTTAAGGCGTTACAGTGTTTTTTAGGGTTCGCCAACTATTACAGGAGATTTATTGCCAACTTCTCGGTCGTCGCTAAGCCCCTTACGGACCTTACTCGCAAGGGTGCTGATGTCCTCCATTGGACCCCTGAGGCCGTCCAGGCCTTTGAGACCCTCAAAAAGTGCTTTATCTCGGCCCCCGTGCTGATTCAGCCCAACCAAGAGGAGCCATTTATTGTGGAGGTTGACGCATCCGAGGTGGGAGTGGGGGCCGTCTTGTCCCAGGGTACCAGCTCCCTCACCCATCTCCGCCCCTGTGCTTACTTCTCAAGGAAGTTTTCGCCCACGGAGAGTAACTATGATATTGGCAACCGCGAACTTCTAGCCATTAAATGGGCTTTTGAAGAGTGGCGGCACTTCCTGGAGGGGGCCAGACACCAGGTAACGGTCCTTACGGATCACAAGAATCTGGTTTTCCTAGAATCGGCCCGGAGGCTTAATCCCAGACAAGCTCGGTGGGCACTATTCTTTACCAGATTTAATTTCTTGGTTACCTATAGGGCTGGGTCCAAGAATATTAAGGCTGATGCCCTGTCACGTAGTTTCATGGCCAATCCTCCTTCCGAGAAGGATCCTGCTTGTATTTTACCCCCTGGTATAATCGTTTCTGCCACAGATTCTGATTTAGCTTCTAATATCGCGGCTGATCAGAGTGCAGCTCCCAGGAACGTCCCTGGGGACAAACTGTTTGTTCCCCTGCAATACCGGCTAAGGGTACTCAGGGAAAACCATGACTCCGCTCTATCTGGTCATCCTGGCATCTTGGGCACCAAACACCTCATTACCAGAAACTATTGGTGGCCTGGGTTGCCTAAAGACGTTAGGGCTAACGTCGCCGCTTGTGAGGTTTGCGCTAGGTCCAAAACCCCTAGGTCCCGACCTGCGGGCCTACTACGTTCCTTGCCCATTCCCCAGAGACCTTGGACCCATATCTCCATGGATTTTATCACCGATTTGCCTCCATCTCAGGGCAAGTCGGTGGTGTGGGTAGTAGTAGACCGCTTCAGCAAGATGTGCCACTTTGTGCCCCTTAAGAAGCTACCTAGCGCCAAGACGTTAGCTTCTTTGTTTGTGAAACACATCCTGCGTCTCCATGGGGCCCCAGTCAATATCGTTTCTGACAGAGGGGTACAATTTGTTTCCTTATTTTGGAGAGCCTTTTGTAAAAAGTTGGAGATTGATCTGTCCTTCTCCTCCGCCTTCCATCCCGAAACTAATGGCCAAACGGAGAGGACTAACCAGTCCCTGGAACAATATTTAAGGTGTTTCATCTCTGACTCTCAATTCGATTGGGTCTCATTCCTTCCCCTTGCTGAATTTTCCCTGAATAACCGGGTCAGTAACTCATCAGGGGTCTCCCCGTTTTTCTGTAATTTCGGGTTTAACCCAAGGTTCTCCTCCGTTTCCCCTGGTTGTTCCAATAATCCTGAGGTAGAGGATGTTCATCGGGAACTGTGCACTGTCTGGGCCCAGGTTCGGAAGAACCTAGAGGCGTCCCAGAGCGCACAAAAGATTCAGGCGGATAGTAGACGTTCTGCTAACCCCCGGTTTGTCGTCGGGGATTTGGTCTGGTTGTCGTCCAGGAACTTGCGCCTTAAGGTCCCGTCCAGGAAGTTTGCTCCCCGATTTATTGGGCCTTATAAGATCATTGAAGTCCTCAACCCTGTATCCTTCCGTCTGGAGCTGCCCCCATCCTTTCGCATACATGACGTCTTCCATGCCTCCCTCCTTAAACGCTGCTCCCCGTCCTGGTCCCCCTCGAGGAAACCTCCTGTTCCCGTTCTCACCCCTGAGGGGGTGGAATTCGAGGTGGCCAAGATTATGGACAGTAGGATGGTCCAGGGCTCCCTCCAGTACCTGGTCCATTGGAGAGGGTACGGGCCGGAGCAGAGGACTTGGGTACCTGCCCGTGATGTTCACGCTGGGGTATTGATCAGGAGGTTCCACCTTCTCTTCCCTACTAAACCGGGTCCTCTTAGTAAGGGTCCGGTGGCCCCTCATAAAAGGGGGAGTACTGTTAGGGATCTGCGAGGTACTACGTCTAGGTATACTCCTGGGATTAATCAATCCACACCTGAGGCCAGACATGTTCGACTGACACCATCTCCCACCAACCATGGTGGCAGGCTCAGGAGTGGGAGAGCCTATCGCGGCCTGGTCAGTCGGAGTTAGCTCCGTCCCCTGTCCTTTATTACCTGCTGTGTTCTCCTACTCAGTGCTTGTAATTCTTTTGGATTCCTGGCCCCACTGCTGCTTGCTCCAGCCTGCTTCTGCCGTGCTTCTGCCTTGCTGCTGTTCTGCTTAACCCGCTTTGCTTTGCCTCCGGCTTGCTTCCTCCTCCGTGCTCACTTGGGTATACTCCACTTCATCCTGGTCCTGACAACTCATTCACCGCTCCGTTTCCTCGCGGCGTTCCGTGGGTTACTGCCCCTTCCCTTGCGTGTTCCCTGTTTGTTCTCCCGTGCACTTAGACAGCGTAGGGACCGCCGCCCAGTTGTACCCCGTCGCCTAGGGCGGGTCGTTGCAAGTAGGCAGGGACAGGGCGGTGGGTAGATTAGGGCTCACTTTCCCTTCACCTCCTTCCTGCCATTACATGAACAGTCTAGAATTTTTAGGCTAGGTTAATTTTACCAGTGAGAGATAGATTATATTTAAAAAAAAAAAGAAAATCACATTGTCAAAATTATATATATTTATTTGCATAGTGCACAGAGAAATAAGTATTTGATCCCTTTGGCAAACAAAACTTAATACATGGTGGCAAAACCCTTGTTGGCAAGCACAGCAATCAGACGTTTTTTGTAGTTGATGATGAGGATTGCACACATGTTAGATGGAATTTTGGCACACTCCTCTTTGCAGATCATCTGTAAATCATTAAGATTTCGAGGCTGTCGCTTGGCAACTCGGATCTTCAGCTCCCTCCATAAGTTTTCAATGGGATTAAGGTCTGGAGACTGGCTAGGCCACTCCGTGACCTTAATGTGCTTCTTTTTGAGCCACTCCTTTGTTGCTTTGGCTGTATGTTTCGGGTCATTGTTGTGCTGGAAGACCCAGCCACGAACCATTTTTAATGTCCTGGTGGAGGGAAGGAAGTTGTCACTCAGGATTTGACGGTACATGGCTCCATCCATTCTCCCATTGATGCGGTGAAGTAGTCCTGTGCCCTTAGCAGAGAAACACCCCCCAAAACATAATGTTTCCACCTCCATGCTTGACAGTGTGGACGGTGTTCTTTGGGTCATAGGCAGCATTTCTATTCCTCCAAACACGGCGTGTTGAGTTAATCCCAAAGAGCTAAATTTTAGTCTCATCTGACCACAGCACCTTCTCCCAATCACTCTCAGAATCATCCAGATGTTCATTTGCAAACTTCAGACGGGCCTGTACATGTGCCTTCTTGAGCAGGGGGACCTTGCGGACACTGCAGGATTTTAATCCATTACGGCGTAATGTGTTACCAATGGTTTTCTTGGTGACTGTGGTCCCAGCTGCCTTGAGATCATTAACAAGTTCCCCCTGTGTAGTTTTCGGCTGAGCCCTCACCTTCCTCAGGATCAAGGATACCCCACGAGGTGAGATTTTGCATGGAGCCCCAGATCGATGTCGATTGACAGTCATTTTGTATGTCTTCCATTTTCTTACTATTGCACCAACAGTTGTCTCCTTCTCACCCAGTGTCTTACTTATGGTTTTGTAGCCCATTCCAGCCTTGTGCAGGTCTATGATCTTGTCCCTGACATCCTTAGAAAGCTCTTTGGTCTTGCCCATGTTGTAGAGGTTAGAGTCAGACTGATTAATTGAGTCTGTGGACAGGAGTCTTTTATACAAGTGACCATTTAAGACCGCTGTCTTTAATGCAAGCACCAAGTTGATTTGGAGCGTGTAACTGGTCTGGAGGAGGCTGAACTCTTAATGGTTGGTAGGGGATCAAATACTTATTTCTCTGTGCACAATGCAAATAAATATATATATAATTTTGACAATGTGATTTTCTTTTTTTTTTTTATATAATCTATCTCTCACTGGTAAAATTAACCTAGCCTAAAAATTATAGACGTTCATGTCTTTGACAGTGGGCAAACTTACAAAATCAGCAAGGAAACAAATACTTATTTCCTTCACTGTACAAGCATGCACAAATATACATGCAAACATAATTACATACATGCACATATATATAAACATACATGCAAACATACATGCAAAAATAAAAACATACATACATGCACATATATACATACATACATACATGACAACATACATACATGACAATATACATACATGCAAACATACATACATGCAAACATACATACATGCAAACATACATACATACATACATGCATGCAAACACACATACATGCAAACATACACACATGCAAACATACATACATACATACATACATACATGCAAATATATACATACAAACATGCACATATATACATACATGCCAACATACATGCAAACATACATGCACATATATACATACATACATACATGACAACATACATACATACATACATGACAACATACATACATACATACATACATACATACATACATACATACATACACATACATACATACATGCAAACATACATACATACATGCAAACATACATACATGCAAATATAGACATGCAAATATACATACACACATGCACATATATACATACATGCCAACATACATGCAAGCATACATGCACATATATACATACATACATACATGACCGCATACATAAATACATACATACATACATGACAACATACATACATACATACATACATACATGCAAACATACATACAAACATACATTCATGCAAACATACATACATGCAAACATTCATACATGCATGCAAATATATACATGCAAATATACATACACACATGCACATATATACATACATGCCAACATACATGCAAACATGCATGCAAATATATACATACATACATACAAACATACATGACCACATACATACATACATGACAACATACATACATACATACATACATGCAAACATACATACATACACACATACATACATACATGCAAACATACATACATGCAAACATACACACATACATACATACATACATATATATACATGCAAATATACATACCAACATGCACATATATACATGCATGCCAACATACATGCAAACATACATGCACATATATACATACATAAATACATGACAACATACATACATACATACATACATGACAACATACATACATACATACATACATACATGCAAACATACATACATACATACATGCAAACATACATACATACATACATGCAAATATACATACACACACATGTACATATATACATACATGCCAACATACATGCAAACATACATGCACATATATACATACATACATACAAACATACATGACCACATACATACATACATACATACATACATACATACATACATGCAAACATACATACATGCAAACATACATACAAACATACATAAATGCAAACATACATACATGCAAACATACATACATGCAAACATACACACATGCAAACATACATACATACATACATACATACATATATATACATGCAAATATACATACAAACATGCACATACATACATACATACATACATACATGACAACATACATACATACATACATACATACATACATGACAACATACATACATACATACATGACAACATACATACATACATACATACATAAATACATACATGCAAACATACATTCATGCAAATATACATACATGAAAACATACATACATACATACAAACATATATTCATGCAAACATACATACATGCAAAAATACATACATACATGCAAATATATACATGCAAATATACATACACACATGCACATATATGCATACATGCCAACATACATGCAAACATACATGCACATATATACATACATGACAACATACATACATACATACATGACAACATACATACATACATACATACATACATACATGCATGCAATCATACATACATACATACATACATACATACATGCAAACATACATTCATGCAAACATACATACATGCAAACATACATACATACATACATACATGCAAATATATACATGCAAATATACATACACACATGCACATATACATACACACATGCACATATATACATACATGCCAACATACATGCAAACATACATGCACATATATATATATATATATATATATATATATACATACATACATACATGACAACATACATACATATATGCACACACACATACATACATACATACATACATACATGCAAACATACATACATGCAAACATACATACATACATACATACATACATACATACATACATGCAAATATATACATGCAAATATACATACACACATGCACATATACATACACACATGCACATATATACATACATGCCAACATACATGCAAACATACATGCACATATATACATACATACATACATACATACATGACAACATACATACATACATATATGCACACACACATACATACATACATACATACATACATGCAAACATACATACATACATACATACATACATACATACATACATACATACATACATGCCAAAAAATAATAATAATACGTTCATACTTACTTTCCTCCTGTCCGGCCTCCAGCGATGACGTTTTATCCATGTCGCCGCTGCAGCCTGTGATTGGCTGCAGAGTCGGTCACGTGGGATGAAGCGTCATCCTGACGTGCGTGACCGCCACAACAGCCTGTGATTGGCTGCAGCGGCGAAAGGGATGAAACTTCATCGCTGGAGGCCGGACAGGAGGAAAGTAAGTACGAACGTATTATTTTTATTTTTTTATTACATTAAAATTGTATTTTCCGCGCGCCGAGCATGGTACTGTCAAGGTTGCTGAAAGAGTTAGTGCAGCCCATTAACTCTATCAGCACCCTGGACAGTAGCATGCTCGGCGCACGGAAGTGACAGGTTCGGTCCGAACTAGTTCGGTCCGAATCAAACTTTTTTGTGAAATTCGGCGAACTAGCCGAACCGAACTTTTGATAAGTTTGCTCATCTCTAGTAGGGATGCTGGTCATATGGTCAAGAACTGTTCCAAATGCCCAGCTCTGGAAAACTTCAGAGCCTAGATGGTCCCCAGGAATGACATCTGGGAACTTTTTTTAAAAAATTTTCTCCAAATATTCACTTGCATGTTAATATATTGTTTAATGATGTTTGTATTTCCGGTCAGGGTTTTGTAGATTGTGGTTCTGTGTCTAATTTTTGGGATTTTAAGGTTGATAAAAAATTGGCTGTTCCCCTCGTTCAGCTGTGCAGCCTTGTCAAAGTGTCTGCTATAGATAATACCCCTCTCTCACAGGGGTCTGTCAAATTCTCCACTCCGCCTGTTACTTTGGAAGTGGGTACCTTGCATACTTAACTAATCTCTTTCTTTATCCTACAAAATTTGCCTACTGAGGTAATATTGGGTATTCCATGGTCACAGGTACACAACCCTTTTATTCATTGATTGATTAAGTGGAATCCTGAATGTTATGAATATTGCATGTCTCTGTCTACTACTAATGTATCTTGCAATGCACAATCGTTGCCTGAGTGTATTCAAGTTCCTATTGTACTCCTCCCTAATGCTAAGCTTCCTAAGTGGCGGATTTATAATCTTTCTGCTCCGGAAAGACAGACCATGAATGATTATATGAAAGACAGTCTCTGTAAGGGTCATATTCATCCATCTACTTCTCCGGTGGGTGCAGGTTTTTTCTTTGTTGAAAAGAAAGATGGCGGTTTAAGACCCTGTATCGACTACCGTGAATTGGACCAGATTACCGTTAAGTATCAATATTCTCTTCCGCTCATCCCGGACCTGTTTAAACAGATCTCAGGAGCCAAGTGGTTCTCTAAGCTAGATTTACGTGGGACCTTCAATTTGGTTTGTATCCACAAAGGGGATGAGTGGAAGACAACATTTAATACTCCATATGGTCATTATGAGTATTTGGTCAAGCCTTTTCGGTTTAAGTAATGCTCCAGCTGTTTTTCAGAACCTATTAAATGATATTTTCAGTAATTTCATTGGACACTTTGTTGTTGTGTTTCTTTACGATATTCTTGTGTTTTCTTCTGATTGGTCCTCTTATGTTTAACATTTAAGATTGGTTTTTCAAGTACTGAGGGAAAATTTTCTGTATGAAAAATTTGAAAAGTGTCTTTTTGGAGTTCAGGAAGTAAATTTCATGGGGCATGTTCTCTCTCCTCATGATTATCGTAGGGATTCCGCTAAGGTTCAGGCGGTTCTTGTTTGTGTTCTACCCACTTCACTGAAGGCTCTGCAAAGGTTCCTGGGTTTCGCTAATTATTACCAAAAATGTATTGAGAATTTTTCCACCATTGTCAAAACTTTGACGGATCTTACGAAAAAAGGATCTGACTTTGTAAATTGGAAACCTGGTGCGGTCTCCACCTTTGAAACCTTGAAACACTGTTTTATGGAAGCACCTGTACTTGTTCAAGCTGAGCTTTCAAGACCCTTTATTGTTGAGTTTGATACCTCAGAGGTAGGCGTGGGGGCTGTGTTGTCTCAAGGATCTTCTGTACTGACTAATTTGTGTCCCTGTGCATTTTTTTCTCGCAAATTTTCTGCCACTGCGAAAAATTATGATATAAGTAATCGCAAGCTTCTTGCTATTAAGTGGGCGTTTGAAGAATGGCACCACTTTCTGGAGGGAGTTAGACATCAAATTACTGTACGTACTTCTTAGAATCAGCTAAGAGACTCAATCCCAGACACGCTGGGCCTTGTTCTTTACCAGATTTGACTTTATAGTAACCTACAGACCCGGGTCTAAAAATGTCAGGGCTGATGCATTATCACAAAGTTTCTGTTCCTCACAGGTCCCCGACATTCACCCTGAACCTATTATGTCTAAAGGGATAGTAGTTTCTGCAATATCACCTGATCTTGCAACAGAGATTAAAGAATGTCATCAGCTCACGCAACAAACCATTCCTGCTGGGAAATTGCTTGTACCTTCTCAATTCAGATTTTGTTTGCTTAATGAGTTACATGATTCTGTTTTTTGTGGTTATCCAGGGATAACTGGTACTAACAAATTTGTCTCACGGCTCTACTGGTGGCTGTCTGTATTCAAGTGATGTTAGCCCCTATGTCTCTGCTTGTGATGTCAGCCCTCGCGGTAAGACTCCTCGAGTTCAGCCTATAGGTAAACTACTTCCATTGTCTGTTCCACAGAAAACCTGGTCTCATCTGTCTATGGATTTTATCACCGATTTGCCTCCCGCTAAAGGGAATACTGTCATTTGGGTTGTGGTGGACCGTTTCAGTAAAATTAATAATTTCATTCCATTGCCTCAACTCCTCGATTCCAAAACTCTGTCTAAACTATTTATTGATCAAGTGGTTAGTCTGCATGTTATTCCGGATAATATTGTCTCTGATAGAGGTGTACATTTTCTGGCTAACTTCTGTAGAGCTTTCTGTTACTTGGTGTACAGTTATCTTTCTCTTACTCATTTTACCCTGAGACTAATGGTCACACCGAGCACTTTAATCAAACCTTGGAACAGTATCTTAGGTGTTATATTGCTGATAACTAGGCTGAATGGGTCTCATATCTTCCATTAGCGGAATTTGCTATAAATAATCGTTTAATCGTTAACCATGTTTCTCTTGATACCTCGCCGTTTTTCTGTAATTATGGTTTTCATTCTGGTTAATTTTCCACCCCTTTTAGTGATAACCCTGAGGTGGAAGTTGCATCAAATAAACTGTGCACAGTTTGGGCTCAGGTTCAGTTGAACCTGAAGAATTCCCAATTAATTCAAAAGAAAAATGCTGAAAAAATACGTACGGTGGGTCCTTGGTTCACTGTGGGTCATAAGGTGTGACTTTCTACTAAGAATCTGTGACTGAAAGTAGCGTCTCAAAAGTTTGCTCCTAGGTTTATTGGTCCATACGAAATTGTTGAAGTTATTAACCCTGTGTCTTTTCGCCTGGCTCTTCCTCAGTCTTTTAAAATTCATGATTTTTTACACAAATCTCTCCTTAAAAAAATTGTACCACCATCTATTCCACTCAAGAAACCTCCTCCTCCAGTTCAGGTAGAAGGAGATATGGAATTTGAAGTTCAAAGGATTGTGGATTCCAGAAGGTTCAGGGGTACACTCCAGTAACAAAAATAGGAAAAGAGGGGGGAGGAATCCTCCAGCTCACCTGACACTGTGGGTTTGTGTCACGAATAGCGCCCGGATCCTCGTGTCGGCACACGGTCTGAAGCAAGGAAGAAGAGAGGTGTGTGGATCCAGCGCTGTGTGGGGTTTAAAACGGAAGCGAGTTCCAAGTTTAATGGTCCTTGTTAAAAAGTTAGTCCAGTAGTATAGAGTCCAGGTGTGGAAATAAGTGGGGAGTGGTGTCCTCAGAGCCTACGCGTTTCGGATGCTTCTGCGTCCTTAGTCTTGGCTGTAGTGTACCACCATCTATTCCACTCAAGAAACCTCCTCCTCCAGTTCAGGTAGAAGGAGATATGGAATTTGAAGTTCAAAGGATTGTGGATTCCAGAAGGTTCAGGGGTACACTCCAGTACTTGGTGCACTGGAAGGGGTATGGGCCAGAAGAACTAACTTGGGTTCCTGCGTATTCAGTCCATGCTTATCATTTAGTTAAAGTTTTTCATTTGAAGTTTCCTTTGAAACCTAGTCTGAGGTTTAAGGTTGCGGAGGCTCATCGTAGAAAGGGGGTACTGTTAGGAAATGTCCGTCACTTTAAGGTTGTCATGACTACTTGCCAAGCTTCTGGGTGGCCCTGGTGTTTGGTGCAGAGCCAATCTTATTTCTCTGCCTGCGTCCTATTAGGGCCATGGGTGGAGTGTTTGAATCTGGTCAGTTTTCTCATTGTTTCTTGTGATTTCTTATGTTTACATGTGTCTGATCAAGCACCTAGTTATACCCTGTATCACCTTGACTGTTTGGACTCTTTGAACTGGACCTCGGCTTTGTCTTTGGATTTTCCCACTGCTGACTGATTTGGATATTTTGCTCTCGGCTGGTTTTGACCTCTGCAAGTCCTGGTACTCTTCTGTTTTGTGATTTGGACTTTTAGTATCTCCTGGTTGTGAACCCTGCTTGCTGATTACCCCTCTGGCTTGTCTGGTTATCCATGCTGGTATTGCCTGCATTGCACCTCCTGTCCAACACCGTATTCTGTAAAAGCAACCTTGGTTCTGTGCAGCCAAATCCAATATGCCTTGCGGTGGGTGATGGTGAAGACAAAAGAGTAGCCTTCGACTCTGCTGACCAGAGTGGTGACGGACTTGATGTAGCTGATTTACCTGCACTTTTGATCCAGACAGTCTCCAGCTGCCTTTGGGGAATTGCTTGTATAGCAAATCCAAAAACTTGCACTCTACAGAATTGCTCAAGTAGTGATTTCTTGACACACGACCAGGGGCGTAACTAGGAAAGACTGGGCCCCATAGCAAACTTTTGACTGGGGCCCCCCTCCCCTGGGTGTCACACAACCCCCCCCCCCCCCCTTGTAGATAGTGCCTTTTTTACAGCTCCCCCCTGTAGATAACGCCATACAGCCCCCCCTCTGTAGATAGCGCCATACATCCCCCTGTAGAGAACGCCATACAGCCCCCCTGTAGAGAACGCCATACAGCCCCCCCCCCTGTAGAGAACGCCATACAGCCCCCCCTGTAGAGAACGCCATACAGCTCCCCCCCTGTAGGGAACGCCATACAGCCACCCCCCCCCCCCTGTAGGGAACGCCATACAGCGTTCCCCCCCCCTGTAGGGAACGCCATACAGCGTTCCCCCCCCCCCTGTAGGGAACGCCATACAGCGTCCCCCCTCCCAAAAAAATGCGACCTACAGTGTGTCCTACAAAAGACATGTATCCCCTCTCCATAGGATAGGGGATACATGAGTGATCGCTGGCAGCGATAGGGAGAACGGGGGACTGAAAGTCCCCTGAACTTCTCCATGACAAACCTCTGACTTCCGTCAAACCTCTAACTATCCCCTATACATGTCTTTTGCTCTATTTTGCGCCTTTAGGACCAGACACCGTTTAGCTAATTTTTAGCACGTGTTAGTTTAATGGCTATAACTTTTTTATTTGTTGGGCTAACGACGTGATTTTTGCGACGTTTTTTCCATAGACAATGCAGGTTTAATTTTTTATCGTTTTTATACGCACCTTTTTTGCTATTTTAGAATTTTTATTCATAAAGTTTGAAAATAATAGTAAAAAAGTAAGCTTTTTTTACATTTCAGCTATTTTTTTTTTGGTAATAACATAGTCTTACCCTAAAATAGACCTTTTATTTGTGATCGTCATTGTCTACCGTAAATTTTAATATATTACATGTCTATATTAGAGTAATTGGGTCAGCGCTAGCATTACAAAAATGATTGGCGGGGGGAACGGTATTTTTTTGGGGGGGTATTTTATGTGTATTTATTATTTACATTTTTTTTGCACTTTACTTTATTCTTTTTTTATTACTATGGTCTGTTCCTCAAAGGTCAAAGAAGACCTTTGGGGAACTTTATATATTTTTTTTCTTTATTTTACACCAGGCTTTTCCCCTGTAACTGGAGCTGCACAGCAGGGAGATCAGCCCTCTCATAGTGACGATTGTCACTAATAGGGCTGTGCTGGGTCTAGTAAGACCCAGCAACAGTCTGCCACTAACGGCACCCGGCGATCATGTGACCAGTCACATGATCACCGGGAGGAATAGAGGCAGCGCCGCTACTGCTGTCTCTATTCCTGTACACAGCGCGCATTCAGCGCTGTGTACAAGTGATCAGAGAAGACAGAAGCAGCGAAAGCGGCTTCTATCCTCTCCTCAGGGTCCCCGGCAGTCACTGACAGCCGGAGACCCGACATTCAGCTGCCCGATCGCGCGGGCAGCAAGTTAAAACCCGAGCCGTAGAAAGTCTATGGCTCGGGTTTTAAGGACCCTGACCGCTGGCCGTTAAAATACAGCCAGCGGTCGGGAACCAGTTAATGGCAGAGCGGGGAGATACCTCCCTGCTCTGCCGTAGTGTTCAGTGGCGTCCCGCTGTAGCAGCCATAGCGGCTCCTAGCGGAGCCTCCGGCCATGGTGGGGGCCCGTGCCGGCGGGCGACACGGGCCCCCTCATGCCGCGGGCCCCGTAGCAGCCGCTACTGCTGCTACGGCGGTAGTTACGCCACTGCACACGACATACTATATAAAACAGAAACAAGCTTTGGTCCAAGTCTCACCTAGGTACTGTGTTATTGGAATTTGCAAAAATTGTCTAAGCTGTGTGAAAAATTTGGCACACACTAGTTTAAATACTTTCCATATTCCTATTATACTAGTGAAACACACGGAGAAGGGGTGCTGCAGGCTCAAACACTTATGTACCTGGATCGTACAGCAGAGAGGGCTAGATCATTGGTCAGTATGGCCTGGGAAGGAGATTCAGCCTGGACAGTAAGAAGATGTGCAGAGCTGTTCCTGTTCAGGTATGTGTGAGCAGGGCTGCATCACACAGAGGGATACAGGCTGCTACAAGAGCTACTTTGCAGAGATAGAACAGGCCTGTGAAAGAAGCTGAGTGGCATCACCAGGGCAGAGATTGCCTGATCTGGGAGGCCTCAATGAAGATCACAAGCAGCATCAGTAACTGCAGAAAATGAAGATGGAGCCCGAACTACTTTGCGGCATCCAGGCTAAAGAGAAAGGGCACCTGGTTTATGGAGCAGCCAACATAGAGGGAAATACATACATCAGCTATAACAGAATCTGTTCCAAACCTTTGCCATACAGATGGACTGCTCCAGTAAGCCGGGCTATAACCTGGTGCTGTCAATAACATAAAGACTGCTTAAGCACCCATTTTGAAGTTAACCCCTTCCCGCTATTGGGCGTGACTGTACGTTCATATTGAGGCTAACTTGCCGCTAATGTTGGCTGTAATATACAGCTGAAACCCCCTTGCAACGGCGTCAAACACAGTTACCTCACATCGCCGTTGTTTAACTCCTTAAATGCGGTGGTCAATAGCAACCGCCAAATTTAAGTGGTTGACAGAGGGACGGGGTTCCCTCTGTCCTGCAACGGCCCCCTGTGAGCGATTGCGGGGTGTCGCTGGTGGCTGTGGCAACCAGGAAGCCTAGCATTGGTTTCCTGGTCAGCCATATATACGGAAGCCTGACAGTTACAATACATTGAAAAATGACAGTTACAATACACTGCACTACATAAGTAGTGCAGTTGATTGTACAGGGGATCAGAGGATCCGGCCTTCAAGTCCACAAGTAAGTGTGAAAAAAAAAGTAAAAAAAGTTCATTTTATTTTTAGAAAAATAAGTAAATAAAAGTTTTAAGTAATAAACACAATAATCACTGTTTCCCTGATCAAAGCATTTATAATTGGAAAAAAAATGGAAAAAAGTATACATAATAGTTATCATCGCATTTGGAATGGCCTGAACTATAAAAATATCATGTTATTTTTACCGCAAGGTAAACACAGTAAAAAAGACAAAACAAAAACTATGACAGATTTTATTTTTTGGGTTACCTTGTCCAAAAAAAATGGAATAAAAAGTGATCAAAAGGTCACAAGTACCCGAACATGGTATCAATAAAAACTACAGTTCGTCACACAAAAAACAAGCCCTCCCACAGCGATATCAACTGAAAAACAAAAAAGTTATGACTCTCAGAATATGGCGATACTAAAACATTATTCTTTTAGAAAAGTGTATTTTTATTGTGAGAAAGTAGTATTACTGTACTCTGGAGAACCGGTTTAACAATTTATGGGGTGTGTGTCTCCAAGTGGCACAAGCTGTTTACAACATCTTGGGCACGGAAATGGCACATCTGTGGAAAAATTACAATTTTCAATCTGTAACATCTATTCTGTACTAATTTCTGCAAAACACTTGCGGTGTCAAAATGCTTGCAATACCTCAAGATAAATTCCTGTCATTTCCAAAATGGGGTAATTTTTTGAGGGTTTCCACTGTACTAGTAGTTTACCTCAATGCAACACGGTGTCCGAATACTAAACTTGTAAAATCTCCACTCCAAAAACCAAATTGTACTACTTCCTTTTAGAGCCTTGCTGTGTATCCAAATAGCAGTTTACGACCACATATGGGGTACTTCCTTACTCTTGAGAAATTGAGTAACCAATTTTGGGGTGTTATTTCTCCTGTATTCCTTTTAAAAATGTAAAATGTTGACCTAAAAATACATATTGTTGGAAAAAAATGTTGATTTAAATTTTCACGGCCCAATTCTAATAAAATCTATAAGGCACCTGTGGGGTCAAAATGCTCACTACACCCCTAATTCCTTGAGGGCTAAAGTCTCAAATAGGGTCACATCTGGAGAACTTTTACGGTACTGGTACCTCAGGAAGCTCTGCAAATGTGACATGGCTCACAAAAAGCAATTCAGCAAAGTATGCCAAATGGTGCTCCTTCACTTCTGAGCCCTGCCGTGTGTCCAAACAGCAGTTTGCGATCACATATGCTGGATACCTGTACTCGGGAGAAAATGCTTTGCAAACAGGCTTTTCTCCTATAGTCCTTGTGAAAATACAAAAATTTGAGCAAGAACTGCATCTTATTGGAAGAAAATTGTTGTTTCCCTACTCTGAAGAAGTTACTTTACAAATGTTGGGGTGCATTTTCGCCTTTATTTGTTGAGAAAATGAAAAATGTTGAGCTAAAGTCTATGTCTAATTGGAAACTATGGAACACCTGTATGGTCAGAATGCTCACTACAACCCTAGATGAATTCCTTGTGGGATGTAGTTTCCAAAATGGTGTATTTTTGAGGTATTTCCTTTGTTTTGACACCACAAGACCTCTTCTCATCTGACAAGGTGCCTAAAATATGATCTAATAAAAAGGAGGCCCCAAAATCGACTAGGTGCTCCTTCACTTCTAAGGCCTGTGTTTCATTCCATTAGCAAACTAGAGCAACTTGTGGGATATTGGTAATAAATGTTGTGTTGTGTTTTTCTGGTAACACTTTCTGTGTTACAGAAAAAAATTGAATAAAATTTTATTTTCTGCCAAAAAAATGAAATTTCAAAATTTCACCTCCACATTGCTTCAATTCCTATAAAATGCCTAAAGGGTTAAGAAACTTTATAAATGCTGTTTTGAATACTTTGAGGGTGCAGTTTTTAAAATGGGGTAATTTATTGGGGTTTCCTAAAATATAGGTCCCTCAAAGCTACTTTAGAAATGAACTGGACCCTATAAAAATAAGCTTTTGAAGTTTTCTTGAAAAAGTTCGAAATTGCTGCTAAACTTATAAGCCTTGTAACATACTAAAAAAATAAAAGGATTTTTAAAAAATGAGCTAACATAAAGTAGACATATGGTAAATGTTAATTAGTAACTATTTTATGTGGTATTACTATCTGTCTCCCAGGCTGCCCCAGCATGAGTTTGACACTCCTGACGAAGGTTGCGAAACGCGCGTCGAGGTGCTTGGTGTCCAGGTGTCTAAACCTATTACTTATCATGTCCTCCACTGGTATGTTGAACTATAAGTAATTACTTATGGTTACCTTCCTTGAACAAAATAGTTTTCACCATATTTAAGTAGTATCACGAGTACTATCATGTGATTAGAGGGACTTTGTTAGTGAAGTGATATCTAATAATAGTCATACTATTATGTCTGCTACCATATGAATACATATGTCATACAGTCTCCATTCTAACTAAGTGTGCATGGTGTATTGTGTGAGGATTTACTAATATTCATGATCTAGGATCTACCATACTATATTATAAGACACCTGGCTTATTTGAAATTATATTTTATATGTCTATAGTATATACTTGGGAGGGGGGTTATTTTTGTATTGTTTGTATTTATGTGTAATAAACTATAAATTAATAAAACAAAAATATATATTGATAAAACAAATTGTATGATATCAAGATTTTTCTTTTTGGTTTAATGAGTTTGACTTTACAGAGAAATAGATACCTCAAACTATAAAATCATACCAAATTGTCAAATAAACACACTTTACTCACTTTCACACACTGTACTAGTTTGTATGTTGCATTCTTCCAAGTAAAGAAAGAGTTAACTGCAATCACTGTCTCAGCTATTTTGTCACCCGTCCTTTTGCTCCTTATATTAGCTGTGAAGGTGAATAGTTTAATAAAACTGCCTCTAATGTTAGAAAAAGGTCCAAGCTGGAAATATTGTTCAGGATTGAACATTGTGATCTACATATATTCAGAGGTAGCATGGCTGAATTTACAATTTATTTATTTATTTTGTGCACCAGATTAATAACTAAATGAGTTTAGAATGTACCTTGTCTGCATGGAATGGAAAATACATCCATATCACATATAGCAATATATAAGAAATGGATGTATGGAATATATGGATTAGACTGCAATGAGCCCACTAAATCTAAAGCCCCACCACTTAACTCATCCAGACCATACCCCTTTTTTCCATTCTCAATAAATACACAACACAATATGTTTTATATGTGGCGTCAACCACAGCTTTTATTAACTTTTCTGGTACATGGACACATAAACAGCATTAGTATCATACGCTCAGCAACCGATTCCCAACCAGCATGTTAGGCACTGTGCAGCCTCCATTGCAGATTCTGTCTGTAAGGCCTTATTCTCACGAACGTGTGCGTTTTGGACGCGCAAAAAAAGCTGCGTTTTTTGCGCGTTGCAGTTGCATGTGTCATCAGTATGTGCTGCGTGGCTGCGTGATTTTCACGCATATGCCATGCTTATGATACGCGATTTTGACGTTTAGAAAAATAAATGAAGGAAGTGCTTTTATTTTTTCCTTCATTTATTTATCTACTATTGCGCGAATCACGCATGTCACTCGGAAGTGCTTCCGTGTGCTGTGCGCGATTTTCACACACCCATTGACTTCACTCGCGTATCACGGACATAATGCACGTTTGTGTGAATAAGGCCTTAAAAAGACAGACACCCCATTGGACCCCGACTTACCCCCACAATAAAGTCAATGGGGTTCGTCAGTGGTTAGTAGTATCGGTTGTACAGTGGATCTGCTAGAGCGCTACAGCATTCTGGAATTATTACTATTAACTTCTTAGGTGATTTAAGACCTAAGGCCCATTACAAAAAGGACACATGAGTAAGCCATATCGTACTTTAGACAAATCACAGCATGATATTTGTGACTGTACCTGTTTCAAGTTCCATGGAAAACAAAAACTTAGGCCCCATGCACACGACAGTGCTTTTGCGGCCGCAATTCCCCCGAAAATCCACGGGAGAATTGCGGCCCCATTCATTTCTATAGGGCCATGCACACGACCGTAGTTTTTACGGTCCATGCATGGCCCGGGAGCCCGCACCGCAGAAAGAACGGACCTGTCTTATTACGGCCGTCTTCTGCGGTCCGGGCTCATTGAAAATAATGGCCGCGGCCATGTGCATGTCCCGTGATTTGCGGGCGGCTCGCGGCTGACAGTCCGCAGCCGGCCGACCCGAAAATCCCGGCCGTTTCACATGGCTATGATCGTGTGCATGAGGCCTTAGTATGGATGCAAATATGTTTGTGTAAGAATTTATTAAATAGACACCTGGATAAACTTGATAAGTCCTTATCACAAATCTAGTATATTAGTTTAACATATATAAAAATCAGGTTTAACATCACAACTGACCTTTAATGTCTTCCATCAGAGGATACTGTATATAAAAAAAGTTCGATTTTTACCTGTCTAATCCTTTGTTTACCTCAAAATAAGCTGTGCCAGAGGTGTATAACAGCTTAATATTTCCTTGTTTCCACAACATGGATTATATAATAGACCTTTAAGGCCGGGTTCCCACATAGCATAAACTCTGCAGAATTTCCGCAACGGATTTCTGTGTGAGAAATTCCGCAGCATTTACAGTAGCAGCAGAGTGGATGAGATTTAGAAAGTCTCATGTCCACGCTGCGGAGAAAAACGCAGTGTAAACATTAATAAATTGACCTGCGGTGCGGAATTTAATTACGCAGCCTGTCAATTTATGCTGGATTTTTGTTGATTTTCTGTTGCAAGTTTTCCCCCATTGAATTCAATGGGGATGCAAAACCCGCAACAGAAAGCCAAGTGTTGCGACGTAATTGCAAAAATCCCAACTCCGTAAAAAAATAAATATCATACTTACCCAGAACGCTCTCCTTCTTCCTGCAGTCCGGCCTCCTGGGATGACGTTTCATTCCATGTCACCACTGCAGCTAATCACAGGCTGCAGCGTCACATTGCCTGCAATGTCATTGTAGGAGGCCAGATCGGACGTCAAAGGAGGGGGTAAGTATAAACGCTTTTTTATGCAGTGGAAATTTCATCTGAAAAACCGCACCACAATGTGGTGTGATTTTTTGGACAGGAGGTGCTTTGGGTTCCAGGTCGGATAGGCTGCGTGATTTTTACGCAGCGTATCCGACATGTGGGAACCCGGTCTAAAGACAAAGTAAACCTTTGTAGCCTTTTTTATTTATTTATTTAATTAATGTGTGTGTTTTGTTTTTATAAAACATTTTCTAATTGACATTTATTATGTTTGTTTTAGTACTGCAGCTTCTATGTATACACTGTTTACAGTGGCGTTATGCAGCTTCTATATATAGTGGATATATAGAAGCTGCAGCGTAAAAAACTAAAATAAGCAACATTTGTAATAAATATCTAGAAAGAAAATGTTTATAAACACTAAAAACATGCATTAACCCCCTTCCCTCTTAAGCCAATTTTGACCTTCCTGACAGAGCCTCATTTTTCAAATCTGACATGTTTCACTTTATGAGGTAATAACGTCGAAATGCTTTTACCTATTCAAGTGATTCTGAGATTGTTTTCTCGTGACACATTGGACTTTATGTTACTGGCAAAATTTGCTCGATACATTCAGTATCTAATTGTAAAAAACACCAAAATTTTGCGCAAAATTAGCATTTTTCTCAA
The DNA here is from genome assembly GCF_050947455.1 of Rhinoderma darwinii. Lineage (NCBI taxonomy): Eukaryota > Metazoa > Chordata > Amphibia > Anura > Rhinodermatidae > Rhinoderma > Rhinoderma darwinii. The sequence goes on from NC_134688.1 coordinate 258,284,803, forward strand.
CTTAATTGTACCTGCTTGTAAGACTTGTTGCTAACTAACATCCCCCATACGTCTACTGTAGATTGGCATAGTCTTTTGAACATCTTTTTATTTTTCTAGGACATTACAAGGCTTTGAACTTTTCAGCAATTTCTCACATTTTCAAGAAAATTTCAAAAGGTTATTTTTACAGGGGCCAGTTCAGTTGTGAAGTGGCTTTGAGGGCCTTATATATTAGAAACCCCCAAAATGTCACCCCATTTTAAAAACTTCAACCCTCAAAGTATTCAAAACAGCATTTAGAAAATTCCAAAAACCCTTCAAACTTTTCGCAGGAATTAAAGCAAAGTAGAGGTGAAATTTACAAATGTCATATTTTTTTGCAGAAATATATTTTTAATCCAATTTTCTTTATAACAGAAAGTTTTACCAGAGAAATGCAACTCAATATTTATTGCCCAGGTATACCCCCCCACAAGTGAACCCATTTTGGAAACTACACCCATTGAGGAAATTATCTAGGGATATAGTGAGCGTTTTGACCGCACAGGTTTTTTGCAGAAATTATTGGAAATAGGCCCTGAAAATAAAAATCTCAATTTTTTTCAAAGAAAATGTAGGTTTAGCTAATTTTTTCTTATTTCCTCAAGGACTGAAGGAGAAAAAGCACAGCAAAATTTGTAAAGAAATTTCTGCCAAGTAAAACAATACCCCACACGTGGTCATAAATGGCTGTTTGGACACACGACAGGGCTTAGAATGGAGAGAGCGCTATTTGGCTTTTGGAGATCAAATTTAGCAGGAATGGTTTGCGGAGGCCATGTCGCATTTGCAAAGCCCCTAAGGGGACAAAACAATGAAAACACCCAAAAAGTGACTCCATTTAGGAAACTACACCCCTTGAGGAATTAATCTAGGGGTGTAGTAAGCATTTTGACGCCATAGATGTTTCATAGAACTTATTAGAATTGGGCAGTGAAAATAAAAACAATCCTTTTTCTTTAATAAGACGTAGCTTTAGCGCAAAATTCGTAATTTTCTCAACAAATAAAGGAAAAAAAGAAACCCAACATTTGTAAAGCTATTTCTCCTGAGTACGGCAATACCCCATATGTGGTCATAAACTGCTGTTTAGGCACACAGCAGGGCTCAGAAGGGAAGGAGCGCCATTTGGAGTGCAGATTTTGCTGGATTGGTTTCTGGGCGCCTCTGGGACCAAAACAGTGGAAACCCCCCAGAAGTGACCCCATTTTGGAAACTACACCCCTCAATGCATTTACCTAGTCGTGTAGTAAGCATGTTAACCCTGCAGGTGTTTTGTAGAAATTAGTGTGCACTCGATGTTGCAGAGTGAAAATGGGATTTTTTTCCATATATATGCCAATATGTGGTGCCCAGCTTGTGCCACCATAACAAGACAGCTCTCTAATTATTATGCAGTGTTTCCCGGTTTCAGAAAAACCATACATGTGGCCCTAATCTTTTGCCTGGACATTCGACCAAGCTCAGGAGTGAAAGAGTACCTTGCGAAATTGAGGCCTAATTTGGCGATTTATAAAGTATTGGTTCACAACTGCAGAGGCTCAGATGTGAAATAGATAAAAGAAACCCCTGAGAAGTGACCCCATTTGGAAACTACACCCCTCAAGGCATTTATTAAGGGGTGTAGTGAGCCTTTCCATCCCACAGGTCTTTTCCATAAATGAATACGCTGCGGATGGTGCAAATTAAAAATTAATATTTTTCCCTAGATATGCCATTTCAGTGGCAAATATGTCATGCCCAGCTTATGCCACTGGAGACACACACCCCAAAAATTGTTAAAAGGGTTCTCCCGGGTATTAAGATGCCATATATGTGGAAGGAAACTGCTGTTTGGGCACACTGTAGCGTTCAGAGCAGAGGGAGCCCCATTTGGCTTTTGGAGAGGGGATTTTGCTTGGTAGTAGATTTGTTTGAGTATTGCTGGTGTTTCCATTTATAATGTGGGGGCACATGTAAGCTGGGCAGAGTACATCAGGGGCATAGTCAGGTGGTATAATAATGGAGTAAAAAAACAATAAAATGATCCATAGATGTGTGTTACGCTGTGAAGCAATCCTTTCTGCACAGGCCGGTGTCGCACTGATATATGGCGTCCTTTCTTATGCCCCTTTTGGTCCACACTCCGCACCTTTGCAATTTAGGGAACTTTGCTGGGAAGTGTTGTCCTGGTATAATACGGGCACCGACGCTTCCAGCGGATATGTTTGAGCCCTCCCCTTCCTGGTTCCCTAGTTTTAGGTCCTTGATAAATCGCCTCTTGAAACAGAAGAAATGTTCCCCTCGGGCCGGCACAACTGCATATTTTTTATTTCCTGACTTATTGGAGCCATAACTAATTTTATTTTTTAATAGACGTAGTGGTATGAGGGCTTTTTTTTGGGGGATGAGCTGTAGTTATTATTGGTACCATTTTGGGGTAAATGCGACTTTTTGATCAACTTTTATCCTATTTTTTGGGAGGTCAGGTAAACAAAAAAACGCAATTCTGGCATACTTTTTTTGTACAGCGTTCACCATGCGTTATAAATTACATATTAACTTTATTCTGCGGGTCAGTACGATTTCGGCGATACCTAATTTATAGAACTTTTTTATGTTTTACAACTTTTTTCACAATAAAATTACTTTTGTAAAAAGAATGTATTTTCTCTGTCGCCAAGTTGTGAGAACCATAACTTTTTAATTTTTTTGTTGACGGAGCTGTATGATGGCTTGTTTTTTGCGAGACGAGCTATAGTTTTTATAGGTACAATTTTTGGATACGTGCGACTTTTTGATCACTTTTTATTCCAATATTTGTAGGGCAAAGTGACCAAAAAACAGAAACTCTGGTATAGTTTTTTACGGGTTTTTTTTTACGCTGTTCACCGCGTGCAATAAATAATATTATATTTTGATACCTCAGGTCGTTACAGACTTGATAAGAGAAAAAGGGCGATTGGGTTTTATTTTATTAGTTGAAACTTTTATTGTTTTCAAACTTTTATTTTTTTCACTTTTTTTAACACTTTTTTAGACTTTTTTTACACTTTTTTTCAAGTCCCACTAGAAGACTTGAAGGTCCAACTGTCTGGTGGTTTTTTTCCTAATACATTGCACTACCTACGTAGTGCAATTTATTAGATCTGTCAGTTATTCACTGACAGCAAGCTGATTAGGCTTCGCCTTCCCGCAGTGCCTAATCGGCTTCTGTAATGGCAGAGCAGGAGGCCATTGTGTTTCCTGTTGCCATAGCAGCAGTCGCCAGTCCTGATTGCCTGTCAGGGCTGGCGATCTGCTAGCAACCGCTAAGATGCAGCAATCGCTTTGTATTGCTGCATCAAAGGGGTTAATGGCAGGGATCGGAGCTAGCTCCGGTTCCTGCCATTACAGCTGGATGTCAACTGTAACATACAGCTGACTTCCACCGCTGATGACCTCGGATCAGCTCCTGAGCCTGCGCCATCTTGCCGGCGGCTACGGAAGCCGATCAGGCTCTGCCGCCGGGGTGGATCTTGACTGGTTTCCGTGCTAGGCAGACCAGGAGGCCAGTATTAGGCCTCCGGTTGCCATTGCAGCCACAGGAGCCCCGGCAATTTCATTGCTGGGGTTCCGATGAGCAGCAAACACCTTAAGTGCAGCGATCGCGTTTGAGCACTGCACTTAAGGGGTTAATGGTGGGGATCTAAGCTAATTTCGGTCCCCGCCATTACAGCCGGATGTCAGCTGTAAGATACCACTGAGATCCGGCGATGATGGCACTGGTTCAGCTTCTGAGCCAGTGCCAAACATTTGGCGTATGGATACAGCAATTTGCGGGAAGTCATGGCTTTCCATGGCGTACCCATACGGCAAATGTCGGGAAGGGGTTAAATAAAAAAAAAGGCTTCAATGTTTTACATAGCATTTAAGATAATCTATACAGTATATATTATGCTAATTGTATCTACTATATATTTTTGTAAATAGATCGCAATTGATATATGATGTATTTATTTATTCATTTTATACAGGTGTTATATTCAGTGACAAAAGTAAAAAAACTAGAGACCCCATTATTCTACAGAAGTATCGCTAACTCTTAGGCCACAAGGCTATATTGATTTGCCAATGCAAGAAACTAATCTTTGTCAAGAAGGATCAGAGCAGCAATCAAGCATTTTGTCAATTTTGACAATTTACTACTAAATGGCCTGACCAGTATTCATGATAAGGCTGGATTCACAGAAGCATATTCAGTCCGTAAAGGCCGGAACGTATTTCGGCCGCAGGTCCCGGACCGAACACACTGCAGGGAGCCGGGCTCCTAGCATCATAGTTATGTACGACGCTAGGAGTCCCTGCCTCGCTGCGGGACAACTGTCCCGTACTGTAATCATGCTTTCAGTACGTGACAGTAGTTAAACGGAGAGGCAGGGATTCCTAGCGTCGTACATAACTATGATGCTAGGAGCCCGGCTCCCTGCAGTGTGTTCGGTCCAGGACTTGCGGCCGAAATACGTTCCATCCTTTACGGACCGAACATGCTCGTGTGAATCCAGCCTAAGTGTGCAACCCCTTTAAATAAGTCGGTATACCCGCAGTTCTATCCACAGATAACACAATTGTAATGTCAAATGACAAACTCAGCTCTGCATACTCTAAATAAACATAATATGTGGACTGTAGGCATTATATATACTGTTCTAGTTGAATAACTATTAGCTCCCATAAACCGTTTTGTCTTTTAAAATATACCATAGGTCAATAAAAATTCAGGAACAAGGGGATGGTAAGACAGAAACCAAGATTTTGTCAGTGTGATTTGTCGGTCCTTCTGTGTTAAACAATTGCAAGGCTACAAAGTGTCCCCACTTGAGTTGTTAAGGAGACGAAGAGAACACAGCTGGCATAGACTGTTGTCTGTAGAAAAAAGAACATGACTAAAGCCATCTAGAGGAAAAACATGAGTCATTTTATATATGAATCTCCGTTTTATTGCCGTGGCTCTGGCAGATGATGTTAATTGTCCACCAATCCAAGGGAACCACTAAGATTTAACTTCATATTATGCCTCCATAAAGAAAGGTGCCCCTAAGCACACGTGGGAGTGAGTAGACATCTCTTTGCAAGAGAGAAGGCTTTAAATAGGAATATTTAATGAGTGTTAATGAACTGCAGCATGAGTCCTTGCAGATGGACGAGTCTTTACTATAATATTCATATAGAATGGAGACGTCTGCAACTCAAATAGGAAAATTATAAGAATTAGATAATTCTTTTAAGTAAGAAACTAAGTGAGAAAATTTTTAAAAAAAGCAACAAAAAAAGGAAAATGGGACGAAACAAAATAGAGACAATAAACATAAAGAGTGCGTTCACACAAAGCATAAACACTGTAGCATTTCCATCCTGATTTTCTATGCGGAAATTCCGCCTCTTTTTAAAGTAGCAGCAAAGTGAATGCGATTAGAATGGAAAAAACAGCAGAAAACTGGTACGAAAATTGACCTACGGTGTGGATTCTCAATCTGCAGCATGTCGATTTCTATTGCGAAAATGCTGCAGAATTTTCACACGGAAAATCAGCTCAGAAATTCTGCAATGTTTGCACTGTGTGTGAACTTACCCGAAAGGAGAAAGAAATAACAACTACTACTCCCATAACATAACTTGGTATTTAGAGATGAGCAAACTTATGAAAAGTTCGGTTCGGCAGGTTCGCCGAATTTCATGAAAACGTTCGATTCTGACCGAACCTGTAATACAAGAAAGCTAAAAATCGTGTATAACACGGTTTAAAAGCCCTAGAAGCCCTGTATAACACTCTTAGGTCACCCATGAGTGTATCCAAGTACTTTTGAGCTGTCTTTAAGGCAAAGTTAGTGTCAAAGTTACGCCAACATGTATAGCTATAGGAAAACGGATGGGACACGGTGATAACTAACAGAAACCACTGCACTTGTGCATGTTGTATGCTTAATGCATTGTTAAAAAGGTAAAAAAATTAACCATTTTTGGCGGCAGATGCCTGCTAGGGTTCATACATATAAGGTGGTAAAAGAAGAAGCAATGGCTTTTGACAAGCCCTCAAAAAATGTACCCTTTATGGTGGCAGATGCCTGCCGGGGTTCATCCATACATGGATGTAAAAGCAACAAGCAATAGCTTTTGAGTGCAAGCCCTCCAAAAATTTACCCTTTTTATTGGCAGATGCCTGCCGGGGTTCATCCATACATGGATGTAAAAGCAACAAGCAATAGCTTTTGAGTGCAAGCCCTCCAAAAATTGACCCATTTTCTTGGCAGATGCGGCTTGCTCTCTGAGGAGTGAGGAGGTGCTTTGGTTTTGGGTGTGTTTTTTTTTTGTATATACCTTCCCAGGGACTCTGCTTTATTACCTGCCCAGGTTTGTTACATCTGTCTGGGCTTGCAGAGTGCCCTGAGGGGGGCTCCATCCGGAGATGGAGTCCCGGTCCTCCACCCTCCGGAGTAGGCCGGTGGGGGGTGGAGGGACATCCCAGCCGGCTGGGAAAGTGGAGCCAGCCCTGGGGGAGAGAAGGTCATCTCGGGGCTGCAGCAATGTGGCCTCGTCGCCCCCCAGGGCTGGGGCATCGCAGCATGCTGCAAAGAGAGCAGAGGCGATGGAGCACTCTCCAGGAGAGGGACCAGCAAGATCGGGCCCGGAAGACCGTGGCTGCAGGGACCCCGCGGAGTGGGGGTCACTGAGGCCGGGAGAGGAGGCTACCACTTTTGGCTCCCGCCTGGTGGCCCACCTCGAGGAGTATAAAGACCTGGGTAGGTCCCTGCAGCGCCTCCGTGGAGAGCTAGCGGTAGCCCGGCAGAGGGCAGCGAAATCCTCTGGCGGCAGGAGAGCCAAGTTTTCGGCGCAGGTCCGCTCCCTGCTCCGGGAGGTGAAGGAAGTGGAGGAGAGGAGAGCGACCATCCTAAAAGGAGGAGGCGTTTTCGCTGAAAAGTTAAAAAATGAGGACCGTTTTACGGAAATGGCGGTTAGAGGAAGCGGTCAAGGAACCTCGGCAGCAAGCATGGAAGCTGCCATGGAGGAAACCCCTGTCGAGCCGGTGCCCGTCCCAGCACGGGAGGAGTCGGACGCAGAGGCGCCGCGCGAGTCGGGGGATTTAACGGCAAGGACTATTTCACCGAATATGGTACGTTTACCTGGGAGCAGCTCCGGGTCAGAGGAGGAGCACCCCCCCGGTCTACTGACACAGATCTGCGACCAGGAATCCCCTGTGTTGCTGGAGGGGTTCAGTTTCGGCTAGAAGCTGCCCCCAGAGGAAGAGGAAAAAAGTGCAGCAGCAGAGAAACGGAGGAAGAAAAAGATGCGGCAGAAGATGAGAGAGGAGAGGCGGCTGAAAGAGGTGAGACTCGTGTATGTCCATGGGTCTCCCCTGCACTCCGGGTCACAAGAGATTCTGGTTCGGAGTGCAGAACCCGCAAACCCCCCAGCCCCGGCTCCTGCAGTGGGGTCGGGGCGGGAAAGCGGGAAGATCGCAGCGAGGACGGGCAAAATGGCGCCGGACGGCGCTCGCTGTGAAGTGGGCGGCACTGGCGGCCAGAGCGCAGCAGGGGGCGTGGTCCCAGAGCAGGCTGACGGCGAGCCCCGGAGACCGGTGCTTGGCGTGAGCCGAGTATCGGAGGAGGGGGCGGACCGGAAGTCAGTGGCGGCGCGGTCCCGTGGATCGGGTGCCTGTAATGTGGCCGGTCCTGTCACACCGCGACCGGTCAGCGTAATAGGTCTGCAGGCACCCGATGCCTCGGATAAGGGCGGAGCCAAAGTCTCTGGCAGAGGCGGAGCCAGTCACTCCGGAGTGGAGGAGGGGAGTGGCTTGGCAAATGTAAATCCAGAGTTGCTGCTGAAAAGCAGCTCAGAAATTAAAGTGACAGTACCAGTAAATTAAAAGTGTAAAATAAAAGTTAATGAAGAGCGTAAAATAAAAATTAATGAAGAAGGTAAAGAAAAGAGCAATGATGTAAATAAAGAGGTGATTAATGAAGTATATAGTGATGTAAATAGAGAAGTGTCTTTTCCTGCCCTGGCAAGTGATATGGACACCGATGATGCGGAGGGTTGCTTGGAGGTGCCGCTTATGTCATCTGGCGGCCCCTCCGTAGCTGCACCTGATGATACAGAGGTGGGAGTTGGAGTCAGAGCAGGGAAAGCGAGTGAAAAGAAAAAAAATGTTGAGCCTGGCTTGGCCAAGGGAATGACAGGGTTGCGAGAGAAAGTGTCAGCCGGAAATGTGGGAGGGCCTGGTGCTCCTCTTCCCAGTGCCCCAAGCAGGACTTATGCCGGGGTAGTGGGGGGGGACCACCAGCCCACCCACCCTCGTCCTCCGGCCCTGGGGAAGGTCACTTGCAACAGCGCCTCCTGCAGGCCTTAAGGGAGGGGAAGCAGTCCCTGACTGTAGGGGGTGTGCAGAGGGACCTATCATTCTGGATAGATAGGTACGGGTCGGAGGCCTTCCGAGAGAAAAGAGGAGATCAGTGGTCGCTCCCGACAACCGGGCAGGCTGTGGTCAGGAGGAATGTGGTCCGTCTCCGGTGGCGTGGCAATCAGATCTGTCCCCCCAGGAAAACGGTGGTGGAGCTGCTGCTGGGGATGGGCTTCAGGGCACGTGACATCTTTGCCCTGATACACCCTCATGGCTTAGCTGAGTTCGACATCAGCTTTGTTCAACCATGAGGCCTGGAGGTCTTCTGGGGGAATTATGAGCTGGTGAAGGACGAGCCCGGCTGGCGGGATTTTGCTGCACAAGCGATATCCCGCCAGAATGGTCTCAAGAAGGTGACCGTTCTCACCCGTAACGAGTCACTTTCTTGCATTGACATCATGACCTGGTTAGGTCGTTTTGGAGAGGTGGCGGAGATGCCCAGGAAGAATCTGGATGAGTTTGGCATCTGGTCAGGGGCCTGGACGTTTATGGTTAAACTTAGGCGTCTGGGGCAAACTGTGTCCCACATTCCATCCTCTGCTTTCCTTGGGAGGGATCGCATCCTGGTCTTCTACCAGGGGCAGCCGAGGCTGTGTCACCGGTGTGGCGACCCCTCACACTTGAGCGCAGGCTGCACGGTGCAGAAGTGCGCTCATTGTGGGGGGGTAGGTCATCTGGCCGCATCGTGTGACCAGATTAGGTGTCACCTGTGTGGTGACTTAGGTCACCCATTCAGTAGGTGTCCTCGCTCCGTGGTCAATGTTGTCGCCAAGCCTGCAGGAGAAGAGAGTGGGGTGGCTCCTGTGGATGAGGGGGCATGCAGAGACGGCGGGGCAAAAGGGCAAGTGAAGATATCAAGGAGAGGGCTCCAGCCTTCCTACCATCGAAGGCTGGAGAAAAGGCAAAAGGAGAGGGAGCTGAGGGAAGCCCAGGCAACTGGGCGGACCTCTGGCCTGAACCCGGAGCCTGCCCTGGAGACGGATGCCCTTGGGGACACTGAATTGGATGAGGAGATCAGGAGGATCCAGAGGGAGCAAGCGGCTGAGGACTCTCAATACTCCCAATATGAAAGTGTTGGTGAGGAAGAGAGGGTACAGCCTAAAAAAACACCTGGGACACAGGGCAAGATCTTGAGCGGGCCAAAGTCATCTGGCCATGCCCCGGCCACGGAAGACAACATCTGCACCCCTCTGGTGCTCTCCCCCAACCGCTACCAAGCCCTCATGGATTTTCCAGCTCTTCAGCAAAGTGAAGAGGAGGGTGAGGTAGGGGTCTCAGAGGGCGCCGGACCCCTTCCCCCGAGAGGTACAAAGGCCTCTGGGGCAGGAGTCAACCTGGGGCAGGGGGACGAGGATGGGAGTGTGAGTGAGGGGGGGGAGGTCCGCCAGGAGGGGATGGACTCCACCACCTCCAAAAAACGTGCTAAGAAAGGGAGAGAGTCTGGGGGGTCCTCCTCAGACCATGACAGGGGTGGGAAGAAGAAAGCCATCTAATTTTATCATCCAGGATGGCGGTACCCACACCGTTGACGCTGGCTTCCATTAATGTCGCCAGCATTAAGTCAGATATGGCTAAATTTATGGCCTTTGATTTTCTCAGCCGAGTTGAAGCTGACATTTTGTTTTTGCAAGAGACCAGGCTGGCGCTTTTGGCAGACGTCGTAAAAGCCAGGAGGGATTGGCGACACGGGCCCTCCTACTGGTCTCTTGCGGCCGAGCCATATAGCGGTGTGGCGGTTCTTTTCACTGCACCGGTAAAATACCGACGGATGATAGAATTAGAAATGGGAAGGTGCCTGATTTTAGATGTTCTCATAAAGGGACAAGAATTGCGATTAATCAACATCTATGGTCCCCAAACTAAGTGGGACCGGAAAAGTCTCTTTATGAGGATTAAGCCTTTCCTTTTTTCTAGGCGACAGGTCATCTTTGGAGGGGATTTTAACACTGTCGTTAGACCCCGCGATAGAGGAGGTTCCATAGACAGACTGGCCTACGATAGTATAGCCTTAAATAGCATAGCTAGCGAGGATCGCCTGGTGGATATCCACATCAGGCATACCCCAGGTCACCCCGGGTTCACCTATCAAAGAGGAAGCTGTAGGTCTAGGATAGATAGGTTTTTTTTTGAAGGAGGAAGCCATCTCTTCACCAGTGTCCGTTGTTGAGGTGGAATTCTCCGACCACTGTATGATTTTGTTTTCTCTGAACATTGCAGAATCCCTTCGGATGGGTCGAGGTATATGGAGGCTGAATTCTACTCTCCTGGAAGAAGCGGAAATAAGACAGGCCTTTGAAGATTTTCTCCAGGACCAGGTACCTTTGTTGGATCTAGGTGGCACTAAGTCTGAGTGGTGGGAGTTGTTTAAATATCGGGTGGCAGGATTTTTCCGCCGGCTTTCAGGCCTCAGGTCCATGAGCAGGTACCGCCTGTATCAGGAGCTGAGGAGGAAACTCGAACGTCTGGTCTCGGACGGAGGTAGCCAGGAGGAGATCTCCGGGGTGAAAGCGTTGCTCAAGAGGTGTCAGTATGAAAGGCACGCATCTTTGGTTCTTGAGAGGGATTTCGGGAGGTACCGCTCGCCCGACCCCTACAGGAACTGTAAGATGTCAGTGAGTCGTAAAATAGTGACAGGACTAACAGACAGTACAGGGTCCCTGAGGAGATCCAAGTCAGGGATTCTGGAGGTCGTTAGATCCTTCTACTCTCACCTTTTGGGTAGGCAGGATCCAGACCGGGAGGAGATGTCGGCTTTCCTGGCTGAAACTATCCCTGAGCCGGGAGAGGACTCCTCCCTTAATGTTTTGATGGATCCAATCAAAGAAGAGGAAGTAATGCTGGCGATTGACGGACTAGGTCTGAAAAAATCGCCAGGGCCGGATGGCTTAACATCCGAGTTCTATAAGACCTTTAAAGGAACCCTAGTTCCTCTCTTGACAGCGGTATTTAATGAGTGTCTATCCTCGGGCACTCTGCCAAAGTCAATGAGGAGGTCAGCTTTGATTGTTCTATCAAAGGGTAAGGATTCGACCCGTATTGAGAATTGGCATCCCATAGCGCTCCTCAATACGGACAGAAAGGTTCTCGCAAAGGTGCTGTTTAATCGGTTGGTGAAATTTGCACCCCGGCTTCTTTCGCCGGTCCAGCATTGTTCCGTTCCAGGCCGCAGCACTTTTAGTGCTGTCCTCAGTGTCAGAGAGGCAGTGGAGCGGGGAAATTCTGGCCAGTGGAAGGGGTACGTCCTGTCCTTGGACCAGGCCAAAGCGTTTGACCGAGTGAATCATGAGTATCTATGGTCGGTCCTTCTGAGGTATGGTCTGCCGGGAGGGTTTGTCAATTGGCTCCAGACCTTATACACTGGGGCAGAGACTTTCGCCCTGGTTAACGGTTGGGTTGGAACCCCCTTTGAGGTTGGGTCTGGTGTCCGCCAGGGCTGTCCTCTGAGTCCCCTGCTATATGTGTTTGCGATTGACCCTTTTTTAAGAAGGGTTGACCGTGGACCATTGGCGGGGATCGGGGTCGGCTTGGAAGGGCCGGAAGCCACTTAGGGTGGTTGCATACGCGGATGACGTCTCCATTTTCGTCTTCTCTCAAGGGGAGGCGGAGTGGGTGATGTCAGAAGTGGAATGTTACTCACGGGCATCTGGGTCCAAGGTTAACCGCGACAAGTGCGTGAGTCTCTGGCTGGGAGGAGGAGATCCTAGTTTTGGTCTCCTGGACACCCTTCCAGAGCCTCAGGGGTCTGCAAAGATCTTAGGAGTGGAATTTGGCCCGGGTGATTATCCCAAGAAAAACTGGGATGACAGGCTAAAGTTAGTTGCCCAGAAGGTCGGCCAATGGAAGGGTTGGTCCTTAACCCTTAGAGAAAGGGTTCACTTGGCCAAAGCTTACCTGGTGCCCATGTTGCTCTACCTCGGCAGTGTGTGCATCTTGCCAGAACCTCTCTGGGCTCGGGTCTATAGCCTGTTCTTCCAACTGTTATGGGGGAACAGGCTCAACCTAATTAAGAGAGAAGTTACATATCTACCAAGGAAACTAGGAGGGTTAGGTATGGTTAACCCAGTGGTGTTCCTAGTGAACACCTTTGTTAAGATCAATATGGCAAACCTCTGGCAAGAGAGGGCTCCTTGGTGGATTCTCTCCTACAGGGAGTGGTTTCAGCCCTTCTTCCAGGAATGGGAGAGAGGAGGCCAAGTGAAAGACCTGCGTACACCCCATGGACATCTCCCAGCTTATGCCGCCCTGGTCTTGAAGATGGTACGCCGGTGGGGTCTCGAGGTGTGGGAGATCAGGATCATGCCGAGGAAATTCCTCGACAGAAGGGTTCTGATGTCCCACTTCCAGAAGCCCCTGGCTCTCAAAGACTGCCCAAGTAGTGACCTCAGGGAGGTTTTAAAACTTTTAAATTCAGTGAGGATTCCCCAGAAGTTTTGGGATCTGGCTTGGCGCTGCTTCCACAGGAGACTGTACGTAAGGGGCAATTTGAAGTACAGAAACACTGATGACAGAGGATGTCCTCGGGAGGAGTGTAGCGATACACTAGAGAGTATTGAGCATTTCCTGCTTCATTGCTCCTTTAATGCAGAGGTGTACAAAAGGGTGGGTGCCTCCATCGGCTGGCTCGGCTTAGCCAACCTCTCCTACGCCGGGTGGGCTTATGGGATGTTCGGAGACCTAGGTGGTAGGGACCGTAACACTTCTTTTTTAGTTAGCATAGTGGTTAGGCACTTTACCTGGAACGCACAGTGTTTAGTATCTACGCAGAGCAAAATCCTTCTGGTGGAAGAAGTTGTTGGGAACATCATCGGTGGCCTGGTGAAGGTACGTTCTTTGGAGGTTGATAGACTGGGAGCATCCAAAGCCTCTCGCCTATGGAGGGGGCTTTTCTTTTGGGGTGCCTTAGGGTATTGACCTTCAGGGGGAGGGGGGGCTCATCTGGCTCGTCTGGGGGGAGTCCGCCCTCGCTTAGGCACTAAAAAATTAAGCGATAGGGAAAACAATAGGGAAAGGAGGGCGAGTTTAGGGCTAGATCAAACAAAGGGTAAGAGAAGGGACAGCTTTAGGGGAAAGCGATAGGGGAAGCGATAGGGAGGTGTCGGCGTGGGTGGATCCTATCCCCGAGGGGGTCGTGTGGGTCTCTTTCTCCTCTTTCTGGTGGTAGGCTGGGATTGTGCACGGCAGAGTTTTTTGTTTTCTGTACATAAAGGCAGTATAAAGGCTTACAGGAACCGAACTTGGTGCTTTCGGGTTGTGTTTTTGTTGTTATGTATATGCGAGGCAGAGTGACAGGGGTTTAGATAGGTTGGGTGGGGGAATGGGGGGGTGTGGGGAGGATTATATTGTTTTCTTTTTTTCTCCCGCTCGGGCCCGGACTATGCAGAACATGAGAGGACATGGGGCGAGGGTCTGAGTGGGAGGTCTACGGTGTGGTGGCGGAGGCCAGCATCAGGACTAAGCGGACATGAGGGGACATCAGGCGGGGTGTTGGCCTGGTGTGGTGAAGGGTTAGGTTAGTTAGAGTTAGGGTTAGTATATATATTGAGGAAAAAAAAAAAAATAATAAAAAAAATTAAATAAAAAAAAAATTAAAAAAAAAAATTAAAAAATTAAAAAAAATAATAATAATAAAAATAAAAAATAAAAAAATTAAAAAATATATATATAGGTATATAGGTGGAGGTGTAAAAAAAGTATAGGTGTATATATATTCTTATGTATATGTGGGTGTAAAGATTAAAGTATGTTGTATATAAATATGGGTATGAACGTTGGGGGGTTTGACACATTCCGGCTGATTGTTTCAAATGAGTACGGAAGGGAGTGAGTGGGGGCAAATGGATACTGAGAGGTGGCGGGGGATACGATAAAAGTTGAATGTGGATGAGTGTAGCTGGTTGAGGAATTGGCCAAGTCCGGGAACATGGAGGAATACAGTGATGTATTTAAAAATATGTATATAATGTCTTATGTTTATGTTTGTATATGTTGTATTTTGGTTATGGTTTACATCGGCTGATGTTGTTGTTATGTTTTTTACTTTTATAATAAAAGAGTTCCATACATGGATGTAAAAACAACAAGCAATGGCTTTTGACAAGCCCTCCAGGCCTGCTTGTAGCAGACGGCAGTGGAGGTGTAAGGTGGTAGTAGAGGTAGCCAACACAGACAGCAAGGGTGGTAGTAGTAGTAGCAGCACATTAAAAACGAGACTGGACGACAGTCACAGGACAAAGCCCTGTGGTGGGGCAGGCCTCAGGCCTGCTTGTAGCAGACGGCAGTGGAGGTGTATTGGTGGTAGTAGAAGTAGCCAACACAGACAGCAAGGGTGGTAGTAGTAGTAGCAGCACATTAAAAAAAGAGACTGGACGACAGTCACAGGGAAAAGCCCTGTGGTGGGGCAGGCCTCAGGCCTGCTTGTAGCAGACGGCAGTGGAGGTGTATTGGTGGTAGTAGAGGTAGCCAACACAGACAGCAAGGGTGGTAGTAGTAGTAGCGGCTAGTGTGTATCATGGAGGATTTTGTAAGTGTATCCAGCACGTCGCTGAACACAGTGAGAGAGACTGACTCGGCAGCTGCAGACTGCCGTGGGCTAGTACAGTCCCACACAAGTGAAGAGAAATACCAGGCCGTCGATGAATATTAAAATGGCAGTAGCCCCCCCCGACATGTTTCGCTGCATACGCAGCGTCCTCAGGGGATAATTCGGGGCTAATAAGCGCGCGTTTGGTTTCCTGCTCCTTATATGAACTTGTGTCTGTCACGTGTGATGGCGTCATCTCTCCCTACCGCCAATCAAATGTTCCCATTTGACGGGCCTCCACGATAGCTGAATGACACAGACGGCGGCCAATGAGACATCGCGACCAAGTAACCAGTCACAGCGTGCATCATGCGCACGCGTGCATCAGTCAAAGTGAGTGATAGTCATATAACAGGCATCTTTAACGCCAGATGAATGACACTCTCGGCAACCAATAAGGTGCCAGAAGTAAGTGTCCAATCGCCACCTGCATGCGTGTAATAGTCCAAGCAGGTAGCTATGATAATGTCAGGGTCCCCCATTAACGTCACAGATATGCATGATAGAACAAATAAAAGTGAAAGTGATAAACTGTGCATGACATAGCGAGGTAAACAATAGGATTGGAAATCAATGGGGTATTTTTTGAGGACGGCATAACATCAATGAAAGGAGAGCACACGTACAAGAAATTGCCACTATGTAATGGACAAATACTAAGTGGCAAGGGAGAGCAGGAATCAAAAATGAGTTATCTGTCATAACAGTGAAATCAAAACAGTAATACTGTAAATGCTTGATAGGCAATATATAATAAGGATAGATATACATCAGAACTTTATACGGAATTCATAGCCAATGTATCTCATAGACTGTCTCGAATAATGACTCCGCGTTAAAAATTCACGAAGATTTTTACCACGTCGGTAGGTGATATTCGGAGTGTTTGGAATCACATCAACCAGATCAGGATCTGACTGTAAAATTGCCCAGTGTTTTTTTAGAATATTAGAGATCTGAGTAGAGCAGGTGTCAAAATTCCCTATACATCTAATAATATAATAATAATAATATTTTACAGTCAGATCCTGATCTGGTTGATGTGATTCCAAACACTCCGAATATCACCTACCGACGTGGTAAAAATCTTCGTGAATTTTTAACGCGGAGTCATTATTCGAGACCACTAATTCCTCGTAATACGTGGCTCTCCTCTCCAACTGTGGGTTCTTTCCCGTGTGGTAGATGCTCCTTTTGCACAAACATGCCCAAGATGAAGCATTTCATCAACTCCTTAGATGGTCATAATTTTACCATCAGACATTTTATAAACTGTCAGAGCAGCGGCATTGTATATGCCGCCAGATGCCCTTGCCCCAAACTATATGTTGGTAAGACCATCCAACAATTCAGGAGAAGGATCTCGAGACATGTCAGTACCATAAATATGAAGGAGGACACATCCCTCTCCAGACATGTGAGATCTTTCCACAAGGGCGATTCCAAGGTTCTCCAATTTTGGGGTATCACCCAGTTAAAACTGGGCCCTAGGGCCGGTAATCTGGACAGGAGGCTTTTGCAGGAAGAAGCCCGGTGGATACACAGGCTGAATTCCCTCAGCCCTAATGGTCTTAATGAAGGCTTTACCTTCATGGCCTTTTTGTAGAAATATGTACCTTCTTGCAGACATATATATATATTTTTGCTGCACGATATTACTGTCAGACCGACAGTCTATGAGATACATTGGCTATGAATTCCGTATAAAGTTCTGATGTATATCTATCCTTATTATATATTGCCTATCAAGCATTTACAGTATTACTGTTTTGATTTCACTGTTATGACAGACAACTCATTTTTGATTCCTGCTCTCCCTTGCCACTTAGTATTTGTCCATTACATAGTGGCAATTTCTTGTACGTGTGCTCTCCTTTCATTGATGTTATGCCGTCCTCAAAAAATACCCCATTGATGTCCAATCCTATTGTTTACCTCGCTATGTCATGCACAGTTTATCACTTTCACTTTTATTTGTTCTATCATGCATATCTGTGACGTTAATGGGGGACCCTGACATTATCATAGCTACCTGCTTGGACTATTACACGCATGCAGGTGGCGATTGGACACTTACTTCTGGCACCTTATTGGTTGCCGAGAGTGTCATTCATCTGGCGTTAAAGATGCCTGTTATATGACTATCACTCACTTTGACTGATGCACGCGTGCGCATGATGCACGCTGTGACTGGTTACTTGGTCGCGATGTCTCATTGGCCGCCGTCTGTGTCATTCAGCTGTCGTGGAGGCCCGTCAAATGGGAACATTTGATTGGCGGTAGGGAGAGATGACGCCATCACACGTGACAGACACAAGTTCATATAAGGAGCAGGAAACCAAACGCGCGCTTATTAGCCCCGAATTATCCCCTGAGGACGCTGCGTATGCAGCGAAACATGTCGGGGGGGCTACTGCCATTTTAATATTCATCGACGGCCTGGTATTTCTCTTCACTTGTGTGGGACTGTACTAGCCCACGGCAGTCTGCAGCTGCCGAGTCAGTCTCTCTCACTGTGTTCAGCGACGTGCTGGATACACTTACAAAATCCTCCATGATACACACTAGCAATTTTAACTCTTACTTGTTATTTGTCTTCATCTTGATACATTAATAAAAGTTATATTTTAACTGACATTATTTCGATGGTGGTTGGGAAATTGGGACCTTTTGTGCCTAGGCATATTATCCTTCATTGTTAATATATCCCTGCCAACCACTAGGGGTCTCCCCTTTATTTATCTGTAGTAGTAGTAGCAGCACAATAAAAAAAGAGACTGGACGACAGTCACAGGACAAAGCCCTGTGGTGGGGCAGGCCTGCTTGTAGCAGACGGCACTGGGGGTGGATTGGTGGTAGAAGTAGTAGCAGCACCAACAGCGGCACATTAAAAAAAGAGTGGACAGGACAGAATCCCGTAGTAGCAGGCGGCAGTAGCAGGCGGCAGCGGCAGCAGCAGCAGCAATGTCAGATCTAATCAGTGGCATCAGGCACAGGGGTGTTAAAATCCTCACCGATCCACGCTTGATTCATTTTCAGAAACGTGAGATTTTCCAAGCTGTTGGCAGACAATCTTGTTCGCTTAGGGGTGACGAAGCCCCCTGCCGCGCTGAATACCCTCTCTGACGCTACACTGGAGGGTGGACAAGACAGTACACCCATGGCAAACTGGGCCAGTTCTTGCAAATGATCCAATCTGCTGACCCAGAAGTCCATGGGGTCTGGGATCAGCATTTCTGACGGAGAAAGGGCACAGTCCAGGTACGAGTTTACCTGGTTGTTTAGGTGCTGCACCTGGTGATGGTGAACATCCCTTTGGTGACTACGATGTGTGTCGGGTCGGGGTATTGGATGTAAAAATGTTGTCATCATATTTTCCAAACTGAATTGGCTGCTGCTGCCGCTGCTGCTGCTGCTGCCGCCTATTGCAGAGGTAGCTCTGCTAGAGGCGGTGGAACAATGAGACAGTGGGGAGCGGAGAGTGGCCCCCTGGTCAGACATGCTTGCAGCAGGTGTTTGCCGTTTGAAAGCCGTGACAAGCTGGCTGCATAGCTTCTCTCGATAATAAGCCAATTTTGCCTCTCTCTCGGAAGGCGCAAAAAATTCCCCCATTCTGGCTTTATACCGAGGGTCTAAAAGTGTGGCTATCCAGTACTCATCTCTTTGCTTCATGCTAACAATACGACAGTCAGCGCGCTAGTAACGAAGCATACAGCTTGCCATCCTGGCCAGCGTTTCAGAGGGCCCGGTTGGTTCCATCTCCACCCCATGCTGCCATGGTTGTCCATCATCAAGGTCGTCGTCAGACTCGTCATCACCACCATCAATGTCATGTTGTGCGGCTGCCTCGTCCCCTATCCCTTCCTGTGATTCCATCTCCAAATCCAGCTCCTCTTCACGTCCTGTTTCCTCATCCTCAACATCCATAGCCAGATGTGATCCTTCCTCCATCCTTTGCTGAATCATCACTGTGAGCGTGAATATCAGCGGCATAACATCGTTCATTCCGCTAGCGTCACGGCTCACAAATTGTGCGGCCTCTTCAAAGGGCCTCAAAATGCGACATGCGTCTCTAACCAGCTGCCAGTGCCTGA
Organism: Rhinoderma darwinii; assembly: GCF_050947455.1. Classification (NCBI taxonomy): domain Eukaryota; kingdom Metazoa; phylum Chordata; class Amphibia; order Anura; family Rhinodermatidae; genus Rhinoderma; species Rhinoderma darwinii. The sequence goes on from NC_134688.1 coordinate 258,303,914, forward strand.
GCTCGAAATTACACTGGCTCCAAACGCTGCCCGTCTGCTGCATTTGGAAATCATTCATGGCTTTCCGCTGTTCGTACAGACGGTCCAACATGTGCAGGGTGGAATTCCAGCGTGTTGGAACGTCGCAAATCAGGCTGTGTTCTGGGAGATTGTTTTGACGCTGCAAGTCCAGGAGGGCGTGCTTAAATGCATACGAACGTCTAAAGCGAACGCAAACCCTCCTGGACATGGCCAGCACACCCTTCAAACCAACATATGACTTTAAGAAGCGTGTTATGACCAGATTGATCACATGTGCCATGCAAGGAGCGTGTGACAGGTGACCTAGACGCAGTGCAGCCACAACGTTCTTCCCGTTATCAGAGACAACATTGCCCAGTGTGAGTTTCAGAGGAGACAGCCAGCGTGCGATTTCCTCCTTGATGCACAGCAGCAGCTCCTGCCCTGTGTGGCTTTTCTCGCCCAGGCTCAGCAGGTGTAAGACAGCGTTGTGGCGCTTCACCTTGCACCTATGAAAAGAAGAGGGAGGAGGAGTGGAAGATATGCTGTGTCCTGTCGGGGACGGGAAGTCCTCCAAGGAGGAAGGCAAGGAGGAGGAGGAGTAGGAGGAGGAGGATGGTAGGCGCCTGGTGTCCGGAGTTGAACCAGAAAGATACAAGCGTGGAGATGGTAATGCCTGGCATTGCTGCGGTGGTGCATCGGACTGCAAAATATTGACCCAGTGGGCCGTGAAAGACATGTACTGTCCCTGCCCATAGTTGCTGCTCCACGTGTCGACGGTGGCATGTACCCTGCTGCACACGGATAATTGCAAGGACTGGCACACCTTTTCCTCCACATGCTTGTGCAAGGCAGGGACAGCTGTTTTGGAGAAGTAATGTCGGCTAGGTATTCGCCACCTAGGCTGAGCGCACGCCATCAATTGCTTGAAGCCGGCAGAGTCGACCAGGTGGTACGGCAGCGACTGCACCACCAACAACTTAGCCAGGTGTGAATTAAGCCGCACGACAAGTGGATGACTGGGTATATATTGTTGCTTATTGGACAACGATTCCGTTATGGATAACTGACGGGACGTAGGAGGAGCACTAGATGACAGTGATGATGATGATGACAACGACATGGTGGATAAGGCCTGGCTACTACTTAGATGACAGGGACTCGGAGCTCAGCAGCAGCAGCGGCAGAGGGGTCTTCATTAGATGTGCATGATGGTGGGGCATGTCGATTGTCCCACATGGCCTTGTGATGCCGCTCCATGTGTTTACGTAGAGCGGTAGTTCCTACATTGCTGCCCTGCCCACGCCTTACTTTCTGCTTGCAGATATGGCACTGTGCCATGTTTTCGTCCTCCGGGAAGGTACAGAAAAATTGCCACATGGCAGAGTACCGTAAAGAGGTAGTACCACGTCGTCCACCACCACCACCACCACCACCGCCCGTGCTTGCCCCTTGTCTGGCAGGCTTTTTTCGGGAGCCTACACCAGCATCAGTGTCGCCGTCACCAGCTCCTGAGCTGAGCCTACCGCTGCAACGTTTTGCAGATTGACTTCTGCCCCTACCTCGGCTTGGCTGTTTATCTCTGCCAGTGCCGCCACTACTACCCTCCTCCTCTCACGCCGTCATCACCTCGTCACCTGGTACCCACGTCCTGTCTAAAACAACATCATCATCATAGCCTTCCTCATCATCCCCGCCACTTCTGTCACTGTGTTGTGAATGTGATGTGACATCATGGCGGGCTCCATGCCCCCCCTCATTACTGCGTCTACCACCACGGCTACCACCACCAACACCCCCACTACCGCAGCTATGCGTCTCGGACACCGCTTCCACCTCCATCACCGCCGCAATACACTCCGTTGGCTGACTCGCGGAAAACAAATCATCATCATCACTATGTTGTTCAGTATCTTCCTTCGCACCTGAGGAGATGTCTCTTAGGACTCTCAGGAAAATGGCTTCCCGCTAGGAAGGGGGAGCGAAGACATAGATGATGGAATGGAAACGCTAGAAATACCTATATTACTACTGTCACTGTGCCAAGGAACTGTAGAGGATCTGGAATCCAACGAAACCTGGCTTGAAGCCAGATCATCAGAGTCTTCCTGCTGAGATGACCGCGAGCCAGCCAACCAGTCCACAATGGCCGTATTGTCTAAAGTAACCCACCCACCTGAGGAGATGGACAAGTCTGGCTTGCTCATACTGCTACTACTACCAGCAGGCACATGGCTGCTGCTACTAGTGGAACTGGGCACATGTCTTGTGCCACAAATGCTGGTACTGGGTCTGGCACCAACAGATCCAATATTTGGACTGGAAGAGGATACGGCATGGGTGTTTTTTTCTCTACCCTGTCCTTTCACAACCTTTTTTTTTACCAGACATTTCACTGCTGGAGTGCAGCAAGTTGAATCAAAACCCGGGGGATGAGCCCCTTCTAAAAGCGTATTCACACTGACACTGGCTTGGCAAATGGCAATGAATGAGAATTTCTATCAGGCACGCCGCGGTGCACTCAGGGAATGCTGGGCCTTGTAGTACTACTAGGCTGCCTGTATTGCAAGTTGGATTGTTATTTTGTTATGTTAACGGCCGGGGATGAGCCCCTTCTAAAAGCGTATTCACACTGACACTAGCTTGGCAAATGGCAATGAATGAGAATTTCTATCAGCCACGCCGCGGTGCACTCAGGGAATGCTGGGCCTTGTAGTACTACTACTACTACAAAGGCTGCCTGTATTGCAAGTTGGATTGTTATTTCGTTATGTTAACGGCCGGGGATGAGCCACTTCTAAAAGCGTATTCACACTGACACTGGCTTGGCAAATGGCAATGAATGAGAATTTCTATCAGCCACGCCGCGGTGCACTCAGGGAATGCTGGGCCTTGTACTACTACTACTACTACTACTACTACTACTACTACTACTACTACTACTACTACTACAACAAAGACTGCCTGTATTGCAAGTTGGATTGTTATTTCGTTATGTTAACGGCCGGGGATGAGCCCCTTCTAAAAGTGTATTCACACTGACACTGGCTTGGCAAATGGCAATGAATGAGAATTTCTATCAGGCACGCTGCGGTGCACTCAGGGAATGCTGGGCCTTGTAGTACTACTACTACTACAAAGGTTGCCTGTATTGCAAGTTGGATTGTTATTTCGTTATATTAACGGCCGGGGATGAGCCCCTTCTAAAAGCGTATTCACACTGACACTGGCTTGGGAAATGGCAATGAATGAGAATTTCTATCAGCCACGCCGCGGTGCACTCAGGGAATGCTGGGCCTTGTAGTACTACTACTACTACTACAAAGGCTGCCTGTATTGCAAGTTGGATTGTTATTTCGTTATGTTAACGGCCAGGGATGAGCCCCTTCTAAAAGCGTATTCACACTGACACTGGCTTGGCAAATGGCAATGAATGAGAATTTCTATCAGCCACGCCGCGGTGCACTCAGGGAATGCTGGGCCTTGTAGTACTACTACTACTACTACTACAAAGGCTGCCTGTATTGCAAGTTGGATTGTTATTTCGTTATGTTAACGGCCGGGGATGAGCCCCTTCTAAAAGCGTATTCACACTGACACTGGCTTGGCAAATGGCAATGAATGAGAATTTCTATCAGGCACGCCGCAGTGCACTCAGGGAATGCTGGGCCTTGTAGTACTACTAGGCTGCCTGTATTGCAAGTTGGATTGTTATTTCGTTATGTTAACAGCCGGGGATGAGCCCCTTCTAAAAGCGTATTCACACTGACACTGGCTTGGCAAATGGCAATGAATGAGAATTTCTATCAGGCACGCCGCGGTGCACTCAGGGAATGCTGGGCCTTGTAGTACTACTACTACTACTACAAAGGCTGCCTGTATTGCAAGTTGGATTGTTATTTTGTTATGTTAACGGCCGGGGATGAGCCCCTTCTAAAAGCGTATTCACACTGACACTGGCTTGGCAAATGGCAATGAATGAGAATTTCTATCAGGCACGCCGCGGGGCACTCAGGGAATGCTGGGCCTTGTAGTACTACTAGGCTGCCTGTATTGCAAGTTGGATTGTTATTTCGTTATGTTAACGGCCGGGGATGAGCCCCTTCTAAAAGCGTATTCACACTGACACTGGCTTGGCAAATGGCAATGAATGAGAATTTCTATCCGCCACGCCGCGGTGCACTCAGGGAATGCTGGGCCTTGTAGTACTACTACTACTACTACAAAGGCTGCCTGTATTGCAAGTTGGATTGTTATTTTGTTATGTTAACGGCCGGGGATGAGCCCCTTCTAAAAGCGTATTCACACTGACACTGGCTTGGCAAATGGCAATGAATGAGAATTTCTATCAGGCACGCCGCGGTGCACTCAGGGAATGCTGGGCCTTGTAGTACTACTAGGCTGCCTGTATTGCAGGGTGGATTGTTATTTCGTTATGTTAACGGCCGGGGATGAGCCCCTTCTAAAACCGTATTCACACTGACACTGGCTTGGCAAATGGCAATGAATGAGAATTTCTATCAGCCACGCCGCGGTGCACTCAGGGAATGCTGGGCCTTGTAGTACTACTACTACTACTACAAAGGTTGCCTGTATTGCAAGTTGGATTGTTATTTCGTTATGTTAACGGCCGGGGATGAGCCCCTTCTAAAAGCGTATTCACACTGACACTGGCTTGGCAAATGGCAATGAATGAGAATTTCTATCAGCCACGCCGCGGTGCACTCAGGGAATGCTGTGCCTTGTAGTACTACTACTACTACTACAAAGGCTGCCTGTATTGCAAGTTGGATTGTAATTTCGTTATGTTAACGGCCGGCGATGAGCCCCTTTTAAAAGCGTATTCACGCTGACACTGGCTTGGCAAATGGCAATGAATGAGAATTTCTATCAGGCACGCCGCGGTGCACTCAGGGAATGCTGGGCCTTGTAGTACTACTACTACTACTACAAAGGTTGCCTGTATTGCAAGTTGGATTGTTATTTCGTTATATTAACGGCCGGGGATGAGCCCCTTCTAAAAGCGTATTCACACTGACACTGGCTTGGGAAATGGCAATGAATGAGAATTTCTATCAGCCACTCCGCGGTGCACTCAGGGAATGCTGGGCCTTGTAGTACTACTACTACTACTACAAAGGCTGCCTGTATTGCAAGTTGGATTGTTATTTCGTTATGTTAACGGCCAGGGATGAGCCCCTTCTAAAAGCGTATTCACACTGACACTGGCTTGGCAAATGGCAATGAATGATAATTTCTATCAGCCACGCCGCGGTGCACTCAGGGAATGCTGGGCCTTGTAGTACTACTACTACTACTACAAAGGCTACCTGTATTGCAAGTTGGATTGTTATTTTGTTATGTTAACGGCCGGGGATGAGCCCCTTCTAAAAGCGTATCCACACTGACACTGGCTTGCCAAATGGCAATGAATGAGAATTTCTATCAGCCACTGTGCACTGACTCAGGGAATGCTGGGCGTTGTAATACTACAAAGCCTGCCTGTATTGCAAGTTGGATGCAACGGGGATGCAACGGGGATGAGCCCCTTATAAAAGCGTATTCACACACTGGCTGAGTAGTGAGTAGTGGATGAGCCCCTTCGATTGCTGGATTCCTGTCTTTTAGATTCCTAAAGCTTTCCCTTACTGCACAGAAATGCTATCCCTACAGCTCCTGTCTGTAAAATGGCCGCTGAGCTCCGTGCATAGACTTTTATTGCAGGCTTGAGCCCGCCCCCATGCTTCCTCCCGATTGGCTGGGAGAGCCGTTTGCAAGGCATTATTGGGTAGCCTGATGTCAGGTGATCTTGTGAAATCCTCCATTTTAGATGTAACATGTGGCAGGCGCCAAAATGTAGCCGGGTTCGGTCAAAACGGGTTCGGCCGAACCCGGTGAAGTTCGGATTCGCTGCGAACCGAACTTTTCCGGAAGTTCGGACTGAAACCGGGTTCGGTTGTCCCGGTTCGCTCATCTCTATTGGTATTGATGCAATATATTAAAGAGGCCCTTTACTATTATTTTCCGTATAAAATAGACACGTGGGAGTGTATTGGTTGGCGTTCTACCTCAATAGCCTGAGTCATCTCTACTTAGAATGTTGTGCGCACCACTACTGGCTGACATCTGCAGGTTTGAGGAACTGTCTCAAATGTGGGCCCCCTTGGCATTTGTCTCGAATAAAAGCTTTTCTGCTGTAGTACATCATTCTAAGGCTTGAGCCTCACAGACATTGATAGACCATAACATGAGGCCTAAGCTGGAACCAACAGCAAGAGAAAAAAATAACACGTCAATGTGATCACCATATGTAGGTTGATGGAGTTAAGTATTTTGTGGGCCATGGTAGCAAGCGGAAGAATACTGTGGTCCTAGTACAACATAATGGTCACGGTTAAGGGCTTAATAAATGGAGGGGGGAATAAAAGACAAACCACTAGACTAGTATAAAGATCCATGACATCTGAGATACTTATATCAACAGGAGACCGGCAGCTTGTTGCTGTAATGAAATCCAAGTGGATTTCTGATGTTTTTAAACAGTAAGGGTATGTTCACACGAGGTCATTACGTCCGTAATTGACGGACGTATTTCGGCCGCAAGTACCGGACTGAACACACTGCAGGGAGCCGAGCTCCTAGCATCATAGTTATGTACGACGCTAGGAGTCCCTGCCTCGCTGCCGGACAACTGTCCCGTACTGTAATCATGTTTTCAGTACGAGACAGTTGTCCGGCAGAGAGGCAGGGACTCCTAGCATCGTACATAACTATGATGCTAGGAGCCCGGCTCCCTGCACTGTGTTCAGTCCGGTACTTGTGGCCGAAATAGGTCCGTCAATTATGGACGTAATGACCTCGTGTGAACATACCCTTAGAATGGAATAGTATAAACTGAAGGCAGCAGAAGTCTGGAGCACAAACAGCTGAGCTTACAAATGGAAAAAATATACAAATACTACACACATAGATTCAGCAGCGCAGTCAAGTTAAAATGTTTGGCTAATGGTATACATTTTATGTAAAGTCTGTAGTTCACGTGATAAGTGATATAGTCTGAAACCTGGTTGACACGTTGTTCTAAGAGGTTTTTCTTCTGTACATGTAAAGACTCTTTTACATGGGCCAATGATCGGACAAATATGAACGCTCATTCCCAATTATTGCCCTGTGTAAACAGGGCAATGATCAGCTAAAAAATGAGAAAAAGCTTGTTCTATGGCTAAGCTGCTAGTTTATGTGTGCATTAAAATAGTCGCTAGTCAGCAGCACATCTTCCTGTGTAACATGATGGAAATGTATGGGAACAAATGATCGTAGTGACAATTGCTCTTCTCCATATACAATCAATCATTGCTCCTTGTGTGCGCAGATCAATGAGCTGTCTAGTCGATCGGCACTTGTTTCCATGGCCTATATATCAGGCCGTGTAAATGGACCTTTTATGCAGCAGTCACATGCTAACTATGAGTGAATGTAAGAAATATTTTTAACTTGGCTATTTTATGGCATGTTGCATATTTTTTTTAAATCACGACAGGCTTTAGGTGTGGCATTTTGATGCCGATCTGAGTTAATAATAAAAACCTTGTACAATATCCAATTTTAATTTGTTACACTTGTTTATTTCAGTCTGCACCAGAACACGAATCCATAAGAAAACATTTATCTACGGTTATTATTTTTTCGTAAATGACAATGTTCTCTCTTTTAATCGACTTTCAGACATGAATCAGCATCAGTAAATAAAGTTTTCTATTACGGCATCATAAGATATCTAGTTAGTGGTTTGTGCCAGCGTTGCAATCTAACCTCATTAACATGTTTTTTTAATTACACTGATCATCTGCAGTGCTTGTAAACAAATCGATTTCAATCCAGATGTCCCTTTGCAACATCACACGCAGATTTCTCTAGCACCTTGTTACTATGTTACGTTAGAAACTAGGCAACGTTTCTCTAAAATCACATTTTCCCCTCTGCTTTTGATCAACAGGTAGCATTTCATTGTTTTCAACGTGAAAATGAAAAATGAAAGCGCTCACTTCAAATCAGCCACCTGCTGAGAGAAAGAAAGGCTAAGAAGTCTGAATGTGGAGGATTAATATGAACAGCCACGAAAACCTTCCTGGAAGATGCAGCCCCTCACTGGATGGGACAAAAACAAACACATATTAAAACTGAGTCTACGTGTACCTTTGACTGCGATGCATCAGACTTTACAATTAGTTTTACCATTTATTAGACAGAATTAAACCTTAAGGCCATGTTCACACAGGGCGGATATGCTGAGTAAAAGTACACAGCTTATCAGTCCTGGAAGTCACAGGGAATTCCACCTGAAAAACCGCACCAAGTTGTGGTGCAGTTTCTCGGGCAGAATGTCGACTGCGGAAAGCAGCAGTTTAAAAAAGAAAAAAGCTTATACTTACCCGTAGTCATGGCAATGCATCCTGCTGATGTCCTGCAGCCTCCTGGGACGACGTTACACCCCCCTTTTGGAGCGTAGCATGCTTAGTCACCTATAACAGACCACAATAGGAGGGATGCTGTTTCAGCCAGTTGCCAAAGAGAAATCTGATCTGATATCAATGAGAAAGAGCAGGTATTAGACTTATCTCCTTAGACACAAATAGAGAAATCTTTTATACATTTCTCACAGTTTTCATTCCACTATGAGACAGGATAAAAAAGAGAGGAGGATGTATTTAAATCGAACAAAGCTTCTCAACCTCTTTCTATAAAGCTTTGCCTTGGATTGCTTTGCCACACGTTCTTTCACTGACATCTCATTCCACTATAGGACCAGGCATTGCTTATTGCTTACATTCTTTAGCCAGCTTACATGTTTTGCATTATTCTTCCTCTTTGTTCCTGGTCCTAGGTAATCCCAAGTTTCTTCCAGAGTTGGCGACACAGTATTTCGGTTTTGGATCTCGATGGGTCAATTCAGGCCCTCCTTTCTGTTGGAGATTATGGTAACTAGCAATCCCATAAAACACTGTCCAATATCATTGACCCTAAGGCTGGGTTCACACAACCTATTTTCAGGCGTAAACGAGGCGTATTATGCCTCGATTTACGCCTGAAAATAGGGCTACAATACGCCGGCAAACATCTGCCCATTCATTTGAATGGGTTTGCCGACGTATTGTGCAGACGACCTGTAATTTATGCGTCGTCGTTTGACAGCTGTCAAACAACGACGCGTAAATTGACTGCCTCGACAAAGAAGTGCAGGGCACTTCTTTGCCACGTAATTTGAGCCGTTCTTCATTGAACTCAATGAAGAGCAGCTCAAGATATACGAGCGTCACAGACGCCTCGTATATTACGAGGAGGAGCATTTACGGCTGAAACGACGCAGCTGTTTGCTTCTGAAAACAGGCTGTCATTTCAGCCGTAAATGACAGCTAGCGTGTGAACATACCCTAAACCTCTAGGGTAATGGTGGATACGTCAGTAGCAACCCCTTTTTCCACTGTGCCGCACAGATCCATCTTCTCCTGTGATCGGACCCCCCTGAACATGATATGTACGACAAGTTTTACAAAACCTGGTACCACTGGATAAAATTCCAGAAATCTGTGGAATACCGAGATTTCCTTCAGGATTCATCATGACCGATTATTTTCTCAACAACCGTCCTACATGCATTTCCCTCTGGCATGTCCATGGCCCTTTTACCTCTCCACTACCCGCCCAATACTTCCCCTTTTTTTCCTTTTTTTTTTTTATCTCACTGCACTCCCCTACTTTATTAGCCTTATATGATATATGAGTGAAAATCTGGGGGGGGGACCGCAGTGGGAGCAGGGGGACCATATATCCAATATTGCTCTTGTGTTTAGATTGTGCCTTATTATTAATGTATATTATTCTACTATTGATAGTTTAATTGCACATTGATACCTTTGGCCTTGCAATGTTGTGGACCTGCTCCCTCTGCCTCTGTTTATATATACAGAATTAAAAAAATAAGAAATAAAAGAGGACAATAAATGGTTATCTAGGGTTAAATAGGATTTTAGCATTAACCATATGTGACCATGTAAGTAACTTTGTAATGAATGTGTATTGAAAATTCTTCTACTTTTTTTTAAATGTGAGCCTCTACCTGGCTGACCACGGTCACAAGTAAACATTTCATCTGTTGCTAAGCATTGTCTCTTTCACATCTCCCTTTACATTATATGGAGCATTGCTCTTTACAGTGTCTATGTAATTGCATCATGTATCTTATTCCTCAAATAGATTTGGTGCTGTTAGACCTTTCCCGCACCATGACATAACTGTAGATCATGGCGTGTGGGGAGAAGTATGGAGCGGGCACAGCCCATGATGCTGCGGATCTCAGCTGTGTTTTACAGTTGACACCTGACACTAGTGGCCAGGATCTGAGAGAACATTAAAAAAAATAGATAAATTTGTTATCGCCATAATCGTATTGACCCACAGAATAACGTTAACAAGTTATTTTGACAGTGAAAACCGTAAAAACAAAAACCCATAAAAGAATGGAAGAATCACTATTTTTGTTTCCTATTTCACCTAACAAAGATTTATTTTTTTCAGTTTCCTGGTACATTATATGGAACGGTACCATTAAAAGTACAACTCTTCCCATGAAAAAAAAGCTTTCATATGGCTATGTCAATGGAAACAATACAAAAGTTATGAAAAAATCAAAAATGACCTGATCCTTAAGGGGTTAAAGGACTCTATACTGGTATTTAACTTCACATATAAAGAAGAAATTATATTTACTAAATAACTCAGAATCAGTGATCTACTGACTTTATAAATCATAAACGGCAGGGAGCAAAAACCCTGCCATAAATCAAGTATCCTTCAACAGGCCCACCCTATTCCCTCTGAAAAGAAGACACAAACACCAATACTATAAATCTATTGTATTGTACATACTACTAGTGATATTAATCCAAAATGGTATATTGTGTTTTCGCCAAATTGAAGGGGTTGTCCCATCTTGTCAACCCTTTTCCATGTGCCCTATTAGTGTCACATTATATATGTTACTGGCACATCACTTATCTGTTATTTTATAATAAGTTACTATAGTTATTATTAAAGTTGTTTTCTGGTTTAGAAAATGCATTTTCAAAAACCTTATTAGGAAATTCTGAGTTTAAGAGTAACTGCACTTTCGACAAATTTTTGATATGTCATAGAGACATATCAAAAGTTTGGATCGGAGGGGGTCCAGGTTCTAAGACCCCCATTGTTGCTGAAACAAAGGTGCAGAAGCACTCAGCTGAGCGATTTGCACTTTCGGCTGTGATCAGCGCTTCTCGAAAGCCTGATCTACTCTCATAGAGCACCTGTGTTAGCCGTCTTCAGCCTGCCAGGGAGCGCAGATCACAGTCAAAGGTTCAAAGCACTCAGCTGAGCGCTTCTGCACCTTAGTTTCAACAATGGTGGCGGTTTCAGCTCCTGTACCCCCACCGATCCAAGATTTTGATATGTCTCTATGAAATATCAAACGTTTGATGAAAAGGTAGTTACTCTTTAATAAAGTTGGATCCTCATTTCAGGACCTTTATCTATTTGTCAAAGCGGAGAGCAGCTCCAAAACGTCACCCACCATGGAGGATCCAGCATGTCCATGCATTTCATAAACAGTTCATTGATTTCATTGCTCACTGTTTAACCTTTTCCTGACTTTTAATGTAACTGTACGTCATGGCGAGATAACTCCAATGCCGACTATTAAACCACTTACTATGCATACTGTAGTAAGGCATCTAAGCTGTTAGAAAGAGGGGGTGTCCTCCATAATCTCATAGGCCCCCCTGTGATGCAATCATGGGGTGCCGATGGTATTCATGGCAACCTCAGGGCCTAATGAAGGGCCATCTTTCTGCCATCTTTCTGTTTCTAAAGCCAGTAAAACTTACAATACACTGCAATACATATACAGTTTTGCTGTGTATTGTACCAGTGATCAAAAACACTTGTTCAAGTCCCCTGAGGGGAAAGAAAAAGATTAAAAACAGTTAAATAATTTTTTTTGTAATATTAATCCAAAATAAAAAATATTAAAAGTTCAAAACCCTTTTTCCCATTTTCTCCCTAAAGTAATAGAAAAAATAAACATAATTTGCATTTCCGTATCCATAAATGTTCAAAGTGTTCTACTATAATGTTATTGGACCTGCAAGGCCGATGTAAAAAAAAAAAAAAGCCAGAATTGCTGTTTTTTGGTCACCTTAGCTCCCCAAAAAATGTAATAGTAATCAAAGTCATATGCACCCATAAATGAAATCAATAAAAACTTGAGCTCGCACCTCAAAAAAACAAGCCCTCACACCATTCGACTGAAATAAAAAAAAGTTACGACTCTCAGAACATGGCGACACAATTTTTTTTTACTTTATATTTTTTTTTTTAGAAAAGTAGTACATCATAAAAAAAACTATATATATAGATTTGGTATCGCTGTAACTCTGCAAATTTTGTGTCCAATCTCTTTTAAGTCATCTAAGTGACAACCAAGAAAAAGTGGAATAAATAAAATAAAGAGAAAACAGTACAGAAAATAACATATAATAAGACCATACTGCAGCTGCAAGATGAAAAAACAGACCTTACCAATTGCATGTCTGTAGGTATCTGACGCACAGATAATGCATTGCCCCAGGAAACTTCACTTGTAAAGGAAGCAATTAACGGCTCGATATTAAATGCTGGTTTTAGGTCTGAAATTGTTCAGTGGGGGAATATACTCCAATTACATACCAGATGTGGAACTTTAACTCATATACCTTTCTCAGGCCTTGGGAAATACATTACATACCACAGTTGTAGCTCATTCGGCAGCCGAGATGTTAAGAAATTATGTAATTATTTTCTGATTCTTACCTTTTCTTGTACAAAGATATTCAAGGTTTGAAATTCATGCTGGGGAATTGAATTCAAATTCTATTATGTGGACTTTTAGGGATATTGCAGCATGGAACAATCAAAGGTCTTTTTTTCTGATCGTAAAAATAATAGAATTCCTAGTGGCTACCACAATACAAAGTCAGCAAATCACTGGCATTTTGTCAACGGCATATATACTGCCTATTCCTTGGTTTCTAGTGATGTACATTCATTGGTGTCCACTTTTGTAAGTAAAACGCTGGTTATATGCAAATAACACTTCAGATGCAGAAAAAAAATAATCATAAACAGCATATGTTCCCTATTAGTGTGTGGGATATGCTATATCCTCTACTTAGTGGGGAGTCAGAAATCATGACATAATATAGTATATACTGTACGAACACCAGGATTCCCCAAACAGGTGTTGAGAGCCAAGCAATGCCAACAGTCTTTTTCCTAATTAAAGAGGTTGGCCCCTTTACAGTAACATGAGGTTAAAAGGCATAAAATACACAGACATTCAACATACCACTGACGGTTTATATAATATTTTCAAGCAGCTGCCGATTCAGAACACCAAGTACCTCTGGTTCCAATAAAAACAATGAGTTCTCGTTGTCCATGTTACACCACAAAGAGATAACATGATATACACAAATGATTGCCTCATCCCCTGTAATTGTGTCATGGGGCCCGCAGGGATTGATTTATATCACTTGAGCCAGCAGAAGATGGTGTAGTACCTCTGTGTTGCAAATGGATTTGGTGCGGGGCTAAACTGGGGAGCGGAGTCTAAGGGATTGCTCGATATTCATTCTTTAACCTCTGTATGGAGATGTGGACTTGACCACTAGAATCCCCAGATCAATACAACCCTCGTTAACCATTGAGCAGACATTCAGTGCAGAGTTCACAACAGCACAGAATCTGCACGCTCCTCTCCTGAAATATTCTGTGCTGCTGTGAACTCTGCTCTTACCATTACGTAGCTCTCAGTCTGTTACCTCTCCTCAACTCCTGTCCTCAAGAACACCTTCACATGATTGGCAAGTCACCACCGTGCACAAGATCCGCACGCTCATCTCCTGAAATACTCTGTGCTGCTGTGAACTCTGCTCTTACCGTTACGTGGTGACTTGCCAATCATGAAGGTGTTATTGAGGACACTAGTGGAGGAGAGGTAACAGACTGAGAGCTACGTAATGGTAAGAGCAGAGTTCACAGCAGCACTGAATCTGCACGCTCATCTCCTGAAATACTCTGTGCTGCCTTAAACTCTATGGACAGGTCAGGATCCTGTTTCTTTTAAATGCTGCACTGTAGCGCAGCCTTATATAGTGGATCGAGCGGGTTCCCTAGCAGCATTTAAAAGAAACAGGATCCTGACCTGTCCACAGAGTTTAAGGCAGCACAGAGTATTTCAGGAGATGAGCACGGCCGGCCACAGGCACCTGGTCGTTTTTCCAAGCCGTGCTCCCATTATGCACACGACCGTAAAAACACCCGTTATTGCGGGTCGTAATTACGACCCGCAATAACGGGCTCATAGACTTCTGTTACCCACGGGTACCTTCCCGTTTTCTCACGGGAAGGTGCCGTGCCGTTAAAAAAATAGAACATGTTCTATTTTACGGGCCGTGCTGCTATAATAGGGTATGTTCACACGTCCGCCTGAAAACATCCCCGTAATTTCAGCCGTAACGGCATGTGCAGGCGCTTGAACGCCACGTCCATTACGGACGTAATTGGCGCTGCTATTCATTGGAGTCAATGAATAACGGCTCCAATTACGGCCAAAGAAGTGACAGGTCACTTCTTTGACGCGGGTGTCTATTTACGCGCCGTCATTTGACAGCGGCGCGTAAATAGACGCCCGCGTCAAAGAAGTGACCTGTCACTTCTTTGGCCGTAATTGGAGCCGTTATTCATTGACTCCAATGAATAGCAGCGCCAATTACGTCCGTAATGGACGCGGCGTTCAAGCGCCTGCACATGACGTAACGGCTGAAATTACGGGGATGTTTTCAGGCGGAAACATCCCCGTAATTTCAGCCGTAACGGACGCTGTCGTGTGAACATACCCTTATAATGACAGCACGGCTCGTAAAAGCAGCCGGCTGTGCTCGTAATTACGAGTCGTAATTACGAGCACGGCCCGTAAAATAAAAAAATAGAACATGTTCTATCTTTTTAACGGCACGGGCACCTTCCCGTGAGAAAACGGGAAGGTACCCGTGGCTAACAGAAGTCTATGGGCCCGCTATTTCGGGTCATAATTACGACCCTTAATAACGGGTGTTTTTACGGTCGTGTGCATGAGGCCCCGTAATGACGGGTGGTTACATGTGTGCACCCGTCATTACGGCAGCGTTGCTAGGCGACGTCAGTAAATAGTCACTCTTCAGGGTGCTGAAAGAGTTAACTGATCGGCAGTAACTGTTTCAGCACCCTGGACAGTGACTACCGATCACAATATAGAGTACCTGTAAAAAAAAAAAGACGTTCATAGTTACCGGGAACTCCCTGCTTCCTCCAGTCCGGTCTCCTGGCCGTTGCCTTGGTGACGCGTCCCTCGCGACATCCGGCCCGACATTCCTTGATGACGATGCAGCCCATGTGAGCGCTGCAGCCAATCACGGGCTGCAGAGGCCTCTGCAGCTAATCACAGGCTGCAGAGGCCTCTGCAGCCAATCACAGGCTGCAGAGGCCTCTGCAGCCAATCACAGGCTGCCGCGTCAGAAAAGAAGGTCGGACTGGAGGAAGAAGAGGGACTCGTCCGCAAGACAACGACCAGGTACGTATGAAATGCTTTTTATTTTTAATCAGCAGCCTCTTTTCTCTATCAGTGATTGATAGAGATAAGTGGCTGCCGATTTGTATAATATCTTTGACCGGGTTCGGTCAAAACGGGTTCGGCCGAACCCGGTGAAGTTCGGATTCGCTGCGAACCGAACTTTTCCGGAAGTTCGGACCGAAACCGGGTTCGGTTGTCCCGGTTCGCTCATCTGTACTTGTGATCAGTCTCATTTATAAGAATTCCTTTCCTGAATTAATTGTCAATGTGCTCATTATACTTGACACATTTTTTTTTCCCACTTGTCAAAATTGGTTGATAAATTATAGAGTGTTTTCAGACTAAAATCCAAGAGATTTTATTGCACATTTAACAAACTTTAATTAGGTTCTATTCATAACTTTTCCCTATATTCTGCATATACGAGTATTTATTTCACTATACTCATATAGCACCATCATACTTCACATCGATGCACATAGATGGTCTTCACTGGCACCACTCCCTTTGCCCAATGTGGCTCAAAATTTTATTTTTTAGACATATGGTCACTTTGGCCAATTTACAATTAAGCTATCAGTATGTTTTTTTTGGAGTGACATTGGGAGTTATTCACAACATATGCAACTGTATGCTTTAACACGCTTTTTTTGTGGAATAACCTTGTATTAACATGTGTATTTAAATAGGCATTCAACTTTATTCACAGATGACCATTTACCAGGATGATATAGAGACACACATTGGGGAAGCATGAAGAGTGCTTTGTGATTATGGGAAATGGTCATGCTCTAATATTAATAAAAGCAAGTCAGACGTTTCTCTGTTGAGTCTTAGGTTACGTGCAGATTGGAATGGTAATCTAGAATCAAATATAGTAAGAGATAAAATTATGTATTCAGGTATCAATTTAACCGAGCATGGGAAAGCAATATATACTCTTACTTATTATAATATAATCATAACAATTATTTAGGATTTAGAGAAATTAGAAAATCTCCCATTGTCGATGCTTGGTAGATGCAATCTAATAAAAAATAATTAAATTCCCAAAGATTTTTTACCCTATGCAGATGCTTCCCATTCTTATTAGGATATCAGATGAAATGTGACTGAACAAGTCTTTCTCTTATTTTCTTTGGGCAAAATGTGTTCCAAGAGTAGCACATAAGAAGCTAGTTATGTTCAAACAACATGGAGGAATAGCATTACAAGGCATATTGAAGACTGAGTTCCAGGAAAGAAGAAAAAAATGAATTTTGAGTTGGAGAATAAACCCACCCCCCCCCCCCCTCTTACATTGGGTAGTATATTACATTCAACGGGGCAATTGAAGGAAAAAACATGAGCCAAGTCTATAATTTAAAAAAAATCTATGAAGGTTTGAAGATTATTCAAAGAGAGGTTTTTTTAAATTAATATTTACTATATTTGAGTTTCTCTGTACAGGTATATATCTCAACACAACATAGTTGATCAAAGAATCAAAAATCTATTTGTATTATCTATAAATTAAGACCCTGCTTAAGAGTCTGTTTTAAGATATAAGTATTCTAAACTTGGACTAGTCTTCGTACGATTTGAAAAATGAAAGGGGGAATCACTATCCCTGTCTGATTTGTATTTAAAGTTGGTACAGGAAAGAGGAGTTTCAGCCTTGGGGAGTGCAGCCAGTCCTGAAAGAAAGACTTTTGAAGTGAATTTGATATAATGGAGATTCAAAACAGATTGTTGAAAGGCTAGTCTATGATCACACACTGCAAAAACTCAGAGTTAGGCCATGTTCAGACGTGGCAGAATTTTTCCGCTGCAAACGTTGGTGCAGATTTGGGGCAATTACACAACGAATCTGCACCAACATTTGCATATTTGACAGGTAATTCAGACGCTGCAGATATCACAGCGGACTTGCCACATATTTCAGTTTTTTCATTGCAAAGTCTGAAATACACAGTGAAATTCCGCTTCTTCTCCACAACATAATGAGAATGCTGCGGAGGGAAAATTCTGCACCGCAACCTAATTTCCGCACAGTTATTTTCTGCAACGTCTGAACTAACTTTCCTAAAAATGTATAGAAAGAAATGAAAAAGATGGCTGCTGCTGAATTCCACTGCGGATTGTCCGCAGCGGAATTCAACAGCAATTCCGCCACGTCTGAATGTGCCCTTATGGAGGGAACCACAGTGGAGATTGATGTAGAAGACGATTAACCCCTTAAGGACGCAGCCTGTTTTGGCCTTCAGGACGCAGCCAATTTTTTTCAAATCTGACATGTTTCACTTTATGTGGTAATAACTTTGGAATGCTTTTACCTATCCAAGCGATTCTGAGATTGTTTTCTCATGACACATTGACTTTATGTTACTGGCAAAATTTGCTCGATACATTAAGTATTTAATTGTGAAAAACACCAAAATTTTGCGAAAAATTGCAAAGATTTGCATTTTTCTAAATTTATATGTATCTGCTTGTAAGACAGATAGTAATACCAGACAAAATTGTTGCTAATTAACATCACCCATATGTCTACTTTAGATTGGCATTGTTTTTTGAACATCCTTTTATTTTTCTATGACGTCACAAGGCTTAGAACTTTAGCAGCAATTTCTCACATTTTCAAGAAAATGTCAAAAGGCTATTTTTACAGGGACCAGTTCAGTTGTGAAGCGGATTTTAGGGCCTTATATATTAGAAACTCCTGATAAGTCAACCTATTTTAAAAACTTTACCCCTCAAAGTATTCAAAACAGGATTTAGAAAGTTTATTAACCCTTTAGACGTTTCACAGGAATTAAGGCAATGTTGATGTGAAATTTTGAAATTTCTTTTTTTTTTTTGCAGAAATGCAATTTTCATCTATTTTTTTGTAACACAGAAAGTTTTACCAGAGAAACACAACTCAATATTTATTGCCCAGATTCTGCAGTTTTTAGAAATACCCCACATGTGGCCCTAGTGCACTTATTGACTGAAGCACAGGCCTCAGAAGCAAAGGAGCACCTAGAGGATTTTGGGGTCGCCTTTTTATTAGAAAATATTTTAGGCACCATGTCAGGTTTGAAAGGCTCTTGCGGTGCCAAAACAGTGGAAATCGCCCAAAAGTGACCCCATCTTGGAAACTATACCCAGTGAGGAAATTATCTAGGGGTATAGTGAGCATTTTGACCCCGCAGGTGTTTTGCAGAAATTATTGGAAGTAGGCCGTGAAAATGAAAATCTACATTCTTTTAAAGAAAATGTAGGTTTAGCTAATTTTTTCTAATTTCCACAAGGACTAAAGGAGAAAATGCATCACTACATTTGTAAAGCAATTTCTCCTGAGTAAAACAATACCCCGCATGTGGTCATAAATGGCTGTTTGGACACACGGCAGGGCTTAGAAGGGAAAGAGCGCCATTTTGCTTTTGGAGTTCAAATTTAGCAGGAATGGTTTGCGGAGACCACGTCGCATTTGCAAAGCCCCTAAGGGACCAAAACAGTGAAAACACCAAAAAAGTGACTCCATTTAAGAAACTACACCCCTTGAAGAATCCATCTAGGGGTGTAGTGAGCATTTTGAACCCACAGGTGTTTCATAGATTTTATTAGAATTGGGCAGTGAAGATAAAAAAAATCCTTTTTTTCCAATAAGACATAGCTTTAGCTCAACATTTTTAATTTTCTCAACAAATAAAGGAATAAAAGAACCCCAACATTTGTAAAGCAACTTCTCTGGAGTACGGCAATACCCTATTTGTGGTCATAAACTGCTGATCAGAAGAGAAGGAGCGCCATTTGGCTTTTGGAGCACAGATTTTGCTGGATTGGATTCTTGACACCATGTCACTTTTGCAAAGCTCCTAAGGTACCAGTACAGTGGAAACTCCCCAAGAGTGACTCGATTCACGAAACTACACCCCTTGAGGAATTCATCTAGGGATGTAGTGAGCATTTTGACCCCACAGGTGTTTCATAGATTTTATTAGAATTGGGCAGTGAAAATAAAAAAAATCACTTTGATCCAGCTATTGCATTGGATCGCTGCATTGAAGGGGTTAATGGCAGGAATCGGAGCTAGCTCCGGTTCCTGCCTTCACAGTGGGATGTCCACTGTAACATACAGTGGATACCCACTGCTGATGACGCCGGCTCAGCTTCTGAGCCGGAAGCTGAGCCGGCGCCATCTTGCCGATGGTACCGGAAGCCTTTTGGGCCCCGCCGACGACAGGGCATAGGAGGATTCCGTTACTGGCAGACCGGGAGGTAAGTATTAGGCCTCCGATCGCCTTTACAGCCACGAGCATCCCAGCGATCACGATGCTGGGGTGCCGGTGGCTATAAACTCCTCACATGCTGCGATCTCTATTGAACGCAGCATGTGAGGGGTTAATCGGTCGGATCGGAGGCTAGCTCCGGTCCTGGCCAATACCTCAGGGTGCCAGCTGTAACATACAGCTGTCACCTGGCGGTGATGTTGCTGGCTCAGCTCCTGAACCAGCTCCATCTCTTTCACGTACAGTTACGTGAAATTGCGGGAAAACACCAGCTACCATCACGTAACTGCGTGAAATTGCGGGAAGCGGTCAATGATTTTAATAAACCTTTAACTACATAAATAGCAAACTTTAACCCCTTCTCGACATGTACCATACAGTATGACAGGAGTTGGCAGGGGACATGTGGAGTGGGCTCAGTAGCTGAGCCTGCTCTATACGCAAAAGATGTTAGCTAAATATTACAGCTGACACCCTGCTTTAACTGCCTGTGTAAAACATAAAAATACGATATATATTTTGTATGGACGTAATCGTACTGACCCACTGAATAAAGTTAACATGTCATTTTTACTGCACAATGGACCACGTACCGTTGAAACCAAAGAAACTATTTCTTTATTGCTGTTTTTTTTTCCATTCTATCCCACAATTATTATATTTTGTTACATTTTTCAGTACGTCATATGGTACATTAAATGGTGTCATTAAAAAAAAAAAAACTTTTCGTGCAAGAAATAAGCCCTCATACGGCTATGGAAAAATAAAAATGTTATGGCGCTCGGAATGTAGAGATGAAACAATTAAAACGAATAAACAAAAACTGGCTGTGGCAGCAAGGGGTTAAACAGGAGTGCGCAAAGTGTGGGCTTATAAGTGCCAAAATATTTCATTGTATATGGATATGTCCACTAATTAATATATTTTGGGACGAAGTGATCAATTTTATGTATGTGCCCACGGAAATTAGGATTATACATGACCCCTGGTTTCCCCTATTTCACTTTGATGTTGAGGGTAAAAAATGTCAAGAGAGTCATTGGGAAATAAAATATTTGATATGCATGGCAGAAAAAAAAAGTCATAATTAATGGCTGGGGCTAAATACTTCTAGGCTGAAACACCTTAAAGTTATTTAGAGAAATCTTTTGATAATTGAATGGACCAATTTTTCCTCAAGTCCATGATAGGCAAGAAGTCAAACATTTGTAGTTTAGCACAAGGTGGGGAATTGCTGTGGATCCAAGGTGTTGGGGGTTAGGGTATGTGCACACGAGAACTGGCTTTTACGTCTGAAAAGACAGACTGTTTTCAGGAGAAAACAGCTGCGTCGTTTCAGACGTAAAAACTCCCCCTCGCATTATGCGAGGCGTCTTTGACGCCCGTAATCTTGAGCTGTTCTTCATTGACTTCAATGAAAAACTGCTCAAATTACGTTTCAAAGAAGTGCCCTGCACTTCTTTGCCGAGGCAGTCAATTTACGCGTCGTCGTTTGACAGCTGTCAAACAACGACGCGTAAATGACAGGTCGTCGGCACAGTACGTCGGCAAACCCATTCAAATGAATGGGCAGATGTTTGCCGACGTATTGTAGCCGTATTTTCGGGCGTAAATCGAGGCATAATACGCCTCGTTTACGCCTGAAAATAGGTTGTGTGAACCCAGCCTTATAGTAAGTCAATATTTGTATTTATGTATACTTTTGATGTTGTAAAGAATTTATTGCATTAAGATAAATGAGCCTTGATGTATATATTTTTACTATGCGTAGTTACACTTGTTCGTGTTGGAATCTTGTAAATGAGATAAGAAGGAGTGAACTGTAACTGTTATTTTTTTGTAAAATAATAATACAAATAAATTTCTAAGCGTTTTGCAGTTAGTTCATGAGGACCTGAAGACAGAGCACAGAATGCCTGGCTAGGTTTGGTCAACCTTTTCTTTATTTAAATACTTTCTAGGATGATTTCAGCTCTATATAAAGCGCTGTGGAATTGGTTGGTAATATATATAATATATTAAAAATATATTAAAATAATATAAGAATAGAAAATAAATATAATGTAGCACAGTGAATTCAGAATTCAGACCTGACAAACGGCAACATCTGCTGTAGCGCCGGCGGCCGCTGAACACCGATGTTCCCCTCCTGCCAGCTGAACTTTGCTCGCCGGCGACCTCTGAACTATGTGAGGCAGAGCACGAACTTTCTGTAATTCTCTGTTTCTTATCTGAGTCTGTTACAAGAAAAGTGTAATGGCCTTGTAACTGTAAACGGTATGAGAAGGCCCTTTCGTTGCAAGTGAAACAAAGTAAGATAAGAATTCATTCTGGCCCGAAAATATGGATACTGTTTGTGGCAGGTGCAGAGATGGTGTAAAGTTTCAGGAGAATTATAGTTTTACATTTAAAAAGCCATTCTTGCCTGTGATTGGATAACCTCAAGCCTATTGTGATGAGATTTTGGCAATAAACCAGAGAAGAATATTTGAGCATACAAGCAGTGTCTGTGTCTTTTACTTCTCTCAGATATATCGATATAACCTATGATTTGGATCTGGATAAGTTTACTGGATGAGTGTCAGTTGATAAACTCATCTAAAAGTTCAGTCGAATATATTTTGGCCGTGATTGCATCAACACTCCCCATGTTTGCCTGGGTTTCCTCTGGGTACTCCAGTTTCCTCCCACACTCTAAAAACATTCTGATATGGCTTCCTCTGAAGTATGCTTGTGTCTGAGATAGGGAAATTAGATTGTGAGCCGCATTGGAACAGGGACTGATTTAAATGGTGACAAATTCTCTGTACAGTGCAGTGGAATATTTTGGTATTACGTAAGCAAAAATAAATAAATTATACTCTGGACATAAGCTTGATGTTTGAAGCTCCCCAGTTCTACACTACCTTTGCAGCAAGCAATTTCTAAAGTTGCAATTTTAATGTATATTTTTATTTTGCTTATTAAATATTTGTTTTTACTTATTTATCATTAAATATTGTAAATCTATTATCTATGATTATTTGTAAGTGATCTTTCTTGATAAACTAGTGAGAACGTAAGCAGTATATCCATTATTTTGGCTGCTAATAGGAATTCTACAAGGTCAGTTTGTGTTCATATCTAATTGTTAGGTTTCTTTCTTGCATATGAATTATGGATCTAGTAGCAAAGGTTGATGAGTGACAATGCATACTGCTTAAATACATTTAAAATAATATGAATGTGGAGAGAATTTAGGTATTGAATATACAGGGCATGTACAAATACAAACAAACCATATGAAGCCATTATTGGTAGACAGTGGGTTAATGGATGCCTTCAGGTAGTGACAGCTATAAACAAATATCAATTAGTTGACATATTAATCACTCTGGAAACAAAAGGCAGTGCATTCTGGGAAAAATGCTAATGAAGTCATTTCAGTGAAAGAATGATTGCTTCTCTTGAAAGATGAGCAATGGCATGGTTCTGTTCAACTTCATTACGTTAATCTCATTGTGTAATTTGTAGGGAAATCTTTGGTGTAGGAGAACCTGGGAATTTGAGTCTAAACACCTGGTGGGGAACAGCTTGCATACAAGGAGACAGTAAGCTTTAGGTTTTAATCAGAAATTCAGAATACAACATGTGCTCTCCGAGGTGCTGAAACAATGCATTATAGGAGTGATTCTGACTAGCAAACAAAAGGTAGCAATCAAAAGTTTCATTAAAGGGGTTAAGTGGGGAGCGAAAAGTATATACAGTGTACGCACTGCAGTATGTGAGTACACTCACTAACATACATTCCGGTCCCCTGTCACGTTGATTATTATATTTTAATAGATTTTTATAGTGCTAGCAGTGGACCGGAAGTCTATTTGCAAAGCCTTCTTTCATGACATCACGACTCTTCGTCATTTGACCGGCCCCGCTGTAATCTAATCACTGTACTACTGCTACTGCTTGTACATAGAGTACAGCGGTGCGGTCACATGACGAAGTGTCATGTCGTCATGAAGGAAGACTGTGCATCTAGACTTCCGGCCCCCCGCTAGCGCTAAAAAAATCTATTAGAATCTCATAATCTGTGCGACGGGGGACTGGAATGTATAGTAATACACAAACATATTTATTTAACCCCTTGCGTACCTTCGACGTAATAGTACGTCGCTGGCCACTTATTCCAGCGTACCTTCGACGTACTATTACGGCGCAGGAATAAACTGTCACTATGTGAAATCACATAGTGACAGAACAGCGGCGGCAGCTGCCATTGACAGCTAACCGTCTCTGCTACCGGCCTGGCGACCAATTAGCAGTCCCCAATGCCGGCGATTGCTGTGATTGGTCAGTCTCTGAAGACTGACCAATCACAGCCGTCTGTGACGTCGTCTGCAGGAGAAAGCTCCTGTCACTTTCTCTGATCTCCTCACTTCTGTGAGATACGTGAGGAGATCAGAGAAAGCGGTGTAAAAAAAACAAAACACTATTTTTATTAACCCCTTCCTGAAAATGGGCGTATAGTAACGCCCTGAGGATGAAGCGGGCACAGGAGCTGTGCTCGCTCCATCTTCATCGGATGTCGGCTGTAATATACAGCCGACATCCCACTGCAACTACAGCGATCACTGTCCTCTCCGATCGCTGTAGTTTAACACCTTAAATGCCGCTGTCAATAGCGACAGCGGCATTTAAAGGATTGATATAGAGGGAGGGGGCTCCCTCTGCACCCCATTGCCCCCCCCCGCGAAAAATCGCGGGGTTCTGATGGTTGCAATGGCAACCAGGAAGCCTAGCAACGGCTTCCTGGTTGCCAGGTATGGGAGCCTATTAGGTCCTGCCCAAGGCAGGACGTAATAGGCTCAACTCTCAGTTGTAAAGTGACAGTTACAATACACTGCACTACATCAGTACATACAGAAGTAGTGCAGTGTATTGTGCAGGGGATCAGAAGATCAGATCTTCCAGTCCCCTAGTATGTGTAAAATAAAAAGTGAAAAAAAAGTAAAAAAAAAGTTTCAGATAAATAAATAAATACAAGTTTTACGTAATAAAAACAATAATCGCCTTGTTTCCCTGACCAAGCCCTTTATAATTAGAAAAAAAATGAAAAAAAAGACAAAAACTAGACATAATAGGTATCGCCGCGTTCGTATTGGCCTGACCTAAAAAAATATCATATTATTTATCCCGCACGGTGAACACCGTAAAAAAAATACCATAAAAAACAATGGCAGAATTTCCTTTTTTGGTCACGTTGTTTCCAAAAAAATGGAATAAAAAGTGATCAAAAAGTTGCGCGTAGCCAAACATGGTACCAAAAAATTTATGTACTCCGCACAGATTACATATGCCCCCACATTATAAACTGAAACACCAGTAAAACACTAAACAAAACTACTACCAAGCAAAATCTGTGCTCCAAAAGCCAAATGGCGCTCCTTCTGGGCCTGGCAGTGTGCCCAAACAGCGGTTTATGACCACATATGGGGTATTACCGTACTCTGGAGAACCGCTTAACAATTTATGGGGCGTATGTCTCCAGTGGTACAAGCTGGGCCCAACGCATTGGGCACTGAAATAGCATATATGTGGAAAATGTCAATTTTCAATCTGCAACATCCACTGTGCACTAATTTCTGCAAAACCTTTGGGGGTCAAAATGCTCACTACACTTCTAGATGAATTCCTTGAGGGGTGTAGTTTCCTAAATGGGGTCACTTCTCGGGAGTTTTCACTGTACTGGTACCTCAGCGCAATGCAACATGGCGTCAAAAACAAATTTTGTAAAATCTCCACTCCAAAAACGAAATTGCACTTTTTCCGTTTAGACCCTTGCCGTATGTCCAAATAGCCATTTACAACCACATATGGGGTATTTCCGTAATCAGGAGAAATTGTGTAACACATTTTGGGGTGTCTTTTCTCCTGTATTCCTTGTGGAAATGAAAAATTCAGAGCTAAAGCTACAGGTTATTGGAAAAAAAAAATGTTTTCATTTTCACGGACCAATTCTAATAAAATCTATAAAACACCTGAGGGCTCAAAATGCTCACTACACCTCTAATTTAATTCTTTCAGGGGTATAGTCTCCAAATTGGGATCACATCTGGGGAATTTCTACTGTACTGGTACTTCAGGGACTCTGCAAATGCGACATGGCCCCCAGAAACCAATTCTGCAAAATCTGAGCTGCAAAATCCAAATGGTGCTCCGTCCCTTCTGAGCCCTGCCGTGGGTCCAAACAGCAGTTTATTACCACATAATGGGGTATTTCCGTAATCAGGAGAAATTGCTTTACAAATGTTGAGGTGCTTTTTCTCCTTTATTCCTTATAAAAATTAGAAAATTCTGTGTTTTTTCCAAAAAAAAGTATCTTTTCATCTTCACAGACTAATTCCAATAAATTCAGCAAAAAACCTGTGGGGTCAAAATGATAACTATACCACTAGAAAAATTCCTTGAGGGGTATAGTTTCCAAAATGGGGTCACTTTTGGGGGGATTCCACTGTTTAGGTCCCTCCAGGGCGTTGCAAACGTGACACGGCACTGAAAACCATTCCAGTAAAATCAGAGCTCCAAAATCCAAATGGGGGTCCTTCCCTTCTGAGCCCTGCTGTGGGTCCAAACAGCAGTTTATTACCACATATGGGGTATTTCCGTAATCGCGAGAAATTGCTTTACAAATGTTGGGGTGCTTTCTCTCCTTTATTTCTTGCAAAAATTAGAAATTTTTACGTTTTTCCAGAAAAAAAGTAGATTTTCATTTTCACAGACTAACTCCAGAAAATATAGAAAAATACCTGTGGGGTCAAAATGCTAACTATACCCCTAGATAAATTCCCTGGGGGGTGTAGTTTAAAAAATGGGGGTCACTTTTGGGGGTTTCCACTGTTTTGGCACCACAAGACCTCTTCAAACCTGACATGGTGCCTAAAATATATTCTGAAAAAAGGAGGCCCCAAAATCCAAGAGGTGCTCCTTTGCTTCTGAGGCCTGTGTTTCAGTCCATTAGCGCACTAGGGCCACGTGTGGGATATTTCTAAAAACTGCAGAATCTGGGCAATAAATATTGAGTTGCGTTTCTCAGGTAAAACCTTCTGTGGTACAGAAGAAAATGTATTACATATGAATTTTGTAAAAAAAAATGAAATTTGAAAATTTCAGCTCTACTTTCCTTCAATTCCTGTAAAACGCCTAAAGGGTTGAAACACTTTCTGAATGCTGTTTTGGATACTTTAAGGGGTGCAGTTTTCAAAATGGGGTGTTTTATGGGGGTTTCTAATATATAGGGCACTCAAAACCACTTCAAAACTGAACTCGTCCCTGAAAAAATCGCTTTTTGAAATTTTCTTAAAAATATGAGAAATTGCTGCTAAAGTTCTAAGCCTTGTGAGGTCATAGAAAAATAAAAGGATGTTCAAAAAACGATGCAAACATAAAGTAGACATATGGGAGATGTTAATTGGTAACTATTTTGTGTGGTATTTCCATCTGTTTTACAAGCAGATGCATTCAAAATTGGAAAAATCATAATTTCTTCATATTTTCGCTAAATGTTGGTGTTTTTCACAAATAAGCAATGAATTTATCGACCAAATTTTTGCACTAAACTAAAGTACAATATGTCACGAGAAAACAATCTCAGAATCAATTGAATAGGTAAAAGCATTCCGGAGTTATTACCACATAAATTGATACATGTCAGATTTGAAAAAATGGGTCTGGTCCTCAAGGCCAAAATGAGCTGGGTACTCAAGGGGTTAAGCTTATTACCCCTCTACTCATAATAGTAGATAATTTTTAGCCTATCTGTATACCCAAATAATTTCACTTTTCTTTGGTTAATTAAAACATTTCATATAAAAGGGTATTCCAGTTTCAGTAAATAAAGCTTATTTGTTGCATAATGAGGAGTAATTTTAGAAAATACTTTCTTTAGCAGTTCTTCATGGTTCTCAAGTTCTCTGCTTGCAGTCACTCAGTAGAAACGTTCATTGTTTACTAGATTGCAAGCTCTTGCAAGCAGGGCTCTATTACTCTGTAAAGTCAGATTTTTATTCGGTTTATATAAATAAAGATTGTTATAATTATTATTATTATTATTCCAGCGGATAAAAAAAATTTCCTGGCCATGTGATAATCACACAAGCGCTCTGCTTATTAGAAGACACAACACTGTTAAACAGGATCTGTCACTAGTTTAGTAATGCCCTATCTCCTACCTAATCTAATAGGTGCTGTCACACTGGTAATGCTAGTGATAATTGTGTCCCAATAAGTTTATTATTTTAAAACGTATGAGCTGTTTTCTAAGTATTGAAATCAGCCTATACTTGACAAATTAGAGTCACCACCAGCAATTCTCCTGAGGTGGAGTTACCTCGCAGTATCGGGACGCTGTCCAATCAGCATGAAGCTGATTCACACAGTGTGAGAGACTGAGGCTAGAGGGAAGAGGGATCAATTAAAATAACCATATCTCTGGCTGTGGACAGTGCGTCCAGTGGCATATGAAAGAGGAGATTCTAATCGTTCATATGGCACCAGGGTCACAGTTCTAGCAGTGACACAATCGGAGGTATCACCAGTTGCAAACACAGTCGGAAATGGAAGCTATATACTATATGATCATGCTATGTTGCTGGCCAGGGAAGGGAGAGAAGCTGTATGCTGATTGTTCAGCGTCATAGTGTAACATTACACCGCCCAGAGTGAAAAGAAAGAGTTACCTTCCATTTGGCAAGTACAGCCAAATTAGCATATTTTGAAAAATGCTCATAATCTTGCAAATAATAAACGTTTTTGAAAACAAATTACACTGTAGTTATCAGCATCATAGCACCTATTAGATTAGTTAGGAGATAGGGAATTAATAAACTAGTGACAGAAAAAATCTGAAGAAATTTTGAGGTAGGTTTTGAACCGCCATGGTTGTTTTAACGCTTCTTTTCTGATTTTTCGCTGCATTTTTTGCCCGCGGCCACTGAATCTATTGCAAGGACTGTGGCCAAAAAACACAGTGAGAAACACTCAGAAATGAGTGCCGCAGGTTTTTTCTGCCTCCCATTGATTTCAATGGGAGGTCAGAGGCGGAAACCGCCAAAGGCCGCCCAGAAAAAAAACTCCTCTGTCTCCCTTTGAAATCCATGGGAGGTGATTCTGGATGTTTTTTGGCGCTGGTTACGATGTGGTTTTCAGCGCCAAAATAATAAGTGTGAACTGACCCTTAGGCTGGGTTCACACGTGGCGGAATTTCACTTAAATTCCGCTGCGGACACTCCGCAGCGTTAATCCGCAGCGGAGCCGTTTGTCCATTGACTTACACTTTAATTTAGCAGTGTTCGTTTAGACAAGGCGTAAAATTCCGCTGCGGAGCATAGGCTGCGGAGCGGAATTTGGTGTCCGCAGCATGCTCTGTCTGTTGCGGAGCAGTGGCGGACTCATGGCGGAATTTCTCCATTGACTTGAATGGAGATTCTAAGTTCCGCAATGAAGTCCGCAGCTGTCATGCACATGTTATGTGTGCTGCGGATCCGTCTTGCTTTTTTAACTTGACATTTCTTCATTCTGGCTGGACCTATGTATTTCTAGGTCTACAGCCAGACTGAGGAAGTCAATGGGGCTCCCGTAATGACGGGAGCGTTGCTAGGAGACGTCTGTAAATAGTCACTGTCCAGGGTGCTGAAAGAGTTAAGCGATCGGCAGTAACTGTTTCTGCACCCGGGACAGTGACTACCGATCCCAATATACATGTATCTGTAAAAAAAAATGAAGTTCATACTTACCAAGAACTCCCTGCTTCTGTCTCCAGTCCGGCCTCCCAGGATGACGTTTCAGTCTAAGTGACGGCTGCAGCCAATCACAGGCTAATAACAGGCTGCAGCGGTCACATGGACTGCCGCGTCATCCAGGGAGATCGGGCTGGATGCCGAAGGAGGGACGCGTCACCAAGACAACGGGCGGTAAGTATGAATTTCTTTGACTTTCACAAGGGAAAGTGCTGTCCCTTCTCTCTATCCTGCACTGATAGGGAGAAGGGAAGTACTTTTACCGCAGTCCGCAGCAGCTAGTCCGCATCAATTTACTGCACATTTTGTGCAGATCCGCAGCTGCGGCATTGATGCGGACAGTTGCGGAGGAAATCCGCCACGTGTGGTCATGCCCTTAAGGTTCCTATTGAATGTCAGCGAGCCGAGATCTTCAAAACCATGAGGAATTAATACAGAAAGTAAATTGGAAAACTGTATAACTTTTCATTACACGACGAATAACCTTTATTTTCTAAAATATGACAACTAGTACCCCTTTAAATGTATAAAAAATTTGGATAAATAACATATATTCAATAATATACTTAAACAACTATCAGTGCACCACAACATATAATTGATAAAGCCTTGTTATTGATGTTTCATAAATATACTAAGAAAATGTATATTAATATTATAAAAATGTATGCTAAATTTGTGAAAACATTTAATTAATCTTTCTTATTGTGGGTTATCTCAAACCTACTGATGTTGCTGGAGTGCGTAAGATTGTAGAAACTGGCAAGAGTAAAGAATATTATACACGCTCCTTGGGCTTGCTTAAAGTCCAAAAATTATTTCAATTTTGCAGTTCAGTATAGTTTAGTGAACTTTAAGTAGGTGACACTATACCTTCTGGGAAGCAATCTCTGCTGAGCGTCTTACTGGAAATAACAGTCTTTGAAACACCTATTGAATTATTTAATCAGTATACTGGGTAAATGATGGCATGATCATGACAAAAGTAAGGAAATATCGGTGTATTCCTTTGCTTTTCTGGTTATTGTATTATGTATAGAACACAGTGTATACACTATGTAGATATAGTACAGGATGAAGAGCTTTAGAGACTGTTTATATAAGCGCTGGCTTCCGTTCATCTCTTCCGTTCGACCTCTCCGTCAGAGGCGTAAAGTCAAACAGAATCTATCGCTTCTGTTGGCGTTACCATTGATTTCAATGGTATTTTTTTCTCTTTCAGTTGGTATCAGTTTGCCTCTGTTCCACTAGGTTTCAGTTTTTTTCACAGAAACAATAGTGTAGACTAAGGGTATGTTCACACGCCCTATTTACGGACGTAATTCAGGCGTTTTGCGCCTCGAATTACGCCTGAAAAAATGCCCCTAATACGCCTACAAACATCTGGCCATTGCTTTCAATGGGAATTACGATGTTTTATTCCCACGAGTCTTTATTTTACGCGTCGCTGTCAAAAAACGGAGCGTAAAAAGATGCTCTGTAAAAAGAAGTAGAATGTCACTTCTTGAGGCGTTTTTTGGAGCTGATTTTCATTGAACACTATGAAAAACGCCTCAAAATACGCCTCAAAAATCGTCTGAAAAGAAGCCTCAAAAGAAGCTCCAAATTACATTTTCAGCTTCAAAAACGCCTGAAAATCAGAGGCCGTTTTCTATGAAATCAGCTCCGTATTTTCAGACGTTTTTTGTTAAGCGTGTGAACATACCCTCAATTGTAGTAATGGTAGTAGTAACATTGTATTAAACGAAACCTCAGATGGGGACAGACTTAGTTAAAGGTTCTTGCTCCAGAAATGATGACTGATGGCCATCTTCTCCTGCAGTGGTGCTCATGGTGCTACTTGCTGCCAGCACACACATACATACATACATACATACATACATACATACATGCATGCATACATACATACAAAGAGATGACCATGTTGGAGCTATACAAGGGAACTTGCAGGTCCAGGGTGGTCACTACTGCCTGTCGCTAGGCCGCCACCTACACTTATTCGGGGTTTGTTGAACCATGCACATTTATGGGATAATGTTAATACTCATTGATTACTGAACAGAAAATCTTACCAACAATAGAAATTTACTGCACTGGAAATAAAACCTTCTGATTTCAAGTTAGGGCATTAGTGAAATAATGATCATAATACATAAGGCCTCATGTATAAAACGAATGTAGAGGAAATGTGAATCACTTATCTACTGCATTCAATCGGATCCAATCTTTCAGTTTTCTGAGGCAGTGTGGAAATGAAAACATTGGGCCTCATTTATCAAAATTATCTCACAGAAAAAATGACATTGCTGTCCATAGCAACCAATCACAGTGGAGCTTTGATTTTTTTCCCAGCAGTTTTATAAATGAAAGCTGAGCTCTGATTGGTGGATATGGGCAACAAAGACATTTAATGTAGATATTTGATAAATTTGCCTCATGGGTCTAGACTATATGTTCCGTCTGCAGACAAAAGGGGCCAACAAAGTTTTTAAAAAGAAAATAACATAGCTTCCTACTGTATACTTGACGGCATGTAAAGAGCTGTTTATTAATGGCATTGCTTATATTTACTGGTGGATTACAATCCTCCAGTTATTGGCTAACTCTTGAAAGAAATGATAGAAAAGAGCTCACAACAGACTAGTTCTTACATAACAAGGGCCCCAAATACAGGATCCCACTATGTCTATCCCTGCTGCTACTATGGAGAAGAAGTTCTAATTTAAGAAACATAATATGGTAGTAACTGCCAGATAAATAGCCAATGGTCAGGCAAAAGATATGGGGTTATTATGAAGATCCAAGACTAATGAAAATGAACTCCCTGCTTCTTTCTCCAGTCCGGCTTCCCAGGATGACGTTTCAGTCTAAGTGACGGCTGCAGCCAATCACAGGCTGCAGCGGTCACATGGACTGCCGCGTCATCCAGGGAGGTCGGGCTGGATGCCGAAAGAGGGACGCGTCACCAAGACAACGGCCGGTAAGTATGACATTATTTTACTTTCACTAGGGAAAGTGCTGTCCCTTCTCTCTATCCTGCACTGATAGAGAGAAGGGAAGTACTTTCACCGCAATACGCAGCAGCTAGTCCGCATCAATTTACTGCACATTTTGGCCAGATCCTGTCCGCAGATTCTGTGCGGCATTGATGCGGACAGTTGCGGAGGAAAACCGCCACGTGGGGGCATGCCCTAATAGTCAATGTACTCAAGTCAAGGAAAATGTTCACATAAATCCACATGTTCTTGATAGAGATTCATCTATGTCCTTGAACGACCGCTTATACACAATGTGTATACAACGTTTCATACTTGAGGTAGAAAATATTTTATTAATGTAGACTATGAATCCCCCTGTCTCTTATCTTAAGGATTTGTTAAAAAAAAACAACTGTTAAAAAAGATACTGCAGGACTTATCCTTTATTTATATATATATATATATATATATATATATACACACACTCTAACAGATCAGGGCCATAAACAAGATTATATTACTATTCTATGATGCTTGAGTGGAACAGGGCTGTCACAACCTTCCATTCCTTTTCATGAAAAAAAAATTACAGTAATGTTAGATGATGCTTTGTTGATCTCATTCATTTTTTATCAAAATTTCAAAAGTTTGCACAGGTAAACTAAGGATAAGATAACAAAAATGGGGAAATATATATCTTATAACTTTATAACTTTTTAATATCTATATATCTAATACCTTTTAAAATTCATACGTACAATTTTTAATTCTTAATGGGGTTTTCCAGTGAGAATAAATTGATGGCCTATCCACAAGATAGGCCATCAAGAGCTGATCGGTGGGCCCCCAACCATTGGTGGGATTCCAATTTTTAACAACAGGTTCCCTGTTTTGTGGACAAAGACATACGCGCCACGGGGCGGTGAGTTCACAGAGTTTTGCGGTGTATCGCGCCATTGAAAATGATTCTAATAATAAAATAAAACAATTACGATATTCCAAATACCCCCTACATTAAAGTGGACTCTAAATAAAGAAGTTCCCTGTCCAGAATGTTTTAGTATGGATTTCCACACTATGTATATAATTACATAAGCGTACATACCTATCTACCCACACATTATATTAAACTCACCCATTATTTATAGACCTATATGCGCACATTCAATATCCTACGTGTGCTCAGCCCATTTGGTTAAGCGGTGCACATGAGAAGGGTGGAGGACAGTGCAGCGTGCGCAGTAAGCCACGACGGATCTGGCAGCTAATGCAGATATGGTGCCAGGACCAAGCTCAATACATATATACTGCACCAGAACCAAGCTCAGTACATAAATACAACACCAGAACCAAGCTCAGTACATATATAACATCAGAACCAAACTTTGTACATAAATACAACACTAGAACAAAGCTCAATACATATATACATCTCCAGTACCAAGCTCAGTACATATATATAACACCAGAACAAAGCTCAGTACATATATACAGCACCAGTACCAAGCTCAGTACATAAATACAACACTAGAACCAAGCTCAGTACATATATACACCTGCATATATACACCAAGCTTAGTACCTAAATACAACACCAGAACCAAGCTCAGTACATATATACAGGGCCAGAACCAAGCTAGGAACTTATATACAGCATCAGAACCAAGCTCAGTACATATATACAGCACCAGAACCAAGCTCAGTCCATATATACAGCACCAGATTCAAGTGCAGTACATATATACAGCATCAGAACAAATTGCAGTACATATATACAGCACCAGAACAAAGCTCAGTACATATATACAGCACCAGAACAAAGCTCAGTACATATATTTTATATATATATATATATATATATATATATATATATATATATATATATATGTTTTGAGCTTGGTTGTTCTGATATACATGTACTGAGCTCTGTTCTGGTGCTGTATATAGGTACTGAGCTTTGTTCTGGTGCTGTATATATGTACTGTGCTTGTTTCTGACGCTGTATTTATGTACTGTGCCTTCTGGTGCTGTATATATGTTCTGAGCTTTGCTCTGGTGTTGTACTTATGCACTGAGCTTGGCACAGGTGCAGTATATATATATACTAAGCTTTGTTCTGGTGTTGTATATATGTACTGAGCTTTGTTGTAGTGCTGTGTATATATGTACTGAGCTTTGTTCTGGTGCTGTATGTATGTACATAGCATTCTTCCGGTGTTGTATATATGTACTAAGCTTTGTTGTGGTGCTGTATTTATATGTGGAGTTTGGTTTTAATTATAAATATAACTCCAGAACCAAGCTCCGTACATATATATACTGCACCAGAACCAAGCTCAGTACATATATACAGCACCAGTACAAATACAGCTCAGTACAGAGATAATTTGCAAATTTAGTTTAACCCCTGCAATATAAGTTTGTACGGCATAAAACTACAGCTCCCAGTATAGTCAGAACGATGGTAAGGATATGCTGGGAGTTGCTGTTTCACAAAAAAAGAACGATACACGCATCATCTCGCTGCAGATCATACAGTGACTACAGTACTGAGCAGTCACAGGGAGAGTAAATATTTACATTTAGTGACTCACCGGTGATGACTTCTCAGATTCTAGTCATTCACTTTACTTTTCCATCTGGTCCAGAACTCTATGATGCCTCCTGGCCATGACCCATTTCTGCGGAAATGGGTAAATTTGCTGCTCAGATGTCTTTGGAAGCTCACTTTTTCAAAATTTCTGCACCTATAAACGAAGAGCAAATTCTTATGGTACCACACTCTATACCCCCAAATATAATAGTATCATATACTGTGTACCCGAATATAAGAGCGCTACACACTGTGCCCCTGAATAAAATTGTGTCAAATACTGCAAAGTAATGCACCACACACAGTACCCCCTGTAGATAGCGCCCCTCATAGAGCCCACTGTTGATAGTGCTCCCAGTAGAGCCCTCTGTAGATAGTGCTCCTAGTAGAGCCCTCTATAGATACTTTTCCCCATAGAGCCTTCTGTAGGTAGTAGCGTTCCCTGTAGATAGTGCCCCCTGTAGCGTTCCGTGCAGACAGGGCCCCCTGTAACATTCACTGTAGCATTCCCTGTATAGTGCCCCCTGTAGAGTTTCCTGTATAGTTCCCCCTGTAGATAGGCACGCCTGTGGCATTCCCTATGGATAGAGCCCCCTGTGGCATTCCCTGTAGATAGAGCCCTCTGTGATGTTCCCTGTAGATAGAGCCCCCTGTGGCGTTTCCTGTAGATAGAGCCCCTTGTGGCATTCCCTGCAGATAAAGCCCCCTGTGGCGTTCCCTGTAGATAGAGCCCCCTGTGCCCCTGTGGTGGTCCCTGTAGATAGGGCCCCCTGTGGCATTCCCTGTAGATAGAGCCCCCTGTGCCCCTGTGGCGGCCCCTGTCGATAGGGCCCCATGTGGTGTTCCCTGTAGATGGGGCCCTATCCACAGGGAACGCCACATGGGGCCCTATCTACAGGTACCGCACAGGGGCACAGGGGGCACTATCTACAGGAAACACCACAGGGGGCCCTATCTACAGGGAATGCCACATGGGACACTATGTGGCATTGCCCTGTAGATAGGGCCCCCTGTGGCGTTCCCTGTAGATAAGGGCCCCCTGCTGAGTTCCCTGTAGATAAGGGCCCCTAGATAGTCCCCTGTAGTTGATGTTCCCTATATAGTCCCGTGTAGTTAGTGTTTCCTATATAGTCCCATGAAGTTTGTGTTCCCTATATAGTCCCATGTAGTTAGTGTTCCCTATATAGTCCCATGCAGTTACTGTTCCCTATATAGTCCCCTGTAGTTACTATCCCCTATATAGTCCCCTATAGTTACTGTTCCCTATAATCCCCTGTAGTTACTGTCCCGTATATAGTCCCCTGTAGTTATTGTTCTCTATATAGTCCCCTGTAGTTACTGTTCCCTATATAGTCCCCTGTAGTTCATTTCCCTATAGTCCTCTGTAGTTACTGTCCCCCATATAGTCCCCTGTAGTTACCCTTCCATATATAGTCCCCTGTAGTTAGTGTTCCCTAAATAGTCCCCTGTAATTAGTCCCCTATATAGTCCCCTGTAGTTACTGTTCCCTATATAGTCCCCTGTAGTTAGTTCCCTACAGACCCCTGTAGTTAGTTTCCTATATAGTCTTCTGTAGTTCTTGTTCCCTGTATAGTCCCCTATTTAGTGCCCTATAGTGCCCACAGTAAAAGGGAAAAAAACACATTTTCTTACCTGTGCCGTTGCCGCGCCATCCTCCAGCGACATCAGTCCTCCTTCTTCGGAACGATGCAGCGGCGCGATGACATCATCGTGCCGACTGGATCATCGCTAAAGTGTCAAATGGCGAGGCATCATGTGCCTCGTCAGGGCAGCCCTAGTCAACTCAATTGTACCCGCGTCCTAAGGACGTGGATACAATTGTGTGCAGGGGACCGGTTCCGGCTTCCCACTTCACCCGGTTCTGCGAACGTGCTGTCATTTTAACAACCAGTTCGGGAGAACCGGGGCGAATCGGCCGGATCCCAACCCTGCCCCCGACTCTTAGCACCCCCGCCGATCAGCTGTTTTGAAGGGGCTGCGTCGCTCATATGAGTGCTGCCTCCCTTTCATTTCCATCACTGCTCCGTACTGTGAACAGCCGACACATTTGTAGCGGCAGTTTACAGTATTACAACCTTCCCCCATTTACTCTCCCGTGGCCCCTTCAAAACAGCTGATCAACAGGGGTGCCGAGAGTCGGACTGCAGCCGAACAGATATTGATGCCTATCCTGAGGATAAGTCATCATTTTCTTTTCACTGGAAAACCCCCTTGAGAAAAGTTATAAGTTGTCATATAATGGCATTTTCTGTATAAATGTGATTATTTAAAATAAGCTAATTAAATTCCTTCTGATTCCTTGGATAGACTGCACCCAGTTCCTATGGAGTGGCAAATCTGTGTATAGGTGGCCTGTTAGTGGAGCTTGTCTTTTGTGTGCCCTAAAGCCGTATTTCTTAATCTTTTCAAGCCAAGTACTCCCTAGTGACAAAAAGTGTCAACCGAGTACACCCAAGAAAATCTTAACTTATAAGGCACTGTTCACAGTACTTTCAGAGATCCCATTTGGATCCTCTGTCACAGATTCCATCAGATCTGACGGGAAGAAGAGAGCAGCAGCAACAACGGACACCCTGATAGACCCCATTATGAGTAACTGGGGACCCTCGTGAGTCATTGGTGTCTGTTGTGTGACAGATCCAGCACTGCGTCATGATTTCTGTCCAGAAGATGGGAACAAATAGCAGTGCAAAATTTTTCTTTATGCACTGTCCATTTGTTAGGACATGCCTTAACTGACAGCATTTGAATCGCAAATAGGGCATTTGACCACCTTCAGAAGACCACAAAATTAATATAGACCCCTCATCAGACCTGGCCAGACCCCCCTTTATAGAGACCCCATGCCAGGTCCTCCTTTATACAGACTGAAGGCCAGAACCTCCCTTTATACAGACCCCATATACAGACCCAAGACCAGTCCCCACCCATTTACAGACTCCAGATCAGACTGTGTCAAAAATTACAGACCCCAGATTAGACCTTCTAAAAATTGCAGACCCCAGATAAGTCGACTAAAAAATTACAGACCCCAGATCATACCATCTAAAAACATTACAGACCCCAACTACAGACTTCCTATACAGGTCTTTCTAGGATAGGAGGAGAAGAATCATGACAAAGGCAGTGGTGGAACCCTCACAGCAAAGGCAGCAGCGCTACACTCATGGCTCAGGCAGGACATGCACATTGCAGGAGGAAAGTGGCTTTCCTGAGCTGGCCGGGTGTTAAGAGCTGACATGCCTTTTCTGTAAGCATGTGGGCTCACACGTCAGTACCAAAACAACCAGCAATAAAACATTGCTGGACACTAGGGTAGTCTTAGATTTTTTTAATACTCTTGGCGTATCCCCTGAGGCTGTGATGCATACCAGCAAGTAAAAAATATACAAGAAAAATTGGTCCGCTCACCACTCATTCGAAGTAAAGACGCCACATTCCATGATTATTTAGTGCACGGGCAAGAGAGCTACGTCGAGAGTAGGTAGAAATCCAAGGAAAAAAGTTAGAGGTCCAGCACAAGATATGATGTGAAAAAATACAAAACTGTTTATTTAAGTCAAAATTAAAACAAGAAATTAAAAAATCCTGGGAGAGAACGCCTACGCGTTTCGAACTTTTCAGTTCTTAATCATAGCCTATGATCATATATATATATTGTGTGCTGGACCTCTAACTTTTTTCCTGTGATGCATACCCCCTTAGGTATTCATACCGCACGTTAACAACCACTGCACTAGACACTGAAAGCAATAATACAGCACCATCCTGATCATGATTGTGGTGTTGTGGAGCACTGCTTGGGGAGAAGTTTTGACAATAGTTGCCATATGCTACACAAGCCTTTCTCTGTCTGTAGCAATCTCTGGTTTACCAATATATTTCACACATTTTAGTCTCATTTTAATGTTATATTGGAACCAGGAGACACATGAAAGATAAATTGAGAAGTATCATAATTTTGGCATGGATCATGGCCCTGGTATAGTCATGTTCTGGCTAATGTAGCCCCAGTAGAAAAAGTTAAAGAAGCCCTGTTCTAAAGGGAGCTGCTATTGGAATCATTTTAGTCATTGAGGAACAAACTGAGGCATTTGTAAGAGTCTGACAGGGAGGACTTAATAGAGTACACTAAAAATTAGCACCTTCATTTTATTATATTGCCTTTTGCTGAAAATTATTCAAAGTGCATGCCTGTAATATTGATACGCCTGCTGATAGAGACATACTGCATTTATTTATCTAAAGTTTAGCCAATATATAGTCAAATGTCTGCTCAAACATTCCATTAGCTAAATCTCCACCAGATCTATTCATTTATTTAGTATGTACGTTGTACTGAAAAGGTGCCTTATTGCTTTATGTGTGCAATTTAATAAGACAAGATAATTGAACTGACATCTTAGAATCTGCTCAGTTCCAAAGCATTTCATTTCCATATTCTCCAAGCTGGAAACGTCACAGCTTACATTTTAATGCAGTATTCCTGCTCGAGGATTATCTATTATAAATTCATATCACCAGAGAGTGGAGGCAGAAAACTCTAGGACCATAGTAATCATTAACGCCTCACTGACTGTTAAAGCACGATACATTTTAAAGTGAAAATAACTTCTTTTCAAAGTAGAATCTCAGAGGTGTAAATTAAATTTGTCAATAAATATGGAAATTACTTTTCTTTGGAGAAGAGGTTATCTAGTCTCAGTTTTCATGGTCCAGAGAAGATCGGAACTATTTTTTAACCCAAAATAATTATTTCAACAGGTTTATATCATTAAAATGAGTGGAAAATACATTTAGAAGTTGTTATTAATATAAACAAAAAAAAAATGATTGTATGTGTACATGTAAACTATTGTGCATTGTACACGTTTAAAATGAATGTCCACCAATATAGGGAGGCTGCAGAGGGGAAAAACCTAAATAACCTAAATAAGTCCAAAATTCTATGCTGATACAGAGCTCCAAATCACCTGTATAGACAGAGTTAAATGATAAACTCCCAGCTACATGCATCCACCACTAGAAGAAGCATAAGTGCATGATGAATACTGTTCAATTGCTGAGTTAAAGCATATTTTTCGTTTCAGGTGACTTTCCAGAATAAGACATCATACAGTATGTGTGTACATGAGAAATAACACTATTTATGGTCATTATACAGTGAAGGAAATAAGTATTTGATCCCTTGCTGATTTTGTAAGTTTGCCCACTGTCAAAGACATGAACAGTCTAGAATTTTTAGGCTAGGTTAATTTTACCAGTGAGAGATAGATTATATTTAAAAAAAAAAAGAAAATCACATTGTCAAAATTATATATATTTATTTGCATTGTGCACACAGAAATAAGTATTTGATCCCTTTGGCAAACAAAACTTAATACTTGGTGGCAAAACCCTTGTTGGCAAGCACAGCAGTCAGACGTTTTTTGTAGTTGATGATGAGGTTTGCACACATGTTAGATGGAATTTTGGTCCACTCCTCTTTGCAGATCATCTGTAAATCATTAAGATTTCGAGGCTGTCGCTTGGCAACTCGGATCTTCAGCTCCCTCCATAAGTTTTCGATGGGATTAAGGTCTGGAGACTGGCTAGGCCACTCCATGACCTTAATGTGCTTCTTTTTGAGCCACTCCTTTGTTGCCTTGTCTGTATGTTTCGGGTCATTGTCGTGCTGGAAGACCCAGCCACGAGCCATTTTTAATGTCCTGGTGGAGGGAAGGAGGTTGTCACTCAGGATTTGACAGTACATGGCTCCATCCATTCTCCCATTGATGTGGTGAAGTAGTCCTGTGCCCTTAGCAGAGAATCACCCCCAAAACATAATGTTTCCACCTCCATGCTTGACAGTGGGGACGGTATTCTTTGGGTCATAGGCAGCATTTCTCTTCCTCCAAACATGGCGAGTTTAGTTAATGCCAAAGAGCTCCATTTTAGTCTCATCTGACCACAGCACCTTCTCCCAATCACTCTCAGAATCATCCAGATTTTCATTTGCAAACTTCAGACGGGCCTGTACATGTGCCTTCTTGAGCAGGGGGACCTTGTGGACACTGCAGGATTTTAATCCATTACGGTGTGATGTGTTACCAATGGTTTTCTTGGTGACTGTGGTCCCAGCTGCATTGAGATCATTAACAAGTTCCCCCCGTGTAGTTTTCTGGTGAGCTCTCACCTTCCTCAGGATCAAGGATACCCCACGAGGTGAGATTTTGCATGGAGCCCCAGATCGATGTCGATTGACAGTCATTTTGTATGTCTTCCATTTTCTTACTATTGCACCAACAGTTGTCTCCTTCTCACCCAGCGTCTTACTTATGGTTTTGTAGCCCATTCCAGCCTTGTGCAGGTCTATGATCTTGTCCCTGACATCCTTAGAAAGCTCTTTGGTCTTGCTGTCTTTAATGCAGACACCAAGTTGATTTGGAGAGTGTAACTGTTCTGGAGGAGACTGAACTCTTAACCCCTTCAAGACACAGCCTGTTTTGACCTTTAGGACACAGCCAATTTTTTCAAATCTGACATGTTTCACTTTATGTGGTAATAACGTCGGAATGCTTTTACCTAACCAAGCGATTCTGAGATTGTTTTCTCGTGACACACTGGACTTTATGATACTGGCAAAATTTGCTCTATACATTAAGTATTTAATTGTGAAAAACACCAAAATTTAGCGAAAAATTGCAAAAAATAGAATTTTTCTAAATTTATATGTATCTGCTTGTAAGACAGATAGTTATACCCCACAAAATTGTTGCTAATTAACATCACCCATATATCTACTTTAGATTGGCATCGTTTTTTGAACATCCTTTTATTTTTCTATGACATCACAAGGCTTAGAACTTTAGCAGCGATTTCTCACATTTTCAAGAAAATGTCAAAAAGCTATTTTTACAGGGGCCAGTTCAGTTGTGAAGTGGATTTTAGGGCCTTATATATTAGAAACCCTCGATAAGTCACCCCATTTTAAAAACGTCGCCCCTCAAAGTACTCAAAACAGCATTTAGAACGTTTCTTAACCCTTTAGATGTTTCACAGGAATTAAGGCAAAGTAGATGTGAAATGTTCAAATTTCTTTTTTTTTTGGCAGAAATTCATTTTTCAACTATTTTTTTTTGTAACACAGAAAGTTTTACCCAAGAAACTCAACTCAATATCTATTGCCCAGATTCTTCAGTTTTTAGAAATACCCCACATGTGGCCCTAGTGCACTTATTGACTGAAGTACAGGCCTCAGAAACAAAGGAACACCTAGGGGATTTTGGGGCCTCCTTTTTATTAGAAAATATTTTAGGCTCCATGTCGGGTTTGAAAGGCTCTTGAGGCACCAAAACAGTGGAAATCCCCCAAAAGTGACCCCATTTTTGGAAACTATACCCCTTGAGAAAATTATCTAGGGGTATAGTGAGCATTTTGACTCCGCAGGTTTTTGGAAGAAATTATTTGAAGTAGGCTGTGAAAATGAAAATCTACATTCTTTCAAAGAAAATGTAGGTTTAGCTAATTTTTTTCTAATTTCCACAAGGACTAAAAGGAGAAAATGCACCACTACTTTTGTAAAGCAATTTCTCCCGAGTAAAACAATACCCCGAATGTGGTCATAAACGGCTGTTTGGACACACGGCGGAGCTTAGAAGGGAAAGAGCGCCATTTGGCTTTTGGAGCTCAAATTTAGCAGGAATGGTTTGCGGAGACCACGTCGCATTTGCAAAGCACCTAAGGGACCAAAACAGTGAAAACACCAAAAAAGTGACTCCATTTAGGAAACTACACCCCTTGAAGAATACATCTAGGGGTATAGTGAGTGTTTTGAATACACAGGGGTTTCATAGATTTTATTAGAATTGGGCAGTGAAGATAAAAAAAATCATTTTTTTCCAATAAGACGTAGCTTTAGCTCAACATTTTTCATTTTTTCAACAAATAAAGGAATAAAAGAACCCCAACATTTGTAAAGCAACTTCTCTGGAGTACGGCAATACCCCATTTGTGGTCATAAACTGCTGATTGGGCATACGGCAAGGATCAGAAGAGAAGGAGTGCCATTTGGCTTTTGGAGCACAGATTTTGCTGGATTGGTTTCTTGACACCATGTCACTTTTGCAAAGCTCCTAAGGTGTCAGTACAGTGGAAACTCCCCAAAAGTGAATCGATTCACGAAACTACACCCCTTGAGGAATTCATCTAGGGGTGTAGTGAGCATTTTGACCACACAGGTGTTTCATAGATTTTATTAGAATTGGGCAGTGAAAATAAAAAAAATCCTTTTTTTTCAATAAGACGTAGTTTTAGCTGAAAATGTTTCATATTCTCAACAAATAAATGGAAAACAGAACCCCAACACTTGTAAAGCAACTTCTCCTGTGTACGCCAATACCACATATGTGGTCATAAACTGATGTTTAGGCACAAAGTAGGGCTCAGAAGGGAAGGAGCGCCATTTGGCTTTTGGAGTACAGATTTTGCTGGATTGGTTTCTGGTCGCTATGTCGCATTTGCAAAGTCCCTGTGGGACCAAAACAGTGGATCCCCCCCAGAAGTGACCCCATTTTGGAAACTACACCCCTCAAGGTATTCACCTAGGGGTGTAGTGAGCATATTAACCCCACAGGTGATTGGCAGAAATTGGTGTGCACGCGATGTTGCAGAGTGAAAATGGTTTTTCAATAGATATGCCAATAAGTGGCGCCCAGCTTGCGCCACTGGAGACACACACCCCAAAATTTTTTAAAAGGTTATCCCGGGTATGGCGATGCCATATATGTGGAAATAAACTGCTGTTTGGGCACACTGTAGGGTTCAGAAGGGAGGTAGCGCCATTTGGCTTTTGGAGCGTGGATTTTGCTTGTAAGTAGTTTTGTTTGGAGTCTTACTGGTGTTTCCGTTTATAATGTGGGGGTACATGTAAGGCGGGCTGGAGTATATAAGGGGCATAGTTAGGTGGTATAGTGGGGTAAAAAAAAACAATAAAATAATCCATAGATGTGTGTTACGCTGTGACACAATCCTTTCTGCACAGGCCGGTGTTGGACTAATAAATGGTCCTTACTTATTCCCCTTTTGGTCCGCACTCCGCACCTTTGAAGTTTGGGGAATCTTGCTGGGTAGTGTTGTCCTGGTATAATACGGGCGCCCTCGCTTCCAGCAGATATGTTTGGGCCCTCCCCTTCCTGGTTCCCTAATTTTAAGGGCCTTGATAATTCGCCACTTGAAACAGAAGAAATGTTCCCCTCAGGCCGGCACAACTGCATATTTTTTATTTCCTAACTTATTGGTGCCTTGACTAATTTTA
This sequence comes from Rhinoderma darwinii, assembly GCF_050947455.1. Classification (NCBI taxonomy): domain Eukaryota; kingdom Metazoa; phylum Chordata; class Amphibia; order Anura; family Rhinodermatidae; genus Rhinoderma; species Rhinoderma darwinii. Next base: position 258,348,512 of record NC_134688.1, read on the forward strand.
TTTTTTCATAGACGTAGTGGTATGACTGCTGTTTTTTTTTGTGTGACGAGCTGTAGTTTTTATTGGTACCATTTTGGGGTGCATGTGACTTTTTGATCACTTGTTATCCTTTTTTTTTGGGAGGCAAGGTGACCAAAAAACAGCAATTCTGGCATATTTTTTTAGTTCTTTTTATACAGCGTTCACCATGTGTTATAAATTACATGTTAGCTTTATTCTGCAGGTCAGTCCGATTCCGGTGATACCTAATATATAGCACTTTTTATGTTTTACAACTTTTTGCACAATAAAATAACTTTTGTAAAGAGAATGGATTTTTACTGTCGCCAAGTTGTGAGAGCCATAACGGTTTTAAATTTTTCGTTGACGGAGCTGTATGAGGGCTTGTTTTTAGCGAGACGAGTTATAGTTTTTATAGACACCATTTTTGGGTACATGCGACTTTTTGATCACTTTTTATTTCAATTTTTGGAAGACAAAGTGACCAAAAAATATCAATTATGTCAGTATTTTTTAGTTATTTTTTTTACGGCGTTCACTGTGCGGAATAAATAACATCATATTTTTATAGTTCAGGTCGTTACGGTCGCAGCGATACCAAATATGTATGGCTTTATTATTTTTTTCAATAATAAATGACTTGATAAGGGAAAAAGGGCGATTGTGTTTTGTGTTATTATTTGAAACTTTTATTGTATTTTTGACAACTTTTTTTACACTTTTTTTTTACACTTTTCTTTAGTCCCACTAGGGGACTTGAAGGTCCAACTGTTTTTTTGATGTTCTAATACATTGCACTACCTATGTAGTGCAATGTATTAGAACTGTCAGTTGTTCACTGACAGCAAGCCGATCAGGCTCCGCCTCCGGGCGGGGCCTAATCGGCTAACGTAATGGCAGATAGGAAGCCATTGTTAGGCAACCTGTTGCCATAGTAGCAGTCGCCAGCCTTGCCATCGCATGGCAAGGCTGCCGATTGCATACAAACCACTTTGATGCAGCGATTGCATTGAATCGCTGCATTTTAAGGGGTTAACGGCAGGAATCGGAGCTAGCTCCGGTTCCTGCCGATAGATCGGGGTGTGCGCTGTAACATACAGCGGACACCCACTGCTGATGACGCCGGCTCAGCTTCTGAACCGGAAGCTGAGCCGGCGCCATCTTGCCGATGGTACCGGAAGCCTCCTGGGCCCCGCCGACGACGGGACATAGGAGGATTCCGTTACAGGTTGATCGGGAGGTAAGTATTAGCCCTCCGATCGCCTTTGCAGCCACCGGCAACCCAGCGATCACGTTGCTGGGGTGCCGATGGCTATAAACTCCTCACATGCTGCGATCTCTATTGAACGCAGCATGTGAGGGGTTAATCGGTCGGATCGGAGGCTAGCTCCGGTCCTGGCCGATACCTCAGGGTGCTGTAACATACAGCTGTCACCCGGCGGTGATGTCGCTGGCTCAGCTCCTGAGCCAGCTTCATCTCCATGACGTACAGTTACGTGGAGATGCGGGAAATTGCCATCTCCCATGACGTAACTGTACGTAAAATTGCGGGAAGGGGTTAATGGTTGGTAGGGGATCAAATACTTATTTCTCTGTGCACAATGCAAATAAATATATATATAATTTTGACTATGTGATTTTCTGTTTTTTTTTAAATATAATCTCTCACTGGTAAAATTAACCTAGCCTAAAAATTCTAGACTGTTCATGTCTTTGACAGTGGGCAAACTTATAAAATCAGCAAGGGATCAAATACTTATTTCCTTCACTGTATGTCTTGCATCCTGCATATTTTAGCAGTTCTGTCCGTCTGCAGCCTCTATCTCTAATCCTCTGCTTTCCCTGAGCTAGTGGGTGGAGGCTAACTGCTATAATGTCTGTAATACACAGCACATAGAGAAGAGAAGATTCCTGCTCTCCTATCTACAGTATAGCTATCACATATATAGAAGCAGCAGCATGGAGGAGATTATACAGCAGTGATGAGCAGTATAGATGTAAATCCAGCACTGCTGTGAGTTATAATACTAGGAAGCTGCTGCAGCTTCTCTGTGTTTCTCTGTCTCTCTCTCTCTCTCTCACTTTGCTCCTGCTCCGTACTCCCTCTCTTCTCTTTATAGACTTCTATGGGCAGCATGTAACCTGATCCTTTAACCCCTTAGTGTCTAAGCCTGTTTTAGCCTTGTGGACACAGCCGATTTTTGCAAATCTGACATATGTTACTTTATGTGGTAATAACTCCAGAATGCATTTGCCTATCCAAGCGATTCTGAGATTTTTTTTCTCGTGACATGTTGTACTTTATGATACTGAAAAAATGTTGCCGTTAAATTCAATATTTATTTGTAAAAAACACCAAAATTTTGAGAAAATTTGTAAAAATCTACATTTTTCTAAATTGTAATGTATCTGCTTGTAAAACAGATTGTAATACCACACAAAATATTTACTAGTTAACATTTCCTATATGTCTACTTTATGTTTGCATCGTTTTTTTTGAACGTCCTTTTATTTTTCTAGGACGTCAAAACCAGAAAAAGAAGCAAGTCACGACCAGGTATTAGAAAAAATACAAACAGTCTTTATTAAAGTCAATTAGACACAGAGAAAACATATAACAGTTATACATAGTAAAATGCCATGGACCCTCGAACGGAAACGCAATCCGAACATAACAGCAGAGTGGCCCCCAAGGTGTAAAAATGGTCAAAAACTCCTATATACAGCTAAAGTGCATAAATACATAGTTATGAGCAGGTGCTAGGTATGGTACGTTTGCACAGATGGACACATATGTATAATGTAAAAGATATAAAGTGCAGTCCTAAGTACATATAACATGCAGAGCAATATACCTACACCTACGTAGTAGAAGATGAATAGGAGATCAGGATCGGGAGAGGGGACCTCTGCTTAACCCGACGCACGTTTCGCTGGTGCTTCGTCAGGGGTTGATGTCCAAATGCCCCAAAAAAGCCTTAAATATACCTTCCTCTCTAGTGGTTTACAGGTGAAGCCACAGCTGTTTCCTATCGGGTGGTTAGGTGTTCAGTGGCGGTCATCAATGGCAGCCGCTGATACATCCCGCCCACCCACGATAGCGTCCTATCGTGTAGTCCCATAATCCGAGTAACCTCCTCCCATGCCTGCCTCCAACGGCATAGCCACGCCAGGCGGGCGGGGAAAAGGAATCAAGCCGCCCGCTCGACGCGGCACCACAGTCAGGGGTAAAAAGCAGGGAGCCAAAAAAGAAGAAAAAACACCTAGATCAATAAAATTAGTATCAATCCAATCATGGCCAGAAGTAAAAGATATCCCCCGAAAAAAAGTAGGAATACACTTAAAAGATATCGTTCAGCAACAGCATCGGGACAAAGTGTCCCGTTGCTAGGTAACACTCCAGCATAAGAACAACAGTTGCTGTCCAGCACGCTGGAGAACATAACATAGCATTGCGAGCAGAGGTCACTGTCCAACGTGCTGAAATACTCAGCACAGCCGTCAAACACAAATATAGAGGGAGTCAGAACTGTCGTTGTCCAAAGTGCTGAAGCTGGCTAGCAGAGCCCATACACCGCTCCAGAACTGAAACACAGTGCTGGAATTGACACGCAATGCTGTGAAAATGAAAAAAGGATGGTTTAAAGTGATCCAAAATCAGAATATATAAAGGGAAATAATACACAGAAATAAGGAAGTGAAGGAAAGTGAATGAATGTGACTGTGAAGGTGATAAAAGCATGCGTGAAGATAAAAAGTAACAGGTGAAACACGCGTGAAAAAATGAAGAGAAAGTTAGTTATTGATGCTGGAGAAGAAAAAAGAAAAAGTGTTTTCTAGGACGTCACAAGGCTTAGAACTTTAGCTAGAATTTCTCGCATTTTCAAGAAAATTTCAAATGGCTATTTTTTCAGGGGCCAGATCAGTTCTGAAGTGGCTTTGAGGGCCTTATATATTAGAAAGTCCCCATAAATCACCCCATTTTAAAAACTGCACACCTCAAAGTATTCAAAATAGCATTCAGAAAGTATTTTAACCCTTTAGGCATTTCACAGGAAATAAAGCAAAGTAGAGGTGAAATGTAAACATTTTTTTTTTTTTTTTTATGAAATTCATTTGTAATAAATTTTTTCTGCAACACAGAAGGTTTTACAAGAGAAATGCAACTCAATATTTATTGCCCAGATTCTGCAGTTTTTAGAAATATCCCACTTGTGGCTCTAGTGCGGTAATGGGCTGAAACACAGGCCTCCGAAGCAAAGGAGCACCTGGTGGATATTGGGGCCTCTATTTTATTAAAATATATTTTAGGCACCATGTCAGGTTTGAAGAGGTCTTGTGGTGCCAAAACCGTGGAAACCCCCAAAAGTGACCACATTTTGGAAACTACACCCCTCAAGGAATTTTTCAAGAGGTATAGTGAGCATTTTTAGCGCACAGGTTTTATGCAAAATTTGTTGGAACTGGTCTGTGAAAATGAAAATCTACTTTTTTTTCTGAAAAAGCATACGATGTTCTAGTTTTTACAAGGAATAAAGGAGAAAAAGCACCCCAACATTTGTAAAGCAATTTCTCCCGATTACGTCAATACCCCATATGTGGTAATAAACTGCTGTTTGGACCCACGGCAGGGCTCAGAAGGGAACAAGGGCCATTTGGATTTTGGAGCGCAGATTTTGCTGGAATGGTTTTCGGTGCCATGTCGTGTTTGCAAAGCCCTGGAGGGACCATAACAGTGGAAACTCCCCAAAAGTGACCCCATTTTGGAAACTACACCCCTCAAGGAATTTTTCTAGGGGTATAGTTGCTGAATTTATGGGAATTATGCCGTGAAATTGAAAATCTAAATTTTTTCTAACAAAATGCAGTTTTAGCTCAGATTTTTTCATTTTTACAATAGATAAAGGAGAAAAAACACCCCAATGTTTGTAAAGCAAACTCTTCTGAGCACATCAATACCCCATATATGGTAATAAACTGCTGTTTGGACACATGGCGGAAGTTAGAAAGGACGGAGAGCCATTTGACTATTGGAGCTCACGTTTTGCTGGAATGGTTTGCGGCCCCATGTCACATTTGCAAAGCCACTGAGGGGCCAAAATAGTACAAACCCGGCAAAAGTGACCCCATTTGTGAAACTATACCCCTCGTGGAATTTATCTAGCGGTATAGTGAGCATTTTGACCCCACAGTTTTTTTGCTGAATTATTGGAATTATGCAGTGAAAATGAAAATCTACATTCTTTCCACTAAAATGTTGCATTTTTTTTTCATTTTCACAAGGCATAAAGGAGAAAAAGTGCCCCAACAATTGTAAACCAATTTCTCCCAAGTACGGTAATACCCCACATGTGGTCATAAACTGCTGCTTGGATACACCGCAGGGCTCAGAATGGCAGGAGGGCTACTTGGCATGTAGATTTTGGTTGATTGTTTTTTGGGCGCCATGTCGCATTTGCAGAGCCCCTGAGGTACCCGTATAGTAGAAACCCCTGAGAAGTGACTCAATTTTGGAAACTATACCCCTCAGGGTAATCATCTAGGGGTGTACTGAACATTATGATCCCACAGGTGTTTCATAGATTGTATTAGAATGAGGCAGTGAAAATGAAACATTTTTTTTTTTCCCAAAAATATGTCGTTTTGCACCCAATTTTTTTTCCACAAGGGGTAATAGGAGAAAAAACAACACATAATTTGTTACCCAATTTCTCCCGAGTACGGCAATACCCCATGTGTGGCCCTAAACTGCTGTTTGGGCACATGGCAGAGGTCAAAATGGAAGGTGTGCCATGTGGCTTTTAGAGCACAGATTATGCTGGACTGGTGTATGGCCGCCATGTCGCATTTGCAGAGCTCTCTTAGGTACCAGAGTAGAGTGTAAAACCTTGAGAAGTGACCCCATTTTGTAAACTACACCCATCAAGGCATTTATCATTTGCCTGGACATATGACATGGCTTAGGAGTGAAAGGTGCATGTGAGACCTATTTTGGTGATTTTCGCAGCATTAGTCCACAATGGCAGGGCTCTGGGGTCAAATAGTAAAACAAACCCCCAAGTAGTGACCCCCATTTTGGAAACTGCACCCCTGAAGGCATTTTATTAACGGGCGTAGTGAGCATTTTGACCAAAGAGGTTTTTTTTTCTGTAATAAATGAATGCTCAGTGGATGGTGCAAAGTGAAAATTGCAAATTTCCACAGGTATATGCCATTTTAGCGCACAATATTTTGTGCCCAGTTCATGCTACTGAAGACAAATACCTCAAACTGTTAAGCGGGTTCTCCCGGGTATGGCGATGCCATATATGTGGACGTAAACTGCCCGTTGGGCACGCTGCAGGGCTCAGAAGGGAGGGAGCACCATTTGGCTTTTGGAGCGCAGATTTTGCTTAGTGGTGGTTTTGTTTGGGGTTTTGCTGGTATTTCAGTTTATGATGTGGGGGAATATGTAAGCTGTGCGGAGTACATCAGGGGCATAATAAGAGGGTATAATAATGGGGTAAATAAATAAAAATTCATAGATATGTGGCCAGTGTCGCACGAATAAACGGTGCCAGATCTTATCCACTTTTGGAACACTTTGCACATTTTGCATCGCCATATTCTGAGAGCCAGAACTTTTTTTTTTCTCCACCGGAGCTGGGTGAGGGCTTATATGTTGCGGGACAATCTGTAGTTTTCATTGGTACCATTTTGGGGTACATGCGATTTTTTTTGATCACTTTGTATTTCATTTTTTTGGCAAGCAAGGTGACCAAAAACCTGCAATTTTGATGTTTTTTATAAAAAAAATTTACGGCGTTCGCCATGCACTTTGAATGCAAATTTTACTTTATTCTGCGGGTCAGTACGATTATGGCGATACCAGATGTGTATAGTTTCTCTTATGCTTTGCAGCGTCTGCACATTAAAATCACTTTTGTTTCAAATCATTTATTTTTGGTGTCACCGTATTCTGAGAGCCATAACTTATTTATTTTTCAGTCAAAAAAGCTGTGGGAGGGCTTGTTTTTTGCGGGACGGGCTGCAGTTTTTAATGGTATAATTTTGGGGTACATGCAACTTTTAGATCCCTTTTTTTATTCTGTTTTGCGAGGGGTAGTGACTAACAAACAGCGATTCTGGAATAGTTTTTTATTTAATTTTTTTACGGTGTTCACCGGACGGGTAAAATAGCGTGATATTTTTTATAGTTTGGGTCGTTACGGAAGCGGGGATACCACATATGTGTACTTCTTTTAATGTTTTTTATGTGATTGGTCCCCTTCCGTCTTACTGTGCCGATCAACTGTCATAAACAGTTGACGGCACAGTTCTGTCACCTTGTCCTTTGACAGGGTGACAGTTTTTAGCCAGGACGCACCGGTACGCCCTGGTGCCTTAAAGCACTTCAATGCAGGACGTACTGGTGCATCCTGGTGCATTAAGGGGTTAATGAGCTGATAATCCCTCTTGATTAGAGCAGACAGATTTATCTAGTGCTCTATTAAGGGCCACATAGCCCTGGAGCTAAAATTTATGAAGGGCCTATTGTGAGCAGTGACGTGCCATCGGGGCAGTGGTAGTGTGACTGGTGTTGTAGGGGCGTGGCAACACGATGGGGGAATAGCTATTCATTGTAAGTTTGCAAACATGGCACTCTTACCTTGTTGTCTATCTGTTATTAGCCTTTCTTATTTTGTTGCTGTGTTTGCTTCCAATTGTACCCCCCTTGGCATTGTGTCTCCTATGTACAATAATATAACTACTATAATACTGCCCTTATGAAGCACTATACAGGTTTCATAGCCTATTCACTACTACTCCAAGCCAGCCATCTATCACAAATGCACCTACTACTCCAAATTAAAAATGCCTATTGCATGGTTGCTTCCCATGGCATTCCCCCACTAGTAGCGGATTAAGTAGACCATAGGCCCTCCACACACTTGAGCCCCTCTCCCTTCGCCAGTGTCCTCATGCCACGTCATGTCTATAGTCCATACCACTTTCCTAGTACATATTTTAGCACATGTGAAATATATAAACCAATATTTAGACCTAACGTAACCACCACAAGTTAAATATTGAACCTAATGGTTTTCACTGAAATATATATATATATATATATATATATATATATATATATATATAGTCCATACATAATATATTTGGGTTATAAAATACTCGATTATACCCCCAAATAGTGATTTAAATATTTGATAAGTGTCAAATATATATATATATTAGGTTTAATGCGATGTAGCAACTTCAGCGTCTATGAGTGTGGCTTGAAGGGCCACAGCACAGTTATACGGGGCAGTGTTATTATTCATTCACCCAGACCTCTGCTCATATGATGCACTGCATATAAATATTAACCCCCTATAAATATTAGTTGTCTGCCTATGTAGTCCTCTGTACGGAGCAGTGTACATATACTCACCAACTCAACTATCTGAACATCTGAGCAGGTGGGTGGCGGGTCAAGTCACAAATTAAGATAAGACTGTAAATTATTGTTGCAAATTACACATTTTTGGGCGCTCTGGCAACCCTATTTGTCCGGAGTGCTGCGTCACATACAAAGTCTTGATGCTGCCCGGCATCAGTACGTTGTATGAGCCGCGGCCAGTACTGAGGGGACCTGGAGAGAAGAAGTGAAGAGGAGCAGTGAGGTGAGCATCCATTTTTTTTTTTACATTTATTTAGCTATTATTGTCCAATGCGGGGTAGTCTGATGAGGGGTAGCCTTCTCGGGGGGAAGGAGGATGCAAGGTACATAGTCCGGCAAAAGACTCTACGAGCCACAGAGTTAACTATCTGCCAGCTAGGAGGTAGCGCAGATTTCCACTATAATTTATACCAGTTTTCTGACGTAAAATATAATAAATTTGTCGGACACTTTTTGTAAGAGTGGCAACAGTGAAGTAAAAGACCTAAAAGTCACAATTTTCAACAGACATTTAAACTTTTGAGCCTTTTATAAACTTTTTGCATTAGGAAGGTTGTTAAATTCCCCCTTTGTGTATGGAGGGCCTTTGGAGCTTAGTATCAGAAAAACAAAGAAATAAAACAGTACAGACATTAGACCTAAACATTATATGGTGTTAAAAGGTGAACATTCAATTTAGCCATACCATTCAGCTCATTTTAAAGCCTAACTTATCTTTTAGCTACATTAATTGGAAGTGAAATAAGCTTCAACCAATGAAAAATTATTCTGCCTTCTGCCCACAAATAAAATTCAACTACATGTACACGCTTATTCATTTTGAACTTGGCAATAATCTATGACTAATATCTATTGTCTAGCTGGAAATATGAAAGCTTGAACATGTTGTTGGATGTCCAATGTACATGTGGTAAGGGTCCAATATTTTTTTTTCATTTATTGGACCCTTGAGTGCTGGACATCGTTTCTCTTTGCATTCTTGTTATACCTAATTTTTCATAACTTCACTGAAACTTCCTTACTTTAAATTATACAAGATATAATTCCCTTCTAGAAATTAAATATTAACAGTTTTTATCCTCTGTGACCACTTGCACAGTTGATATTGATATAGGTGCAGGAATGGTCAAAGGAAGTCATTGTAGCTGGAATCAAGACTGAAGCAACCTCTTAAGGCTATGTTCACACGGGGTCTTTTGCCGAGTTTATTGACGCGGAAACCGCGTCGCAAAACTCGGCAGAAACTCCCCGAGAACGCCTCCCATTGATTTCAATGGGAGGCGTCGGCGTCTTTTTCCCGCGAGCAGTAAAACTGCCTCGCGGGAAAAAGAAGCGACATGCCCTATCTTCGGGCGCTTCCGCCTCCGACCTCCCATTGACTTCAATGGGAGGCAGGAGAAAGCGTGTTTTCTGCCCGCGGCGCTCAATGGCCGCGGGCGAAAAACGGCGCGATCATTGCTATTCACACGGAGTATTTTGGGGGAGGAATATCTGCCTCAAAATTCCGTTTGGAGCTTTGAGGCAGATATTCCTCCCCCAAAATACTCCGTGTGAACATAGCCTAAAACAACCCTCAAGTCAAAAACAAAAAAGTAACTATAAACAGCCAAATTATAGCTATCATAACTGGTGGCCTTCTGCTGCTCTTTTCTGGCTGTTTCTGAGTGGTGGTCATCTTAGATATGGAACAACGGAGAACGGAACGCAGGATAGGAGCCAGTAACAAGTAGGAGAAGGCCACCTGTTGCAGTTTATAGAAAATATTTAGTTTTTTGACTGGAGGGTCGCTATAAATACTGTCTACGAGTCAAGGGTCTATGTACCATAGAGCAGACTATACTTCTTATGGTGCCACTGGAGTGAGGAGGGTACATACCAGGATGGCTGCATCCCTTATTTTAAGCGGGGAAAAAAACCTATGTAAAAGTGTGGAAAATAAACCCAAGCATCATAGAAAGAAATTCGGCAAGCAAGCACCAAGACCTGATGTCCCAGGTAGTTAGGGGTGTGGTAGTGTTAACCAGTACCGGAAGAGGAACGAGGACCCCATTTTAATCTTTGCTATAATGCCCCCTCACCTTTATGTGCATTTTTGGTACTAGTGAATGATATCTACATTGTTGTACATAGGTGATATAATAGGCTTAATTCAGAAAGGTCATCCGGATGAAGGATAGATCCCAGTAACATAATATGTAAAAACATCTCTCACCAATACATGGCATGTATAAAAATGGGTGCACCAGTTGACATATAACGACACAAACTTAACAAAATAGATGTAGGGGTATTAACTTACTTAATTATCTCCACCTTTAGTAGATTGACAGTCTACCAGAATTTTATACTTTATACCAATTTCTAATTCTATATACCTTTACAAGAGTATGTTGAAGCTATTATTAAAATGCACAAAACTGCACAACACAGATATGCTCCTCAGATATTACATGCTGTGCAATGGAAAGGCAGTAAACCAGATTGCAATATTATTCCAATTTCAAGAAGTAGTTAACAATGTCACATCCATTTGGTCTTGGATGATGCTGTGCCATTAAGACACATGTACATACTGACTTGACACAATCAATATCTAATCTTCTCATGTGAACATAGAAAGTGTGGGTAACTAACAATTTCTGCTACCACCCATCCTGACATTTTTCTTTGTGCTGAGAAGCCTCAGTCCAGAGTAATCCTTATCCTTTATTTACTTTCAGGTGCTTTCGATCTTGAAGACTGAAAAAGCTCTTTGTATGAAAGAGACTATTAGCAAATAAGCAGCAAGGAAAACTGACAGTTTTACGACCACAGAAGTTTGCTACCTAAAATATTATTTTTATAAAATACAAGAGATACATTAACCGGTTGCTGACTTGTGCCGAGTACAGGGCGGTGGGGGGGGGGGGCAAACTGGTCAATTGCCCAGGGACCCCACCCTCTTAGGGCCTCCTGGCTGCTACGGGGCCGAGGCATGAGGGGGCCCGCACTGCCCGGCACATAAGATTTATGGGTCGGACGGCACTCATGCCCGTTGGCGTCACTAGCGGAGGGGGCCCCAGTGCTAGCGACAGCCACATTCAATTGTATCTGTGTCCTCTGGACACAGATACAATTAAATACTATAGGCTGTAGACAACGCTAGGCCTGAATCTTATAAGGCGCTGGGAAGAATCTCTGCGCAGGCTGGCATGATGACATAAATGCATCACGCTGGCCTTCACAAGGGTCCCTGTAATGCCATAGGCAGTCTTTCTGATATAAAGTTACTGTATTCTGTGTTAATGTTGTGATAGCTCCCTCTAGTGGCTGTTTTGTGCAAACAGTTTGAGTAAGCTAGCATACAATCCTTTGTATGTCCCATGAAAGCCACTGTATCTATCACCTATGAACTTGCTGACATCACCAAGTCAGCGCTTTAGCAGCCATTTTCAGATTCTACTGTTGAACAAGCAGTATCTAAAGACATTCTCTTCAGCCAAGCCTACGGTAGCATCTCTGGTATGTCTCCTGCTTTTATTTTCCAGTCTATAGATACCAGTCAGAGGCCATGCCTGTTACAGATAGGACAGCATCTTCCTGTGTGTCTGTCTATCTACACTCACCATCTCTGTGCTCATGTTCTTGTATATAATGCACATGTTCGTGTTTACAATCTTTGTATAGTAGTGTGTTGTTACATGCTGGTGTACTACAGTAAGCATATTGTCTTTCTGTTTCTTAGTTTCACACTATTCTTGCAATAAATGTTAAAGTTTGAACATCACTTCTGAGTCAATTACTTGCTGGGAAAGAGTTTAGCTGCCTGTCAACTTATGCCTCTCTGACACATAAGGAGGACAGAACAGTCCCGCTCGGAGGCTGTGATGCAGCTCTGTCCATCGTGGGAACGGGGCTAGGTAAGTAAAAAAATAATTGGGGTGGGCTGTGTCACACTATATACAAGATAGGGGCTGTGTGGCATTATCTACTAAGGTGGGAGGGACTGTGTGGCACTATATACAAGGGGGAAGCTGTGTCACTATATAAAAGGAAAGGGGGCTGTGTGGCACTATATATAAGGGAGGGGCTGTGTGGCACTATATACAAGGGAGGGGGCTGTGTGGCATTTTATACAAGGTAGGGGGGCTGTTTGGCACTATATACAAGGGAGGTGGCTGTGTGACACTATATAGAAGGGGGGCTGTGTGGCACTATATAAAAGTGAGGGGGCTCTATATACAGGGGGCTGTGTGTGTTGCTATCTACAAGGGGCTGTGGGTGTGGTACTTTATACAGGGGCTCCTGGTGGAGCTATTTACAGGGGATGCTGTGGCACCTAATACAGGGCATTGTTACTGTGGGGGCACCCAGAGGGAACAGTTAATGAAGAGGTACTTTATTGTGTTGAGCACTGAGGGATCAGTATTACCAACTGGGGCACTGTGGATTACGAGTTTGTATAGAGCAGGGGTCCCAAACTCGGCTGGGTAAATGGGCTGCACATAGAAAAAAATGTGATGTTGACGGGCCGCATTACATTCAAATTTGATACAATACGAAATTATTGTTAATCGATTAGTTATTTAAACTACATTAACAATACTACACTACTATAATAATACCATTCGGTTTAAACTTACGGAAAATGTGAGAGTTTACTCCACGTGTACTTTAACAATCCAGTTTTGCGCTCTTCCTGAAACTCCTGCTCTTCTCCTGGCATCACTGTCCATATATTTATAGTGATGTCAGGGGCTTCGCCAGCCGGAGTCCCGAAGCATAGGCGCTTCTAGCTCTCTGACTGGGACTCCAGCTCTGCTCCTGACATCACTGTCCATATATGGACAGTAATGTCAGGGGCTTCCCCAGAGCAGGAGTCTTGGAGCAAAGCGCTAGAACTGTGATGTCACGGGCTTCCCCAGAGAAGGTCTAATCTCTGCTCTGGGACGTCTTCTCTGGGGAAGCCTGTGACATCACAGTCCATATATGGACAGTGACTTCAGGGGCTCCTCCAGCAGAGGAATCCCTGTCCCAAGCGTCTGTATTTCTTTGGCTGCGGATTCCACTCCTGGAGTGAGCCCCAATAGAGCTATCCACTACAAGGGGCTGTGTGACGGCATTAAGAAGCGCCGGCGCTCCTCCTTCAGACTGCTCTCTCCTCTCCCGAGGGAGGTACGCTGCCCCGCAGTCCGCAGACAACGATCTCGAAGGGCCAGGCCGCGGCCCATGTGCCACTTGTTTGAGGCCCCTGGTTTAGAGGATGGGGTATAAGTGGGGAAGGTGCTGGAAAAGCAAGAAACCAACATGTCTGTGTGTCAAATTCTGCAGAGACGTGTCGTGGCTGTAATAAGTCGTCACAGTGGTCTGAACCGCATGGAGAAAGAAAGCGAAAGTGAACGACTCTAATAAGAGAAAATATCACCTTTGAGTCACTTGATATAAATGTGGTGTAATCATTTATATTGTTTTGCAGAGCTCCTGTGTATAACTGCCATCTACCACTATATGATCAATATATAGTGATAATATTGATCTTTGCATAGTGGTTATTATTCAGTGACAGTATGGGGGTATTATTGAGTCACTATGTGGTTATGGTGTGGTGGTATTATTCAGTCACTATTTGGTTATGGTGTGCCAGAATTATTCAGTAACAATATGGGGGTATTATTTAGTCACTATGTGGTTATGGTGTGGTGGTATTATTCAGTAACAGTATGGCGGTATTATTCAGTCACTATTTGGTGGTAATATGTGGTTATGGTGTGGTATTATTCATTAACAGTATGGGGGTATTATTCAGTCACTATGTGGGTATGGTGTGGCAGTATTAATCAGTCACTATTTGGTTATGGTGTGCAGGTATTATTCAGTAAAAGTATGGGGGTATTATTCAGTCACTATTTGGTTATGGTGTGCCAGAATTATTCAGTAACAATATGGGGGTATTATTTAGTCACTATGTGGTTATGGTGTGGTGGTATTATTCAGTAACAGTATGGCGGTATTATTCAGTCACTATTTGGTGGTAATATGTGGTTATGGTGTGGTATTATTCATTAACAGTATGGGGGTATTATTCAGTCACTATGTGGGTATGGTGTGGCAGTATTAATCAGTCACTATTTGGTTATGGTGTGCAGGTATTATTCAGTAAAAGTATGGGGGTATTATTCAGTCACTATGTGGTTATGGTGTGGTGGTATTATTCAGTAACATTATGGCCATAATATTCAATCACTATTTGGTGGTAATATGTGGATATGGTGTGGTATTATTTATTAACAGTATGAGGGAATTATTCACTCACTATGTGGTTATGGTGTGGCGGTATAATTCAGTTACTATGTGGTTATGGTGTGGCGGTATTATTCAGTAACATTATGGGGTATTATTCAGTCACTATGTGGTTATGGTGTAGCAGTATTATTTGGACCTTAAATTGTGTTATTACTGGTAACACATTTGGAATATTTAGCGTAGATTTATTTCAATTTTTTCAATATTTTCGAAATACCAGTGGCTACATGTGCAACGTTTCGGTCGTGAGACCTTCGTCGGGCACTGAGCCGTACTGAGGACTGGTTTAGCGATTTTGCTGGCGCAGATATAATAGAATTGGCGGCTTACCGCTCTCTATGGCGCAGTCATGGGTCTGCGAGCGCTGACCCCAGTCTCTCCTCAGGAGACACCGACGCTCACTTCCGCTTACCTTGGCCAGATCCCGTAGGGTGCACGCGCACGCTCCTGCCTGCTCTTAAAGGACCAGCGCGCCAAACTGAGTTTAATGTCTAAATTAGCCCATGAGTACCCTGGACTATGAGAACGGCCCAGCCCCTTCCTCCCATGCCTGAGCATTGTTGTCGTATCCTAAATTTTTCTAGCAAATGGTGTCTAGTGTTTCCCAGTTCCCAGTTTTCCCCCGTTCCTGTACCAGTATCAGTATCCTGTATCCAGTGCTACCTGGTCAAGTGCCGTGCTGAGCTGTAGTCGTGCTGTGCTGTATTCCATGCCTGTCCTGCTACACCACGCCTGATATCTGCCTGCTGCCTACGTCCCAGCCGAGCCTGTCATTGCTACTGTCCGAGCTGCCACATGTACACTATACGAACTATAGACTGTGACCTGAGTTCTTTTGGCCAGCTGTCATACCGTCAATGCGGTACGGCCCCCTAGTCCCCGTTCTAGCTTTTTGTGCTCACGCTGAGTTCCGGCCACTTCCTGATTACATGGTCGGGACATGGTCGGGAGTTACGGAAACAGTGTAACTCGCTTAGCTACGCTATTTCCGTAACTTCCATAGTAGTGATTGGCAGTTACGGAAAGAGCGTAGTATGCGAACTACGCTGTATCCGTAATAACTATTCAGTTCTATGGGAGTTACAGAAACAGTGTAGCTCAGCAAGTTACGCTGTTTCCGTAATTCCTGACCATGTAATCAGGAAGTGGCCGGGAGGCAGCGTGAACTCAAAAAGCTAGAACGGGGTTTAGGGGGCCCCCTTTCTAGAGATAGGTGCAGATCCCAGAGGTGGGATCTGCATCCCTCTGAAATTTATGACGTATCCTGTGGATATGCCATAAATGTCCTTCATGGGAAATCCCCTTTAAATAAGACTGCGTTAAAAAATACTCACAAATGCACATTTACAATAAATAAACTTTATTAAATTTAAGTCCCAAAACAAAATAATATACACATATTTGGCATAGTCAAAAGCATAACAAACTGCACAATAAATTTATAGCACCATTTATGATGATTGGTGTATGCTGTAAAAAAAAAAAAAAAAAAAAAAAATGCAGCGGAACTGCTTTTTTTTCTGCATTTTTGACAAAATAAAATTAATTTAAATTAAAAGCTAATGTGTATGTACCAAAAGACAGCACCTACATAAAGTACAACTCTTCCTGCAAAACACAAAGCCTCATACAGCCAAGATGCAAAGAGGAAACATCAAAACATTGTTCTGGTCTTCAAGGCTACAACTCTTAAGGGGTTAATGTGAGTATTGGCTTACATACACCACGCTCACACATTTTGTAGCTCACAATGTAGTTTTTAAATAGGAGACTTATCATAATTAAGGTTTCTAATTATTGTTTAACTTCTTTCGGAGGTACCATTATTTGAATGAAACCAGTCTTAATAGAGATAACTTACAAAGTTCTAGAAAGGACACCAACAAATTGTATGTAAGGCTTCGTTCACATCTGCGTCGGGGTTCCGTTCATGGTTTCCGTCCCAACCTTTCCGTCAGGGGAACCCACTACCGGAACGGAAACCAGACGGCTGTGTCCTCAAAATATAATAGCTCAACACACCATGCCCCCAATAATAGGACCACACACTGTTCCCAAAGATGTGCCTTCCGAATAAAATAAAGTCTCTGCTTCCCAGTAAAGAATTCTGAACTTCCGATGTTCCAGTGCCATCATCCAGTTGCTGTCTTAGCTTCTTCTTAATAGGCTCCTGTAGAACAATGCCTGCCTCAATGAGAAGACGCAGAGCTTGCACCTTGCAGCCCCACTAATATATTCAATTGTGTCTGTGTCTTAATGACGCAGATACAATTGAATCCACGGAAGGCGGACTGAGTTGGCACCCTGCTTCTTGAAAGCCTACAAGCCCTCTTCCATGAACTCCAAGCCTGGAAATGTGGCGAGGTTGCTTGCACATTTTTTCGATCTTGACACAGTGTACATAGTACATCCTAACAGGTGGTCTCTACAGAACAGCAAACATTAGTCTATTGTGAGTGCTCAGTTGAAAACTGGAATATTTCAGAATTTTATTTTTCTTATTGAAAGTTACATGGAAAATGTAAACAAAACAACATAAATGAAAAAATAAAGTTTTTAACCCCTTAATGACCGGGCCTGAAAATACCTTAATGACCAGCTAATTTTTTCTGTTTTTGCCTCTCTGCCTTTCAGAAGCCATCATTTTTTTATTTTTGTTAACGTGGCTGTATGAGGCCTTGTTTTATGCGAGAGAAATAGTATTTTTTTTCCCCCGCAGTTTTGAAATTTTTTATGGCGTGAATATAGGAAAAAGCGATTCTCTGCATTGTTTTTCTTGTTTCTTTTTTATCCCATTCACGTTTCACGCTAAATAACCCATTAAATTAATTATTCAGGTTATTATGGTCGTGTATATACTTAATATGTGTAGGTTTTGTGTTTTTATGTAATGTGGGGGCAATAAAATATATTTTATGCAAAATAAAGACTTTTTTGGGACTTTTTTTTAATAAATTTTTTTTTTTGTTACTTTTTTTTTAAATCCCATTAAGGGATACATTTAATTATAACTTTACTTTTTTATTAATAATGTATTAGCATACTCCTGTATGCTAATACATTACATTGTGTCACTATGACACAACGGAACAAACAGCCCTAGGGTCCTTTGTAGGTCCCAAGGGCTGACTGCAGAGGGATTCCCCTGTCTTTGATTGCATCACTGGAGTCCCGGGGATGCGATAAAAGAGGGGAATTCCCTTTGATCATGCCGCGGTCATGGACCGCGGCAATCAAAGGGTTAAACAGCTGGGGTCCGAATGTTTTCCGACCCCAGCTGTTTTCAGTAGGCTGCTCTAAGATCAGGAGCTGTTAGTTACAGCTCTTGCTTAGAGGATGAGCGCTCACACGAGCGCTCATCGGCCTGAGCTTCAGCGACGCCAAAATACGTCATTTTAGACTGGGGACCTGCACCGCCTGCCATCAAAAGACAGTGGGCGGTCGGGAAGGAGTTAACATGAAAGCTTGATTTAACTATTTGAATTTAAAAATTTTACGTTTTTTTCCCTATAAATGTTCTTTTTGATACAATTACTGTGAGGTATCACAATAAATTGATGTAGTGTTTTGCTCTGGCACACAGCCCTGTTTTGTACAGTACATGCTTCAAATACCTGCAAACACCACAAAGTACTCAGTAAAGTACTGTAGAGGTTATATTCTATTTTACAATTCTCACAATAGAATTTGGAGCAGAATCCAATGTCCGCATGATAATAGATTTTATTATATTGTATAAATATTGATGTAGCATTACTGTACCGTACAAATACTGTAACTAGGATCGGGAATGCTACAGACTAGTAATATTTACTGGCTATAGAAATGTATGAATATGCTTTTTATTGGATGTACAGCCTTCAAATTATGTGGTGCAAATCATCATGGAATCACAATGTGGCATCTGTGGATATAGAAAAAATGCCATTGCCTAAACTGTTATCTTTCAAACCATCATGATAAACCAATATTCAACCCCTAAGATTTAAATGACATGTTAACATTTTTCCTGATGTCACTGAGTAGATGTGAAACGTCACACTTTGAGATAAATTAAACTGTGGGAAGACAACATGACACCCTTTGATTTACCCAGCACTCCCCATAAATTGAAGGCAAAGATAGACATTTCTTAACTATTAAAATTGCTCCAGCGCTGTAAAACAGCAGCCATCTATTCATCTAGTGTAGTCAATGTGGGTGACCCAAAAGCTTAGAAATCTGCATGTGTCACCACAAGACATGGGCAGCATTATTATGCAATAGCCTGAACGTATACAGTTAGGTCCAGAATTATTTGGACAGTGACACAATCTTCATGATTTGGGCTCTGCATGCCACCACACTGGATTTGAAAGTAAACAGCCGAATTGTAGACTTTCAGGTTTAATTCAAGGGGTTGAACAAAAATATCCTGTGAAACTTTTAGGAATTGCAACCATTTTTCTACATGGCCTCCTCATTTCAGGGGCTCAAAAGTAATTTGACAAATTAACATTACCATAAATAAAATGTGTTTTTTTTAATACTTTGTAGAGAATCCTTTGCAGGCAATGACTGCCTGAAGACTGGAACCCATGGACATCACCAAACGCTGGGTTTCCTCCTTTGTGATGCTTTGCCCGGCCTTTACTGCAGCTGTCTTCAGTTGTTGCTTGTTTGTGGGTTTTTCTGCGTTAAGTTTTGTCTTAAAGCGTAACTAAACATTCGATCAACTTTTTATTTTCTAGCAGCATGTGTAATATAAATATATTTTGTAATATACTTTATTAATGAATTTGGGCTCCTTTTTGTGTTATATGTGTTTTAAATGGCCACTGACATATTTTGAGTACATTTTATTTCTTGTATTTCTCCTGTTGCTAGCAGAAATCCGTACACCGTTTGAATGTATCAGTGTACGGATTCTGCTGCCTATGAGTACAGGTGGGTGGTGGCCCCATCCTGACGTCAGATGTGCACGCCCCCATCATGACGTCAGGAAGGTCTCTCTCTACCCCTATACACTACACAGTTTTCTTTAGTGTAACCTGCAGCAGCAAAGCGCATAGAAGAGACTGTGATGAGCTCTGCTTCTGTCCGGACTATAGTGTGTGTGAGAGGCGGTCCAGTAGCAGAAGTGCAGGTCTGGCCCCCCTCCCTGTCCCCTCGTCCATTGTACTGTAACCGGCAGTAGCAGAGCGCAGGGAGGAGAATCACAGATCTGCTGCTGTCCGGACTATATTGTGTGTGAGAGGCGCTCCAGTAGCAGAAGCGCAGGTCTGGCGCCCACTCCCTGTCCCCTCTTCCCCCTGTCCACTGTACTATAACCGGCAGTAGCAGAGCACAGGGAGGAGAATGACAGCTCTGCTACTGTCCGGACTATAGTGTGTGTGAGAGGCGCTCCAGTAGCAGAAGCGCAGGTCTGGCGCCCACTCCCTGTCCCCTCTTCCCCCTGTCCATTGTACTGTAACTGGCGGTAGCAGAGCACAGGGAGGAGAATGACAGCTCTGCTGCTGTCCGGACTATAGTGTGTGTGAGAGGCGCTCCAGTAGCAGAAGCGCAGGTCTGGCGCCCACTCCCTGTCCCCTCTTCCCCCTGTCCACTGTACTATAACCGGCAGTAGCAGAGCGCAGGGAGGAGAATGACAGCTCTGCTACTGTCCGGACTATAGTGTGTGTGAGAGGTTCTCCAGTACCAGAAGACACGCCCCTAGCAACTGGCCAGAATCAGGAAGTGTGAGAATATAGATGTGGACAGTTTCAAAAGAAAAAAGCTTCAAAAAAGGTACTTTGAATTGCAAAAAATTGCTAGGTGTAATGAAGTCACATAGAGGGACATAACAGCAGTTTAAATATTATTTTTTTTTGCGAAAGTTTAGCTACGCTTTAAGCAAGTGAAATGCATGCTCGATAGGGTTGAGATCTGGTGATTTGGCCATTGCAGAATATTCCACTTCTTTGCATTAGAAAACTCTTGGTTTGCTTTCGCAGTATGTTTTGTGTCACTGTCGAGCGGAACTGTGATGCGACGTCAAATCAACCTTGCTGCATTTGGTTGAATCTGAGCAGAAAGTATATCCCTGAACACTTCAGAATTCATCCGGCTGTGTAATGACAGGGATGGAGAAACAGACAAGTGAGCCCTAATCTACCCGCCACTCAGTCCCTGCCTACTTGCAACGACCCGCCCTAGGCGACGGGGTACAACTGGGCGACGGTCCCTACACTCAATAAGTGCACGACAAACAATAGACAAGGAAACACAGAACAAAAGGAAACGGGGCAGTTGCCCACGGCAACACTGTGAGCAACAAGAGTAGTAAACGAGCCGAGTCAAACCAGGAGAGTACGAGGTGCCAAACGTAGAGCAGGAGAGCAGTGAACAAGCTGAGTCAAACCAGGAGTGTACGAGGTACCAAACGCAGAGCAGAAGAGAAGTCAGTTAGCCAGGGTCAATACGAAGCAGGGACAATTAGTTCAAGAAGCTGCAGTAGGGCCAGGAAACCAACAGAGAAGAATCACAAGCAAGGAGGAACAGGAAAGGCAGGTATAAATAGACAGAGGGCGGGAGCTAGCTCCATCTGGCCAGGCTGTGATAGGCTCTCCCACTCCTAAGCCTGCCATCCTGAGTGGTGGAAGATGGAGTCAGTCTCACAGACATAGAAGCAGGTGCAGACTGATTACCTATGGGCGTGGATACAGAAGCTGTGCCTGGCAGATCCTTAACAGGCTGCTTCTGTCTTCAGTCACATCATCAATAAACACTAGTGACCCAGTGCCTTTGGCAGCCATGCATGCCCATGCCATAACACTGCCTCCACCATATTTTACAGGGGATCTGGTGTGCTTTGGATCATGAGCCGTTCCAAGCCTTCTCCATACTTTCTTCCATCATTCTGGTACAGGTTGATCTTTGCTTCATCTGTCCAAAGAATGCTGTTCCCGAACTGGGCTGGCTTCTTTAGATGTTTGGCAAAGTCTAATCTGGCCTTTCTATTTTTGAGGCTGATTAATGGTTTGCACCTTCTGGTGAACCCTTTGTATTTGATCTCATGAAGTCTTCTCTTTATGGCAGACTTAGATACTGATACACCTACTTACAGGAGAGTGTTCTTCACTTGGGTAAATGTTGTGAAGGGGTTTTTCTGCACCATGGAAAGGATTCTGCCATCATCCACCACTGTTGTCTTCCGTGGACGTCCAGGCCTTTTGGAGTTCACGAGATCACCAGTGCGTTCCTTTTTTTCAAGAATGTACCAAACTGTACATCTCCCTAATGATGGTCTGTTTCACTTGCAATGAGAGCTCCTTTGATCTCACATTGTGGGTTCACAGCAACAGCTTCGAAATGCAAATGCCACACATGGCTTAAACTCCAGACCTTTTACCTGCTTAATTGATGATGGATTAACAAGGGAATAGCCCATGCAGCCCATTAAATAGCTTTTGAGATAATTGTCCAATTACCTTTGGTCCCTTGAAAAAGAGACAGCTACATATTAAAGAGCTGCAATTCCTAAACCCTTCCTCAAATTAGGATGTGAATACCCTCAAATTAAAGCTGAGAGTCTGCACTTTAAGCCCATGTTTATTATATAACTGTATATTCAATATGTTTGGTAAACAGCTAAAATGCCAAAACTTGCATCACTGTCCGAATAGTTCTGGACCTAACTGTATTTCAGCCACTGCAAAGCGAATGGCAGGGTCATATGATTATTTGTCTGGGGATCTGCAGGACATTTGCTTTATAGATATTTACATGTGGCTCAATACATTTGTTTTATACTTCTGTCACATAAATGTAACATTTCAATAGTTACACGTCCGGTTGAGGACCGCCCAATGTAAAAATACAGCGTGAGGGGGGATTTACACGAGCGTGTGCGTTTTTGCGCACGCAAAAAACACTTAACAGCTCCGTGTGTCATCACATAGGATGTGCGCCTGCGTGATTTTCGCGCAGCCGCCATCATTATGACACTCCATTTGGATGTTTGTAAACAGAAAAGCATGTGGTGCTTTTCTGTTTGCAAACATACTTTTGACTGCTGTTGCGCGAATCACGCGCGTACCACCCTATAAGTTAGGATAACGGCACCACACTATAAGTGTTTAATGTGTAATTAGTATATAGTGTGTGTCGTTTTAAAAGTTGATTTTATAGATTTTGAAGCATCTGAAAAAAAACATACTGGGGAATGTTTGGAAATATTGTCAGGTCATGTATTACTGCATCGTGGGAGTTCAAGAGGTTAAAAAAACCGGACAGGTTTCCATTAAATATATAATAAATTGAAAACAATTCCATTTGCCTTGCAATTTTATTATTATTATAATAAATATATACCATATAATTACAGCTCCAGAACATAAATACAGTATCAGAACCAAGCTCAGTACATATATACAGCACCAGAACCAAGCTCAGTGCATAAATACAACAGCAGAACCAAGCTTAGTGTAATGGCTGCCGCACCATCCGCCGCCTCTTCCACGGTCTCTGCTCTGGTTCCTGCACCCTCCATTTTATCATGCTCATCCCGAGCTCCACTTACCCGATCCGGAAGCTCTGCAGGCTCTGGGCGTCGTCAGGTAACTGCATCTCTCACCTCCGTCCACAGCCGTCATCCACTATGTGCGGCTGCAGCCACTAGAGGGCGCACACGCTGACTCTTTTCTTCTTAAAGTGCCTGAGCTTGCCAAAATTCCTATACTTCCTATTTAAGGATCCTCCTTCCTCTCAATCCTTGCTTGTTCAATCAAGTTCCCCGTGAGTTTCCCTGTACCCTGGTTCCCTGTTTTCTTGCCTTCTGCCTTTGTCTGGATTTCCCGTTTTTGACCTCTGCCTGAACTTGACTATCCTTGCCTGCTCTCAGCCTTGACCTATTACTATCGATACCCGTAACAACGTCTGCTGCCTGTTCTGACTTCTGGCCTATACATCCGACTGCCTCTACACCTGCTGTGCCAAGCGTTGCCCTGGGTTACTAGCACCATCTTCCGGACGACACAGAGGATCCACAAACTAACCATGTGAGAACCGTGATACTTAGTACATAAATACAGCAACAGAACCAAACTCATATGTATATACAGTACCAGAACCAAGCAAACTGTACATAAATACAGTACTAGAACCAAGCTCAGTACATAAATACAGTACTAGAACCAAGCTCAGTACATAAATACAGTACTAGAACCAAGCTCGGTACAGAACCAAGCTCAGCACATAAATACACCAGAACCAAGCTGAGTACATAAATACACTAGAACCAAGCTCAGTACATAAATACAACACCAGAACCAAGCTCGGTACATAAATACAGGACCAGCACAATTACAGCTCAGTACAGAGATCATTTGCAAATTTAGTAAAACCGCAGCCTCAAGCATGGCCCGAACAATGGTAAGGATATGCTGGGAGTTGCTGTTTCGCAAAAAAAAAAAAAATTATACCACCCATCATCTCGCTGCAGCTCATAAAGTGACTACAGTACTGATTAGAGGCAAAAAAAAACATTTCCATTGAGTGACTCACAGGTGACGTCTTCTCAGATTCTTGTTGTTCTATTTCTCTTTTCTTTTCCATCCGGTCCAGACCTCTATGATGACTTCTCCCAGACAAGGCTCATTTCTGCAGTTTGCCGCTCAGATGTCTTCTACGTCTCACTTTTTAAACATTTCTGCACCTATAAACAAAGAAAAAATTCTCATGGTGCCGCACACTTTGCCCCAAAAATAATAGCACCATACACTGCACGTCTAATTATAATAGCACCATACATTGTGTCCCTGATTATAATAACACGATACACTGTGTCCCTGATTATAACCATGCAATACACTGTGTCCCTGATTATAATAGCCCTATACACTGTGTCCCCGGTATAATAGCACCATACACTGTGTCCCTGATTATAATAGCACCATACACTGTGTGTCACACACACACACACACACACACACACACACACACATACACACACACACACACACACACACAGTGCCCCTGTAGATAGTGCCCACCATGGAGCCGCCTGTAGATAGTGACCCCCATAAATCCCCCTGTAGATAGTGCCCACATACAGCCCCCTGTAGATATTGCCCCACATATAGCCCAGTACAGATAGTGCCCCACATACAGCCCCCTGTAGATAGTGTGCCACATATAACCCAGTGTAGAAAGTGCCCCACATACAGCCCCTGAAGATAGTTCCCCACAGAATCCCCCCCTGTAGATAGAGCCACTCACACTTTTAACTGAAAAAAACAACAATTTTACATACTCACCTGATCCTGTTCCCGTGCTACTCTCTTCTTAGCAGCTCTGCTGGGGCTGAACGACGTAAGCGGCGCAATGGCGTATTTGCGCCACTTTCAGCATTAAAAGGCTCTGAATGGTAGGGCAAGGCAAATTCTTGCTTTGCCATTCAGCGCCTTTCAACGATGCAAGTGGCACAATGAAGTCATCGTCCTGCTTGCCTCATTGAAAGGAGCTAATTGGCTGAGTCCCTTGCCCAGCCATTCAACGACAAAAGCAGCTTGTTGACGTTATTGCGCCACCTGCGTCATTGAATGGAGCTGAATGGTAGGACACGGAGTGTGCCCTGGCAGCGCTTATGCATGTAATGTTATCTGCATCCTTTAGACACAAGTACAATAAATGTGCAGGAGGGGGTGACGGTGACTTGTTTCATTGGCACCGCCGGCCCCTCAGGGAGTGAGCATGTCGCCGCCTGAGACGAAAAGCTCATCTCGCCTCATGGACGGTGCGGCCATGCTTGTATCTGTTACTAATTATTCGGTATCAGCCTGTGTCAAATTATCCGATACCTGCCTGTATCCAGTAATCCGGAACCAGCCTGGGTCAAGTAATCGAGCACCAGTCTGTATCCAGTAATCTGGCACCAGCCTGTGTCTAGTAATCTAGCACCAGCCTGCATCCAGTAATCTGGCACCTGCCAGTGTCCAGTAATTTGGCACCAGTCTGTATCAAGTAATCCAGCACCAGCCTGTATCCAGTAATCCGGCACCAGTCTGTGGCCAGTAATCCGGCACCAGCCTGTATCCAGTAATCGGGCACCAGCCTGTATTCAGTAATTCAGCACCAGCCTGTGTCCAGTAATCCGGCACCTGTCTGTATCCAGCTACCAGTTACCTGCCTGTATCCAGCTACCAGTTACCTTCCTGTATCCAGTTATCAGTTACCTGCCTGTATCCAGCTACCAGTTACCTGCCTGTTTCCAGTTGCCAGTTACCTGCCTGTATCCAGCTACCTGTGGCCTGTTATCTGCTGCCAGCTGCTACTCTCATCTGTGCAGTAGTCCAGAGGGTCCACAACCCAGTGGCCGTCACACCAGCACAGCCCTAACAGTGACATTAGTCACTATAACAGGGCTGATTTTTCCTGTAACTGGGGCAACAGCAGAAAATTATAGAGTAATATATATATATATATATATATATATATATATATATATATAATTATAGAGCAAAAAAATAAAAAATTAAATAATAAAGTCCTCCAAAGGTATTTTCTGACCTTTGAGGGACAGGCCAAAATAATAATAATAAAAAAAAGTAAAAACACTAAAAATACATTAACTAAAAATTACACATAAAATACCCCTAAAAAATGCTCCCCCTGTCAACTATTTTTGTATTGCTAGCTCTGACCCAATTACCTTAAATTAGACATGTAAGCTAACAAAATTTACTGTAGACAATGACAATGACAAATAAAAAGTCTATTTTAGGGTAACAATATTGTCGACGCAATCCTGGGCAAAATATATTAGACTGAAGGTTTTAGTGGGTGTGTCTACGGACACCCTTCAGTCACTTGTTCAGATCCTAATGCATATGTTATATTGATATATCGGAGAGAAGTAAGAGACACAGAGACAATGCTTTGTATACCCAAATAATCCTTCTCTGGTTTATTGATAAAATGTAGCTACAAATAGTATCTAAAAAAAGGGGAGTAGGCTTGAGATTAGTCAATCACTTACAAATGGGAAGTTTGCTCTAGCTCAGCCAATCACGTACAATGGGGAGTTGGTTGGGCTCAACCAGCCACAGGTAAAATGAGGTTCCTATGGGAAATCATAAGTAAGACACAAACTTCTCATAACAACCTTACAGCTGCAACGTCACCACAACGTCACCAGGTCTAATCTCATAACAAAGAATTTAAATAAATCAGTTACCAGACGGTATGAGAAGTCAGGCCCAATTACTATAACAAAGAAATGGTAAACATATAACAGTTATGACGTCCCAAGCCCATTTCTCATAACAAGGAATGATTAACATAGCTAAGAATGTTAACCATATGAGTGTCCAGACAATCCCAGCATAAATTAAATTTTACAGAGAAATAAAAAAGTTATAGCCGTTTAACGAATGCATGCTAAAAATGGCTGAACGCTGTCTGACCCTGAACCGGTTAAGTATTGTTCTTGATGTATAACTTGATTCATACGCCTAACATTAAAAGACAGCTAATACTTGATTATGTAAATGATCTGATATTAATTTGAGGTGTTAAAACTTTGACGAGAGTGTCCAGTGTGTTTCTGTTTCGAGGTGGTGACAGAACTTACAGTATTGTATAAGGTGTTATTTACTATTAGTGGTAACCTGATGGAGAGGTTGGTGGTGGTGGGACGCTGAATGATGAAAACACATTCATCCCTTAGTATCATCCTTGTCGTGTACACAGGGGGTGCATGTGACACAATCCCCCATTACATCTCAAAGCCACCTGGATTGGACATCAACTCACTCTATAAAATGTTTTTATTTGCTTTCTGTTTCAGGAGCGCTCTGAGCTATGTTCTATAGATACATCATAACTCAGCTGTCCCAGATGCTATTCAAAACGGACACTATCCATTATGTGCATGTCTGTTTAATGTTTCCAACCCTCTGCAGGGATTAAGGCTCTAGGATAAAGCCAATGCTATATGCTCATCACATACCTGTATATAAACACAGTTATATACTGCCATAGTTAACCTTTTGATATCCTGTGGAAATAACAGAAGAAGATCTGCTTTTGACAGATTTGACTATAAAATTATTGCCATTAAACCCAAGACTTGAGTCCAGTTTCTGCATTTTGCTTGTGGACTGTAGCTTAAACCAAATAACCAGTATTTATTGCTGTATGCATAAAACCTAAAAAAACAAACCAGACCAATTGGACCATTTACCTTGATTTTATGTTGATATTCTTGTCAAAAAGAAGTAAATCAATAGACAGGTATGACATCAGTTTGTGGTGTCCGCTAATGCACTGTCATTCTTACTTCTCACATGACAGACAGTTTCAATATTTAAATCAAATTCTTATACAAGAAGAGGTTAAGTTAGAAGTCCTTCTGCACGGAAAACATTTTTTCTTAATGCATCCAGACAGCATCAGTGATTCACCCAGCATGGAGAATCTCATCTAATGAATTCCTTTTTACTTGAAGTTCAGCCCCTTTAGGAGACTCATAACCCCTTCTAATGTAAAATTGCAGTAATAAGGTCCCTGCCCACCCCGCTCTCTCCTAGCACTATGCTAATTCCGCCATGCTCTGCAGGAACATTTTCCCTCCCCTGGACCTCATCTGCACTCTACTTCTTTACCTCCTTTAGTTTTATTATAATCTTTTTGCATATTTCAAAGACTGGCAGCCTAGGGCAATATCTTTTTTTCTCTCTCAATGAGATGTTCTTCTTCTATCAGACAACCAACAGGGAGATTGCAGAGCTTTCTTAATTCACAAAGGATCAGGGAGGCTGTTCTGGGAAACTCTAACATTTTATTGTTTAAACAAGCCATATCTTCTGTCTCTTTGCTTGAATCTGCTGAGAGCTTTGTACATATGAGGGGTAAAAGATTACTGTAAGGACTAATAAATACACCTAGCTGGGTTAACCTATCTGCATTACAAACCCCACATGCATTATTGTTAATCAATAGAATAAAACAGATATTTTGTTAAACAAAAATTGGCCTCATAACATTATCAATTAGAACTTTGACAAGCTTTATTTCAATTGTGGAAATGTGACAATTCACTGCCAGTCATTGGACTCCCAATCGTGATGTCAATAACGTTACTTTATTCAGGTGGGAGGATGTTTCAAAAATTTGCCTTACTGTAATGATCAGCTTTCTTAATCATGGGCATATATATATACACTATATGACCAAAGTATGTGGACCACTGACCATCACACCTGAACATTGCTTGGTGGGTTAACTGCTGTTTTAAAATCCAAGCGCCGCCCCCAGGCGTGATGACACATGCACTCTCATGTGTCCATCATCACTCTGTTACAAAACAGTAAATGATGCATAAAATTGCTTCCAGGCCGTACATCTTGGTGCCCTAAATGTGAACAAGCATAGCACATTGCCCTACCCTATCAAGAAGATTCAGAAAGCTTCCAGTTTCACCACTGCACAATTGCCACCCAGTAGAGGGATAAAGAAGACAGCAACACCAACAACACTCCACTGATGATGCTTTACATTGTCACAGGGCAGAAAACACAGCAACAGCAATCCTCGGGGATGCATCCCCCACTGGTGTAGCTCGGGGTTTAGCACAGTGTGGCAAAAGTCATCTGAGTGGGCCACAATACAGTGGAACCCCCAACACATGTTTGCAACTGCAGAGGCGCATCTGGCTGGGTCAATCTTAAGTAAACAGCGTAGGTTGCTGTGCTACTCTATTTCTGTAAACGTCTATAGAAGTGAATGCGTGTTACTGAAACAGCCTAGCATAGCGCGCTACGCTGTTTCTGTAACTGCTACACTGTCTACGTAACTTCCATTCACAATATAGTGCCACCCAACACAGTATAATACCCCCATAGCTGCCCCTTCGCAGTATAATACTCTTATAGCTTCCTTACACACACAGTATAATGCCTTCATAGCTGCCCCCCACATCCAGTATAATTCCCTTACATCCATTATAAAGTCTCCATAGTGCCTAATAAAAAAAATTAAATAATCAACTATCCCAATTTCCACGACGAATGCAGGAGCTAACTCTACACCACCGGTCTGTGCTCTGTGTGGCTTGGCGCAAAGAGGCATGAAGACGTCACTGCATCGTGCCTCTCTGTGCGGCTCCCTGCTCCATCATTGGATTCAACTGTCCAGGTCCAACCCTGGGCCCCACCATTTCAGTACGCCCAGGGCCAACGCCCCCTGCTACCCCACTAGTTACGCCTCTGATATCCCACATATTACACATCATGCCATGTTTAAGGTCAAAAACTGAACACTTGCCCTGAGGGCACAGAAAAAACCCTTATGCTACAAACTCACCAAATCAAAATTAAAATTATACTTTTATTTATTTCCATTAGAATTGGACTGCAACTTCCTATATTTATAGAAGGTCTAATTAAAAGTAACAGTTCCTATTTAGTTTAATCATTTATATAGTTACTCTGTATTATATCCCGCTTGTAGCATGACATGTTAATATGTATAATGTTAATATTGAAACATTTTACTGATTTATGTTATTTATTATTGCTACCTTCTCTAACTATGTTTAGAACTGGTGCTAGGTATCTGTAGACTACCAGCAGTCTAGAACTGGGAGAAGTAGGAGAATTAATACACAGCCTTCTTGACACGTTTCACTGACAAGCGACACACTCAAGGGATTAGAGACCTTTGGCACCGGCATTCTTGTGCCTTCTTGTGTTGATGTCACTTCTAGAGGCAGTTTGGAAGTCTGTAGTGTGTGATAAAACAGAGGATAAGTGATTTTTTACGCTCCACCCATTTCAGCACTTGGCGACCTCACTGCACGAGTTGTATGAGTTGTCATAATGCTGTTATTAATCCTAAATGCTTCCACTTCACAATAATAGCACTTAAAGTTGACCTAGCAAATTTACAAGATCAGAAATGTCACAAACTTACAGTACAGTACTGTAGTAAAGGTAGCATCTTATGACGTTTAAGTTTACTGAGCTTTCAGGAAAAATCCATACTACTAGAAATGTTTATCTATGAGATTGCATGACTATTTTCTTGATTTTATGCACCTATTTGCAAGGGATGTAGCTGTTTGTCCAGAACAAAATTTTGCACTTTGAAATGCATCATTATACTGAATACAGTGGCGTAGTTATAGGGGTCGCAGCCCACAGGCCCCCATTGCCAAGCAGCACGCTAGTACAAATTGTGTATGTGCCGTGATGCCGGCACTTCCTGGTTACGGGCATGGTTTGTTTAGACGTCACAGTCACATCGTACACTCAGTGGAAGACCCGATGCAGAAGAGCATGGAAGATTGCAGGTGAGCTGTAGAGGGGGCCCGTAATGTATGTGTGTTGTATTGCACTGTCTGTTGTATTGTACTGTCTCTGTTTGCGGTGGAGAGAGGAGAGGGGGGGCTTTAAATTACAGGCCCCCCTCTCCTCTCTCCATCGCAAACACAAACTGCACGACACAATACATTAAAAATTGCGGGTCGCACTCCCCCTGGGGGGTCGTGTGAAGACCTCCGGGGAGGTCGCGAACCACTCACCGAGGTCCTTCTTCCTACTGTATTTGCGTCCTCAGGAGCTGACGGCTCCTTCCTCCAGCATTCACTGTGCTGTGAGCTATTAGCGGCTCGGTGCAGACAGGCGCAATTTAGTGAAGTCATCACACCTGTCTGCATCAAGTCACTCATAACACAGGGCAAAGGAGGAGAAGAATCTCCTTCTCCACCCGTCGTGGGAACGGGGATAGGTAAGTAATTTTATTATTTTTCTATTATGCACATATGGAGGAATTATACTGTATAAAGAGGAGGGCAGATATGGTGGCAGCTATGAGGGGCATTATACTATATGGGGGCTGATATGGTGGCAGCTATGAGGGGCATTTTACTGTATAGGGATGCTATGGCGGCATTATACTGTGTTGGGCAGCTATGAGGGACATTATACCATATGGAGTCTGCTATGGGGGCATTATACTGTCTGGGGACTGATATGTTGGCAGCTATGGGGGCATTACACTGTAGGGAGATAGCTATGGGGGCATTATACTGTATTGGGCTGCTATGGGGGCATTATACTGTGTGGGGCAGCTAAGGACGGCATTATACTGTGTGGGGGCAGCTATGAGGGGCATTATACTGTATGGGGCAGCTATGGAGGCATTATACTGTATGGTGCTGCTATGGGGGCATTATACTGTATGTGGGCATTATACTGTGTGGGGCAGCTAAGGAGGGCATTATACTGTGTGGGGGCAGCTATGAGGGGCATTATACTGTATGGGGCTGCTATGGGGGCACTATACTGTATGTGGGAATTTATGAGAGGCATTATACTGTATGGGGCTGCTATGGGGGCACTATACTGTATGTGGGAATTTATGAGAGGCATTATACTGTATGGGGTCTGCTTTGAGGGGCATTATATTGTATGGTGGCATTATACTGTGTGGGGGGTTAGCTATGGGAGCCTTATACTGTGTGGGGGCAGCTACAGGGAGCATTATACTGTATGGGGGCAGCTATGAGGAGCATTATACTGTATGGGGGCAGCTACGGGGTGCATTATACTGTATGGGGGCAGCTACGGGGGCATTATACTGTGTGGGTGCGGCTATGTGGGGAATTATACTGGGGGGAGTTGTTGGGCAAGGCGGCTGGCCATAGGCGCAGCTGGGGCCTTGTGATGTTGGGGAGGGGTAGGGGGGCCCAAGCTGAATTCTTGCACCAGGGCCCATGAGCCTTTAGCTATGCCCCTGACTGAAAACATCAGTATCCTGCAAAAATAATGAATGGCGAAGCATACAATGCTGTTCCATTCCATGAATTCCAGTAAAAAATGTATACGTTAATAGTATACTTTTTTTTAACATGGTAGCCTATGGGTTACAGATGCCACTGTATACCTCATGAGCTATTCTAAAGCTTTTCATGACATTTCCGTTAAACAGATGCCATTATAGCCTTTGGGTAATGGATGTATTAAACGGATGCCTAGCAGTTGCAACCGTCTACTATAGGCTATAATGGTATATGTTATGAATAACGAATTTCATTATAGCCTATGTGTAATGAATGCCACTAGTAGGCATCCATGACAGCCTACGCTTAACATATACTGTACATTGAGAGCTTTTCTTGGCATGTACATGAATCTTAGTCCAAAAAATTTGATGTTAACAGCCTTAGGCCTTATTCACACGAACGTATAATAAGTCCGTGCTAGGCGCGTGGAAAACACACGCGTCGCACGGACCTATGTTAGTGAATGGGGCCGCTCAGACTGTCAGTGAATTTCACGCAGCATATGTGTGCTGCGTGAAATGCACGACATGTCATATATTTGTCCGTGTTTCGCGAAGCACGCACCCATTGAAGTCAATGGGTGCGTGCCAATGGCGCTCGGCACACGGAAGCACTTCCGGGTGCCGCGCGTGACTTGCACTACAGTAGTAAAATAAATTAATGAAAACAGAAAAGCACCACGTGCTTTTCTGTTTGTAAACATAAAACCAGAGTGTCATCATGATGCCCGCTGGGCGAAAATCACGCAGCCGCGCAACATATGCTGATGACACACTGACCTTTTGCGCGCGGAAAACGCAGCGTTTTGTGCGTGCGCAAAATGGACACGTCCATGTGAATAAGGCCTTACAGATGAAAAATTTGTAAATAATAGGTCCAATAGGTCAGATTGGTCTTTAACCCCTTCCTGCACCTTGACGTAACTGCACGTCGATGTGTGCAGTAACTTCGTGCACCTCGACGTGCAGTTACGTCAGTGCTTTGACAGTTAAACACGGCGCGGCGCTACACCGCAGCGGCGGTTAACTGTGCAGGGTGTCTGCCCTGCATTCCCCGTTGCCGATCAGCGGCCCATCGCCGCTCATTTCGGCAGTTAACCCCTTAATTGCGGCGTTCGATTTTGATCGCCACATTTAAGTTGTTTAGCGCAGATCGGCAGCACCCACGTGAAATCACGGGGGATGGCGATGGTACCCATGGCAACCGGACGCCAGACAATGGTTTCCGGGCTGCCATGTACAGAAGCCTATGAGGACCAGCCGGAGGCTGGTCGTCGTAGGCTTCCTGTCGGTGTGACTGTCACGTCACAATGACAGTTGGAATGCATTACACTACGTAGGTAGTGTAATGTATTCCAGCAGCGATCAGAGCTGCAAGTCTAAGTGTCTCCTAGAATGACAAGTAAAAAAAAATAAACATTTTTTTTTTTTAAAAAGTGTAAAAAGAAAAGTTATAAGTCACATAAACAAGAACTGCTTTTTTTCCTATAGTAAGTCTTTTATTATAGGAAAAAAATGAACACGTAAAAAAAAAAGTACACATATTTGGTATCACCGCGTTCGTCACGACCCCAACTATAAAACTATAATATTATTTTTCCCAAACGGTGAACACCGCAAATAATATAAACGAAAAACAATGCCAGAATCACTATTTTTTGGTCAACCACCCTTCCCAAAATATACAATAAAAAGTCATCAAAAAGTCGCACGTACGCCAAAATAGTACCAATACAAACTACAACCCGT
This sequence comes from Rhinoderma darwinii, assembly GCF_050947455.1. Taxonomy (NCBI): domain Eukaryota; kingdom Metazoa; phylum Chordata; class Amphibia; order Anura; family Rhinodermatidae; genus Rhinoderma; species Rhinoderma darwinii. The sequence goes on from NC_134688.1 coordinate 258,382,782, forward strand.
CCCGCAAAAAACAAGCCCTTACACAGCTTTTTTGACTGAAAAATAAAAAAGTTATGGCTCTCAGAATATGGCGACACAAAAAATTATTTATTTTCTAAAAAAGTAATTTTATTGCGCAAACATTGCAAAATGTAAAAAAAAACTATATACATATGGTATTGCCGTAATGGTATCAACCCGCAGAATAAAATATAATGGTCATTTATAGCCCAGGGTGAACGCCGTATAAAAGAAATAAAAATCATTGTCAGAATTGATGGTTTTTGGTCACCTTGCATGCCGAAAAATGGAATAAAAAGTATTAAAAAAAAATCGCATGTACCCCAAAATGGTACCAATGAAAATTACAGATTGTCCCTCAACAAATAAGCCCTCTCGCAGCTCCGGTGGTGAAAAAATAAAAAAGTTCCGGCTCCCAGATTATGGCGATGCAAAATGCGCAGTGTTCCAAAAGCAGATAGGATCAGCGCCATTTATAAGTGCGACACTGGCCACATATCTGCGGATTATTATTTATTTACCCCATTATTATACCCTCTTATTATGCCCCTGATGTACTCTGCCCAGCCTCATTATAAACTGAAATACCAGAAAAACGTCAGAGCTACTACCAAGCAAAATCTGCGCTCCAAAAGCCAAATTCCGCTCCTTCCCTTCTGAGCCCTACAGCGTGCCCAAACAACGGTTTTACGTCCACAGATATGGCATCGCCATACCCGGGAGAACCCGGTTAATATTTTATGAGGTATTTGTGGCACAAACTGGGCACAACATATAGTGCACTAAAATGGCACATCAGTGGAAAATTATAATTTTCACTCTGCACCATCCGCTGCGCATTAAACCCTTCGCGCACCATGACTTAATAGCATGTCGTGGTGTGGGGGGTGATATATGGAGCGTCTCACGCGCTGAGCCCACGCCATTCGCTTTGGGTGTCAGCTGTGTATTACATCTGATACCAAGGACTAACGGACAGAAACAGCAATCGCGCTGTTACAGGAGCCTGTAAAAAACAAAATATACTGCAATACATTAGTATTGCAGTGTATTCTACCAGTAATCTAATTATTGCTGGTTCAAGTACCCTACGGGGACTAATAAAATGTGTATAAACAAAAGTAAATAGTTATTATTAGTGGAAAAAATTAAATAAATATTTAAGTCCAAAAATAAACCCTTTTCACATTTTTTCTCTAAAGTAATGTAAAAAAAATAAAAAAATACACAAAATTGGTATCGCTGCGTCCGTAAAAGTCCAAACTATTACAATATACCATTATTGATCTCGCACGGTGAACGGCGTGACAAATAAAGAATTTGAAACTGCAAAATCGCTGTTTTTTAGTCACCTTGGCTCTAACAAAAAAACATAATAAAAAGTGCTCAAAAAGTCGTATGTACCAAAAAATGGTACCAATAAAAACTACAGCTCGTCCCGCAAAAAATAAGCCCTCACACCACTCTATTGAAGGAAAAATAAAAAAGTCGTGGCTCTCAGAAAGCGGGGAGGAAAAACGAAAAAGAAAAACATGGATCATTTCGGAAAGGGTTAATTACTTTCTAATGAAAAAACATTTATGACCACATGTGGGGTATAGCCGCACTCGGGAGAAATTGCTTTACAAATGTTGGGGTGCTATTTCCTCCTTTATCCTTTGTGAAATTGAAAACATTCAACTTATTAGTGGACATAATGTTGATATTAATTTTCACAGCCTAATTCTAATAAATTCTGCAAAAGACGTGTGGGGTCTAAATGCTCACTATACCCCTAGATAGATTTCTTAAGTGGTGTAGTTTCCCAAATGGGGTTACTTTTGGGGGGCTTCCACTGTTTCGGTCTCTCAGTGGCTTTGCAAATTCAACATGACATCCAAAAACGATTCCAGCTAAATTTGAGTTCCAAAAGCCAAATAGCTCTCCTTCCCTTCTAAGCCCCGGTGTGGGTATTTACGTAATCGGGAGAAATTGTTTGACAAATGTTGGGGTGCTTTTTCTCCTTTATTCCTTGTAAAAATTAAAAATGTCTACGTTTTTACAGAAAAAAAGTAGATTTTTTTCCTTTACAGACTAATTCCAATGAATTCAGCAAAACAACTGTGGGGTCAAAATGCTAACTTTACCCCTAGAAAAATTCCTTGAGGGGTGTAATTTCCAAAATGGGGTAACTTTTAGGGGGTTTCCACTGTTTTCATCCCTCCAGTGCATTTCAAACGCGACACGGCACTGAAAACTATTCCAGCAAAATCATAAATCCAAAATCCAAATGGTGCTCCTTCTCTTCTGAGCCCTGCTGTGGGTCCAAACAGCAGTTTATTACCACATACAGGGTATTGCTATAATCGGAAGAAATTGCTTTACATATGTTGGGGTGTTTTTCTACTTTATTCCAGGAGCCTGTAAAAAATACAATATACTGCAATACATTAGTATTGCAGTGTATTCTACCAGTAATCTAATTATTGCTGGTTCAAGTACCCTACGGGGACTAATAAAATGTGTATAAACAAAAGTAAATAGTTATTATTAGTGGAAAAAATTAAATAAATATTTAAGTCCAAAAATAAACCCTTTTCACATTTTTTCTCTAAAGTAATGTAAAAAAAATAAAAAAATACACAAAATTGGTATCGCTGTGTCCGTAAAAGTCCAAACTATTACAATATACCATTATTGATCTCGCACGGTGAACGGCGTGACAAATAAAGAATTTTAAACTGCAAAATCGCTGTTTTTTAGTCACCTTGGCTCTAACAAAAAACGTAATAAAAAGTGCTCAAAAAGTCGTATGTACCAAAAAATGGTACCAATAAAAACTACAGCTCGTCCCGCAAAAAATAAGCCCTCACACCACTCTATTGACGGAAAAATAAAAAAGTCGTGGCTCTCGGAAAGCGGGGAGGAAAAACGAAAAAGAAAAACATGGATCAGTTCGGAAAGGGTTAATTACTTTCTAATGAAAAAACATTTATGACCACATGTGGGGTATAGCCGTACTCGGGAGAAATTGCTTTACAAATGTTGGGGTGCTATTTCCTCCTTTATCCTTTGTGAAATTGAAAACATTCAACTTATTAGTGGAAATAATGTTGATATTAATTTTCACGGCCTAATTCTAATAAATTCTGCAAAAGACGTGTGGGTTCTAAATACTCACTATACCCCTAGATAGATTTCTTAAGTGGTGTAGTTTCCCAAATGGGGTAACTTTTAGGGGGTTTCCACTGTTTTCATCCCTCCAGTGTATTTCAAACGCGACACGGCACTGAAAACTATTCCAGCAAAATCAGAAATCCAAAATCCAAATTGTGCTCCTTCTCTTCTGAGCCCTGCTGTGGGTCCAAACAGCAGTTTATTATCACATACAGGGTATTGCTATAATCGGAAGAAATAGCTTTACATATGTTGGGGTGTTTTTCTACTTTATTCAATGTAAAAATTTAAAATCTCTTAAGTTTTTTCACAAAAAAAGTAGATTTTCATCTTCACATACTAATTAAAATAAATTTAGCAAAACAACTGTGGGTTCAAAATGCTAACTATACCCCTAGATAAATTCCTTGAGGGGGTGCAGTTTCCAAAATGTGGTCAATTTTGGGGGTCTTTACTGTTTTAGTACCACAAGACCTATTCAAACCTGACATAGTGCCTAAAATATATTCTAAAAAAAGGAGGCCCCAAAATCCACTTTATGCTCCTTTTGTTTTGAGGCCTGTGTTTCAGTCCATTACCGCACTAGGGCCACATGCGGGATATTTCGAAAAACTGCAGAAGCTGGGCAATAAATATTGAGTTGATTTTCTTGGGTAAAACCTTCTGTGGTACAGAATTTTTTTTATTACAAATGAATTTTTGCAAAAAAAAAAATTTAATTTGTAAATTTCACCTCACTTTGCTTTAATTCCTGTGAAACGCCTAAAGGGTTAAAACACTTTCTGAATGCTGTTTCGAATACTTTGAGGGGTGCAGTTTTCAAAATGGGGTGATTTATGGGGACTTTCTAATATATAAAGCCCTCAAATCCACTTCCGAACTGAACTGGTCCCTGAAAAAATAGACTTTTGAAATTTTCTTGAGTTCTAAGCCTTGTAACGTCCTAGAAAAATAAAAGAATGTTCAAAAAACGATGCAAACATAAAGTAGACATATGGGAAATATAAACTAGTAAGTATTTTGTGTGATATTACTATCTGTTTTACAAGTAGATACATTTAAATTTATAAATATGCAAATTTTTGCTAATTTTTTCTAAATCTTGGTGTTTTTTTACAAATAAATATTGAATTTATCAACCAAATTTTTTCTCCCTAACATAAAGTACAATATGTCACGAGAAAACAATCTCAGAATCACTTGGAGAGGTAAAAGCATTTCGGCGTGATTACCACATAAAGTGACACATGTCAGATTTGAAAAATAGGCTTTGTCCTGAAGGCCAAAACAGGCTCCGTCCTGAAGGGGTTAATTAGAGTATTGCCCCTTTGTGTGGCAAGGGTGAAATCCACAGCAAAGTCCACCCCTTTTCACTGCCGAATAGAGCATGCTGTGGATTTTAGAATCTAATGTAAACCCCAGAATCTGTGCAGATTTTTTTGGCAATGTGTGAATGGGGTTACACTTACACTGCACTGTGATTTGCTGCAGATTTTTTAGGTGCACAGAAAATTAGCAGAAAATCTGCCAAATGTGAACATGGTCATAATGTTTCAGGGGATTTTAAGGGATAAACATTGATGATCTATCCTCAGGATAGGCCTTTAATGTTTGATCTGTGGCGGGCTGACCCCTTGAACGCCCGCCAATCATCAGAACGAAGGGCCATGGCACTTTGCCCGATCATTGACCGAACTGTACAACACTTTTACCATAGCTAAACAATGCTGTTGCTGTATATGAAGTGTTTAATATGAGTAATCAGTGCAGGGCAGGAAGGGAGAGCACTAAGCACCAGTGAAGTAGGCATTTACCCTTCGACTACTATAGACTACCAGGGAAGTAGATATTGAGCTCTCCACTGCCTTAGCCACCGGGGAAGAATATATTAATCTTTATATAACCCCTGACCACCAATTCATTTTTTTTCCGTTACTTTTTGGGTTCTAAACCTGGATGTTTTTTGTCTTACTTCTCATAAGTGATATACAGATAAAGTGGATTAATTCCACAAATACATTATTTTGCTTGCCTTTTGGGTTGGATAGATGAATTTGCCTGCATACTTTCAGATTAAGTTAAAGATTGCTACACCTGCATGCAGTTTTTGTGGAGTCAAATCTGAGAGTGAATCTAAAAAGAAGGAAAGTATAAGGGAAAGACTATTATGTCTCCTGTCTTTTGTATCCACGCCTGTGTTTGGCTTCAAAACTGCAGCAAAAATCTGCGTGTGTGATTCCAGTCTTATGAGGGCTAACAAGTAACTACTATTAAATTGTCCTTCCAATGTGTGAGCTTTCCCATAGTAACGATATAGCAAATGAAGTTTAGAGATTGTGTCAGGCAAATTACTATCTCACTAGAGATCATTTTCTGATTGATGCAGGGCTATAGTAGGAAAGTCTCAGGTGGTTAGCAGTTAGTCCCCATGCACACAACCATAATTTTGATCCGGAATTACGGATCTGTAATTGCGAAACAAAATGCTGATCCATTAATTTCTATGGCCCATGGACACCTTCCCGTATATTTACGGAAAGGTTTCCGGGCCGTAGAAATTATCCGCAAAAAATAGGACATGTCCTATTTTTTAATTTACGGACCGTGCTCCAATACTTTATAATGGGAGCACGGCCCGCAAATTATGCGAGTGACAGTCCACGGCAGGAGGCCTTAGCAGTTGGTTCAGGCATTATTTTACTACACATAAAAGATGCTGGTGACACCAATAGGGGTGAATAGTATAGGCCCCTGAGTGGATTGGACTCCATCTCTGAAAACATAATTAGCTGTTTGCTGTGTGGGGGGAGACCTTAATGGGGCCACTCTGTATGTACTACCATTATATGTGTAAGTATGCTTGTGCTCAGGGCAGGGCATAGCTATAGGGGTAGCAGTTGCCCTGGAGCCTGAGGGTGCCCAAAAGCCTCTCAGTCGCATAAGAAAATGCCAGTACTATAAATGATATATGGTAGGTGGGGGCCCTGTTATCGATTTTTAATTGGGGCCCCAGAGCTTCAAGTTATGCCTCTGCTTGTGCTGGTATCTATGTGTCTGCCACTTCTGATGAGTAGGAGAATATGCATACTCCTAACATATCCCGGACTGCAGGAGAACTGCTACTTGTCAGAAGCAGTGCTGGCAGACAGATAGCAGAACAGTCATACTTACAGAAAGGGGATCGCTATGTTAGTATGCCTGTTCAGTTATCGGTCTGCCTGTACTGCTTCTGACAAGTTGCAGCTCTCTAGCAGTCCGGGATATGTTAGGAGTATGCATATTCTCCTATTCGTCAGAAGTAGAGATGAGCGAACTTTTCAAAAGTTCGGTTCGGCTAGTTCGCCGAATTTCACAAAAAAGTTCGATTCGGACCGAGCTAGTTCGGACCGAACCTGTCACTTACGTGCGCCGAGCATGCTACTGTCTCGGGTGCTGATAGAGTTAATGGGCTGCACTAACTCTTTCAGCAACCTTGACAGTACATGCTCGGCGCGCGGAAAATACAATTTAAATGTAATAAAAAAATAAAAATTATACGTTCGTACTTACTTTCCTCCTGTCCGGCCTCCAGCGATGACGTTTCATCCCTTTCGCCGCTGCAGCCAATCACAGGCTGTAGTGGCGGTCACGCACGTCAGGATGACGCTTCATCCCACGTGACCGCCTCTGCAGCCAATCACAGGCTGCAGCGGCGACATGGATGAAACGTCATCGCTGGAGGCCGGACAGGAGGAAAGTAAGTATGAACGTATTATTATTTTTTTTGGCATGTATGTATGTTTGCATGTATGTATGTATGTTGTCATGTATGTATGTATGTATATATGTGCATGTATGTTTGCATGTATGTTGGCATGTATGTATATATGTGCATGTGTGTATGTATATTTGCATGTATATATTTGCATGTATGTTTGCATGTATGTATGTTTGCATGAATGTATGTTTGCATGTATGTATGTTGTCATGTATGTATGTTGTCATGTATGTATGTTGTCATGTATGTATGCATGTATGTTGTCATGTATGTATGTATATATGTGCATGTATGTTTGTATGTATATTTGCATGTATATATTTGCATGTATGTATGTTTGCATGTGTGTATGTTTGCATGTATGTATGTATGTATGTTGGCATGTATGTATATGTATGTGCATATATATTTGCATGTATGTTTGCATGAATGTATGTATGTATGTTTGCATTTTATGTATGTTTGCATGTATGTATGTATGTATGTTTGCATGTATGTATGTCGTTATGTATGTATGTTGTCATGTATGTATATATGTGCATGTTTGTATGTATATTTGCATGTATATATTTGCATGTATGTATGTATGTATGTTTGCATTTATGTATGTTTGCATGAATGTATATTTGCATGTATGTATGTATGTTGTCATGTATGTATGTTGTCATGTATGTATACATGTTTGTATGTATGTATGTTTGCATGTATGTATGTATGTATGTATGTATGTTGTCATGTATGTTTGCATGTTTTTATTTTTGCATGTATGTTTGCATGTATGTTTATATATATGTGCATGTATGTAATTATGTTTGCATGTATTTATGTTTGCATGTATATTTGTGCATGCTTGTATATATGTATCTTTGCATGTTTGTATGTATGGTTTCATGTGTGTGTGTGTATGCATGTATGTATGATAGTTTGCATGTATGTATGTATGTATGTATGTATGTATGTATGTTTGTTTGTATATATGTCTGTATGGCCATGTATGATACTGTCTGCTGGCGCCCTGTATCTAAGTCAACTTCATGGCAGGCTTCTATATATGGTATAACAGTCAGTATCACACATTAAACTGAATCTAAGCCTACGACATGTTTTATTTCATTTTTTTTTTTTTTTTTTTTTACAGGTTTGGTGTTTGGACTACGTCGGTTTCGAGGACTACTTCGATGACGTTTTTTTTTTCTACAATAAAATGGTTAATGAGGGTTGTGTTGGGGGTGCTTTATTTCAATAAAATATTTTATCTATATCTTTGTCTTTTTCTTTTCAAATTTTATTACTACCACTTTAGTAATGGCCGCTGTCTGAGTGACAACATCCATTACTAAGGCGAGGCTTAGTGTTAGCCGGTGCAGAGGCTAACACTAACTACGCAGTAGTCCAACGAATCGAAGATGTAGTCCAATCGGTACATCAAAATCTGCAACAACATAAAAAAAACAGTTATCAATGTGAACAATAACAATACTTCTACTCACCTACACACATATATACACGCACACACACACACACAAACAACCATACACAAACACACACATATACACAAACACACACATATAAACAAACACACCCATATATACACAAACACACAAACACACACCCATATACACAAACACACACATATATAAACACACACACACACAAACATCTACACACAAACATATATACAAATACACCCATATATATACACAAACACACACATAAACACACCCATATACACACATATACACAAACACACACATATACAAAAACACACACACACAAACATCTACACACAAACATATACACATACACCCATATATACACACACATATATATACACAAACACATATACACAAACACACCCATATATACACAAACACACATAAACACAAACACATATAAAAACAAAAACAGACAAAGACACATACCCAAACACACACACACTGTTTCTTTTAAATGCTGCTGGGGAACCCGCTCGATCCACTATATAAGGCTGCGCTATAGTGCAGCATTTAAAAGAAACAGGATCCTGACCTGTCCATAGAGTTTAAGGCAGCACAGAGTATTTCAGGAGATGAGCGTGCAGATTCAGTGCTGCTGTGAACTCTGCTCTTACCATTACGTAGCTCTCAGTCTGTTACCTCTCCTCCACTCCTGTTCTCAAGAACACCTTCACATGATTGGCAAGTCACCACGTAATGGTAAGAGCAGAGTTCACAGCAGCACAGAGTATTTCAGGAGATGAGCGTGCGGATCTTGTGCGGGGTGGTGACTTGCCAATCATGTGAAGGTGTTATTGAGGACAGGAGTGGAGGAGAGGTAACAGACTGAGAGCTACGTAATGGTAAGAGCAGAGTTCACAGCAGCACTAAATCTGCACGCTCATCTCCTGAAATACTCTGTGCTGCCTTAAAGTCTGTGGACAGGTCAGGATCCTGTTTCTTTTAAATGCTGCACTGTAGCGCAGCCTTATATAGTGGATCGAGCGGGTTCCCTAGCAGCATTTAAAAGAAACAGGATCCTGACCTGTCCACAGAGTTTAAGGCAGCACAGAGTATTTCAGGAGAGGAGCACGGCCGGCCACAGGCAGCCGGTCGTTTTTCCAAGCCGTGCTCCCATTATGCACACGACCGTAAAAACGCCTCGTGTGAACAGACAAACGTCTGCCCATTGCTTTCAATGGGCAGATGTTTGTCAGCGCTATCGAGGCGCTATTTTCGGGCGTAATTCGGGGCAAAAAATCCTGAATTACATCCGTAATTAGTGCGTGTGAACACAGGGTATGTTCACACTCACTAATTACGGACGTAATTCGGGCGTTTTTGCCCCGAATTACGTCCAAAAATAGCGCCTCGATAGCGCTGACAAACATCTGCCCATTGAAAGCAATGGGCAGACGTTTGTCTGTTCACACGAGGCGTAATTTACGCGCCGCTGTCAAATGACAGCGCGTAAATAGACGCCCGCGTCAAAGAAGTGACCTGTCACTTCTTTGGCCGTAATTGGAGCCGTTATTCATTGACTCCAATGAATAGCAGCGCCAATTACGTCCGTAATGGACGCGGCGTTCAAGCGCCTGCATATGCCGTAACGGCTGAAATTCCGGGGATGTTTTCAGGCGGAAACATCCCCGTAATTTCAGCCGTAACGGACGCTGTCGTGTGAACATACCCTTATAATGACAGCACGGCTCGTAAAAGCGGCCGGCTGCCCGTTCTATCTTTTTAACGGCACGGGCACCTTCCCGTGAGAAAACGGGAAGGTACCCGTGGCTAACAGAAGTCTATGGGCCCGCTATTTCGGGTCGTAATTACGACCCTTAATAACGGGTGTTTTTACGGTCGTGTGCATGAGGCCCCGTAATGACGGGTGGCCACATGTGTGCACCCGTCATTACGGCAGCGTTGCTAGGCGACGTCAGTAAATAGTCACTCTTCAGGGTGCTGAAAGAGTTAACTGATCGGCAGTAACTGTTTCAGCACCCTGGACAGTGACTACCGATCACAATATAGAGTACCTGTAAAAAAAAAAAGACGTTCATACTTACCGGGAACTCCCTGCTTCCTCCAGTCCGGTCTCCTCGCCGTTGCCTTGGTGACGCGTCCCTCGCGACATCCGGCCCAACATTCCTTGATGACGATGCAGCCCATGTGAGCGCTGCAGCCAATCACGGGATGCAGAGGCCTCTGCAGCCAATCACGGGCTGCAGAGACCTCTGCAGCCAATCACAGGCTGCAGAGGCCTCTGCAGCCAATCACAGGCTGCCGCGTCAGAAAAGAAGGTCGGACTGGAGGAAGAAGAGGGACTCGTCCGCAAGACAACGACCAGGTACGTATGAAATGCTTTTTATTTTATTTTTAATCAGCAGCCTCTTTTCTCTATCAGTGATTGATAGAGACAAGTGGCTGCCGATTTGTATAATATTTTTGACCGGGTTCGGTCAAAACGGGTTCGTCCGAACCCGGTGAAGTTCGGATTCGCTGCGAACCGAACTTTTCCGGAAGTTCGGACCGAAACCGGGTTCGGTTGTCCCGGTTCGCTCATCTCTAGTCAGAAGCATCAGACACATAGCAGAACAGGCAGACTGTATGCATATAGCAGCGTCTAACCCATGAGTCTCCCCCCATAATCTAAAATAAAACAACAACCGACACATAATTCTCTTTTAAAGTGGGGTTGACCCGGGGGTCGACCACAGCTTTATTAATACAAATAAAATGTAAATAACATATTTACAAAATATATCAACACTAAATGACCTTAACAGAGGTCAATAAACAGCCTGTATGCCTGCCTAACCAAGGACATGTAGGTAAAAAACCTTCTACTACCGCCATAAGGTGACCGTGTACTCCTTAACTACACGGCTCACCGACCCCAAACAAAAACAGAGCCTGTTCAACCCCATCCTGCAACCCCGACAAGAAAATATCGAGCCCAATGTCCATCAAGTGCACCCCGTCTGGCAGCAACAATCCACTGTTGTCACCTTCCAACTCCCAATGACGAACCACCACACCTCCCCTAGCACGGACAAACCGGGACACCCTGGTATTTAAGAGGTGCCTCGCCCGCTCAATGGCATTCACATCCCGCGCCCCATGCCACACCAACCTAGGAACTATTTCCGACCAGACTAACACTAACCGGAGGAAAGTCCGACTGTATCAGCGAGATCAACTTCCCCAACCTAACCGAACACAGATCATTTCCTCCCAAATGCACAACCAAAACAGTTGGTATCAGCTGATGTCGACCACTTCGGGCAGTGCCTGCAACCAGCACAGGCCCCGGAGGCCCCTCCAGTAGATTTCGGCACTTGCAAAGCCCAACGATCTTCCCCCAGGGCGTATGGCAGCCCTCCTTTCCGCCCAGAACACATAGGAGTGCCCGATAATCCACACCGATGCTCTGGAACCTAAAACGAAAACTGAATTAATGCAACATAAGATCCGGACGAACATAACCAGCAAAACAATCTGACTTCCACCTACCGATGCGCCTCACTGCCGCATCCGATAACCCTGACTCACTGGCCATCATAGCCACCCCAATACGGAACGAATGAGTACCGTACTCCCCCAGCGGTTTACCGACCTGAACCAAAGCCTTACGGAAAATAGCAGAAAACTGGAACCAAGAAGGCGGCCACCCATCCGAATGCGACAAAAATTGTACCCCTGAACTACGTATCCCCAATGAAGCCGCCGCCACCGGACAAGCTGAACCCGGTACTGGCCGAAGCGAAACCCAACAACCCCGACCAAACACATCCGTCTTAGAGCCACGAATACGCAAACGAACCCCCACCGATGAAAGCACTACATCCTCAAAAAGCAACCCCCCCCGGCCGAGCCGGCCCCCAGCGGAACTAGTTCCGAAATCCGCAAAGCCCCGAAAAAACATAACGAGAAAGCCACTGAAAGCAAAACTGATTCATACTGAGAAGAACAAACCGACGGCAGCGCCCCTATCAGTTCCTGCAAAAAAGAAAAGGACACCGGACGACGCGACTCCCTCCTGGAAGCCAACTTCTTCCAACCCTTCAAGGCTTGCAAAAAAAAAAAGGACTTGGTCACGTCCGACCACCCCCTTAACTTGGAAAAGAAAGCAACCCCGGCCAGACGCCGCTGAGCTACCATCCCTGAAACACCCCGCTCGCGCAAAGCTGTTAAATACTCTAGCGTCACAGTCATGCCCAGCACCGGATCCTCCCCTACCCGTCTATCCCCCGCAGCACTCAACCATTCCTTCCACGTATTACCGTAAGTAGCCCAGGTAGAGGGCGCAAGGGACGACCTCACCAACGGCACTAACTCCGATCCAGCAGCCTCCAAAAGAACTCCGGGCAGCTGGTCCCCTCCCGCTCCGCCTGCGGGCAAAGAGAGTGAAAAACCTGCCAATGAAAACGAGATAAGGCATCAGCAACAACATTATGAACACCTGGAATATGGCGAGCACGAAAACGGATGTTACACTGCAAGCACTGCAACACTAAATGACGGAGCAAAGCCAAAACCGGACCTGAGGAAGAAGTAAGTTGGTTAACAGCAAAAAGAACAATCATATTATCTGACCAAAACACCACAGACCTGTTGGAGAGGCACGCCCCCCACAATTCAATGGCGACAACTATGGGAAAAAGTTCCAACAACGTCAAATTCGCACACCATCCCTTGTCCCTCCAGGAATCGGGCCAAGCTTCAGCGCACCACGCCGAACCCAGCAACGCCCCAAAACCCACTGCACCAGCCGCGTCCGTAAACAATTCCAAGTCCACACTGGAAATGGACGGCGCCCTCCAACATGTACGCCCACTGTAGTCCTCCAAGAAAGTGCGCCAGATGCGCAAATCCGCCTTAACAGAACTAGAAATCCGAACATGATGAGAAGGCACAGAAACACCCACTGTAGCTAAGGACAACCTCCTGGCAAACACTTGCCCCATGGGCATAATACGACCCGCAAAGACCAACAAACCCAACAACGATTGAATCTGCCGTAACTCCAACTTCCGTGCAGCCAAAGCCATGTCCAATGCGGCACGCAATTTCACCACCTTTTCCGCCGGAAGGCGAAAAACCATAGCAACCGAATCGATTTCAATGCCCAGGAAACACAACACCTTCACCGGCCCCTCCGTCTTTTCCTCAGAAAGGGGGACCCCAAAATGCTGAGCAAGAAATTGAAAGGACCTCAACAAAAACTGACACTGCCCCGAGGACCCGGGCCCTACAAACAAAAAATCATCCAGGTAATGAGTCACCGACCCAGAACCGATGAGATCCCGCACTGCCCATTCCAGAAATGAGCTGAACACCTCAAAATAAGAACAAGAAATCGAACAGCCCATCGGCAAACACATGTCATAATAGAAAAACCCCTCCAACGCACAGCCCAACAGATGAAAACAATCCGCATGAACAGGCAACAAACGAAAAGCGGACGCAATATCAGACTTGGCCATAAGGGCGCCCGCCCCCGCCCGACACACCAATTCGACGGCCCGAAACATACAAGACAGTCGCCAAGTCACTATCAATCCCGTCATTCACCGACCGCCCCTTAGAATGGGACAGATGGCGAATCAGACGGAACTTACCAGGCTCTTCTTAGGAACCACACCCAGGGGCGACACCCGAGGATTCGGGAAGGGCAATGCAGAAAATGGGCCAGCCATCCGGCCAAGCTCCACTTCCTTTTCCACCTTTTCCCTAATGGCGGCTGGAAACTCCTCTGCCGACTTCAAATTCCGCGACATAACCGGGTCCGCCTGCGCAGTAAACGGAATAAAGAACCCAAAACAAAAACCCACTCTAAGCAGGGCCGCTTCCGCCATCTTGTGATATCGGCTTAACCACGGGAGCATCGCAGACACGCGCACCGGCGTCCTCCCCTCTACCAACATCCGCAGGGCGGGCGACCGCTGCCACTCGACGGGAGCACCTGACCGCTGCATGGGTCCCTCCACACGAGGAGCACTCATGTCGGAATTTACAAGAGGCATAAAATCTACAGTGTCCCTCATTAAAGAGCCAACAGGCCCCGGCCCGACGGACACCCCCAACCCCCCCGCCAACCCCGCTCCCCCTGGAAGGGGAAGAGGCGGGGGCGGCGGGCTGAAAGGGCAGCTGCGCCATCATCAAGCGCAACCACACATCAGTCACTTTCGTATCCCACCCCACCTCCGGCCTCTGCACCAGACGCCGACGGAACTCCTCATCGTACCGCCACCAAGCCGTGCCACCGTGCGATTTATACACGCTAAAGATTGTGTCCAAATAGACAAACAACTGCCCCGCACACTCAGGCCGAGCCTGACTAAACACCCCCCAAAATAGCAAAGGCCTGTACCCAATTATTAAACGATCGCACCACCCTAGGCTTACTCAACTCACCCCGTTCAAGTCTACGCTCCTTATCCACCGTCGACGAATCAACCGACAAAAGAGGCCAAATATCAATATAAGCATTCTTCCCAATTTTCTCACGCACCTCTTCAGACACATGAGCACCCAAGGGAGACACACTACAAAAATAAGAATCTCTGAAAGCGGGGACCGACGGACTGGTCATAGACGTGGACGCCTCCACCATGGACCTCGCCCCCACGGCCTGCGACGACGGTCCCACGGGCAACGTGACGGCCCCCGCCACCAGAGATTGCACCACAGACAATAAATCTGTGGCAGACATGTTATCATTCCAAGCCCGAAGGCAGGCATACTCACCGTGTCCAGCAGCAGACGCACCTCCAGGCACAGACGAAACCACTTCGGCCGGTGTGGCCACCGGGGCCACCGAAACCACATCTGGCGTAGGGGCAGCGACCCTCACTACGCCAACCGAGGAACAGCGACTCCGAATACCCCAGTCAGACGCAGCATGACCACTCCTGCTACAGCTCCGATCCGCCCGCCAACTATCCCGGGAGTCGTCGGACGACGATGAGTCAGATGGAGACCGCCTATACCGATGATAATGATGACGCCGATGTCTCCTCAACCGACTGCGACCCAGCCCTACTCGCCCCGTGCCTGCTATAGGACCGATCCCGGCATGCTCCACTTATACTTGCTGCTGACACAGTGGCCGCCGGCCCAGGCAGCACCGGCAGAACATCAGCGGGAGGGGCTGACTGGCCCGAAAAGAAGAGCTCCGACCCTTCAAAGGAGCCATTATCAACCGACTCTTCCACCCACTGTTCCCCCCTCCCCTTCAAAACCCCCCACCTCTCTTCCCTCCGATGCCAGGAGCAGCGGCACGCTCCCAGCTGGTGAAGCAGCTGCAGCCGCCGAAATGGAAGCCGGCGCTAGGGCCTGCCCCACGAATCCCCTCCCATCCAGTGGGCGGGGCCTAATGCCCACCACACCCGTGGCTCCCCTGGTCCCCTGTGTCAGGGGAACCACATCCCACACATTGGCCGCCGACACCCCCGTTCCTGGAAGCATCGGCGCCAGAAGAGGCAGCATTACCGATGGGGAAGGGGCCGGAACACTTGCTGCACTCGCAGCCCTCGTCGCTGGCCGCACCCCACCAGAAGTGGAGGGAGAGAGCTGGACCTGCGGATGAGAGGCCCGAGCCGAACGCCGCCCCCCGGCCAAAGGAGCTGGATCAGACTCAGCTGACTCCCTCAGCAGGGACTGCAGCCAGTCGCTCCCATCTGCAGCGATAGTGGCGCGCAGCGCCTGAAGCAGCTGGTGACGATCCATGTCCAGAACAGAAGAAAATTCCAGGAAAAGAGGCCGCACACCAGGTAAGCAGCCTATTAACCCTCACATAACCCCTTTCCTACAACTGTCCCTGGCTCAGCGGCTTTACGCCTGTGAGCCCCCATAACTAACAGCAAGGGGGCTCACTGTGTTTATTTGATGGTTCTGCTATAATATAATAGCAGCACACTGCTTAGATCCGGGACTGCCATATACCCCCCCCCCCATATCCATCCTGTAATGAGCGCAGATGTTTCTCAATGGAAGCTGAAGGAATCTCCCATTATTTTATCTGCGCAGGAAACCAGCGCATGCACAGATTACCATGTACATGCCTCAGCACAGGACCCTCCATTTTCTGCCCTTTTGTGGAAGAAGCGGCGTGCTGACACGGAGGAAGGTCTTTCTGTAACCAGGGGGCATTGCTTGCCGGATGAAGGAAACAACAAAGAACTTCTAAAGAATGTATACTAGTAAGTTGTCCATATTCCTGCCTCACACACGTTTAATAGTAGTACATACAAAGAGGCCAACCCCTTTAACCCCTGAGTTATTCTGAATAACAGAGAAGCATATCTCCCAACCATCCCGGATTCAGCGAGACAGATTCTAGGCATTGTACCGCTGTCCCAGGTGGCCGGTAGTATGTCCCGTTGTCAATTGTCTTCAGGACACAGATACAGCCGAATCCAATGCTGAAGCAATGAACCGTCAGCTCCCTGCTCCAGCATTCATTGTGTGAAGCGGCCGTGTGCCACTCGGCCCAGACAGGCGCGATGCCGTGATGTCATCGCGTCTGTCTGCGACGAGCCACTCATAGTACTGAGAGGAGAAGCAGAGGGATCTACTTCACTCGTCGTGGGAACGGGCTGGGTAAGTCTTTATTTTTATTTGGCACTATGGGGCATTATACTGTATGGTGGTAGCTAAGAGGGCTTTGTACTGTATGGGGCAGCTAAAGGGACATTATACTATATAGGGGGCAGATATGGGGCCATTACACTGTATGGGGACATCTATGAGGCATTATACTTTATGGTTGCAGGCTTGCAGCTAAGGGGGCATTATATTGTATGGGGAAATTGTGTGGGCATTATGTTGTATGGAGGCATCTGCGTGGGCATTATAATTTATATGGGCATCTGTGTGGGCATTATACTCTACAGGGGGCATCTGTGTTGGCTTTACATTGTATGGGTGCATCTATGGGGCATTATACTGTATGGGGCAACTATGGGGGCATTATAATGTATAGGGCATCTGCGTGGGCATTATAATGTATGGTTCCCTCATCTGCTCAATAACATATCTTGTCAGATGTATACCATGAATTACTGCATAACTTAATTACATTTTCATTATTAACACACATTACTACATAGTTTAACAGGACAAATGTAAAAACACCCAGAGCAATATATGTTGAGTGTGCAAATTTGACAGTTAAATTTACATTACTTGATTGCGAAATAAACTATACTTGCTGACTTAAATTCCCAATAAAAACCTATAGTGACTAAACCGAATTACTAAGAATGGGATAAAAGTCAGTGGTACTGTATAGAAAATTTACAGAGTAGAGTGACGTACCGTTATGCCAAAACCTGAAAACAAATAGCTATGTCAACACAAGCATCTGCTTGTTCGTTCCCGTTAAATAGAGCCCAAATTAATTCTCCCTGCCGTCTGCCGATCTGTCAAGAATTCTTTCCACAGAGTGCCACGGTGGGTGGAAATTACTCTTACACACAGCTACAGGGAGTGCATGGATTTGTCATCACTCTTAAGGTGCTTAATTTTATAACGATTTTCTGAAGGTAGTTACTTGACAGCCATAGTTGCATTTATTGTAGTAAAGAAAAAACACATTGTCTGGTGTATTCTCAGAACCTACTTTAAATCCAATGAAAGTAATACATGTGAAGCATATAGTAGCACAGTATTTTATTTAGGAATAATGAATATCTGTAAAACATGAGAATCTATAAGATGGATTAACAAGTAGTTGCAGTCATCTATTCACAAAACAACTGCTCCATGTGTCTAAGTGGGGGCTGAAATAAAACCGTCGCACATACATAATAGAAAATATGTTGGCCTTTCAATGGCAATGTGGCCTATAAAAGGATGTGTTGCCTTTTATAGATACACCAACTATCAAGAAGATAAGCTTCAATGCCCCTGTTAAGGTATTCTTCACAAGTACAAAACAAAATTACATTGAGTATTTTAGAGCCCACAGGGCCTGTATGGGGATGCGCTTCCCTACTAGTCACAATAACAATGCTTTATGATCATTACGACAAGGGACCTTCATGAGGATCACATTTACATCCACATCAATGTACACATCCTAACTGCTCTGAATTCAAAATTCACATCAATACCGGTGGGATCAATGACTAGTGGGAGCCAAGTCCAAAAGCGTTTTCATTCTGTTGATCAGAACTACTTCGTACAGTACCCTGAATCTTCAAGGGTGAACAACACTAGCTCCAGATAACCTATTCAAAAGACATTTCCACATACTACAGGGACTTTTTTTTTTTTTTTTTAAAGAGGGCCTTTCTGCTGTCACAACACGTCTGTTTTAGTAAATATTTGTATTCCCCATGAATTTACAATTCTGGAGCACCTCTGTTATTCCCCCTGGAAATATATGACTAAATTGACAACTAGGTGTTACAATTCCCCTTGTCAATAGGGCATGTCCCTACCCAGTCTGACACTGTCAACACTGACTGGACAATGTCAGATTTAGTAGGGACAAGCCCCTTCAACAAGGTGCAGGGTAAAACCCAGTTGTCAATCTATTCACATTGTATTCATCCATTTCCAGGAGGAATTACATAGGAATGGCACAATGTGCCTGTAGAACGCTAGCACAACCCACTCTTCTTCACAGACCTATCTCCAGTTTCAACAGCAATGCCAGTCCCATGTGGTATCCCCTCTGCAGCTTCCTCTACTATACTCTTTCTCTGTATCTCACACACCGTCATGCTCCACTGACGTGCTCCCTCCAACCGCTAAGTGCACCACAGCACCTCCTACAGAACCAGCTCCACCTACTTACGAAACCTTTGCATTTCCACACTCAGGTGTCTGCACCCTTAACAGAGCCTGCCATATCCTGAGTGCCCACTGTGTTGTCAAGACCTTTTTAATTAAAGGTACAACATTAACATATTAGCAACACAAAGTAACATATGCAAACATATATAAATTAAGTAAAAATCAAGGCAGTCCTAAGTGCATTTCTTTTGGGAGCGTCTCCGAATAAGCACGCATACCAAATTATTGAACTCCAAAGTTTGTGTAGATTTTGCTTTGGTGCAACATGACTTAAACATTGACAGTTGCACTCAGCATTCAAACTTTCATGTCCAATAAATCACAACAGATGTTCTATAAAAAAAAACAAAAAGTAGAAACTCAAAAGATTAACTTAAAAGAAAGGACGAGGTGTTTAAAGAAAAAGCTGTTATGAAGCCATAGTGGCATTGAAGGAAGAACATACTAAAGTTGATGGGGAGGTATGAAGCTAATTTATAGAGATATGAAGCTGTAGTGTAGGATGGGTGGGTCAGCTAGTCAGGCTATGGTGAGGGTGATGTGGAGCTGTGAAGGGGTGCTATGGAGCAGTAGTGGAGAGGTACAGTGGATTTGTAATGGTATGGTACTATAAATTGTGATAAAGTAGTGCAGTGAAGCTGTGATGGATTGTTAGTGTTAATTGGGGTAGAGTGGTGCTGTGGAGGAGTAGTGTGGTGAAGGTTTGGTGGTGCGCTGGAGCTGTGGTGAAGTGGAGCTGTGGTGGACTGGTGCTGTGGAGCTGTGCTGGAGTGGTCCTGTGGAGCTGTGCATCTGTGTTGTAGTGTACTGTTGAGCTGTGGTGGTGTTCGGGTACTAATCAGTCTCAACCGGCAGGGATAATACGCTGAGTTCGTACGAAAGGAATCACACCACACAGAGTCTGGTACAAAGCTCCTCACTCAACATAAGGAGAGGCGTCACTGCTTTATTACACACATTTGTTCTATATCTCCTTTCTCCTGGGGGTGGGTACATGTTATCACACTTTTATAAAAGCACGTATCACTGTAAGCCTCTTGTTACTTGTGTCATCCTTGGATAGGTTCACCCTTATCTGGTCCTTTAGATATGTCTTCATAGTTCATAGTTTGTTCATACCAGGAAGTGACTTGTTATTTTATTAGTGCGTAGTCCCTGTTCAGGGGCCATCTTGCCACGTATACTTATCTAATCCTACTATGCTTCATCACAATTATGTACACAACTCTATAGTCTATATTTTATTAAAGAAAGAAAATTATTATAAACATTAACTTCTGTCCACTCCATCCTTCACAGTGGAGTGGTGCTGTGGCGGAGTGGTGCTCGTGTGGCAGAGTGCTGCGGTGAAGTTAGGCCTCGTGCACACTTCCGACACCGTTTTCACGGCTGTTTTTGACGGATCCGTGTGCCCGTTTTAGCGGCCGTGTGCACTCCCGCGAGCACTCCGTGTTTCCGTTTCCGAGCGCCGAGCATGGTACTGTCCAGGGTGCTGAAAGAGTTAATGGGCTGCACTGATCGGCGGTAACTCTTTCAGCACCCTGGACAGTATCATGCTCGGCGCTCGGAAAATAAAATTTTAATAAAATGTAAAAAAAAAAAATAAGTTCATATTTACTTTCCTCCTGTCCGGCCTCCAGCGATGACGTTTCATTCATGTCACCACTGCAGCCAATCACAGGCTGTAGGGGTGGTCACGCACGTCAGGATGACGTCAGAAGTCCGGCCTCCAGGGATGACGCTTCATCCCACGTGACCGCCTCTGCAGCAAATCACAGGCTGCAGCGGCCTCTGCAGCCAATCACAGGTTGCCGCATCAGAAAGGAAGGTCGGACTGGAGGAAGAAGAGGGACTCGTCACCAAGACAACGACCGGGTACGTATGAACTGCTTTTTATTTTTAATCAGCAGCCTCTTTTCTCTATCAGTGATGGATAGAGACAAGTGGCTGCCGATTAGTGTAATATTTCTGTAATGTATTTCTGCCCAGCAACGGCTCCGTCACACACAGACGGCACACGGATGCCTTCAGTGTGCCTGCAGTTTTTTTGACGGCCCCATTGACTTGCATGGGCCTCACGGTCACGGAATCTCGGACCAAAGTAGGACATGCTCTACTTTGGATTGGAACGGAGCAACGGGACCGTCAAAAATACTGAAGTGTGCATGGCCCCATTGAAATGAATAGGTTAGGGTGCTAGCCGTCAGAAAAACGGCTAGCACACTGAACACCAACACTGAAGTGGGCATTAGGCCTTAAGCTCATTTCTTTTTATTTTGCTTATTTTTAACAATAAAAAGTCTAATAACATGTTGTCATACAGGTCCATAGAGTGACAGATTATTGGAGGTTTACTTTACTGTCACAAAATGGTTCATATGACAAAACTTTGTTACAGAAATAATTACACACAAGTCTATGAGTAATCATTAATGTTTAACACATGGTTTTCTTGAAAAAATTAATAAAGAAATAGGACATGGACGTTTTTGATTACTCTCCTCCAAATCAATGTTCTTCCCACTATAACAACTTATCACTTAGTCACAGGATAGGTGATAAGTGTTTGATTGCTAGGGTTTCCACTTATGGGGCTCCCACCAATCATGAGAACGGGGGTCCCAGGTCCCCAGTTTGAATGATGCAGCGGTCCTGCATGCGCCCTGCCGCTCTGTTTATTCCCTATGGGACTGACGGAGATAACTGAGCACTATATAATAATAATAATAATAATCATTATTTATATAGCGCCAACATATTACGCAGCACTTTACAATTTAGAGGGGACATGAAACAAACAATATCAGACATTACATAGTGACAAAGTTCATTTACAATTCAAACCTGGGGAGTGAGGACCCTGCTCGCAAGAGCTTACAATCTATGAGGACATAAGGGAAACACAAAGTGTATCAGTGTTTGTTCTGTACAATGATCCGGCCATTTTTATACACATGCGGTGGTAACATAAAGCTGCATGAGCCGGTCACCAGCCAGTATCCGTGTATGACAGACATGAAGAGAAGGAGTGTGAGGGAATCTTATTCTGATGACTAATCTAAAAGGGGGCCATGGAAAGGAGTCAGATTAGGGAATGTTATAGGCCTGTCTAAATAGATGTGTTTTCAGGGCACGTTTACAACTGTGGATATTGGGAATTAATCGGATTGTCTGGAGTATGGCATTCCAGAGGACGGGTGCAGCACGAGAGAAATCCTGGAGACGGGAGTGGGAGGTTCGGATTATGGAGGATTTTAATCTAAGGTCGTTGGCAGAACGTAGAGCCCGAGTAGGGTGGTAGACAGAGATGAGGGAGGAGATGTAAGGAGGTGCAGCACTGTGGAAAGCTTTGTGGGTGAGAGTAATAAGTTTGAATTTTATTCGGAAGGGGATGGGCAACCAGTGCAGTGACTGGCACAGATTAGAGGCGTTGGTGTAGCGGTTGGTCATAAAGATGAGCCTGGCTGCTGCATTGAGGATAGATTGGAGCGGGGAGAGTTTAGTGAGGGGAAGACCGACTAGTAATGAGTTACAGTAGTCAAGACGAGAGTGAATCAGAGCAACAATGAGAGTTTTGGCGGTTTCCTCCGTAAGAAAAGAGCGGATTCTGGAGATGTTTTTGAGGTGAAAATGACAGGAGCATGAAAGTGATTGTATGTGAGGAGTAAAGGAAAGATCTGAGTCAAAAATAACCCCAAGACAGCGGGCGTGCTGCTTAGGAGTGATGATAGTGCCACACACTGAGATGGAGACATCAGGTTTTGGGAGGTTAGTAGATGGTGGGAACACAAGGAGCTCAGTTTTAGAAAGATTCGGTTTCAGATAGAGAGAGGACATGATGTTAGAGACAGCGGACAGACAATCACTGGTGTTCTGTATTCTGTAGAAAGGTAAACTGTTTAATATATCAAGTTCCTGTCTGGAAGTGCTCATGAGAAAAGCATAAAATAAGTCACTAAATCTTTCCTTCTCCAGGAACTATCACTTGTGGCTAATTATCATCAATTTTCAATAATATTCTTATAGTAAATTAGTATCATGCATTATGTCTCTCCAGAATTGTATTATTTGTAGCAGAGTACTTTCCTATAAACGGTTATGAAGCTCTGTTAATATCAGTTTTTGTTCAAAATGTAAGACACAACGCTGTGCCGGATACGTTGCATGATTGACAACGGCGACACCCGACAGGCCCCATTGACACAAGGACCCAATATATTTCCTATTCCTATAATGCTGCCCTGTTACTGTTGTTGTTGTTGTTGTTGTTGTTGTTGTTGTTGATATCATCAGCAATGTAAAATATCATTAGGCACTTTAAGATGTCATTTCCGTCTTGTCTTAGTTGAATGGCATCAGTACTATTTCTATTATAAAGTATATAGTATTTATGTGTCAGTAAAACATACCTAACACTAGATATTCCTGGAAACTTATGTGTGCCTTTCCACACACTAATGTTCTCTCATAGAAAAGATCACATAGCACCCCTTTGCTGAGATCAAATAATTTTAGCATGAAAGGCAAATGTTTTTTTTATTGCATCCACTTTTTATTTTTTATTATCCACTATCTCTTTTCTAATTCTCTTCTCGACCACTTACAATCTGGTTTCCGCACTTTACAGAAACTTGCCCTTACTAAAGTCTAATATCATCCCCTGACGGCTAAATCTAACGGCAACTACTCTGTATTAATGCTTTTAGATCTCTCTGCATTGTTTGCATACCACCAACTCCTACTCAGTATGCTCCACTCTATTGGCCTTAAATGGGTTTCCCAGCCACTAAAAATTGATGGCCTAACCTCAGGATAGGCCATCAATAACTTATGAGTCGGGGTCCGACTTTCGAAACCCCTGTTAATCAGCTGTTTTGAAGGGACCTTCCCCTTCATTTCTTGATCACTGTGAGTCGTCGACACGCTTTTAGCAGAGATTCACAGGTATTCCTGAGGATAGGCCATCAATTTTAAGTGTCTGGAAAACCCATTTAAGCCTACTGCTCTCTCTTGGTTTTCTTTCTACCTCTCTGACTGCTTGTTCAGTGTCTCATTTGCTGGCACTACTTCCTCACCTTTTTCCTCTTGCTGTTGGGGTTCCTCAGGGTTCAGACCTAGGTCCTCTCTTATTTTTTCTCTTCACAGCCCCTAATGGACAATCTATCAGTAGATTTGGCTTCCAATACCATCTCTACGCTGATGAAACCCAATTATACACCTCTTCCTGTGACATCACCCCCTGCTCCAATACAAAACACTAGTGATTGTCTTTCTCTAACACCATGTCCTCTCTCTATCTGAAACTGAATCTTTCAAAAACTGAGCTCTTTGTTTTTCCACTCTGATGTTTTAGTGTGTGATGCTACCATAGCTCCTATGCAGCACGCCCGGTGTCTTGGGGTTATGTTTGACTCAGATCTTTTCTTTACCCCTTATATTCAGTAACTTGCACGCTGCACCAGGATCCGCTCTTTTCTTACTGTGGAAACAGTCAAAACTCTCATTGTCGCCCTGAATCACTCTCGTCTTGACTTCAGTAACTCATTACTATTCAGTCTCCCCCTCACTAAACTCTCCCCTCTGCAATCTATCCAGAATGCGGCAGCCAGGCTCAAATCTGAACAACCGCTACACCAATGCTTCTACCTTGTGCTAGCCACCACAGTGCTGCATCTTTCTTACATTTCCTCCCTCATCTCTGTCTACCACCCTACCCATGCTCTACATTCTGCCAACAATCTTAGATTAATATCCCCCATAACCTGAACTCCCGCCTCCAAGCCTTTTCTTGTGCTGCACCAGTTATTTGGAATGTGCTACCCCAGACAATCAGATTAATTCCCAACATTCAGTCTTAAGAGTGACCTGAAATCACACTTTTTAGATAAGCTTATAACATTCCCTAATCTGACTCCTTTTCTTTGCTCCCTAATTCATTAGTCATCAGATCCTGACTTATTCATTTAGGAATATCCAACACACTCTCTTCGCAACATAATACACTTCATGTCTGTCACACACAAATACTGGCTGCTGACCGGCTCATGCAGCTTTATGTGTTTTATCCTATATTTATAAAAGATGGCTGGACCATTGTACAAAAAGAATAATTTTTACATTTTTGGCCACTCCTTTTTCCTCAAAGATTGTAAGCTCTTGCTAGCAGGGTACTCACTCCTCTTGTTTGAATTATTAATTTGTTTTGTCGCTATGTAATGTCTGATATTGTCTGCAGATATTCCCTCTAAATTGTAAAGTGCTGCGGAATATGTTGGCGCTATATAAAGATTATTATTATTATTATTGTTATTATTATTATTCAGTGCTGCACAATCCTAGGCTCAACTCAGGGCTGCAAAAAAATGACAAATCTGAAATGACACTACGTTCATATGGTTAAGTAGCTTTTACTGTAACCTGAAGCCTTTTCTCCAAACATCTATGGAATTAAAATAAGAAGAAAGTAATTGGAGAATGTATTGCATACTGTTGCTCCAATCCTTCTGCATTTTATTAACGTAACGGTGTCATGTATGACTTTCATTGACTTTTATTTTTCAAATCTATTTCCCATACATATGGAAATAATGGAGGCTCCGTAATGCACATTAAGGGATTTAACAAACAGAGTATTTCAGTGAAAGATAAGTTCTGAGACATGAGGTTGTGCTCTAAAGCTAGTGTGTGACAGGCATAGGGGAGAGATGGAGAGGTATAATGACATAAGCAGAATGATGAATTCATTGAATAACCCCTCACTGCAAGTAAATGTGAGTGTTATGAGAACTTTTTTAGACAAAGATACTTTAATATGTCATTCAAGGAAAAAAAACACTAAACATGAAACCAATGAAACCATTCAATGTAAGACAAACTGCTAGTTCAAATGAATTTTAAATCTTTGTAAACATTAAATTCAATTTTTTTATACAAATTAAAGGAACACCTAGCCTGCACACAGTGTTTATACTATATGTGCTTCTTACTTTTACATGTGACTTTGGCTGCGACACAGGTCGCAAGAAATCCATAAAGTTTGTATATCTTGTGACTGTGAATGTAAATATTGACAGGCTGAAAACCCATTCCGATCATGACCAGCTGACACAGGTGCCCAGCTTGTTAAAAGTATCAGAGCTCCTGTGTCAGTTGGACATAAAGCTACAAGAACATCATGGTTTGTTCCTATTTTTAGTGTATACGTCAGGAAAGCTCCCAACGTGCATGGTAAACGTGTCCATAGGGCTGCATTAGCCAATCAGAGGCCAGAAAGAGTGACCTTTCGGCCTCCGTTGGTTCGGTATACATCAGTATACCTTTTTTGGAGGATGGAATAGCATATTAAAATACACTTTTCCATCCTGAGGAATCCCTCATAAAAAGTATACGTGCAGTATGTTTTTTTTTAGCATGGGAGCCTTTGGGTGGCATGTTCCACTGTTTGGCATACATCACAGGTATGTGTTTATCATATAGGTCATGGGTATTATACATACCCCTTTAAAGATTACGGTAACTACAATTTTTACTTCCATTCCAAATACTTATTTGTACTTAATTTATGCAGCATATGAGTGTACATAGTGCTCTTTACTGAAAGGGCCATTAAACCATATCTATTGTGTATTTTTTCCCCAAAAAAATCAATAGTAAAGATCATAGACTGTAATATATCTCTTGTAATATATCCTTCTCCATTTAGCAGATACCTGTCCGCCCCTATAATTGGCTATTGCAGGGTCTATAACTGCTTGGAACATCTTTACCCACTGAAACCATGTGAACTATGAGGCAG
Source organism: Rhinoderma darwinii (assembly GCF_050947455.1). Taxonomy (NCBI): domain Eukaryota; kingdom Metazoa; phylum Chordata; class Amphibia; order Anura; family Rhinodermatidae; genus Rhinoderma; species Rhinoderma darwinii. The sequence continues at coordinate 258,409,771 of NC_134688.1, forward strand.
AAGGAGTGAGGGAGAAAGAGTGGGCCCTGTCTACACACATACAGACTCACTAGGGATGAGCGAAATGTCCGAAATTTGCTTCCGGTCTGAATAAATTAACTGTTAATTTCAAGTGCCCGATTCCGATTCTTTGATGTCTTCTAAAGCTGTATCCAACCCCTTTCAGGCTCTTTAATGCCAAGCTAGCAGAAGTAATGTAAAAGTGAGACCAACATATGTGGGTAGAGAGAGGAATAACCGCAGATAATTTTTGAAAGGCTGCCTGCAAGGCATTATGGGGAAGCCATGTCATAAGCCAGGAGCGCCTGCCCCTTCTGAAGCTGAGCTCAGAAAAAATGTCAATTGGAGAAGCAGCCTGCAGAGGGGGAAAAATACATGATGAAGATAATATTACGATAAATATGTACTCATCTCAACCTGCAATATGGGAAGTTTATCACAATACAGTAGCTCTCATGTGCGACTATTAATCACTTGGTTCTTTTTGGTATGTGGAGGCAGATGTTACAGAGGAGAAAAGTTTTATGAATGCTAAGTGAACGTTTCCTGGATCCACTTAATTTGGCATTTTAAGGAGCTAGCTACAGGAGTGGCCTTCGTCTTTGGGTCCTGTAGCGGACTGCGGGTGACGGGCAGGAGCCCTCCCGTGTGCATGTAGTGTCGTGTGAGCTGGGGTCAGTGGGCGATGGGCAGGAGCCTCCCCACGTGACACAGTGGAGCGGAACTGAAAGTGCAGCCAGCCAGTTGTGGCCTAGTATGCCTAAATATAACAGGCATCCCCTGCATCAAGTAGGAGTGCTCTTGACTTTGTCCAATAAAAGAGTGAGGCATCCAGCTATCAAACAACAGCCTGAATCATAAGCTAAACCAAAGGTCAACCTAAAATTAAAAAGTAAACCAAAGTTTCAGGGAGATATAAGGAATACCACATCTGTAGTAATAAACTAGGCCAAATGTATAGAATAGACCATAAGTTTGCACTCCAGTTTCTAGTGTGAATGAAGAAGGCTACCATGTTGCTTTGAGATCAGAATGCACATCCTTTTGGGTTTCCTAGTATCCACTACAGTGCAAATAATAAGATGTGGTTTCTTCCACTAGCAAGCTTCGATTACCTATAACTAGATACACGGAACTAACTTAAAAGTTTGTTCGACACCCTTGTTTATATATTATTAAAAGATGAGCGAATTGTCCGAAACACTCTTGTTTAGAATAATACTATGATGGGAACATTTCGAAAAAACGGTACTCTCTGGGCAGTGATGATATTGTACAACCCACTCCCTAGCAATTTTGGCCAGGTTTCTTATGATACATTGTTTTCTCTAGGACCTCCATGACTCGGAGCAACGGAGGTTTCATTCTGTTGCATCTCAGTGGAATGGAAACATCCTCAGTGAGAGTTAATCAAGCGTGAAATGAATAGATTACTAGGTGTTTCAGATGCTTGTTCCCAGCACGAGGTGGGACAGAATCACACAGCATCTACAGCCAGCATGAGTAGCAAAGATAAATGTTATTTAAATTGCTGTATAGCTCGCACCATCAGACCTGCCATCAGGATTCATGTACTTGGTGGTTTAATATACTAAAGGGTTCTTTATAACTCAGCAGTTAGGAGTCTCAACACAGGATTAAAAACAACAGACTCATATGGCATTGTTAAAGCCTGCACATGCGCATTGCCAAATACTGTACTGTATATCTGGCACAATGCCTGTCAACACACATAAGGACGACATTTGTTAATGAAAAATGGTGAGTATAAAATTAATTAAAGCTATTTCTAAGTTATATGACATTCATGCATTTCAGACATTAAACAAATCTGACAATACTTGCTTGTGGTTGACATTTGCTCTTTTTAATAGTTATTTTCTTGAAAGATTGTTGACCTCTGGGAGCAGCTACTATGATTAAAGACAACTAAGTTGACTGTTCAATGATTTACTCTGATTAATACTGAAGAGGATTGAGGGGTTAATAGCAGATGCACCGGTATTTTCAGATCAGTTCCAATGAAATTGAGCAGAAACATTTAAAGGACGTAAGGCAAACAGGCCCGGAGCTCTCCAACTCAAATTCAAGGCTTGAAGACCCCCAAGGGGAAGCTCTTATGTCTGATTAATGTCTCTGTGCGCTTGACAGACCTCCACAATGCAAAAATGAGTCAGAGGAATGTGATCTTGAGGGGTTTCTTAAGAGAGATCAGTGACAAAGCTAAAAGACAGAACATCAGTTCACCATAAAGACGATGCAGTAAACTAGTAACATTGAATGAACTTATTCATGGGCACATGGACAGATTGGCAAAATCCACTTAAGATATCTAACATTCAATTTCTATAAAAGGATTAAAATGTACACTACCGTTCAAAAGTTTAGGGTCACTTAGAAATTTCCTTATTTTTGCAAGAAAAGCACAGTTTTTTTTCAATGAAGATAACATTAAATTAATCAGCAATACACTCTATACATTGTTAATGTGCTAAATGACTATTCTAGCTGCAAACGTCTGGTTTTTAATGCAATATCTACATAGGTGTATAGAGGCCCATTTCCAGCAACCATCACTCCAGTGTTCTAATGGTACATTGTGTTTGCTAACTGTGTTAGAAGGCTAATGGATGATTAGAAAACACTTGAAAACCCTTGTGCAATTATGTTAGCACCGCTGTAAACAGTTTTGCTGTTTAGAGGAGCTATAAAACTGACCTTTCTTTGAGCTAGTTGAGAATCTGGAGCATTACATTTGTGGGTTCGATTAAACTCTCAAAATGGCTAGAAAAAGAGAGCTTTCATGTGAAACTCGACAGTCTATTCTTGTTCTTAGAAATGAAGGCTATTCCATGCGAGAAATTGCCAAGAAACTGAAGATTTCCTACAACGGTGTGTACTACTCCCTTCAGAGCACAGCACAAACAGGCTCTAACCAGAGTAGAAAGAGAAGTGGGAGGCCCCGCTGCACAACTGAGCAACAAGACAAGTACATTAGAGTCTCTAGTTTGAGAAATAGACGCCTCACAGGTCCTCAACTGGCAGCTTCATTAAATAGTACGCGCAAAACGCCAGGGGCAACGTCTACAGTGAAGAGGCGACTCCGGGATGCTGGCCTTCAGGGCAGAGTGGCAAAGAAAAAGCCATATCTGAGACTGGCTAATAAAAGGAAAAGATTAATATGGGCAAAAGCACACAGACATTGGACAGAGGAAGATTGGAAAAAAGTGTTATGGACAGACGAATCGAAGTTTGAGGTGTTTGGATCACATAGAAGAACATTTGTGAGATGTAGGACAACTGAAAAGATGCTGGAAGAGTGCCTGACGCCATCTGTCAAGCATGGTGGAGGTAATGTGATGGTCTGGGGTTGCTTTGGTGCTGGTAAAGTGGGAGATTTGTACAAGGTAAAAGGGATTTTGAATAAGTAAGGCTATCACTCCATTTTGCAACGCCATGCCATACCCTGTGGACAGCGCTTGATTGGAGCCAATTTCATCCTACAACAGGACAATGACCCAAACCAAACCTCCAAATTATGCAAGAACTATTTAGGGAAGAAGCAGGCAGCTGGTATTCTATCTGTAATGGAGTGGCCAGCGCAGTCACCAGATCTCAACCCCATAGAGCTGTTGTGGGAGCAGCTTGACTGTATGGTACGCAAGAAGTGCCCATCAAGCCTATCCAACTTGTGGGAGGGGCTTCTGGAAGCATGGAGTGACATTTCTCCCGATTACCTCAGCAAATTAACAGCTAGAATGCCAAAGGTCTGCAATGCTGTAATTGCTGCAAATGGAGCATTCTTTGACGAAAGCAAAGTTTGAAGGAGAAAATTATTATTTCAAATAAAAATCATTATTTCTAACCTTGTCAATGTCGTGACTATATTTTCTAGTCATTTCGCAGCTCATTTGATAAATATAAGTGTGAGTTTTCATGGAAAACACAAAATTGTCTGGGTGACCCCAAACTTTTGAACGGTAGTGTATACTATAAGTAGGTCAGATCAGGGGGAAAAGTAAAAAGAGCATATACATGGCAACATGCAAATGAGCATACACACAAAAATATAAAAACACATGTGCAGACACACATACTTGTCATTCACAGTCACGGCTACATAACTAAGCTCTACTAAATTACCGGCCACATACCCTATAACAGTAACAGCCAGTTACGACTTTAATAGTGCACCTATATGCCCCTTAACGCTGGCAGCCACTTAACCAATAAACCTTTTTTAAGGCGGCCCAGTCTAAGTGCTGCACAGGTGTCCCATGTGGGCTGGAGCGGGTGCTTAGCTGTCTTATGACAGCCAGGTTCCTGCTCAAACGGTCACAATCAAACTTTCCTTTGATTGTGACCATTTAACTTTAGATACCACGGTCAATAGCGACCGTGGCTTACAGAGGGAGGTGGCTCCTTCTGTCACATATTGGTGGTCCGCAAATGCAATCGCAGGCTGCTGTTGGGTTATCATGGCAGCTGGTGGGCCTGACAAAGGCCCCCAGGCCTGCCATGGCTGTCAGTTTTACACTCACCCGTCAAAAATGCTTTGGTATACTAAGTATATCAAAGCATTGTATCAGAGATCAAAAGATCGCATAGTGAAGTCCCCTAGTGGGACTGAAAAAATAATTAATGTCAAATAAAAATTATTAAAAATGTTGAAAAGTAAACATTTTTTTTTCCATAAAAAGTGGTTTTATTTTGTAAATAAATATATAAAAAGTACACATATATGGAATCGCGATCATAATGTAATGAACAATGAAGTTAACATGTTATTTAACCCCTTCCCGACATTTGTCGTAAGTATACGTCATGGAAAGCCAGTGCTTCCCGCAAATTGTCGTATACTTTCGACAAATGGATGATACCTGCTCAGACGCTGAGTCGGTGCCATCATCCCGGTATATCAGCTGTATCTTACAGCTGACACCCTGCTGTAATGGTGGGGACCGAAGTTAGCTTCGATCCCCGCCATTAACCCCTTAAATGCAGCGGTCAAAAGCGATCGCTGAATTTAAGGTGTTTGCAGCTCATCGGCACCCCAGCAATGAAATTTCTGGGTTTCCGATGGCTACAATGGCAACTGGAGGCCTAATAGTGGCCTTCCGATCTGCCTAGTATGGAGACTGTCAAGGCCCCGCCCAGAGGCGGGGCCTACAAATCTTTCGTAGCCATCAGCAAGGGGATGTCAGCTGTATGTTACAGCTGGCATCCACCTGTAATGGCAGGAACCGGAGCTAGCTCCGATTCCTGCCAGTAACCCCTAAGATGCAGCGATCGAAAGCGATTGCTGCATCTTAGTGATTGGTAGCAAATCGGCAGCTCTGCAATCGCAGGGCTGCTGACTGCTGCTATGGCAACAGGAGGCCTAACAGTGGCCTCCTGCTCTGCCATTACGGAAGCCAATTAAGCCCCGCCTAGAGGCGAAGCCTAATCAGCTTGCTGTCAGTGAGTGACTGACAGATCTAATAAATTGTACTACATATGTAGTGCAATGTATTAGAAAAAAAATCTCAGCGTTGGATCTTCAAGCCCCTAATGGGACTAAAGAAAAGTGTAAAAAAAGTGAAAAAAATTTTTAAAAAATATAATACATTTTTAAGTAATAAAATAAAACATGTTCTCCCTTTTTCACTTATCAAGCCCTTTATTATTGAAAAAAATAAATAAACCAAACATATTTGGTATCGCCACGACCATAACGGCCTGAACTATAAAAATATGTTATTTATTCCATGAACGCCGTAAAAAAAAAACACGTAAAAAACAATGCCATAGTTTCTGTTTTTTGGTTACAAAAATTGAAATAAAGTGATCAAAAAGTCAAATGTATCCAAAAATCGTACCTATAAAAACTATAGCTTGTCTAGCAAAAAACAAGTCCTCATACAGCTCCGTCGACGAAAAAAATAAAAAGTTATGGTTCTCACATCATTGCAACTGAAAAAAGACATTCTTTTTACAAAAGTAATTTTGTAAAGGATTGATTTTATTTTCACAGCCCAATTCTAATAAAATCTATGAAACACCTGTAGTTTCAAAATGCTCACTACACCCCTAGATCAATTCTTCAAGGGGTGTAGTTTTGTGAATGCAGTCACTTTTGGGTAGTTTCCAAAATCTGTGCTCCAAAAGCCAAATGGCGCTCCCAGGGGCGTAACTAGGAAAGACTGGGCCCCATAGCAAACTTTTGACTGGGGCCCCCCCTCCCCTGGGTGTCACACAACCCCCCCCCTTGTAGATAGTGCCTTTTTTACAGCCCCCCCCTGTAGAGAACGCCATACAGCCCCCTGTAGATAACGCCATACAGCCCCCCTGTAGATAACGCCATACAGCTCCCCTGCAGAGAACGCCATACAGCCCCCCCTGTAGAGAACGCCATACAACCCCCCCTGTAGAGAACGCCATACAGCCCCCCCTGTAGGGAACGCCATACAGCCCCCCCTCTAGAGAACGCCATACAGCCCCCCCTGTAGGGAACGCCATACAGCTCCCCCCCTGTAGGGATCGGCATACAGCCACCCCCCCCTGTAGGGAACGCCATACAGCGTTCCCCCCCCTGTAGGGAACGCCATACAGCGTCCCCCCTCCCAAAAAAATGCGACCTACAGTGTGTCCTACAAAATACATGTATCCCCTCTCCACAGGACAGGGGATACATGTGTGATCGCTGGCATTGATAGGGAGAACGGGGGACTGAAAGTCCCCTGAACTTCTCCATGACAAACCTCTGACTTCCAGCGTCTGTGCAGCTCAATAAAAATGAAAGGAGCACAGGACATGCATGCGCACAAGCACGACCGGCGCTCCATTCATTTCTACGGAGCTGCCGACACAGACCCCGGAAGTCCGAGGTTTGTGATGGAGAACTTCAGGGGACTTTCAGTCCCCCGTTCTCCCTATCAATGCCAGCGATCACACATGTATCCCCTGTCCTGTGGATATCCTGTGGAGAGGGGATACATGTCTTTTGCTCTATTTTGCGCCTTCAGGACCAGACACCGTTTAGCCATTTTTAGCACGTGTTAGTTAAATGGCTATAACTTTTTTATTTATTGGGCTAACGACGTGATTTTTGCGAAGTTTCTTCTGTAGACAATGCAGGTTTCATTTTTTATCGTTTTTATACACACCTTTTTTGCTATTTTAGAATTTTTATTCATAAAGTTTGAAAATAATAGTAAAAAAATAAGCTTTTTTACATTTCAGCTATTTTTTTTTTGTAATAACATAGTTTTACCCTAAAATAGACCTTTTATTTGTGATCGCCATTGTCTACCGTAAATTTTTATATATTACATGTCTATATTAGGGTAATTGGGTCAGCGCTAGCGTTACAACAATGATTGGCGGGGGGGAACGTTTTTTTTTGGGGTGGGTATTTTTTGTGTATTTATTATTTACATTTTTTTTGCACTTTACTTTATTATTTTTTTATTACTATGGTCTGTCCCCCAAAGGTCAAAGAAGACCTTTGGGGAACTTTATATATTTTTTTTCTTTCTTTTACACCATGTTTTTCCACTGTAACTGGAGCTGCACAGCAGCCCCAGTTACAGGGGAAATCAGCCCTCTTATAGTGACGATTGTCACTAATAGGGCTGTGCTGGGTCTAGTAAGACCCAGCAGTAGCCTGCCACTAACGGCACCCGGCGATCATGTGACCAGTCACATGATCACTGGGAGGAATAGAGACAGCGCCGCTGCTGCTGTCTCTATTCCTGTACACAGCACGCATTCAGCGCTGTGTACAAGTGATCAGAGAAGACAGAAGCAGCGAAAGCTGCTTCTATCCTCTCCTCAGGGTCCCCGGCAGTCACTGACAGCCGGAGACCCGACATTCAGCTGCCCGATCGCGCGGGCAGCAAGTTAAAACCCGAGCCGTAGAAAGTCTATGGCTCGGGTTTTAAGGACCCTGACCGCTGGCCGTAAAAATACAGCCAGCGGTCGGGAACCAGTTAATGGCAGAGCGGGGAGATACCTCCCTGCTCTGCCGTAGTGTTCAGTGGCGTCCCGCTGTAGCAGCCATAGCGGCTGCTAGCGGAGCCTCCGGCCATGGTGGGGCCCCTCATGCCGCGGGCCCCGTAGCAGTCGCTACTGCTGCTACGGCGGTAGTTACGCCACTGGGCGCTCCTTCTCTTCTGATCCTTGCTGTGTGCCTAAACATCAGATTATGTCCACATACAGGGTTTTTCCATACTCCTGAGAAGTTGCTTTACAAATGTTGGCATTCTTTTTATCCTTTATTTGTTGAGAAAATGAATTTTTTTTTTAGTTAAAGCTACGTCTTATTGAAGAAAAGGGATTGTTTCTATTTTGACTGCCCAATTCTAATAAAATCTATGAAAGACCTTTGGGGTCAATATTCTCACTACACCCCTAGATGAATTCTTCAAGGGGTGTAGTTTCCTAAATGGAGTCACTTTTTGGTCGTTTACTCTGTTTTGTTCCTTCAGGGGCTTTGCAAATTCGACATGGCCTCTGCAAACCATACCCGCTAAATTTAAGCTCCAAAAGCCAAATGGCACTCTTTCCCTTCTAAGCCCTGCTGTGTGTCCAAACAGCCATTTATGACCACATTTGGGGTATTGTTTTACTCGGGAGAAATTGCTTTACAAATGTTGTGGTGCTTGAGAAAAAATTTGCTAAACCTACATTTTCTTTGAAAGAATGTCGATTTTCATTTTCACTGCCTGCTTTCAATAATTTCTTCAAAAAACCTGTGGGCTAAAAATGCTCACAATACCCCTACATAATTTCCTCAAGGAGTGTAGTTTCCAAAATGGGGTCACTTCTCGGGGATTTTTTGCACAGCAAGAGCCCTTCAAACCTGACATGGTGCCTAAAATATAGTCTAATAAAAAGGAGGCCCAAAATCCACTGGGTGCTTCTTTGCTTCTGAGGCTTGTGCTTCAGTCCATAAGCACATTAGGGCCACATGTGGGATATTTCCCAAAACTGTAGGACTTGGGCAATAAATATTGATTTGCGTTTCTCTGATAAATCTTTCTGTGTTACAATTTTTTTTTATTAAAAATGAATTTCTGCAACTTTCACCTCTACTTTGCTTTAATTTCTGTGAAACATCTAAAGGGTAAATAAACTTTCTAAATGCTGTTTTGAATACTTTGAGGGATGATTTTTTTTTTTAAATGGGTTGACTTATTGGGGGTTTCTAATATATAAGGCCCTAAAAGCCACTTCACAACTGAACTGGCCCCTGTAAAAATAGCCTTTTGAAATTTTCTTGAAAATGTGAGGAATTGCTGCTTAAGTTCTAAGCCTTGTAACATCCTAGAAAAACAAAAGAATGTTCAAAAATGATGCCAATCTAAAGTAGACGTATGGGGATGTTAATTAGCATCAATGTTGTGTGGTATAACTGTCTGTCTTACAAGCAGATACATTTAAATTTAGAAAAATTATAATCTTTGCAATTTTTCACTAAATTTTGGTGTTTTTCACAACTAAATACTGAATGTGTTGAGCAAATTTTGCCAGTAACATAAAGTTCAATGTGTCAAGAGAAAACATTTTTTTAGAATCGCATGGATAGGTAAAAACATTCCTAAGTTATTACCACATTAAGTGAAACATGTCAGATTTGAAAAATTAGGCTCTGTCCGGAAGGTCAAAAGTGGCCAAAGTGGTAAGGGGTTAAACCGCAAGGGAAATGTGGTAAAAAAACAAACAAAAAAAACAATGACTGAATTGGCATTTTTTCCATTCCCCCCCACAAAAATTTATAATAAAAGTGAATCAATAAGTCCTATGTACCCCAAAATGGTACAAATAAAAATTACATATTGCCCCGCAAAACACAAGCCCACATATGGTGACATTGCCGGAAAAATACAAAAGTTATAACTTTTAAAATGCGTTGATGCAAAAACAAATAACATTAAAAAAAACTATACATTTTTGGTATAATAAGAAAAGAAGCATGTTATTTATGCTGCACGATTAGTGGCACAAATTTAAAACACATAGAACAAAGGTAGAACGGATGTTTTTTTATATATATTTCTATATTTTCTATTCCTCATAAAAAAATAATAATAAAAATGTATCAAAAAATGATACGTACCCCAAAATTGAAAAATAAACCTTATCCCACAAAAAACAAGTACTCATACAGCAATGCCGACGGAAAAATAAACACGTTATAGCTCTCTGAATGTGACGATGGAAAAAAACGGAGAAAATTGATCACTAGGCATTATTCAAGATGTTGTCCAGATGTCTTTGTATTTATAATACTGAGCATGTCTATGTATAGTACTACATTTCTCTGGGCTATGCTAAAAATCCTGGTATCAATTTTCTAAGACAGATAGCAGAGACTTTTATAGGAGACAATGTCTAGCTGGCATTATTTATGAGGTACTTGCTAACACTATTAATAGGGTGCTATCTGGATAACTATTAATTGGGGTTCTATCTATCTATCTATCTATCTATCTAGCTATCTATCCAGCGTCGGACTGGCCCACTGGAGGACCGGAGGATGCTCCGGTGGGCCCAGGCAGCGAGCTGCTTTTATCCGGCAGCGGAGCAGAGAGACATTGTCTCCCTGCCCCGCAGCTTACTCTTGTTGGCAGGTCTGACGTTAGGGCCTCCTGCCGAATATAGCAGCCATAGCGGCTGCTATGGGTCCCGTGGCATGAGGAGACCCACGCCACAGTGCACATAAATGTTATGTGCCGGGCGTTTCCTCAGGACAGAGGTACTATTGAATAGTATAGGCTGCAGCCTATAAACCGCTGGGACGGAGTCCCTGAGCAGGCCGGCGTGATGACGTCATTGCATCACGCTGGCCTAAGTCATCTGAGATGGTGGAGCGCTTCATCTGTCGTGGGATCAGGGATAAATAAGTACAATTTATTTGTATTTTTTTTGGGTGGGTGTGATGCTATCTACTGAGGGAACTGTGTGGCGCTATTTACTAGGGGGGCTGTGTGGCACTATACAGGAGGAGGGCTGTGTGGCACTATACAGGGGAGGGCTGTGTGGCACTATACAGGGGGAGGGCTGTGTGGCACTATCTACTAGGGGGGCTGTGTGGCACACTACAGGGGGAGCGCTGTGGCGCTATCTACTAGGGGGCTGTGTGGCACTTTATAGGGGGAGAGTTTTGTGGCGCTATACAGAGGGATGGCTGTGTGGCACTATACATGGGGAGGGCCGTGTGGCAATATACAGGGGGAGGCTGGCACTATCTACTAGGGGGGCTGTGTGGCACTATGTGAGGGGTCTGTGTGGCACTATCTACAAGCGGGGGGGGTTGTATGTGGCACTCTCTACAAGAGGGGGGTTTGTGTGTGGCACTATCTACAAGAGGGGGAGATGTGTGTGGCACTATCTACAAGAGGGAGAGCAGTGCGTGGCACTAACTACCAGAGGGGGCTGTGTGTGGCACTGTCTACAAGAGGGGGCTGTGTCTGGCACTATCTACAGGGTGTGTGGCACTATTATTATTGTGGGCCTAAAGGGGGTACTATTATAGTGTGTAGCACCGAGATTATTTATATCTGGGGCACTATAAATGGTGAGGATTTTGTAGAGGGTGGGGAGGTGCTACAAAGGCCAGAAGCCAAAGATGTTTGTGTTTCAAATTCTGCAGAGGCGATTTGTAGTTGAGAGAAGGCGTCAGGACAAACTGGGCCGGATGAAGAAGAAAAGGAAAAGTGAGCGACTTTAATCTGAGAAGATGTGACCGGTGAGTCACTGGATTTCACTGTATTGTATTAAAGGAGTTTTCCCATCTTAGACATTTACGGCATATCCACAACAAATGGCAAAAATTTCTGATAGAGCTCTGGGACCCGCACCTATATCTAGAACTGACCGAAGAATCCAGGCAGAGACCAGTGGAGTGAGGGTCGCGCGGGCGTGCAGCTCTCTCTATTCTGTTGTATGGTTGTTATGGAACCAGCCGAGCAGCTCTTGCTCGTCCATTTCCGTAACTCCCATTGAACAGAATTGAGAGAGCAGCGTGTACGCGTGACCCTCACGCCACTGGTCTCTGCCTGCATTCTGCGGTCAGTTCTGGATATAGCTGTGTGTACCAGAGCTGGGATCTGCATCTTTTAGACATTTTTGGCATTTCTCGTGGACATGCCATAAATGTCTAAGATAGGAAAACTCCTTTAAGCTATATGGTCTGCAGAGCGCTTGTGTAGGACTGGTGTCTACCACTATATGGTCACTGTATGGTGGTAATATTGGTCTTTGGTTTACTACACATGTTTTACTACACAATTAAGAGTGGTCGTATTATTTCTATATAGCTGACGGGTGGGAGCCAATAATTATTTCCTCTGGTGTGCCCAAGCTTGTCTAGTCCGACACTATCTATCTATCTATCTATCTATCTATCTATCTATCTATCTATCTATCTATCTATCTATCTATCTATCTATCTATCTATCTATCTATCTATCATCTATCTATCTATCTATCTATCTATCTATCTATCTATCTATCTATCTATCTATCTATCTGTATGCAACACTTTATACATCACAAATGTAACAAGTACTAGTATCGTTTTTGTTTTTTAAATATATTATTTCTCTTCTACAGACTTATATCTAATTCATGAAACTAAAACTAAATGCATGATACATTCTCTTTAAAATTGCACATATTTTTTGGTCGCAATCAGCAGGTGTTTTAGAGATTTTATTTATGCTATTAAAGTGATTTTTGTGTCTTTTCTTTTCGTGATAGCTAAGGCTTTGTTTTTTGTTGTTGTTTTTTTTTACCTTTTTACACAGTATTTATTTATTTTTTAAACTTTTGGAGTTTTTAGTGTGTGACAAAAAAATAATATTTCAAATTGAAACTTATATTTTTATCACATAGAGGAACCCTAAAATATAATTAATATTTGTGTTCACTATTGTCTAATGTATATTCCAACATATAAAATGGCCTTGTTAGGTGAATTGTGTCAAGGCTAGGACTTTGGACAATTTTTTATAATTTTTTTATTATTTTTACTACAAATTTTTTTTTAATTGCTTTATCTATCACATGGCCATGTGAAACCCAGTTACAGGGGATAACAACCCTGATAATGTGATAGTTGTCACAATCAGGACTGTGCTGGGTCTAGGTAAACCCAGCAGCTCTCTCGTTTAACAAGCATGTGACAATGATATGGGGGAAAAAAGAGAGACACAGAGCGCTCCTCTGGGGTAATGCTGCAGAAACAGGGTGGTCAGTGATAGCACTAGTGTGTATGTGTGTAATACACTCACCTTTTGTAGCTGCATTAAAAATCATCGTTGGTGGCAGCAAATCTCCCTGTGTAAACAAAGAGAGATGTGCTGCAAACATGATGGAAATGTATGGGGGCAAACGATCGGAGTAACGAGCGCTCGTCCCCATAATTAAGCAATCATTTGTCCATGTGAAAGGAGCAAACGAACAACGATCAATGTTTGGAGAGAGGAAAACACTGCATTCCAGCATAAAAATCTCTGTGAAACACGGTGGTTGTAGTATTATGGTTTGGACCTGTTTTGCTGCATCTGGGCCAGGACGGCTTTCCATCATTGATGGAACAATAAATTCTGAATTATACCAGCAAATTCTAAAGAAAAATGACAGGCCATCTGAATCCACAGAGAATGTGGGTCATGCAGCAAAACAATGAACCTAAGCACACAATTCGTTCTACCAAAGAATGGATAAAGACGAATAAAGTAAAAGTTTTCAAATAGCCAAGTCAAAGTCCTGACCTTTTGTCTTAAAGAAATGTTGTGGAAAGAACTGAAGCGAGCAGTTCATGGGAGGAAACCCACCAACATAACAGAGTTAACACTGTTTTTCTTGGATTAATGGGCTAAAATTCCTCCAAGCCGATGTGCAGGACTAATGACCAATTACCGGAAACGTAATGATGCAGTTATTGCTGTACAAGGGGCTCACACCATATACTGAAAGCAAAGTTTCACATACTTTTGCCATTCACAAATATGTGATATTGGAACATTTGCATATAGGAAGTGTTGTCTGCAAGTCTGAGACATGCCCCCACCACCTTCACTGCCATCAGATGGACCAACACTGATGTCAGTGCTGTGACCATTTCTTCTGAGACTTCTCCTGCTGGGTTCTTGACAAGCATACAATGTTATACTTACATCCAGAAGTTGATTCATGACGTCCCTGGCGCGGTCTTCCTTCGCCCTTCACTGATGCTCTGTCAGTGAGGATGTTGCTGCAGTCGGAAACCCCATCAAAAACCCAGTACGGAATTGTCAGAAGAGGTGGACACAGTTCTCAGTTCTAGTCCATCTGAGAGCAGTGAAGGAGTTGGTGGCGTGTCTCAGACTTGAAGACAACGCTCTCCATATGCAAGTCTGAGACAGCTATTTTGTATCTCAGACAACGGGGAATGGAGCCAGAAGTACCTGTAGGCCACTAGGTAAGTGAACGACAATTTTGCCGGTTTTTTTGTTTTGTAATCGTGAGAAGGGAGTTTGCAAACCCAGAGATCCTCCACACTCCACCCCACCACAGTGAGTAGGACCTTAAATTGAGCAGCAGTCAATAATGTCTATTAATTGAGCAGCAGTCATTTAATGTATATGAGAATGACGAAAACAGACAAGTACTGCACTCAGCTGTTTCTGTCATTTTCATAGACATTGAATAGAATGGTGGGTGCATGCTTGACCGCCGCTCCATTCAAGATCCTCCTCACTGCGGAGGGGGGAAGTAAGGAGGATCTTGGGGTTCAGGGCCCCTGTTCTCACAATCGGTCGGGATCCCAGCGGTGGGGACCACAGAAATAAGAAAATTATATCCTGTGGATAGGTGATAATTTATAATTCTGGGAAAACCCCTTTAAGACAGAGACAAGATGGTAGAAAAGGAAAAAAAAAAACAATTAATGATGACTCTTTAGGGAAAGGGAGGGGGGAATAGCAGTTGACATACAAGATGTATCCGTCATTACCTTTCCTCTTGATTCAAGATAAACCCAGATGAGTAGTGCAAGATGACCAGCTTTGAAAATAAAAAAAATTGTTTTACTCATAATGCCCAACCAGCATCTTAGGCTGATTTTTTCATTTTTCCATTGTTCTGCTCCATCAGAGGAGCAGAACAACAACAAAAAATAGAATTTCCCACGAACACCACCGGCGACCGACGGAACACATGAACTTTATGAATTCTGTCGGGTTTCTGTTGAGATGTCTGTAATTTTAGTTGCTGCGCTATTTTTCCAGTAAAACCATGGACACCCTGACGGAAAGTCGACGGAACCTATTAAAGTCAATGAGTTTCGTCGGCTGCCGGTGTTGTCCGTGGTGCAACAGTACTGTTGTTTCCAGTATTGCCTTGTTTTGCTCTTCTGTCGAAGCAGAACAACGGAATGACTGGACACAGATGTGAATTAGGCCTAACACAAAATTTATTTCCAAAGCTGGTCATTTTGTGCCACTTATCTTTGAATATCTTGAAGCAAGAGGAAAGGGAAGGAAAGACATCCACAAAAAAAAATTAACAATTACAATATTTAGGCTGGATTCACACGAGCATGTTCGATCCGTAATGGACGGAACGTATTTCGGCCGCAAGTCCCGGACCGAACACACTGCAGGGAGCCGGGCACCTAGCATCATAGTTATGAACGACGCTAGGAGTCCCTGCCTCTCCGTGGAACTACTGTCACGTACTGAAAACATGATTACAGTATGTGACAGTAGTTCCACGGAGAGGCAGGGACTCCTAGCGTCGTACATAACTATGATGCTAGGTTCCCAGCTCTTCGGTCCGGGACTTGCGGCCGAAATACGTTCCGTCCATTACGGACCGAACATGCTCGTGTGAATCCAGCCTTACTAAAGCAACTGCCTATTCAGAGACAGGCAACAGCTTATTCAGTACTTTCAGACACTTTACTTACTGTGTCAGAAGAGAAGTGAAGCTACTTCATCCCACTCAAGTCCAGGCCTCATCGTCCCATGACCACGTCTCGGCTCCCGGCGGTGAATCCAGCACAGCTGGTCAGTTCTCCAGGCTTAGAGGGCAGCTGGCTCAGAGAACTCCCGCTGCCACATTATAAATCGTGACCCAACTCTTCCTCCTCTGCTCACGCAGCTATGGTATTACATTGAGGAGGAGGAGCAGGTGGAAGAGAGGGAGGGAGGGGGTGGGTGGGAATCAAGGGGTCGGGCGAGCGGGCCTCATTGGCAGCATGCATTTGCGGGTATGGGTCGGATGGGCCCCCATGACTTTTATTTGGTAAAAAAAAAAAACGGGCTCCTGCAATGTGAAACTGGTCAGAGAGGCTATAATTAGTGGCGGCCGGTGGCACACGGTAGCGGCTAGCGGGCCCCCTTTTCGTTACATTTGGTCTGGGCCCCTGACAGCAGTACCCCTAGCACTGCCCTGATAGCGGCCTTGGTTGCAACCTGGAAAGCAACTTACAGGTACAGTGTAACAATTTTGTAACAAGAGGAAGCTGTGTTTAAATAACAGAAACATTCTGTATAGCAAAACATTTTTAACAGAAAAATTGAAGGGAAAGCAATGGAATAAAAGTAAGGCAAATTAAGTTACACAGAAAAGGAAGTAAAAAGGAACAGAGAGCTAAGGAAACTGCCAGAAGATTTGTTATTTCTTGTCTTAAGAAAATTGCTAGTGAATTCTTTAGGGTAAAGCAGTAACTTATTTAATGTGTTACAATTATGCTCAAGTAGAAAAGGGACAGGACTGTAAATTCAGCTCCTCATGAGAGCTGAGCGATTAAGGTTTTCATTTAACCTTTTGACAACCACAAGAAGGTAACTCATTATGTACTCAATATACTATATATAGTGATCCGTATCCAATCTGCTGAAATAAAACTTTCGTAAGTTGCTTATTTGGCATCTGTTTCAGCTCTCCGATTTTAAATGCATATCATTATTATATTCCATGCTTTTATTAAGCTTGGAAATTTTAAGAAAAAAATGCCCATACTTTTTATATATGTAGACTTACTGAAAAAGCCTTGAAGTGAATGTCAACCCTTGAATGGCATTTTAAAAAACAATCTAAATAAGTTTGAATTCTATGTCCATTAATTCCTTAATATAGGTTTAAAGCGGTTAGTGCTTTGCTTTTTCTGATACAGAGCTCCAAATCCTCTGCATAGACATGAAACTAAAACATAACATGATGGCTGCCTGCAGCCACCACTAGAGGGAGGTTAGGATCTTATTGCATACAGGTTATACTTCGTACTTCCTCTAGTGACAGCTGCAGGCAGCCAGCATGTTATCTTTAATTTAACCCCTTAAGTACACGGCCAATCTTCGTTTTTTCATTTTCGTTTTTTCCTCCCCACCTTCTAAAAGTCATAACTTTTTTATTTTTTCGTCGACATAGCCGTATGAGAGCTTGTTTTTGGTGGGACAAATTGTGGTTTTTCATGGCACCATTGATGGTACTGCAGAAACTGAAATAAAATTATATGTGGGGTTAAATGGGCAAAAAGCGATTATGCTATTTTTTGGGGGTTTTGTTTTTACGGGGAGTCTGCAAAAACAAATGTTCATCTTATTCTACGGGTTGATATGATTACGACGATACCAAATTAATATGTTTTTTTAATGTTTTACCACTTTTATAAAAAAAAAAAATTTGCTAAAAAGAAAAAGTATTGTGTCTTTATTCTGATTATTATTTTTATTTTTCTGTCGATTGAGCGATGTGAGAGCTTATTTTATTTTTTGCGGAGTGAGCTGTATTTTTTATTCATACTATTTTGGGGTATATGTGACTTTTTTAACACTTATTATTCCATTTGTTTGGAGAGCTAAGGTGACCAAAAACAGCAGTTTAGGTGTTTATATATATATATATATATATATATTTTTTTTCCAAAGCGGGTTAAACAATGCTATATTGTGATAGTTCAACTTTAACAGACGTAGTGATACCAGTTATGTCAACTTTTACTTTTTTAACATTGGTTTAGGGTAAAAATATTAGAGGAAGGTTTTTGAACTTTGAATTTTTTCTTTTTTTGGAAACTGTCTTTTACTTTTCTTATTAGTCCTGCTAGGGGACTTGAACCAGCGATCGTTGGATCGCTTGCATGATATACTGCAATATTAATGTATTGCAGTATATAATATCGCTATACTGACAGTCTACTTTAAAGCCCTGCCGGAGTACAAAGATTGCAGAACTGGGGGCTTTCTTTAGGCCCCCACGCTGCCTTGACAACCACAATCGCATTGCAGGGGGGCCGATGGCGCGTCGGAGGGGGCTGTGCCCTGATTCTAATGATTTAAATGCCCGCGGTCGCGATTGACCATGGCATTTAAGGGTTTAAAAGAGCAGAATCAAAGTGATCTTTTATTCCGTTCGTTGCAGTGAGGTGTCGGCTGTATTAAGTATGGCGCAAGCTCAGCTGCGTGGTATGTCGTTAAGGAGTTAAAGATATATTAAGAAATTAATCAGCACAGAATTTTGTACCTAAAAACCATCTGATGATAAAGGGTGAAGATTCACTTTAATTGTAGGTTAAACTTCTCTATATAGAGGCCTGCATTTTGCTGATGGGCTTTCAGGACAACAGTTAAAAATTAGATTTCCCTGCCATTGACAATTACTTAGAAGACACTTCAAACAAACTTCATGTATAAAATATGTGCTCCACAGAAACATGTGCAACGTTTCAACCTCCATAACATCTTCGTCAAGCAAATATGTACAGCAAATAAAGAGTATTTATAGTGAATAGCATCTTTATCTATGAAAATTAGTGATTAACAATATGCCTACAAAATTTATTATGTGTGTTTACTCATCCAATAAATATCATCATACATAAGATAGTTTCCAAGTGTGTAAGCCGGAATAACAAGTTTTTTTAACACCATTCCAAGTTGGTGTCCGATAGTTATGACTGCCCATACACCCGCTTACCAGACATCATGTTACTGGATTACCTATGTGTAAGCATTCATAGTTGCACCGCAATCTCGCAAGCTCATCCCATGCATGCTGTGAAGTAAGCACATGTCTTATCTCATATCTGACATCACAACACCAAAATATAGACAGCGTTTCAGCATGCATGGTACTACACCACTGTATAATTGGTGTGTTTCATCTACTTTGTTGCCTCAATGTAAATACATGTTAGAGCACCCCCCCCCCCCTCCATTGATATGGACTCATCTGTAAAGGGATCACACAATAACAGGATAGCATCACAACACCATATGGAGCAAAAAGATCAAGCTCAACTCTTTTTTTTAACCCTATCTATGATGGGGCCACAGGATTTTTGTAAGCAATTTCATACTAAGCCTTAGTGATGTTGTCCCACCTTAATAGAATACCTTATACAAGAAACATGCAATGCACAAACCTTTCTTTAACATGTTGGTTGGTACAAACATATAGTCTATATAGTCAAATACTGAGTAAAAGTTATTTTTAATCAAAAGAATATCATAGTGGAGGGCTATAACTGTCGTGAATTCCGGTTTTGGAGGCCAAAGGTATAGTTGTGTTCAAATATGCTGAAATAATTTGTTTCAATGCTCTTGGTTTCAGCTCGTATTCCTTCTAGTCTGATACCTAAGTAAATAAAAGATAAACAACAGTCAATTAAAAGATAGATATAACACATCAAGATTACAGAATAGTTACAAAATATAAAAAAAATCCTGACATAATGTGCTAACTTCAAAAAAAATGAACTCCACAAGGAAGACAGCACCAGTTATGGGTCCATAGATTCTGCTTATTTTGAACTCCCTATTGAATCCGGTTAGTGAGCCAAGATATAGTTTATCCAACTAATAAATCAATTTTAACTGCAATCTCTTCAACTGTTTTTCTCAATACCACCTCTCATCATCAGCTTTTCTTATCTATAATCCTAAGAGTATGTTCACTCGCAGTAGCAAAATATGTATGAAATTACAGAGCTGTTTTCGCCTGAAAACAGCTCCTGATTTTCAGACGTTTTTGTAACTACTCGTGTTTTTCGCGGCGTATTTTACAGACGTTATTGGAGCTGTTTTTCAATGGAGTCAATGAGAAACGGCTCCAAAACGTCCCAAGAAGTGACATGCACTTCTTTGACGCGGGCGTCTTTTTACGTGCCGTCTTTTGACAGGAACGCGTAAAATAACACCTCGTGGGATCAGAACATTGTGAAACCCATTCAAAATAGGCGTAATGGAGCCGTTTTTTCAGGCGTAATTCGAGGCGTCAAACGCCCGAATTGCATGTGAAAATAGGCTGTGTGAACATACCCTTACTCTCAGTTGTTCTATGTTATGTTTAAATTTCAAATAGTGGTCAGGGACTGAAAGTTCACTCATACCTTTTCTTATCATTTATTTGTGTTTGTTTATATGATTACAACACTTCTCTGTGGTCTCCCCTCTGTAGAGAAGGCCACATGGAAACTGTAACATATAAAACACATATTCAGATTGACATGTAAAAAACAGCTTATAGGCTATGTACACCTTTGAAAACTTTTTTATAAATAAAAATGTCTATCAGTGTGACTGGTGCAACTTTGTAATTACATTTTATTAAAAAATAATTTTTACTCTTTGAGATACAGCTGCTTTGTATCCTGTGTACAGAGCAGCTGTATCTTGTGCTGAGACCTGAATCTGTCATATCAGTGGAACTGATGGGTTTAGTAAAAGCTGGTTATGTGTGTCTCTGACACGCAGGATCCATCTGTTATCGATCACATTTAAGTTATGAACTTAGATGTGATCGATAACACTTCGATCCTGCATTTTTGAAGGTGTACATAGCCTTTAATGTAATAATTCTTACCAGTTCTCAGATGTACAAAAGAGTCTGCTTTGAGTCTCATGCTGTTGGAACTGCAACAACTATAGCAAGGATATGAGCCCTTCTTCGCATTTTAAGATGGAACCAAAATCTGCACGTACCAACCTGCCTTTCAGATTTCTCGGTCTTCTTAAATGCATCATTCATTTAAAATACTCATTCAGAAACACTGCTTGCAAAGCATTTTGGTTTGTGCGATTTTTTGGTGTCGGTCAGAATTTTTATTAAATGCAGGATACCTTTTTTTTCTGGTGTTTTTCCAAGCAAAAATGCAAGTTCAAAATATTACAAAATATAAACACCACCAAAAAGCTTGAAATTTTACAAGCATTTAAAAACACTGAAAACATAATGTGGGAAAATCAATTTTGATTTAATGTTTAGTCTTAATACTTAATTTAAACCTCTGTGTAACTTTGATTCTATATAGTCCCTATCTAAACGTAAAGCCATAAAAGTATCGCCTATAGTGATTAGTGATCTTGTAAAAGTAGTCTTTGAAATGTTGAGAGAGACAGAGCTGGTCCAATGTCTTCAATATATTGTTAAGTTTAGGTGAGCAGAGAAATAGAGGTCTTGATCTTTGCCACCATTCACCTGTCTCATACCTCATCATCGCAACTAAAAAGAATTGCTTCAATTTAGTGCAAGGTCAAGGGGACATTCTGTGAACCTAGCAATAAATCATTCTGAATGACAGTTGTCCATTTATTTTCAATGTAAGTGTAGACAGAACAATATATATATATATATATATATATATATATATATATATATATATATATACATATACGTAGATCCTTTACATATTCATTATGTTTTACAATAAGGCAGTTATTTAACATACTGTAGCATGGTCTTATTGCATGTTGGGTGATATTCGAAAGCATCACTTTTTAATCTAGCATTTTTTAATTGCATTTCAAATATTCAAAGGTTTCCAGAGTGATTATTGTATAAAAAGTCTAAATAATTAACCATATATAATATTTCATGGAAAATAAATTTTTACATCTGTAAAGAATCAAGCAACTCACGAGTTGTACAGAGCCATATTAGAGTGCCAATAGCGCTCTATGGGACCCTACTGAACCTCCGTACAGTATGTCCCAGATTTCATGTGGAAGCATACAAAGTTTTTCTGTTGGACTCAGGCTGGGTTCACACACCCTATTTACGGACGTAATTCGGGCGTTTTAGCTTCGAATTACGTCCGAAGATACGGCTCCAAAGCATCGGCAAACATCTGCCCATTCATTTGAATGGGCTTTACGATGTTCTGTGCCGACGGTCATTTTTTTTACTCGCCGCTGTCATAAGACGTAAAAAAGACGCCCGCGTCAAAGAAGTGCCTGTCACTTCTTGAGACGTAATTGGAGCCGTTTTCCATTGACACAATGGAAAAACAGCTCCAATTACGTCCGTAATGGACGCAGCGAAAAGCGCCTGCACATGCCATTACGTCTGAAATTCCGGAGCTGTTTTCTCCTGAAAACAGCTCCGTAATTTCAGCGGTAACGGAGGCTGCTGTGTGAACATACCCTTACAGTTAATCCGACCGAATTTTTTTTATTGCGGCCTGCTTCATCGAACACTGTATTCCAAAGATGTTTTCCCCTAAAAGCATTGCATTATTCCATAATGCGGCATCATATGGCGGCAAACTGAGTGCCTACAACTCTATAGTATGGCGCCGCAGAAATTCTGTGTGTGTCTGTACAGCACCCTGCATACAGTTCTGCCTTGTGCATGAGGCCTAAGGTGGGATTCACACGACCGGGTCGTTCCCGAGCCCGAGTGTCGGCCGGTAAAATCGGCTATTTTGCCCGGCCGGTTTGCATTACGTTTTGCATCCGTGCCGGGCCGGGCAGATCCGGACAGTGACATCAGCGGCAACTCCTGAAGGGGAATCCCCATGTGTTCGGGGATTCCGCTTCAGGAGTTTCCCCTGATGTCACTGCCCAGATATGGACAGAGACATCAAGCGCTCTGTCCAGGAGTGGAATCCCCGAACACACGGGGATTCCGCTCCTTCAAGGAGCTAAAGTGCGGCTAGCACATAGCAGAGCGGGGAGATACCTCCCCGCTCTGCTATATTGGCGTCGCTACAGTAGTAGCAACCGCAGCCGCAGCAGCTGCAGCTGCTAGCGGCGCCATCGAAGGTGTCGCTGGGCCAGGGTGCTTTTAAAACAAGCAGGGGAAGGGAGCCAGCGCAGCGCTCCCTTCCACCTGCTGTACACCCCGGCCCTGCCACACCGTGTACAGCGATGCCATTCGTCAGAATGGCATCAACTCCTCCTCCTCACATGCACTCTGCGCTGTGAGGAGGAGGAGATAGAGCGCAAGAGCCGGAAAACCCGGCCATCACTCGGGACACATCCTGGTGATGGCCGTGTATTACCCGGCCCCATAGACTTCTATGGGAGCCGGGCGGCCGGGTACCCGGGCGAAGATAGAGCATGTCCTATTTTTTGACGGCCGTTTTTTCCGGCCGTCAAAAAATCGGTCGTGTGAATAGCCCCATTAGGGGTCTATTATTCCTAATGCAGCCGGGTGCCGGCCGATTTATGAACGGCCGGCACCCGGCCGGGAAACCCTGCCGTGTGAATGAGGCCTAAGTGTCATAATGCAGAATATCAGCCTTCAACATTAGAAGAGAGTTCGGCTAAATTCACACTCCGTTTGGGCATTTTCTGGTGCTGAAAATATGTCATAGATGTATATAACTGAAATGACATTACTACAACACACAATACATTCCTTTTAAATGTTGGCAAAGGGAACATGCAGTACTTTTCTTGGTTCATGAATTGGGATAGTTAGAGGGAGTGGATAGACACCTCCCTCAGCTCAGGGTGACACAGACAAAAATACTCTGGTTGCTCATTGTGAAATCACTGCTCCAAATTCTGGAGTCAGCAGAAGAATCTTTGTGTTTTTCTTAACCTTGGGACAGATTAAATCATTCCTCTCCAAGCTGAACAGTGTAGAGGAAACAACCTCTCTGCATAGCTATTTTCTGCCAAGTCTCCTGGCTGCTGGCATTAATTAAGAAGCAGAGCAAATCAGGATAACAGGATGATATGGGATCTTATCACAAGGGTGTATGGACCGTAAGAAAGTCATCTTACTGGCTGCAGGAATTATTAACCTGTTAGAGGTTTGAAGAAACGGATGAAGTGATCTCCACAGTCTTTGAGAATACTGAAACGGCAAAATAAAGCATAGAATGTATTTCTGAAATATATGTATAGTCCAAAAAAGAAGGTTGAATTGTTGCAAAAAAAAACTCACATTCACTATACTTGGGACTGCTGTGATTTCTTCATTTTTTTTTTGGTCATCACCACCATTCTTCATAGACTACATGAGGAACAGAGGTGCTGAGGAACAGAGATTCATGATCATGTCATAGTTAGAAAATTATATTTTAAAAACAGACATAATATATTATTAAACATACTGAGTGAAATTTAAGATCGGCTGTACGCTAGTATTATGCAACTTTTTGCTGTTTTACACTGCCCCAGTCACTTTTTAACAAAAGTGGCCAGGGTTTGAAAAAGTGGCCTAAATTATAGCTGAACACTATAGCAGCTCGTAGCAGGCGTAGATTTAACTTTATGGCACATGGACAGCAAAAGATACTATAAATTTCTCAAGAGGCGTGCACCTCTTAATAAATTTGGTGCATCTTATTTCTGTGGGCTTTAGACTAAGCCTGACGTATGGAACGCCTGTCTTATAAAATCTGCCCCACTGTTTTTATATGTTTATATGTGATGACTATAACCACCACGAACTACAAATAGATTTTTATAGTTCTATACATATAACATTTTTATCCCTAGGCAACAAGCAAATTAATTTTCTGAATAATGTGAATTGTTTTATTTTGCATTGCTAGCTATTCACAAGAAATTAAGCATGATAAAATAATGAAATATAGATGATCAACCCCCTTGAACCCTCAGCATTTCCTCCATATACTCTTTTGAAAAGTTGTGTGTGTGGTGCTTTATTCTACAATGTATGCTGCTATTATATTCAGGGGCACAGTGTATTGTGCTGTTATAATCGGATGCGCAGTGTGGGGCACCATGAGAATTTTATCTTAGTTTATAGGTGCAGAAATATTGGAAAAGTGGGAAACACATCTGAGCAGCAAACTCTGCAGAAAAGGGTTGTGGCCGGGAACATCACCATGGAGGTCTGGACCAGATGGAGAAAAACTACAACTAGAATCTGAGAAGACATCACCTGTGAGTCACTCAATGTAAATTTTTATTTTGCCTCTAATCAATAATGTAGTTACTGTATGATCTGCAACGGGATTATGGGCGGTAGCATTCTTTTTGTTAATCACCAACTCCTAGCATATTCTAACCATTGTTCATGCCATGCTTGGAGCTGTAGTTTTACATGATACAAACTTCTATAGCAGGGGTTAAACTGAATTCTCACATAATCTATGTACTGAGCTGTATTTGTACTTGTGCTGTATATATGTACTGAGCTTGGTTCTGGTGCTGTATATATGTACTGAACTTGGTTCTGGAGCGGTTTGTATATACTGAGTTTGATTTTGATATTGTCTTTATGTACGGAGTTTGGTTCTGGTGCTGTATTTATGTACTGAGTTTTGTTCTGGTGCTGTATTTATGTACTGAACTTGGTTCTGGTGTTGTATTTATGTTATGAGCTTGGTTATGATGCTGTATTTATGTACTGAGCTTGGTTCTGGAGCTGTATTTATATACTGAGCTTTGTTCTGGTGTTGTATTTATGTACTGAGCTTAGTTCTGGTGCTGTATATATGTACTGAGCTTGGTTCTGCTGCTGTATTTATGTACTGAGTTTGGTTTTGGTACTGTATGTATGTACTAAGCTTTGTTCTGGTGCTGTATATATGTACTGAGCTTTGTTCTGGTGCTGTATTTATGTGCTGAGCATGGTTTTGGTATTGTATTTATGTACTGAACTTGGTTCTGGTGCTGTATATATGTACTACATTGAAAAAATTGATTTGCCTGCCGGCAAAAGAAGCCCTGTTTTCCAACTCACAAGATTGAAAATAGAAAATAAAAAATATATTTATTAGGTTTATGCAACAAGAACAAACTACATAGATGTTAAAACAAGGTCCAATGCTGACTACAAATCGGCACAGTGCAGAGTATAAGGAGCCTGGAGTCAACGGCTGCAGCACGTTGCACTCAGCCCACAATTAGATTGGAGGAGTCAGCAGGACAAGTATTTAAAACAAGGAAGGAAGCTTCCTTCCTTGTTTTAAATACTTGTCCTGCTGACTCCTCTAATCTAATTGTGGGCTGAGTGCAACGTGCTGCAGCCGTTGACTCCAGGCTCCTTATACTCTGCACTGTGCCGATTTGTAGTCAGCATTGGACCTTGTTTCAACATCTATGTAGTTTGTTCTTGTTGCATAAACCTAATAAATATATTTTTTATTTTCTATTTTCAATCTTGTGAGTTGGAAAACAGGGCTTCTTTTGCCGGCAGGCAAATCAATTTTTTCAATGTAAACATATGCCCACCAACTACAAGGGTCCTTCCTCTGTATATATCGTATATATGTACTAAGCTTGGTTCTGCTGCTGTATATATGTACTGAGTATGATTCTGCTGCTGTATATATTTACCTTAAGGTAAATGTAGATTTAAACAACAGAGACTGGTTCTTTAACCCCTTCCCGCAGCAGCCATTTTTCAGATTCTCATTTTCATTTTTTCCTCCCCACATTCCAAAAGCCATAACTTTTTTATTTTATAGTCCCATGAGGGCTTGATTTTTGCGGCACGAGTTGTAGTTTTTCGTAGTTGCATTTATTGTGCCATATAATGTGCTAGAAAATGGGGGAAAAAATATTTGTGGGGTAGAAAATGAAAAAAACAGCGATTCCTCCATGTTTTTTTGCGCTTCGTTTTTACGGAATTCACTGTGCAATTAAAACAACATGTTAACTTTATTCTGCGGGTCAATACAATAATGGTGATACCAAATATTTATTGTTTTTTCTATATTTTACTACTTTTACAAGTAAAAACCTAAGTGTAAAAAATAAAATGTATTTTGTGTCGCTAAATTCTGGGAGCCATAACTTTTTTATTTTTCCGTCGATTAAGTGGTATGAGGGCTTATTTTTTGTGAGATAAGCTGTATATTTTAATGATACCATTTTGGGGTACATGCAACGTTTTGATCACTTTTTATTTAACTTTTGTGGGAGATGAGGTGACCAAAAAATAGGGATTTCGGCGTTTACATTTGTTTGTTTTTTACGGAGTACACCGTGTGGGTTAAATAATGATATATTGTAATAGTTCAGACTTTTACGGATGCGGCAATACCAATTATATTTAGTTATTTATTTTTTTACTATTCTCTATGGGGAAAATGGGAAAAGGGAGTTTTTTTTGAACTTTTAATTTTTTTATTTTTGTTTCATAAAAAAACCCTTTATTTTACTAATTTTAACTTTTTTTTATTATTCCCCCTGCGGGACTTCGACCAGCGATTCGATCGCCTGTACTATATACTGCAATATAAATGTATTGCAGTATGTCGTATTTCTGACAGGCTTCTATTAAGCTTAATAGGTGCACAAAGATGGCAGACCTGGGGGCCTTCATTAGGCCCCCAGGCAGCCATAGCAACCATCGCCACCCCGCGATTGCATTGCGGGGGACGCGATGAGCTGTTAGAGGGGGTTGCCCCCTCTTTCTAACGATTTAAATGCTGCGGTCGCTATTGTAGGTGACATTTAACGGGTTAAACGAGCGGGATCGCGCTCATTACTCTGAAGTGTCAGCTGTAATATACAGCCGACACCCGCATCGTATGGAGCGGGTTCACTCATTGAGCCCGTTCCATACTTCCCCTACCCGACTTTAGCATATGGATAAGTCAAATGTCGGAAAGGGGTTAAGGTTATATTCATGCACAGCAGATTTTTTTCTTTCAAAAACAAACATTTTTTTTAAAACTCCTGACCTCTTTAGGGTATGTGCACACGATAACTGCAATTACGTCTGAAATTACGGAGCTGTTTTCAGACGTAATTGCATGTACTCGCGTTTTGCGGGGCGTCTTTTACCAACGTAATTTGGAGCTGTTCTTCATTGGATTCAATGAAAAACGGCTCCAATTACGTCCCAAGAAGTGTCCTGCACTTCTTTTGACGAGGCTGTAATTTTACGTGCCGTCTTTTGACAGCTACGCGTAAAATGACAGGTTCGTCGGCACAGTACATCATAAAGCCCATTGAAAGTAATGGGCAGATGTTTGCCGACGTATTGGAGCCGTTTTTTCAGACCTAATTCGAGGCGTAAAACGCCTCCATTACGTCTGAAAATAGGTCTGCGACAAAAAACTCGTCAAAAAACTCGGTGTGAACAGGGCCTTAGGCTGTGTTCACACTGAGTTTTTTGCAGGAGGAAAATTCCTCCTGCAAAAATTGCTCCAGACGTTTTTTGCACAGTGGTTTGACAAAAATTCATCAAAACACTCGTCTGACTGATTGAAATGGGGTTTTGGAGGCGGAAACCGCCTCAAGATAGGTCTTGTCGCTTCTTTTTACCGCAACGCTTTTTTTTGCTTGCGCTAAAAAAAACTTGTCCGCCTCCCATTGAAATCAATGGGAGGCATTTTCGGGCATTTTTTGACGAGTTTTGCGGAGCGGTTTCCACGCCAAAAAACTCATAAAAAACCTCAGTGTGAACAGGGCCTTAGACTGAACACCCCTTGCCAAATCTAATAGTGACACCAGTAGCGTAATTAGAGTCCTATGGGCCCCAGAGCAAAATTTTGCACCTAGAAAGCTTGTTGTACGGATACATGGGCCCCAGTAGCATTGCGAGTTTCAAAGACAATAGCTATAAGACAGTTTTCTATGTATAATAATATACGGTCATACAGTCACCACATAATACCACTATCCATATGATGTCACTATATGGACAAACAATACTGCCACACCATAACCACATATTACTACTACATAGTAACTAAATAATACCACCATACTGTTACTAAATAATACCTGCACACCATTACCTCATATTACCATCATATAGTAACGGAATGATACCACCATACTATTAGTGAATAATACCACCACACCATGACCACATATTACCACCACATAGTGACTGAATAATGCCACTATACTGTTACTAAATAATACTGCCAAGGTTTGACCACATATTACCACCACATAATGACTGAATAATACCCCCATACTGTTACTGAATAATACCTCTACACCATGACCCATATTACCACCACATAGTTACTGAATAATACCATTATACAATTATTGAATAATACCTCCACAACATGATCACATTTTACTACCACATAGTGACTGCATAAAATTAATATACTGTTACTGAATAATATCGCCACACATTACCACCACATAGTGATTGAATAGTACCACCATAGTGTTACTGAATAATACCTCCACGCCATAGGCACAAATTACCACCACATAGTGAGAGAATAATATTACCATAATGTTAATGAACCAAATCCACTATACAAAGACAGTGACCATATAGGGTTATAAACCAGTCCTACACAGGCTTACCATATAAGTAATTACAGTACAAGACAATGTAAAGAAAGGGAGAAAACCTCCAGCTCACCGGTTCTGCGTCTGCTGAGATGTTGCTCGGATCCCCGCGACGGCTCGCGGCATATATTGCAGAGAAAGAGAAGGATGATCCAGCGCCAGTAGTAGTATTTAAAAGGGAAGAACAGTTCCCATGTTTATTGGAGAAATATATTAAAATCTGTAGAGCGAGACGCAGTCTCAAGGCAGGAGTAAGCAGGGAATATACCCGAGCCTACGCGTTTTGAACGCACACTGCGTTCTTAATCATGGCAAGATTAAGAACGCAGTGTGCGTTCGAAACGCGTAGGCTCGGGTATATTCCCTGCTTACTCCTGCCTTGAGACTGCGTCTCGCTCCACAGATTTTAATATATTTCTCCAATAAACATGGGAACTGTTCTTCCCTTTTAAATACTACTACTGGCGCTGGATCATCCTTCTCTTTCTCTGTAATTACAGTACACTTACATCCATTGATTCACAGGTGACGTATTCTCAGATTGGAGTTGTTCACTTTCCCTTTTCTTTTTTATCCAGACCAGATGACTTCTTCCAAAAAATACTTGTCTTTGAGAATTTACAGCACAGACATATTTGGCTCCTTGATTTTCCAGCATACCCCTCACCTATTTCCAAACAGTAATAGTGCCTCCTTTAGGCCTCACATTGTAATAGTGCTCCCTTTCAATGCCACCCACATTAATAGTGCCCCCCCAAAGAGTAATAGTGCTACCGCACAGTAAAAGATCTGTTTTCTGTCCCCCATATAGTAGTTCTCCTTTTTGTGCCTCATATAGTAGTCAACTGCTGCCATATGGTAGGTAGGCCCACATATAGCAGTTATGTACTCCTATATAGTATTTAAGTATTCCAATATAATAGCTAGGTCTCCCATATAGTAGATAGAAGCCTGCATGTAGTAGTTAGGCCCCATATAGTTGATAGGTGTCCCAATATAGTAGTTAGGTCCCCCTTATAAAAATGTGGCTTCCTATATAGCAGATATAGTAGTAAGGCTCCCCTATGTAGCATGTAGGTGCCCCCATTTACTAGGCCCCAACATAGTAGTATTGGTGCCCCAAATAGTAGATAGGCATCCCTCCTCCATAATAGATAGGTGCCCCTCCTCCATTAGTGCTTTCTTTGCACCAATAAAAAAATTCACCTAACCACGTTACCATGACAAGCTGCAGCGTCTTCTGTCTAAGTCAGCACAATGCAATGACAACATCACGCCGCATGTGCCGGGACCTTAGAATAACATCCTCAGGGTCACCCAGAGCCTCTAATAGGCCACAGGTCTAAAACAGCTGTTACGATCCCGGGGTATCTGGACCCACTAGGCTGTTCCACCTTAGCAGACTGGCAGCTGGCCAAACAACAGTCTATGCAAAAGCCTTACCACGAGAGTACCTGTAAGAGTCCAGACAGACACAACGTGTAGCAGACGCTTTGGCACAGATGATTTGTGGCACAGATGATAGTTGGCATGGCAGACGACACTGGACATTGCAGACGACACTGGATGTGGCAGTCAACACTGGACGTGGCAGATGACACAACACAACTCCAATACTAGACTTCAGCTCAGGAACAAACACAGTTACTGGATACAGGATTCGGGAAGCAGGATATGGGAACACAGGGAGCAGGATACAACAAAGGGACCATTTGTTATACAAACATGGGTAGACAACAACAACGCTCAGTCAAGGAGTGGAAGGGCAGTGCCCTTTTTATAGTCCAGGGTGATCTGGGGATTGGTCAGGGAACATTTTAAAGGTGCACACGCTCATCCCAGGCCTTAAAGGGCCAGCGCACCTTAGGAAAGCCTGCAGAGCAGGACGGCCGCATGTGCTGGCATTTCCGGGGAAGGAGACGCCGGCGGGAGAGCAGAGGTCTGCGGCCGCGACTGTTGGCAGGTGAGAGAAGCCGGCAGTCGGCGATCGCAGGCATTACAACAGCCTATAGCTTACCAAACTCAGTGGTGGGGTAGAGAGACAATGTCTCTCTGCTCTGCCATAGTTAACTAAGCAGCTCTCATACAGGGGCCCGGGATTGTCGAGCCCCCTTCCCATCCAGGCCCGGTCACCTTCTGCGACCTCGATCGTTACTTCTCTGGGAGAAACTATGAGTCCACGCTCCTGTCTGTGACACAGAGCCTTAAAATGATTATCCAGAAATTAGAGATTTTTCATTGTGAAGGTAGTTACACTGTAGAATTCTATAAATGTGAAATGGCAAAAAATATAGTAACAGCAACATGACACTGGACAATGTCAACAAAGGACTGGATTTCTCGCTTACTAGGAATGATATTGGTACATTTAACACTTCAATTACATTCAGGGGTTAATCCAGGTTAATGGTCTAACTGACATGTGTAGACGTGAAGATTTTCCCTTTGAAGCCTGTTTTGGTAGATACCTCACTGGAGTTTTTCTGTGCAGGTTTAACTTGATTGACTTTTAAACTATTCCAACATTTGTAACTAAACTATGTAACTATATGAAATGGAATTGTGTTTTATTCAAAGACACTGTTTGTTTCCTTTTTCCACGAAGTAACCTGGATTTGAATAAATATTTTATTCTAAGGATGGAAGATGTTGAATGCTGGATGGACAAAGAATTCACGAGAACTATATCTTGTATAATGTATGTGGCAGACAGACAACTGATGTCATTTTGAATGAATATACACATCAATCAAATCCTATAACCACCGTTTTGCTCAAAACGGAAAATAAGGATCAATGTCTTTAGTTTGCCTTATCAAAATATGGTTCTGGTGAGGTTGGATAGGTAAAATATCAAGATGTTACTCATTTCCACTCCATTGGTCCCTCACATTGATTAATTCCATGTCAATGTAGACATTGAAAATGAGCAACAGTAGAAAACAAAGTTTTCAGTTGAGTTACATAATTTATATTTTACATATATCAGAACTAAGTTTGTCATTGAACATGTTTTGTACTATACTATGATAGTTTATTGCGTTGAGGTAATTCCTTAATTCTTATAGAAAATTACACAGCTATGTCACAATGGTTTCCGAACACAACTGTATAGTAGTTTATCCTTTATATTGTGATATATGGCTCACATATCCTTATGTCTCTGAATTGCAGATATTTTAAAATTAATCAAAAACTAAATTTATTAAAAAAATGAAAATAAATTACAAACACAACAGTAGCTGTACTGCATTGACAATCAGCTCTGCTACATCTGCATGTTGCTAAATGACCTCACATTCAATAGTAATTTCAGTCACTATTTATATAATTATAAAATGTACAGTAAAGTTAATGGATTTCGTGATATCTGGTCAAAAAAGGCTATGCAACCGAAATTGCATGGATGATCATCACTACCATTCACTGTAGACCACGTTTTCAAAAACTATACTCTTTTCGTTGTTGCATTTTTTGCCGATGTAGCCGTATTACTTTTTTTATTAGTCCCCCAAGGGGACTTGAACCAGTAATCATTGGATCACTTGCAAGATGTACTGCAATACTAATGTTTCATTTTGCAACATGCAGCCTGGCCTTGTGTTCTTGGGGAAGAATGGAGCGTCAGTACTTAGTGTGGTACACTTAGAAATTGCTGGACAGCTTGGTGCATTACATGTTACCGTTTGCCTGGCACCCTTATGTCAGCCTTATCTGTGTGCAATGATAATACTAAGCAGCCACCCCACTCATGAATATTAGGTGTGAGAGTGGATGTTCATCAGTATTTTGCACCTGTGCGACCTCCCTCTATGTATCATTGTGGCTTGTCCGCATTCTGCTGGGAACTGGTGCTTCAACCTGCCCTTGTATCAGTAAAAGCAGAACAAAAGAGTATGGGTTAGTACAACATAGGTTAACAGCCCTTCAGGCAGAAGGCAGAAAACTGCCTAAGAACTCCAGCAGATCAAATAGTGTAACACGTCTTGCACACAACCAAGTTCGGGCCAGGAAAAGTGGTCCGTGTGTCAGATGGATTTCCCGGCCCGACCGTGGTACCGGTGAAAGGGTCTCCTGGTATCATAGACATTTTATGATGCTAGGAGTCCCTGACTGCTGGTCCGTACTGTATCATTTTGTTCAGTATGGAACAGCAGTTCCTTGGGGAGGAAGGTACTCCTAGCCAGGGCCGGCCTTAGGATAGATGGCGCCCTGTGCGAAATGATCTTTCGGCGCCCCTCCCCATCCTTAAAAACAAATGCCCCATAAAAAAATTATAATGCCCCTTTAGTGCCCCCATACAGTATAATAATAATATTTAATAATATAATATATTACAACCCCTTCAAGGACACAGTATTTTGTCCTCTAATTGTGCCCACAGTATTATGCCCCCTGTAGTACCCCATCACAGTATAATGTCCGCTTAGTGGCCCCCACACAGTAAAGTGTCCCCCTGTAGATTTTGCCATACAGCGTCCCCGTAGACAGTGCCATAATCCCTCACCTCCTCCTTTTAGATCATGCCATACAGGCCCCCCACCTCCCCATTGTAGACAGTGCCCCCAAATAAAAACAAAAATTGTACTCACCTAGGCCCCGTTCCCACGACGAACTGAGCTGCTCCCCGACGGGATCCTTGCGTGGGCCGGCGTGGTCCTGTAGCCTAGTACAGAGTTTCCCAACCTTTTCGGACTCGAGGCAGCACTGGAAAAACAAAATTTCCTCGGGGCACCCCTACCAAAAATAGTTTTGAGAAAGACAGAAAATGGCTAAAAAGAAGCACTGCACTCGTAGGGTATGTTCACATACGTTTTTTCGTAAGGCAAAAAAAAATCAGCCTCAAAATTCCTGAAGGAAGCAGATTTTGAATTGACAGCGTTGTTTGACCTTTTTTTTTTTGCGTTTTATTCTTAAGCCTTTGAAGCTAATGCAAACGACGCAGGCAAAAAAAGCTCCAAACGGGCACCACAGGTATTTTCTGCCTCCTATTAATTTCAATTGGAGGTCAGAGGCGGAAACCACTTGAAGACCATTAGCCCCCCACTCACAATAAATTGACCATCAGCCCGCCACTCACAGTAAAATGACCATCAGCCCGCCACTCACAGTAAAATGACCATCAGCCCCCACTCACAGTAAAATGTCCATCAGCCCACCACTCACAGATTCCCCCTGAAGATAGTGCCACACAGCCGCTGGTAGGTAGCGCCACAGAGCCCCTTGTAGGTAGTGCCACATAGCCCCCTTGTAGGTAACGCCACACAGCCCCCTTGTAGGTAGCGCCACACAGCCCCCTTGTAGGTAGCGCAACACAGCGCCCTTGTAGATAGTGCCACACAGCCACCTTGTAGATAGCGCCACACAGCCCCCTTGTAGATAGCGCCACACAGTCCCCTTGTAGCTTGCACCACACAGCCCCCTTGTGGATAGCGCCACACAGCCCCCACACAAATTCCGCTTTGTTAATTTCCCCTAATGTCACTGTCCGTATATGGACAGAGACATCAAGCGGAGCGCTCCAGGAGCCGAATCCCTGGCCACACAGAGATTCCGCTCCTTCAGGGAGCTACAGTGGTGCTAGTAGATAGCAGATACCTCCCTGCTCTGCTATAGTGCCGTCGCAACCGCTATAGCAGCCGCAGAGGCTGCTAGCATCACCGCCGGCCATGAGTGGGCCTTTTCCGATGTGCGGCACGGGCGCCCTCATGCCCCGTGTTGCTGCTAGCAGCCGCTATGGCTGCTACAATGGTAGCGACGGCACTGAATGAAGAAGCGCTCGGGCGGAAAGGTGACTGCTGAGTCGCTGGGCCCGGGCACTTCTGAAACAAGAAGGGGAAGGGAGCCAGCGCAGTGCCCCCTTCCACCTGCTGGAGTGATGCGCCCTGTGCGAAGACACAGGTCGTACACCCCTATGCCCAGCCCTGCTCCTAGCATTAGAAAATGTCTATGATGCTAGGAGTCCCGTTCACCTGTACCGCGGTCGAGCAGGGAAATGTGGCCGACATACGGACCATTTTTCACGGCCTGAACCCGGTCGTGTTCAAGAGGTGTTAGGCAAAAGGGCTGCTCAGCTATGTAATCAAAAAGTCCATATAATGCATCCAAGTAGAGAAAAAGAAAGAGTGGCACTAATAACGTTTTCTTAATTTTTATTTCCCAGTAGAAAAAGCAGGTAAAAAAAAAGCGGGTAAAAACAGTGACTACTACACAGGCAACAGCTGTTTCGCGTCACTCAAGTGTGTTTTTATGAGTTACTGTCTTTTTACATTTTCATTGTGTACATATGTTTCTATGGCAACTCTGCGTGGTGTGCACTTATAGGGGGAATGATCATGCATTATGTCACCTGAAGGCTTAAGAAAGCACATTGACGTGAAACAGCTGTTGCCTGTGTAGTACTTACTGTTTTTACCTGCTTTTTCTACTCTCTGTTTTTCTCTACTTGGTTGCCTTGTATCAGTAAGTATAATCTTTTTCTGTGATTTTAAGTAGATTTGATCCCGTTTTATTTTATTTGTTGGCAATGTTATTGTAGGGACTCACAAAACAATGAGAACCCTTGCCGTGAGTTGCGAGCTTAGGTATTTTGGCCAAAACATCAACTAAAACCTCATGTTTATTATGTATATTTTTGCAGGATGCAGCCTGGCCTTGTGGTTAGGTAGCCCACCTGATCTAGTATAGTGGGAATGACTAACAGGCTGCTAGCAAGCATGGCACACACATAACTGGAACCTTATAGAAGCCTTATATGTGTGCCATGATAATACTAAGCAGCCACTCATGGATGATAGGTGTGTGAGTGGCTGTTCATCAGTATTTTGAACCTGTGTGACCTCCACACATACAACATTGTGGCTTGCCTGCATCCTGCTGGGAACTAGTGTTTTAACCTGCCCTTATATCAGTAAGTATGGCCTTTTTTTGTGATCCTATGCTCAGTATACCAAATCATTAGGGTCTAGTCACACGGTGCAATCAAATTGCAGTTTACTTCCATTGTTAGGCTCCTAACTTTGGGATCCATTGGCTCTCTGTGATCATGTCGTGGGGTGGCCATGAGGTGACAGACGGAGTCCCTTCTGTACCATTCACTTGAACAGAACAATGCTGCAATACAGCACCTTACACAGCCGCTACGAACATAAATGAAATCTATATAAACAATGACAGCCCCTTAAAAAAAGCCGATCAGCAGGGTGTCGAGAGTTGGACCCCACTGATGTAAAATTAATGGCCTATCCTAAGGATAGGGCATCAATTTTAATGTCTCAGATAACCCCTTTAAATGAAGAAGCATACATGGATTTACACACAGCTGGATTCACACACAGCATGTTTCCTATGTTTTTAATGGCGTTTTAACCCCTTAAGTGCACGGCCAATTTTGGCCTTGAGGACAGAACAATTTTTTTATATTTGCCTCTTTGCATCCCGACGCTCATAACTTTTTATTTTTTGTACGACGTAGTATGAGGCTTTGTTTTTTGCAGGACGAGTTGCACTTTATGTAGGTACCATTTACAAATACATTATCGTTTAATTTATATAAACTTTTATTTTGGCAAAAATGCAGAAAAAAAGCAGTTCTGCTGCGGTTTTAATATTTATTTTTTTTACACCATACACCGATCATCATAAATAATGTTACACATTTGTTGTACAGGTTGTTACGGTTGTGGCGATACCAAATATGTCTATATTATTTCATGTTTTGGGACTTATATTTTAAAAAGTTTATTTATTATTAAAAATGTGTATTTCTGTGTATTTTTTTTACTTTTTTTAAATTTATTTATCATAAAACATTTTTTACATTCATTTAAAAAAAAAATTAAATCCCATAAAGGGATTTTTATTTTTTAACTGTAATGTACTGGAATATATCTATATATCTATATACATTAGCCTGTGTACTGATTGTAGGCTAATGTACTGGCATATAGATATATTCCAGTACATTACAGTTAAACGCCCCAAAATACGCCTGAAAACACTCTGTGTGAACCTAATTGTTTGTGGAGATGCATGAAAAGAATGGTTAATGTTGGTCTATGTCGTTTTCTAAGGGTCCATTCAAACGTTGCGGCTAAAACCGCATTTCATATCATTAACTGTCTTATCAAGAGTGGTGATATCAACAACCTGGTGATATAAGGCCAGGATCACACACACAGTTTTGATGCGATTTTTGTGTTTTTGATGCTGAGGTTTTTTTAACCAAACACACGATTGGACACAAATGAAGGCGATACATCAATCTTTTCCTTATACCTTTACTTCCCTTTAGATCCACTTCTGGCTTTGGCTCAAAAAACTAAGCCAAAAACTCCCACAAAAACTGCATCAAAACTGTGTGTGTAATCTTGCCTTAAATCAGAAAGGCTAGCAGATTACTACCTCTAAGGCCTTGTTCACACAGTACAGACTGGTTGCAGATTTTGCATGGAATTTTAACCCCTTAACGCACTATGATGTGCCGGCATGTCATGGTGGAAGGGGAGCCCGCTCCATATGCTGCAGGTGTCAGCTGTGTATTACAGCTGACACCCGGGAATAACGGCTAGGAACAGCAATCGCGCTGTTGCTGGCCATTTAATTCATCAAGTGCTGCAGTCATTCGCGAAAAGAGGGGATGGCCTCCTCCGACAGCTCATCACCCCCCGTGACTCGTTCGTGGGGTGCCGAGGGTTGTCATGGCAGTCTAGGGGCCTAATGAACGCCCCCAGGTCTGCCTTCACTCTGCCTCTGTTAAAAATGACAATATATTGCAATATATTAGTATTGCAGTGTATTGTACAAGTGATCTAACGATCGCTGGTTCAAGTCCCCTGGGGTACTAATAAAATGGGTAAAAAAAGAAAGGTTAAATAAAGTTTTTAGTTGTGAAATAAAAATTTAAATTAAAAGTTCAAACAACCCACCTTTTCCCATTTTTCCTCTAAAGTAATGTAAAGAATAAAAAATTTTAAAAAATTGGCATCGCTGCGTCCGTAAAAGTCAGAACTATTACAATATAGCCTTATTTAACTCGCACGGTGAACGCCGTAAAAAGAAGAAATATAAAATGCCAGAATCGCAGTTTTTTTGTCAACTTAGCGTAAAAAAATTTAATAAAAAGTGATTTGTAATAAAATAAAAATTCATAAAAATTTGTATGTACCATAAAACGGTACCAATAAAAACCCAGCTTGTGCCGCAAAAACTAATCCCTCACACTGCTCAATTGATGAAAAAAATAAACATGGCAACACAATTTTTTTTTTTCTAACAAATAGTAAATTATTCAAAAACTATATCAATTTGGTATCGCCGTAATAGTATTGACCAGCAGAATACATATATTAATT
The DNA here is from genome assembly GCF_050947455.1 of Rhinoderma darwinii. Taxonomy (NCBI): domain Eukaryota; kingdom Metazoa; phylum Chordata; class Amphibia; order Anura; family Rhinodermatidae; genus Rhinoderma; species Rhinoderma darwinii. The sequence continues at coordinate 258,448,574 of NC_134688.1, forward strand.
TGTTGTGAAAGATGTTAAAACGAAACCCAAAAGAAAATTGAGGAATCACAGTTTTTTCCAATTCCACCCCACACAAAATTTTTTTTTATTTCCCAGTACATTATATGGTACTTTAAATGGTGCTAATAGAAACTACAACTCCTCCCGCAAAAACAAGCCTTCACACCACTCCATTGACGGAAAAATAAAAAAGTTATGGCTCACAGAATGCGGGGAGTAAAAAAACGAAAATCAAAAATCAAAAAGTGGCTTGGGCTTTAACCAGGGGCATAACTAGGTAACACTGAGCCCCATAGCAAACTTTTACTGGGCCCGCCTCCCCTCCCCTGGGTTCTACACACAGCCCCCCTTGGCAGATAGTGCCCCCTGTAGATTGTGCCATACAGCCCCCCTGTAATCTGCACCATACAGCCCCCCTGTAGACAGTGCTATACAACCCCCCCTGCAGACAGTGCTATACAGCACCTCCCCCTGTAGACAGTGCTATACAGCCTCCCCTGTAGACCATGCAATACAGCCACCGCTGAAGACAGTGCTGTACAGCCCCCCTGTAGACATTGCTATACAGCCCCCCTGTACACTGTCCTATACAGCCCCCCTGTAGACAGTGCTATACAGCCCCCCTGTGGACAGTGCTATACAGCCACCTGTAGACAGTGCTATAGAGCCCTCTTGTAGGCAGTGCTATACAGCCCCCCCTGTAGACAGTGCTGTACAGCCCCCCTGCAGACAGTTCTATACAGCCCCCTGTAGACAGTGCTATACAGCCCCCCTGTAGACAGCACTGTACAGCCCCCCTTCAGACAGTTCTATACAGCCCCCTGTAGACAGTGCTATGCAGCCCCCTGTAGACAGTGCTATACAGCCCCCCTATAGACATCGCTATACAGCCCCCCTGTAGACAGTGTTATACAGCCACCCATGTAGACACTGCTTTACAGCCTCACTGTTGACAGTGCTATATAGCCCCCCTGTAGGCAGTGCTATCTAGCCCCCCTTTAGATAGTGCTATACAGCCCCCCTGTAGACAGCGCTGTACAGCTCCCCCTGCAGACAGTTCTATACAGCCCCCTGTAGACAGTACTATACAGCCCCCCTGCAGACAGTGCTATACAGCCCCCCATGTAGACAGTAATTTACAGCCCCCCTGTTGACAGTGCTATATAGCCCCCCCTGTAGGCAGTGCTATACAGCCCCCCTGTAGACAGTGCTATACAGTCCCCCTGCAGACAGTCCTATACAGCCCCCCTGTAGACAGTGCTACAGTGCTATAGCGCCCCCCTATAAACATCGCTATACAGACCCCCTGTAGACAGTGCTATATAGCCCCCCTTGTCGACATCGCTGTACAGCCCCTGCAGACAGCGCTATACAGCCCCCTGTAGACAGCGCTATACAGCATTTCCCTGTAGACAGTGCTATGCAGCCCCACCTGTAGACAGTGCATTACAGCCCCCCTGTAGACAGTGCTATACAGCCCCCTGTAGACAGTGCTATACAGCCCCCTGTAGACAGTGCTATACAGCCCACACTGTAAACAGTGCTATACAGCCCCCCTGTAGACAGTGCTATACAGCCCCCTCTTGTAAAGAGTGCTCCCCCTTGTAGATAGTGCCATAAAAAACTCCTGTAAATAGCGCCATATATCGTCCCCCCAAACAAATTTAAAATAACCCCTTTCTACTTACCTAGGCCTTGTTCCCATGATGAAAGGAGCTGCTCCTCAATGCTGACGGGATCCCTGCGTAGGCCGGCGTGATCCAGTGACGTCATCACGCCGGCCTGCGCAGGAATCCTGCACTTCATTGGCTGCAGGCCGAGTATGGCCTGTAGCCTATGGCAGAGCAGGGAGACACCTCCCTGCTCCGCTATAGTGTTCAATACTATCTGCGTCCTAAGGCCGGATTCACACGAGCGTGTGCGTTTTGCGCGGTCCATAAAAGCTCCGTGCGTCAGCAGCAAATGATGCGTGGCTGTGTGATTTTCGCGCAGCCGCCATCATTATGACACTCTGTTTTTATGGCCTTATTAGGTTTTTATGACCTTATCTCTGAAATTTATACTATTGCTTAGAGACCTGCTGGTCACATGACCGCAGGAGCTCGAGCAGCAGAAGCAAGACTCCACAGAGAAGACTGACTGTAAGTATAAGGGGATTGATTTGTTTAATGGGTCTGTATTTAGGGGGTCTGCATTTAGGGGGCCTGGTTTGGGGACTGTATTTAGGAGGTTTGGTGTTTATTAGTTTAAGGGGTCTGTATTTAGGGGGTCTGGTCTGGGGTCTGTATCAGTTTAAGGGGTTTAGGGTCTGTATATTTAGGGGTCTGTGTTAATTTAAGTGGTCTGGGGTCGGTATTTAGGGGGTCTGTTTTAGCTTGAGGTCTGGGGTCGGTATTTAGGGGGTCTGTTTTTATTTGAGGTCTGGGGTCTGTATTAATTTATAGGGTCTATTTAGGGGGCCTGTTCTAGGGTCTGTATTAGTTTAGGGGTCTGTATTTAGGGGGTCTGATCTGGGGTCTGTATTAGTTTACAGGGTCTATTTAGGGAGCCTGTTCTAGGGTCTGTATTAGGTTAGGGGTCTCTATTAGAATAGGGGTTCCGGTCTGGGGGTCTGTATTTAGGGGGTCTGTATGAGTTTGAGGTCTGTTGTCTGTATTTAGGGGTCTGTAATTGGGGGTGTGGTCTGGGGTCTATATTAGTTTATGGGGTCTGTATTAGTTTTGGGGTCTTTATTTAGGGGTCTGTATTCGTTTAGGGGGTCTGGTCTGAGGTCTGTATTAAGGGAGTCAGGTCTGGGGTCATTATTCGTGTAGGGGGTCAGGTCTGGTGTCTGTATTTAGAGGTCCGGTCTAAGGTCTGTATACAGGGGTGGGCTATCTGTAGAGCACAATAGGGGGAGCTATATGTGGGACACTATACAGGGGTGGGCTATATGGGGGCACTATCTACAGGGGGCACGGTGTGTGTGTGTGTGTGTGTGTGTGTGTGTGTGTGTGTGTGACACAGTGTATGGTGTATGGTACGCTATTATATTTAGGGGCATAGTATGTGGTATAATGAGAACTTTATCCTTGTTTATGGGTGTAGAAATGTAGGAGAAGTGAGAAGCTGAAGACAACTGAGCGGCAAATTGCAGAAATGGGCTGTGACCGGGAGAAGTTATCATAGAGGTCTGGAGAAAAAGAACTAGAATCTGAGACGTCACCGGTGAGTCACTTAATGTAAATGTTTATTCTGCCTCTAATCAGTTATGTAGTCACTGTATGATCTGCAGCGAGATGATGGGTGGTATGATTATGATATGATTTATTTTTTTGTGAAACAGCATCTCCCAGGGGTTGCACTAAATTGAGCTGTATTTGTGCTGGTGCTATATATATGTATTGAGCTTGGTTCTGGGCTGTATTTATGTACTGAGCACTATTCTGGTGTTGTGTATAGAACTATATTGAACTATATTGCTTGTAAAATGTACAAATGTTTTTATGCTCGAGTTACATAAAAAGAAATGTGGAAAACAAATGACACGTCAATTGGTAGAGAAAACAAACATGGCAAGGGGGAAGGAGATGTCGGGAAAGAGGTTGGGGGGGCGCCAAACTGAATCTTTGCCCCGGGTGCTGGAGAACCTAGCTACGCCTATCTATCTATCTATCTATCTATCTATCATCTATCTATATATATATATATAGTATAGTTCTGGGAAGGGGCTACACGTCGACATTGGCCACGACACAGGTCTCATGACCAAAATTCGCTTTGTCCAGTAGCCTACATTGCATGTAAAATGACTGCGACCACAGCTAGAAAGCGTGCGTAATTATGGTAATGAATATGGTGCATGGTGTATGGTACGCTATTATATTTAGGGGCATAGTATGTGGTATAATGAGAACTTTATCCTTGTTTTGGGTGTAGAAATGTAGGAGAAGTGAGAAGCTGAAGACAACTGAGCGGCAAATTGCAGAAATGGGCTGTAACCGGGAGAAGTTATCATAGAGGTCTGGAGAAAAAGAACTAGAATCTGAGACGTCACCGGTGAGTCACTTAATGTAAATGTTTATTCTGCCTCTAATCAGTAATGTAGTCACTGTATGATCTGCAGCGAGATGATAGGTGGTATGATTATGATATGATTTATTTTTTTGTGAAACAGCATCTCCCAGGGGTTGCACTAAATTGAGCTGTATTTGTTCTGGTGCTGTATATATGTATTGAGCTTGGTTCTGGGGCTGTATTTATGTACTGAGCACTATTCTGGTGTTGTGTATAGAACTATATTGAACTATATTGCTTGTAAAATGTACAAATGTTTTTATGCTCGAGTTACATAAAAAGAAATGTGGAAAAGAAATGACACGTCAATTGGTAGAGAAAACAAACATGGCAAGAGGGAAGGAGATGTCGAGAAAGAGGTTTGGGGGAGCGGCGCCAAACTGAATCTTTGCCCCGGGTGCTGGAGAACCAGCTACGCCTATCTATCTATCTATATATATAGTATAGTTCTGGGATGGGGCTACACGTCGACTTTGGCCACGACACAGGTCTCATGACCAAAATTCGCTTTGTCCAGTAGCCTACATTGCATGTAAAATTACTGCGATCACAGCTAGAAAGCGTGCGTAATTATGGTAATGAATATGGTATCTAGTATTTCCCCCTCCTTTGCTCCTCTAATCGGAGGAGAACATTTTTTCGTGCTACTTAGCTCCACTTTTGTTCTCCCTAACAGCCTTTCATTTTGTTGCGATGGACTCCGCCATTGCTGACAGCATCCACCGCAGGATTCAGGTAGAAGGGACAGCCTGGCTTCAGACTTTGCTGCGAGACGTACCTGAGGCGGCTGCCCCTGCTAGGCTAAAGCTCTACCTCTCTGTCGGTCCGGGATCCCGCCGCTCCGCTGTGCGGTCGAGACCTGGTCCTGCGTCAGTTATATCCGGCCCTCCAGCGCTTGTTGCTATTACAGCGCCGCAAGCCGCGGGTGACAAACTTGTGCCTCCCACCCTCCCTCTTCCAACTCCGCATGAGTCGGGTTAGGCCCCGCCCATCGGCTGTGTAGGGAGATATTGCTGCTGCAGCCGCAAAAGCGAATGTGGAGCCCAACTAAAAGGTGGCGCCACCCAGGGACCCACCCTTGCCTCCCCCGCCCTGCTTCTTCTGCTGTACATACTGCAGCTGCCGGCACAGTAGCTGTGTCTGCCGGCAGCTGGAATGACATGCCTCCCCCTGAGGACGCTGACTTGTTCTCTGGAGATAGTGAATTCAGTGAAGCTGATCATGCGCCTTCTGCAGAGGAGCAGGTTTTTGTGCGGCCCAGTGCCCCGCCCATTGTCGTCAGCGCCGCCTCTATGCTGCTGGCCTTACTTGGTTATGCCTATGTTTTGGCGGAGGGTCAGTTTCGTGCTTCCTCAGTGGATTCATGGTCTGGTGACGCCAGGCATGGACGGCGATCTCGCCATTAACGGTCCACATCGGCTTTGTCTTCATGACGTGCGTCCTTATCCAGGAAGAGGATGTCTACTCGCCATCCTTGAGGATCATCGTCTTCATCGGTCTCTTCAGCTTCGCGGAGCTCCTGTACCAGGTCCTCCAGTTGTGGGGCTACTCCAAGTGGCGTTAAGAGATCTCATCGCAGGTCTGGTCACAGGTCCCAGAATGCTTTAGCAGTACAGCCTCCGGTCGGACCTCCCATGGAACTGGAAGTGGTGGTCGCCCCATCAACATCTTCCATTCCGACCCAGGTGACGGCGTCCAACGTGGGAGTCATCATGCCTTCGGGCGGGGTTACCCATGTATACTAATAATGCTGATATTGTGTCTGTTATACAATCTCTGCTGGCTGGTTCTGCGCCTGGCCCTGTGAGGGCCATCTGTGCTTGGTAAGTCTTTTGTGGAGGCTTCCACTTCCATGTCTACACCCTCAGTTCCAACTTTCAGAGATGATTATTTTTGCGGTATTGCGCCACTGGGTTTTCTTGTTTCTGAGGATACTAAGGAGAACATTTATTGTAATAATTATATTGATTTATGGTCTTAACTTTCTGCTGGTTCCACGAAGGTTCATAGAGAACAGCTTTTTATCAGGATAAACCCAAGGTAGCCAAAACATTTAATAATTGGATTCAGGCTTTCGCGGTGCAGGAAAGTGTGTTGGGTCAGAAGTTTCCCGAACGGGCCTGTGAGTTGTTTGTATATTTAGAGACGATCTTTAGTGCGTATCGGGCACATGGTGGATCGAAACGGTGGCGATATAGGAGGAGTATGGCACAAAGGGCAGATGGTCGCTGGGATTCTAACGCAACCGATGTCTGGTTGCGTCTTATGGTGACCCAGCGGCCCTTTCAGCCTGCCGCCTCCCACCTCTCTGGGGGTGGGGCTGGTGGGGCACCGCGAGGCAGATCCTGTTGGCTCTTCAATGAGGGCCATTGCAGATTTTACGGTTCATGCAAGTTTAGGCACCAGTGTTCCTCCTGTGGCGGGGTCACTCCGTAATTTGTTGTCCCTAACGGCTCCCTGCGGCCCCTCATTCCCAACCCGTTGGTCGCGGCGAAGACGCCAATACGCGTAGTAGAAATGTTACTTTAGCTAGACAGGTACCCTAAGATGCAGGAAGACACCCTGCTTAGAATGGGTTTTCTGTTTGGGTTTATCCCTTTTTCGTTTAATGCTAATCCTAGTTTTTCTCGCAATTTGAAGTCGGCTTTGGAATCTCCTTATGTGTTACGAGAAAGGGTGGGTAAAGAGGTCGGTTTGGGCCACATGACTGGCGCTTTACATGCTCTGCCCTTTGGTAACCTGCGCGTGTCCCCATTTGGTGTGCTTCCCATAATGGGGCCCGGTAAATATAGTCTAATTCTCATTATTTCTCATCCTCATGGTAGTTCAGTTAAAGACGGTATTTCCAAGGAGGTTACCACGGTTTCATATGTGTCTTTTGACACGTCTATTGATTTGTTTCTCCATGTGGGACAAGGTGCCCTAATGGCCAAGTCTGAAATTGAGTCAGTGTTTCTTTTGTTGCCGGTTCATGCAGATTGTTTCTATTTGTTAGTTTGTCGGTTGGATGACGAGTTTTACTATGATAAGTGCCTGCCTATGGGTTGTTCGATTTCTTGCTATTGCTTCGAAGTTTTTAGCTCTTTTTTTGGGATTGGGTGGTGCGCGTGGAAACGGGTAGTAATCAGGTCACCAATTATTTGGATGATTTTTTGTTTGTTGGTCCTCGTGGTTCTAATCAATGTCAGCATCTGCAGAATACCTTCCATTTTATTCGTTTGGAGTGCCTTTGTCTGCCACGAAGACTGAGGGACCTACGTCTGTTCTTTCATTTCTTAGAGTTGATCTCACTTATACAATCTGACTTGGTATGTTTTGCTTCCTTTTACCCCGAATTGGTCCTAGAGTGGTTTGAGATTATTCCCAGGGCAGTGTAGCAAGGCGCTAGGGATGTGAACGCCATTGAGAGGGGCAGACGACTCTTGAACATTAGGGTGTCGCTGTTTGTGAAGTTCCGGGGAGTGTGGTGGTTAGGCATGACAGCTGCAAGAGGACAATCGTTGCCTGTTGCTTTCCGATGGGATTCATTTGACAGATATTGGTGTAAAATCCACAGCCACGGACCATCGGCACTACTCATCCACCGACAGTCGCAACCATGGACTTGTGAGCGCTGATCCGCATCTCCTCCCCAGGAGACGCCAGCGCTCACTTCTGCACCACTCTGCTGTGTCCTGTAGGGTGCACTCACATGCTTGTACCCGGCCTTAAAAGGCCAGTGCGCGCACATTTTTAACATCACTAATTAGGCCATGATGACACTGAACTTAAGTATGGCCCTGCCCTTTTTCTCATTGCCTGAGCGTTGTTCGTATTCCTCTGTTAGTCTTGCAAATGGTCCCTTAGGTGTTTTCCTGCTCCCGTTGTTCCCGTGCCCTGCTACCTGTAACCTGTATCCCGTGTTCTACAGGGTGGGCCATTTATATGGATACACCTAAATAAAATGGGAATGGTTGGTGATATTAACTTCCTGTTTGTGGCACATTAGTATATGGGAGGGGGGAAACTTTTCAAGCTGGGTGTTGACCATGGTGGCCATTTTTAAGTCGGCTATTTTGTATCCAACTTTAGTTTTTTCAATGGGAAGAGGGTCATGTGACACATCAAACTTATCGAGAATTTTACAAGAAAAACAATGGTGTGCTTGGTTTTAACGTTACATTATACTTTCATGAGTTATTTACAAAAGTTTCTGACCACATAAAATGTGTTCAAAGTGCTGCCCATTGTGTTGGATTGTAAATGCAACCCTCTTCTCCCACTCTTCACACACTGATAGCAACACCGCAGAAGAAATGCTAGCACAGGCTTAAGGGTGGAAATGTCGTGGTATGGCCATGCGATATGTACGAAAAAGAGGTTGGGCGACAACTTGGTGATAGAGAAACTTATCGGGTTCTAGATCACAACCCAATGACTCTATTTAGCTACAAACTCGATATTATTCTGAGGAAAGCAGTAGACAGGGGTGCCATTACACGGGAGGTTCTTGAGAGTTTGACTGTTAAAGATCCTAAAGTACCTACTCTTTACCTTTTACCTAAGGTACACAAAAATGTAACATGCCCTCCTGGCAGACCGATTATTTCGGGAATCGGTGGGATCTGTGAGATGACATGTAGATTTATTGATTTCTATCTCAGACCCCATGTGGAAACTCTTCCATCGTATATACGGGATTCAACTGATATCCTTGTATCCCTTGAGGGCCTGAGATTGGAATCAGACATGTACTTGGTCACGAGTGATGTTGAGTCTTTGTACACATCAATACATCATGACCATGGTCTGCGTGCATGCAGGTTTTTTCTGCAGTCAGGAAACTTGGCATGTGAAATGGTTGAGCTCATCTTAGAACTGTTAGACTATGTACTGAGACATAATTTCTTTGTTTTTAAGGATAAATTCTACGTACAAAATCGAGGCACAGCGATGGGGGCAACTTGCGCCCCATCCTATGCAAATTTATTCATGGGATTTTGGGAAAGATCTTTGACAACATATGATAATGAGTGGCAAGTGGTATCATGGAGACGTTTCATCGATGATTTTTTGTTCATTTGGCAGGGGACTGAGGATGAGCTCAACCATTTCCTAAACCATCTGAACATCAATGAAATAGGGATTAAACTCGTGAGCAAGTACAGTAAGACTGAAATCGATTTTTTGGACCTAAAGATAAAGGTGGAGGCTGATGGTAAGCTCTACACCGATATTTTTAGAAAAACCACTTCTGTGAATTCTTACTTAACAGCTGACTCCTCCCACCCTGAACATATCATTAGGGCTATCCCAAGGGGACAATTCCTTCGGGCTAGGAGGATTTGCTCCACTGAGGAAGGGTTTGAGCATCGATCCAAGGATCTGATGAACAGATTTCTCAATAGAGGTTATCAGGAATCAGACGTGAAGCGTGAATATGAGTATGCCAAAACAAAGACCAGAACTGATCTATTCAAATCCCAAGTGAAAGGAAGAAAAGATGCAGATAATGTGGTAAGATACATATCAGGGTACAATAAGCAATGGAACATCATGCGAGGGATTTTTGATAAACATTGGTCGATTTTAAAAACCGATAAACGTTTATCAAGAATTATCACCCCTGTTCCGGCTATGACACCGCGGCGCAGTCCTAACCTTCGTGATATATTGGTTAGGAGTCATTATGTTCCTTCCACATCCAACAAATATCTTTTTGGATCAAGGGGGCCCAAATGGGGCAACGTGTCATGTGGTAAATGTGGCGCTTGTCAAAGTATGGAGAGAACGGATTCATTTTCTGGCTCAGACTGTACCAAAGTCTATAAAATTGTACACTTCATTAACTGTAATACCAAAAATGTAATCTACCATGCACGTTGTCCTTGTAATAAGATTTACATAGGAATGACTTCAAGGGATTTAAAAATACGGATAATGGAACACATTAGGGACATTAAGGGCATTCAATATAGACAGGTTGGATTTGATGAGGCCCTTTTTGGTGACAGGAGTAAGCCTCTTGCAAGGCACTTTAAGGAGTTCCATGATAGTAATTGGAGATTATTGAAAGTTAAGGGCATTGACCGGATTTATGCTGGGAACCGCGGGGGGGATATTGGGAAGGACTTAATGAGAAAGGAATTGAAATGGATTGTTACCTTGGATACCATGTCCCCTAGGGGTTTGAACGAATCACAAAGTTTTGCATCCTTTTTGTAAAATACTATGTGTAAGACTAATGCTATTTTTAATTTTGCTGTTAGTGTCGATATATTGGAATGCTGTCGAGAGTGATATCGAGAAAAGAAATTGATGAGTACTGATGATCATATCAGGAAGATGCGAAGATTTTAAAATGTTAATATTAATATTAATATTAATACTACTAATATAATACATTGCTGTATTTGTGGGAATTGTAGGTGTACGGCTTTATACATGTATGAGTGGTTATATGGATTATATATTTATATGTGTGTATGATATGTATGCACACTGTTCTATTATAATAAATTTTGGTCACGGTAGTTCTTTTGTACATTTACACTGATTGTATATAATTTATTGATATTTATTATGTATACATTTATGGATATATTGATATTATGAATTTTGAGTTGATTTTGATACATATATGGATATGATTGGTTGTTATTTATGTATAAATATGTTTGTACTATACTATTAATTTAACTTTATAATTTATTTTTATATCATTTTTTGTATATATATTATATAGCTATTTATTTATGTGTTTGTAATGTAGTGTTATCTTATTTCACCTTATTTTTGGATCCGTGCTGCTCATCCTGATCGGTACCCGTGATTTATTGTTATGGGTTTCGTCCGGGATCAGCATCTATGAATCCAATTACCTACCACTGTGCACTTTACATTATTATATATATTTGGGTCTGGTCCTTTTTCTGGTCCTCTTATATTATTAAATATTATTTGTAATGGGATTTACATACACATAATTGGTTAGGTTGGATTTATATGTTGCGTTTAATCATATTTCATTATTATATGTATGGGGTATTTGTGGTCAGTCATGTATATTTATATTTATATATTTATATGGTTATCTGTTAAGTATTTAAACTTAACAAATGTTACGTTTATTATGATACCTTCGCTATTTTCCGCATACATATATGTATATTACTGATAGCTTCTGACAGTTGTAGAGACTAGATATAGGACACCTTCCTCTCATGTGTGCGCCTCCCGCTTCACCTGTTGGGTACTTGATGGGTGCGCATGCGGGTCGCGTGATCTCTCAGGCGTCAGACCGGAAGTTGTCTCCAGGTCTGAGAACGAGTCCTGGTCTCCAGGTACGAACTTCCGGCCTTGACGCGGATGGTCTGACGCGTGGAGACGGGCGTGACCTGTCATGCGCCGCTACACGTCACCTCATTTGGAGGTGTACTTAAGAGGGGAATCATCAGGCATACCTCACCTCCTGACGAAGGAAGCGAAACGCGCGTCGAGGTGGTCCTTGGACACAGCCAGGTCTTTGATGCTGGGAGAGCATGGTGTGTTGTTGTTTGGCCTAGCAAGCAGGGTAGCCCGCTCTATGAATTATCAAGGCGTCACAAATAGGCTTCTACCTGGCTAGTCACGTTGCGCCTCATGACTTACACACTATTCCTCCATGTTTCACACACTTGCATCCCATTATTCATTTATTTTTTAGGCACTTTACTCATTACTGCCCCCTATATTTCACTCACATTATTACACTTGCACATACACTATTCATTTATTATTTCTTACTACACATCCCATGCACCACATACCACTCCCCTCAAGACTAGTGGGAGTGGCTATTATTATTTAAAGCACCTGCTCACTCGCCTTCATCAGCGTTTCAGACCTGGCTGTGTCCATTTGTAAGTATGGCCTTTTTCGGTGTTTTTGCATAAATGTCCTTGTTTTTATCTGTTTTGTCTGTACATCAGGAGCTTTTCGCTCCAGTTAGGGACTCGCAAGTCTGGGGATCCTTGTCGTGGATTGCGAGCTTGCGTCCTTTTGGCCAAAATGATCACTAATACCCCAGGTATTTTTCATTATTACTTATATTCGCTTCTTTTGGACACAGCCAGGTCTTTGATGCTGGGAGAGCATGGTGTGTTGTTGTTTGGCCTAGCAAGCAGGGTAGCCCGCTCTATGAATTATCAAGGCGTCACAAATAGGCTTCTACCTGGCTAGTCACGTTGCGCCTCATGACTTACACACTATTCCTCCATGTTTCACACACTTGCATCCCATTATTCATTTATTTTTTAGGCACTTTACTCATTACTGCCCCCTATATTTCACTCACATTATTACACTTGCACATACACTATTCATTTATTATTTCTTACTACACATCCCATGCACCACATACCACTCCCCTCAAGACTAGTGGGAGTGGCTATTATTATTTAAAGCACCTGCTCACTCGCCTTCATCAGCGTTTCAGACCTGGCTGTGTCCATTTGTAAGTATGGCCTTTTTCGGTGTTTTTGCATAAATGTCCTTGTTTTTATCTGTTTTGTCTGTACATCAGGAGCTTTTCGCTCCAGTTAGGGACTCGCAAGTCTGGGGATCCTTGTCGTGGATTGCGAGCTTGCGTCCTTTTGGCCAAAATGATCACTAATACCCCAGGTATTTTTCATTATTACTTATATTCGCTTCTTTTGGACACAGCCAGGTCTTTGATGCTGGGAGAGCATGGTGTGTTGTTGTTTGGCCTAGCAAGCAGGGTAGCCCGCTCTATGAATTATCAAGGCGTCACAAATAGGCTTCTACCTGGCTAGTCACGTTGCGCCTCATGACTTACACACTATTCCTCCATGTTTCACACACTTGCATCCCATTATTCATTTATTTTTTAGGCACTTTACTCATTACTGCCCCCTATATTTCACTCACATTATTACACTTGCACATACACTATTCATTTATTATTTCTTACTACACATCCCATGCACCACATACCACTCCCCTCAAGACTAGTGGGAGTGGCTATTATTATTTAAAGCACCTGCTCACTCGCCTTCATCAGCGTTTCAGACCTGGCTGTGTCCATTTGTAAGTATGGCCTTTTTCGGTGTTTTTGCATAAATGTCCTTGTTTTTATCTGTTTTGTCTGTACATCAGGAGCTTTTCGCTCCAGTTAGGGACTCGCAAGTCTGGGGATCCTTGTCGTGGATTGCGAGCTTGCGTCCTTTTGGCCAAAATGATCACTAATACCCCAGGTATTTTTCATTATTACTTATATTCGCTTCTTTTGGACACAGCCAGGTCTTTGATGCTGGGAGAGCATGGTGTGTTGTTGTTTGGCCTAGCAAGCAGGGTAGCCCGCTCTATGAATTATCAAGGCGTCACAAATAGGCTTCTACCTGGCTAGTCACGTTGCGCCTCATGACTTACACACTATTCCTCCATGTTTCACACACTTGCATCCCATTATTCATTTATTTTTTAGGCACTTTACTCATTACTGCCCCCTATATTTCACTCACATTATTACACTTGCACATACACTATTCATTTATTATTTCTTACTACACATCCCATGCACCACATACCACTCCCCTCAAGACTAGTGGGAGTGGCTATTATTATTTAAAGCACCTGCTCACTCGCCTTCATCAGCGTTTCAGACCTGGCTGTGTCCATTTGTAAGTATGGCCTTTTTCGGTGTTTTTGCATAAATGTCCTTGTTTTTATCTGTTTTGTCTGTACATCAGGAGCTTTTCGCTCCAGTTAGGGACTCGCAAGTCTGGGGATCCTTGTCGTGGATTGCGAGCTTGCGTCCTTTTGGCCAAAATGATCACTAATACCCCAGGTATTTTTCATTATTACTTATATTCGCTTCTTTTGGACACAGCCAGGTCTTTGATGCTGGGAGAGCATGGTGTGTTGTTGTTTGGCCTAGCAAGCAGGGTAGCCCGCTCTATGAATTATCAAGGCGTCACAAATAGGCTTCTACCTGGCTAGTCACGTTGCGCCTCATGACTTACACACTATTCCTCCATGTTTCACACACTTGCATCCCATTATTCATTTATTTTTTAGGCACTTTACTCATTACTGCCCCCTATATTTCACTCACATTATTACACTTGCACATACACTATTCATTTATTATTTCTTACTACACATCCCATGCACCACATACCACTCCCCTCAAGACTAGTGGGAGTGGCTATTATTATTTAAAGCACCTGCTCACTCGCCTTCATCAGCGTTTCAGACCTGGCTGTGTCCATTTGTAAGTATGGCCTTTTTCGGTGTTTTTGCATAAATGTCCTTGTTTTTATCTGTTTTGTCTGTACATCAGGAGCTTTTCGCTCCAGTTAGGGACTCGCAAGTCTGGGGATCCTTGTCGTGGATTGCGAGCTTGCGTCCTTTTGGCCAAAATGATCACTAATACCCCAGGTATTTTTCATTATTACTTATATTCGCTTCTTTTGGACACAGCCAGGTCTTTGATGCTGGGAGAGCATGGTGTGTTGTTGTTTGGCCTAGCAAGCAGGGTAGCCCGCTCTATGAATTATCAAGGCGTCACAAATAGGCTTCTACCTGGCTAGTCACGTTGCGCCTCATGACTTACACACTATTCCTCCATGTTTCACACACTTGCATCCCATTATTCATTTATTTTTTAGGCACTTTACTCATTACTGCCCCCTATATTTCACTCACATTATTACACTTGCACATACACTATTCATTTATTATTTCTTACTACACATCCCATGCACCACATACCACTCCCCTCAAGACTAGTGGGAGTGGCTATTATTATTTAAAGCACCTGCTCACTCGCCTTCATCAGCGTTTCAGACCTGGCTGTGTCCATTTGTAAGTATGGCCTTTTTCGGTGTTTTTGCATAAATGTCCTTGTTTTTATCTGTTTTGTGTGTTCCTTATCATGTCCACTTTGGGTAAATGACTATCTACTTAGATACTTAGATTGTTTGTAGAATTTGATACACTGCATTATATTGAGTCATATCTGCCATTATTTTGGATATCGGATCTTTTGGCTATTCACTCATATGTCTCATGCTATCATCTTGTTATTACATGGTCATTTCCATAGGACGTGATACACATTCCTTTCTGGGGTGTTTTTAGTTTTTTGTATTTTAGATGTATGTTTTTTGTGGGTAACTTCTCCCGTATGGGGTAATAAGGATTTATATATTTTATTTTTTGCTTACGTGGTGTTATTCGTTACATCAGGTATATTTTTGGTTTTCTGATATATTATGTCATACCTGATGGTTTGACTTTGCTTCAAGTACAATTTCTGTTGATAATGTTTTGCTTCCTTTTACCCCGAATTGGTCCTAGAGTGGTTTGAGATTATTCCCAGGGCAGTGTAGCAAGGCGCTAGGGATGTGAACGCCATTGAGAGGGGCAGACGACTCTTGAACATTAGGGTGTCGCTGTTTGTGAAGTTCCGGGGAGTGTGGTGGTTAGGCATGACAGCTGCAAGAGGACAATCGTTGCCTGTTGCTTTCCGATGGGATTCATTTGACAGATATTGGTGTAAAATCCACGGCCACGGACCATCGGCACTACTCATCCACCGACAGTCGCAACCATGGACTTGTGAGCGCTGATCCGAATCTCCTCCCCAGGAGAAGCCAGCGCTCACTTCCGCACCACTCTGCTGTGTCCTGTAGGGTGCACTCACATGCTTGTACCCGGCCTTAAAAGGCCAGTGCGCGCACATTTTTAACATCACTAATTAGGCCATGATGACACTGAACTTAAGTATGGCCCTGCCCTTTTTCTCATTGCCTGAGCGTTGTTCGTATTCCTCTGTTAGTCTTGCAAATGGTCCCTTAGGTGTTTTCCTACTCCCGTTGTTCCCGTACCCTGCTACCTGTAACCTGTATCCCGTGTTGTACAGGGTGGGCCATTTATATGGATACACCTAAATAAAATGGGAATGGTTGGTGATATTAACTTCCTGTTTGTGGCACATTAGTATATGGGAGGGGGGAAACTTTTCAAGCTGGGTGTTGACCATGGTGGCCATTTTTAAGTCGGCCATTTTGTATCCAACTTTAGTTTTTTCAATGGGAAGAGGGTCATGTGACACATCAAACTTATCGAGAATTTTACAAGAAAAACAATGGTGTGCTTGGTTTTAACGTTACTTTATACTTTCATGAGTTATTTACAAAAGTTTCTGACCACATAAAATGTGTTCAAAGTGCTGCCCATTGTGTTGGATTGTAAATGCAACCCTCTTCTCCCACTCTTCACACACTGATAGCAACACCGCAGAAGAAATGCTAGCACAGGCTTCCAGTATCCGTAGTTTCAGTTGCTGCACATCATCATCATCACAGCATAGACA
The DNA here is from genome assembly GCF_050947455.1 of Rhinoderma darwinii. Lineage (NCBI taxonomy): Eukaryota > Metazoa > Chordata > Amphibia > Anura > Rhinodermatidae > Rhinoderma > Rhinoderma darwinii. Next base: position 258,464,988 of record NC_134688.1, read on the forward strand.
ATTGCCTTCAGATGACCCCAAAGATAAAAGTCTAAGGGGGTCAGATCAGTTCACAGAGTTTTTGGCCTTGATATTGACTCGTACACTGCGTCAGAATCAGCACCAAACAACTTCCAAAACCGCCTCCCATTGATTTAATCAGAAATCAATGGGAGCCAGTTGTGGAAAAAAGAAAAAGCAGCACGTCCATTCTTGCCGCTGTTCCGCCTCTGACCTCCCATCGAAATCAATGGGAGGCAGAAAATGCATTTTTCGCTGCGTTTTTTGTCTGCTGTCCTCAATCGCCACGGGCAAAAAACGCAGCAAGATAGTGTGGGCAAGTCAAAATCTGCCTCAAAATTCAGTGCGCGTTTCCAGGCGGTCGCGGGTGCGCGCTTGCGAATGTGCACGCGTGGGAGTTTAAGGGTGCGCGCGATCGGTCGCGCGGGCGGTGTTTGACGGCCCCCATGATGAGAGGGGGGCCCGCAGCTCACAACATTCTTTTGGTGAAAAAAACGGGCCCCATTGCAGGGGCCTGTGTTTTTTCTACCAAAGGCAAGTCGCGGCAGTTGCCGGGCCCCCCTTTCAATTAGGTTTGGCCGGGCCCCTCACATCAGTACCCCTGATACCCCCTGATGGCGGCCCTGAGTAGCATGATATAGTGCTGGACGGAGTACCGTTAACAGGTGGTGCCACGGTAGGGGGGCCCAGAAAATTTATCTGTATGGGGCCCTGAAATTCCTGATGGCGGCCCTGGTCTGGACTATCACAGGTATGGGTGGACGTGATCTGCAACAATGGATTTATACCCAAATGGGTTTAGAGTGCCTTCCACATGGATGAGCGAGCCCAGAGAATGCCATGAAAGTATTCCCCAGACCATAACGCTGCCACCACCAGCTTGTGTTCTTTCAGCAATGGTAGCAGGGTGGTACACTGTAGTTTGGCCAGCTGCCATCCCACTACGGCGGTGCAGCTCAGTGGGTCCACATACCCACAGAACGTGGTAATTGGTTTAGATATTTTTCGGTCAGGTCTCCAGGATGGTGTCGAGAAGGCCTTGTTTTTGTTGGCTGGGGGTCGGAGGGTCGTGTAGGTAGGTTACACGTCCTCCTATTGGCGGGTTACATGATAAACAGTCTACCTACATGCTCCTCAAAGGACAGCTTGGCATACGGGTACTTATAGACTGAGGTTAGTTGGGATGTTTTCTGTTTAAACTATTTTATATGTTAATAAATAACTGTGGCCGACGCCAAGTGAACCCACAATTAAAAGTTATTCTGTTTCCAGGCTCTTATTATTCATGTTAAATACATGGCCTGTGAGTGTGCAAGTTATTTTATTTAGTCAGTCTGTAAAGCATAATAAAACTTTCTTCCCATTAGAGAACTTCCACTGTGCAGTGTCACACATTACCCACTGTTCTTAGACTATTTTAGTTAAGAAATCTAAATACAAGCAGTGCCCCCTAGTGGCTCTCACATCAGAGATCTTTGTGCATGATCATCCTTTATACAGACCTAAAAGAGATACTATCCTGGCATAAAAATGCATACATTTTTTTTATGATTTTATAAATCAAGTTTTATATTCCTTGTGCATAAATATGTTTGCTATTTTGGCAAAATGTACTGTGCCCAGATCATAAATCTACAGACAGATTATGTATAACTTTTATTGACAAACAAATATAAATGAGAGTTTTAACTTACTATTTGATGAAGTAAAGATGTTCTCAAAGTGTTTTTCATCATATGCTTTGCACAAGACATAAATTCAACTCTCCACCTGTGTATAACTTCAATAATGATGTCTCTTAAGTGTAAGGGCTTATTCACCCGAAAGTATAATACGTCCGTGCACGGACCTATGTTAGTCAATGGGCTGCGTAAAACTCACGACATGTACTATATTTTCCCGTTTTCCGCGCATCACGCACCCATTGAAGTCAATGGGTGAGTGAAAATCATGCACGACACATGGACGCACTTCCGTGTGCTGCGCGTGGTGTGCGCTACAGTAGTCAGAACTATGAATGAAAACAGAAAAGCACCACGTGCTTTTCTGTTTACAAACATACAAACAGAGTGTCATAATGATGGCGGCTGCATAATATGCTGCGGACACACGGAGCTTTTAGGGCCCTTTTGCGCGCGCAAAATGCACACCCTCGTGTGAATCTGGCCTAAAAGTGTTGAGAATTTGCTTTACCTAAGGACTTTGCTTTGTGGATCTCGGTTACACAGCGTAAATTTAAAGGTGTGGTACAAACTTTTTTTGCAACTTTATTGCATATTTAAAATGTGACATGGTAGAGCTTCAGACATTTGCATGGAGTTTGCATTAGATAGAGCATTCGCAGTCAATCACAGGTTAGGGGTTCAAACATAACTATTTTCCAATGTGAAATTATTAGAAAGAGAAACAACAATAAGGGCGGGTTCACACATAGCGGAATTTCACTTAAATTCCGCTGCGGACACTCCGCAGCGTTAATCCGCAGCGGAGCCGTTTCTCCATTGACTTTCACTTTAATTTAGCAGTGTTCGTTTACACGATGCGTACAATTCCTCTGCGGAGCATAGGCTGCGGAGCGGAATTTGGTGTCCGCAGCATGCTCTGTCTGTTGCGGAGCAGTGGCGGACTGGTTGCGGACTCATGGCGGAATTTCTCCATTGACTTCAATGGAGAGTCAAAATTCCGCAATGAAGTCCGCAGATCTTATGTGTGCTGCGGAGCGTATTGTTTTTACTACCATGACATTTCTTCATTCTGGCTGGACCTATGTATTTCTAGGTCTACAGCCAGACTGAGGAAGTCAATGGGGCTCCCGTAATGACGGGAGCGTTGCTAGGAGACGTCTGTAAATAGTCACTGTCCAGGGTGCTGAAAGAGTTACGCAATCGGCAGTAACTGTTTCTGCACCCGGGACAGTGACTACCGATCTCAATATACATGTATCTGTAAAAAAAAATATAAGTTCATACTTACCGAGAACTCCCTGCGTCTGTCTCCAGTCCGGCCTCCCAGGATGACGTTTCAGTGTAAGTGACGGCTGCAGCCAATCACAGGCCAAGCACAGGCTGCAGCGGTCACATGGACTGGAGCGTCATCCAGGGAGGTCGGGCCGGATGCCGAAAGAGGGACGCGTCACCAAGACAACGGGCGGTAAGTATGAATTTCTTTGACTTTCACTAGGGAAAGTGCTGTCCCTTCTCTCTATCCTGCACTGAATAGGGAGAAGAGAAGCACTTTTCCTGCAGTCCGCAGCGGCCAGTCCGCATCAATTTTCTGCACATTTTGTGCAGATCCGCTGCAGAATCTGCAACGCAGATTCTGTGCGGCATTGATGCGGACAGTTGCGGAGGAATTCCGCCATGTGTGGTCATGCCCTTAAAGCGGATTCTCATGTAAGCGCAGCAAATTATGGGGACAGCTAAACCAATAAATAGAGACAAGAGTTCAGTAAAGAGCCAAACTATTTTAAATAAAAGGTATATCTTTATTACTCCAAATAATCCTACAACTTAAAAAATTAGTCCTACAGCAAAAATAAAATAAAAAAATACATACATCTACAGCTGAAATACAAATGTATATATCAGTATAAAACAGCTCAACATGATGTAACGGTCGCCGCTTCCGCCTGCTCCCTCCTCCTCCCTCATATACTTACCAGTCCCCTGTGTCTTCTGGCTCCTAGCTGGTGCCGCTCCTCTCCTCCAGTCCATGCTGCTGGTGCCCTCCTACAACACAGGCATGTTGACAGGCTACCCCTAGTGCGCACACACTAACCCTTTTCCTTTAAAAGGGCCAGCACATGCCAACATTTACCCAGATTTCCTTGTATAAAAATGTACCTCCCACATTGTTCCATGTCTGAGCAATTAACATCTTACTCTAGTTTGCTAGCAGTCATTCTTACATGATCTGTTTTTACATTCTGTTATTGATCCCGCTTGTGCTTGGCCCTCTCTGTTTGCCGCTTGCCCTGACTTTTTGTCTTTTTCCCGTGATAACCGCCTTCCTTGATCTCTGGCTCTGATAACCATAAGTGAACGTCTTCTACCTGCCCTGATCTACGCTACAGTTCTGACCTTGCATTTAGTCTGGTGCCTTTGTACCACGCTTGTCCACCTAAGCTGTTGCCAACGGAGACTACTCTGGGGGTTACGACCTGAGGATTCCAGCAGCCAAGTCCACATCTCCGTACTGAGGTTTAAGGGTGAAAACCTAGTTATCCCTTATACTCAGCTCCCCAGCTTCGCCCTATGCTAAATCCATTGGCAACATTGTGGGTTCACATCATCCTCTGTAGGCACCAAGACTGTAACAATTTCTACAGGCCTTTTGACACATGAACCCTCATTATGATATTGGTGCAAAACCTGAAGAGTAAAGTGCAATAATGCAAGAAAATTAAGATACATTAGTAAACATGTATGCTGTAAGTACAAAGACTTTTATATGGACCCATGTTAGGTGATCCTGTGGAATTGTGGATGCATAAAAAAAAAAAAATGATCTTTGTACTTACAGCATCCATGTATAATAATGTATCATAATTTTCATGCACTTTTACACTTTACTCCTCAGGTTTTGCAATGAGCTTATGATGAGTATACATGTTTAGCTGTGATATAATAATATATACATTTGTATTTGATCCGTGGATGCTGTGCAATTTTTTTCTGTTGCACAAATTTTTTAATTTGTATGATTATTTGGAGTAATAAAAATATACCTTTTTATTTTTTTTATCATTTTGGATCTTTTGTACATTCTTGTCTCTCTTCGCAGGTTTAGGAGTCTGTGTTCGAGTGCGGTCTTTGATGTTTTCGGACATACTGCACCCATACTACAGTATTTGAATCGGTTTTTGAGGTTACAAAATACATATGTCTTCCACCAATGTTGGTTTAAATATTATGGGGACAGGTCTGCTCTACTATTAGCCCAAACTGACAAAAAAAAATATTGTGCTATTTGGCTGATAGCAGCGAACAAAGAATACAGCAGACTCATAGTTAAGGCCCATTCAGACGTGGCAGAATTGCTGATGAATTCCGCTGCGGACAGTCCGTTTTTTACATTTGTTTCTATACATTTTTAGGAAACTTAGTTCAGACGTTACGGAAAATAAATGTGCGGAATTTAGGCTGCGGTGCAGAATTTTCCCTCCGCAGCATGCTCATTATGTTGCGGAGAAGCAGCGGAATTTCACTCCGGATTTCAGCATTTGCAATGCAAAGGCAGAAATCTGCAGCAAGTCCGCTGTGATATCCACAACGTCTGAATTACCTGTCAAATATGAAAATGTTGCTGCTAATTCGCAAAGAATCTGCAGCAACATTTTCAGCGGAAAAATTCCGCCACGTATGAACATGGCCTTATAAGTCTGCTGTATTCATGAAGGGATTACTCCCTTTTGCCAGTCTCCGCTTCGCCCCACCCATCTCATCAGTGATAGCTGCCATGTATACAGCCAGATATACCGAAACTATGAGTCACTGGTGAGAATGGCAGGGGGAAGTGGCGAGTGGAGTACTACCCTCATGAATGCAGCAGTTGTGCCTTTTAAGTGCATTTTTAAACAAATTCCTCATTATGCAGCTATGGCATATTTTGTATAGTATTAGGTAATGGTTATTTCTCGTTTCGACGCTATTAATGCCACTTTATTAGCACTTGCATTTGGACTGTGGGTTAAAGCATATTATTTTGCAATGATATAAAAGCATAGAGGAAATAATACCGCATAGTGTAGAAGTAATCCTGATATTTCATAACTTGTATGATTATTGTAAGACATAAATTAAGCTAAATTGATAAAGATATACAAAAAAAATGGGACATAGAATGTAATTAAAACCACAGAAAAGGCCATACTCACAGATTAGGTGGTGGGTAAAATACCCGTTCCAAACAGGACGCAACCAGGTCAGAGAATGCTGTTGATGGGAAGTGCCCAGGTGTGTTTAAATAATGATAGCCACTCCCACTTACCTTGAGGGGAGTGGTGTGTTAGGCATGGAAGTAAATGTGTAATAATAATAAATAAATAATAAAGTACTGTGTATAGTGCACATGTGAGGTATAGGGGACATGACTTAGTGTAGTGTGTAGAAATCAGGGCTGTGAGTGAAACAAAAACGTGAATGTAGTGTGTAAAACATGGAGGCATAGTGTTTGGATAGTGAGGCACAGCATATATCGCCGAATAGCAGCCTATTTATAACGCCCATATTGTAAGAGAGCGGGCTGCCCTGCATGCAGTGCCAAACATCCGCACACCAGGCTATCCCAGCATCATAAGACCCGGGCGCGTCCTGAAAAAAAGTATGTACAATGTAAGTAACCATGAAAAAACATGGGGTATTAGTTGTTATTTTGGCCAAAAAAACGCAAGCTCGCAATCCACGTCACGGATCCCCACACTTGCGAGTCCCTACCTAGAACTTTTCGTTCCAAAATCTAAGATATACAAAAAAAATGGGACATAGAATGTAATTAAAACCACAGAAAAGGCCATACTCACAGATTAGGTGGTGGGTAAAATACCCGTTCCAAACAGGACGCAACCAGGTCAGAGAATGCTGTTGATGGGAAGTGCCCAGGTGTGTTTAAATAATGATAGCCACTCCCACTTACCTTGAGGGGAGTGGTGTGTTGGGCATGGAAGTAAATGTGTAATAATAATAAATAAATAATAAAGTACTGTGTATAGTGCACATGTGAGGTATAGGGGACATGACTTAGTGTAGTGTGTAGAAATCAGGGCTGTGAGTGAAACAAAAACGTGAATGTAGTGTGTAAAACATGGAGGCATAGTGTTTGGATAGTGAGGCACAGCATATATCGCCGAATAGCAGCCTATTTATAACGCCCATATTGTAAGAGAGTGGGCTGCCCTGCATGCAGTGCCAAACATCCGCACACCAGGCTATCCCAGCATCATAAGACCCGGGCGCGTCCTGAAAAAAAGTATGTACAATGTAAGTAACCATGAGAAAACATGGGGTATTAGTTGTTATTTTGGCCAAAAAAACGCAAGCTCGCAATCCACGTCACGGATCCCCACACTTGCGAGTCCCTACCTAGAACTTTTCGTTCCAAAATCTAAGATATACAAAAAAAATGGGACATAGAATGTAATTAAAACCACAGAAAAGGCCATACTCACAGATTAGGTGGTGGGTAAAATACCCGTTCCAAACAGGACGCAACCAGGTCAGAGAATGCTGTTGATGGGAAGTGCCCAGGTGTGTTTAAATAATGATAGCCACTCCCACTTACCTTGAGGGGAGTGGTGTGTTGGGCATGGAAGTAAATGTGTAATAATAATAAATAAATAATAAAGTACTGTGTATAGTGCACATGTGAGGTATAGGGGACATGACTTAGTGTAGTGTGTAGAAATCAGGGCTGTGAGTGAAACAAAAACGTGAATGTAGTGTGTAAAACATGGAGGCATAGTGTTTGGATAGTGAGGCACAGCATATATCGCCGAATAGCAGCCTATTTATAACGCCCATATTGTAAGAGAGCGGGCTGCCCTGCATGCAGTGCCAAACATCCGCACACCAGGCTATCCCAGCATCATAAGACCCGGGCGCGTCCTGAAAAAAAGTATGTACAATGTAAGTAACCATGAGAAAACATGGGGTATTAGTTGTTATTTTGGCCAAAAAAACGCAAGCTCGCAATCCACGTCACGGATCCCCACACTTGCGAGTCCCTACCTAGAACTTTTCGTTCCAAAATCTAAGATATACAAAAAAAATGGGACATAGAATGTAATTAAAACCACAGAAAAGGCCATACTCACAGATTAGGTGGTGGGTAAAATACCCGTTCCAAACAGGACGCAACCAGGTCAGAGAATGCTGTTGATGGGAAGTGCCCAGGTGTGTTTAAATAATGATAGCCACTCCCACTTACCTTGAGGGGAGTGGTGTGTTGGGCATGGAAGTAAATGTGTAATAATAATAAATAAATAATAAAGTACTGTGTATAGTGCACATGTGAGGTATAGGGGACATGACTTAGTGTAGTGTGTAGAAATCAGGGCTGTGAGTGAAACAAAAACGTGAATGTAGTGTGTAAAACATGGAGGCATAGTGTTTGGATAGTGAGGCACAGCATATATCGCCGAATAGCAGCCTATTTATAACGCCCATATTGTAAGAGAGCGGGCTGCCCTGCATGCAGTGCCAAACATCCGCACACCAGGCTATCCCAGCATCATAAGACCCGGGCGCGTCCTGAAAAAAAGTATGTACAATGTAAGTAACCATGAGAAAACATGGGGTATTAGTTGTTATTTTGGCCAAAAAAACGCAAGCTCGCAATCCACGTCACGGATCCCCACACTTGCGAGTCCCTACCTAGAACTTTTCGTTCCAAAATCTAAGATATACAAAAAAAATGGGACATAGAATGTAATTAAAACCACAGAAAAGGCCATACTCACAGATTAGGTGGTGGGTAAAATACCCGTTCCAAACAGGACACAACCAGGTCAGAGAATGCTGTTGATGGGATGTGCCCAGGTGTGTTTAAATAATGATAGCCACTCCCACTTACCTTGAGGGGAGTGGTGTGTTGGGCATGGAAGTAAATGTGTAATAATAATAAATAAATAATAAAGTACTGTGTATAGTGCACATGTGAGGTATAGGGGACATGACTTAGTGTAGTGTGTAGAAATCAGGGCTGTGAGTGAAACAAAAACGTGAATGTAGTGTGTAAAACATGGAGGCATAGTGTTTGGATAGTGAGGCACAGCATATATCGCCGAATAGCAGCCTATTTATAACGCCCATATTGTAAGAGAGCGGGCTGCCCTGCATGCAGTGCCAAACATCCGCACACCAGGCTATCCCAGCATCATAAGACCCGGACGCGTCCTGAAAAAAAGTATGTACAATGTAAGTAACCATGAGAAAACATGGGGTATTAGTTGTTATTTTGGCCAAAAAAACGCAAGCTCGCAATCCACGTCACGAATCCCCACACTTGCGAGTCCCTACCTAGAACTTTTCGTTCCAAAATCTAAGATATACAAAAAAAATGGGACATAGAATGTAATTAAAACCACAGAAAAGGCCATACTCACAGATTAGGTGGTGGGTAAAATACCCGTTCCAAACAGGACGCAACCAGGTCAGAGAATGCTGTTGATGGGAAGTGCCCAGGTGTGTTTAAATAATGATAGCCACTCCCACTTATCTTGAGGGGAGTGGTGTGTTGGGCATGGAAGTAAATGTGTAATAATAATAAATAAATAATAAAGTACTGTGTATAGTGCACATGTGAGGTATAGGGGACATGACTTAGTGTAGTGTGTAGAAATCAGGGCTGTGAGTGAAACAAAAACGTGAATGTAGTGTGTAAAACATGGAGGCATAGTGTTTGGATAGTGAGGCACAGCATATATCACCGAATAGCAGCCTATTTATAACGCCCATATTGTAAGAGAGCGGGCTGCCCTGCATGCAGTGCCAAACATCCGCACACCAGGCTATCCCAGCATCATAAGACCCTGGCGCGTCCTGAAAAAAAGTATGTACAATGTAAGTAACCATGAGAAAACATGGGGTATTAGTTGTTATTTTGGCCAAAAAAACGCAAGCTCGCAATCCACGTCACGGATCCCCACACTTGCGAGTCCCTACCTAGAACTTTTCGTTCCAAAATCTAAGATATACAAAAAAAATGGGACATAGAATGTAATTAAAACCACAGAAAAGGCCATACTCACAGATTAGGTGGTGGGTAAAATACCCGTTCCAAACAGGACGCAACCAGGTCAGAGAATGCTGTTGATGGGAAGTGCCCAGGTGTGTTTAAATAATGATAGCCACTCCCACTTACCTTGAGGGGAGTGGTGTGTTGGGCATGGAAGTAAATGTGTAATAATAATAAATAAATAATAAAGTACTGTGTATAGTGCACATGTGAGGTATAGGGGACATGACTTAGTGTAGTGTGTAGAAATCAGGGCTGTGAGTGAAACAAAAACGTGAATGTAGTGTGTAAAACATGGAGGCATAGTGTTTGGATAGTGAGGCACAGCATATATCGCCGAATAGCTGCCTATTTATAACGCCCATATTGTAAGAGAGCGGGCTGCCCTGCATGCAGTGCCAAACATCCGCACACCAGGCTATCCCAGCATCATAAGACCCGGGCGCGTCCTGAAAAAAAGTATGTACAATGTAAGTAACCATGAGAAAACATGGGGTATTAGTTGTTATTTTGGCCAAAAAAACGCAAGCTCGCAATCCACGTCACGGATCCCCACACTTGCGAGTCCCTACCTAGAACTTTTCGTTCCAAAATCTAAGATATACAAAAAAAATGGGACATAGAATGTAATTAAAACCACAGAAAAGGCCATACCCACAGATTAGGTGGTGGGTAAAATACCCGTTCCAAACAGGACGCAACCAGGTCAGAGAATGCTGTTGATGGGAAGTGCCCAGATGTGTTTAAATAATGATAGCCACTCCCACTTACCTTGAGGGGAGTGGTGTGTTGGGCATGGAAGTAAATGTGTAATAATAATAAATAAATAATAAAGTACTGTGTATAGTGCACATGTGAGGTATAGGGGACATGACTTAGTGTACTGTGTAGAAATCAGGGCTGTGAGTGAAACAAAAACGTGAATGTAGTGTGTAAAACATGGAGGCATAGTGTTTGGATAGTGAGGCACAGCATATATCGCCGAATAGCTGCCTATTTATAACGCCCATATTGTAAGAGAGCGGGCTGCCCTGCATGCAGTGCCAAACATCCGCACACCAGGCTATCCCAGCATCATAAGACCCGGGCGCGTCCTGAAAAAAAGTATGTACAATGTAAGTAACCATGAGAAAACATGGGGTATTAGTTGTTATTTTGGCCAAAAAAACGCAAGCTCGCAATCCACGTCACGGATCCCCACACTTGCGAGTCCCTACCTAGAACTTTTCGTTCCAAAATCTAAGATATACAAAAAAAATGGGACATAGAATGTAATTAAAACCACAGAAAAGGCCATACCCACAGATTAGGTGGTGGGTAAAATACCCGTTCCAAACAGGACGCAACCAGGTCAGAGAATGCTGTTGATGGGAAGTGCCCAGATGTGTTTAAATAATGATAGCCACTCCCACTTACCTTGAGGGGAGTGGTGTGTTGGGCATGGAAGTAAATGTGTAATAATAATAAATAAATAATAAAGTACTGTGTATAGTGCACATGTGAGGTATAGGGGACATGACTTAGTGTACTGTGTAGAAATCAGGGCTGTGAGTGAAACAAAAACGTGAATGTAGTGTGTAAAACATGGAGGCATAGTGTTTGGATAGTGAGGCACAGCATATATCACCGAATAGCAGCCTATTTATAACGCCCATATTGTAAGAGAGCGGGCTGCCCTGCATGCAGTGCCAAACATCCGCACACCAGGCTATCCCAGCATCATAAGACCCGGGCGCGTCCTGAAAAAAAGTATGTACAATGTAAGTAACCATGAGAAAACATGGGGTATTAGTTGTTATTTTGCCCAAAAAAACGCAAGCTCGCAATCCACGTCACGGATCCCCACACTTGCGAGTCCCTACCTAGAACTTTACGTTCTAGGTAGGGATAAATATGTTAAGACATATTCTACATTTGGAGTAGACTGGACACAGAAAGATATGAGTGCTTTGTTATAAACATTAGACATATTAGATAACACATTAGATAAAGCAACTCTTGTGAACTTTCCTCTGATTTTTCCTTTAGTTATCCGTGACACTATATTAGATATTGTAGTAATATATACTAATACGTTATTCCTCAATTCTGTATTCACATCACAATCTACAGTATGTTAGCTCTAAAATGGAAGAAAAGCACGGGTTCAGTACCTCAAGGGCAACACTTATGTTAGCATTACTGCTAAGGTTCCTTGAGTCCCAGGACTTGTGGTGGCCAAACAGTAGATCACAATCTATCATCAGATCTCCGAGCGTAATGCCCGGAGATCTAGACCACCAGTTTTCCTGCTGGCTTCTACACAAAAACAGAAATTCCACCACCTTGTAGGTTCATGTTTCGGCGTGCTAGCCTCCATTGACGAATTATATAACTCATTGATAAATCATTTAGACTTATGTCTTGACCAATGCAATTATCTGGTTAGATCTAACACATTCCTTGAAGACTCATATACACTCTAGCACAGAACAGTAACCCACTGGGCTTCTATTACTATTATGGGGGCTCTGCAGCATCTGAAAAAGAGGCATGCAAATATTTTCAGAAGTGTCCTCTTTGTGCTACATGTGCCTATCCCTCGTCCCCTAGTAGATAGTCTAAGTCAAGCTCCACAACAAGTAGATCCCATACTTAAAAAGGTCCGCCACTCTTGGTCTAAATCTTAGTATTATTCACTAAGCCATTATGTTGCCCTCAACATAAGTATACTTCTCTTTTCTTTTCAAAATAGTTTTTATTAATATTTTCTTAAAGGGAAATGTACAGCAATAAAACAGACATAAAAAGGAGGTTGTCATTATGAAAGTCTCCACATTCATATAAAGTATCATAATATAACAGAGTGGAAAAACAAATAGGCAGGCTACAACTACTATTGTGAAAAACATGACCAGTTGCAACGAGTAAACAAGGAGACGGGGTTAATAATGACAGGAAACAATGGGGGAAGGTTTGGTGGACCTGTCAGAGTGGATGAGGGTTGTTTTTCAGCATTAAAATATTATTTGCAAGGCCATTAATACAGTCACTATAGTAGTATGAAAAAGAAGTAGAGATTGGTGGCCTAGATAGATAAGGAAGTTTGACGGGTGTATTTCAGAGGAAGATATATCAGCGAGGTCATCAATTGCTCTGTTTTGTTGAATGTTTTTGTGTGAGGCCCAAGGGGACCAAATAGGTTGCAGTTTATAGTTACATCTTTCCCAATAAGCCAATTCCTCTAGGTGGTAGATAGGATCTATCTTTTGTGTCCATAGGTTAATCGTAGGGGGGTATACTTTTTTATTTACATGGGGACATTTCCAAAAATAAAAATAGTGGTATTGTATAGTACATGGATAAATGAGCAAGGAGGTATTTGCTGAACGTAGCAAATCTACAAAAAACACAAATCAATTGTTCTCAATTGGCAATGTACTTAAAGTAGAGATTATTATGCAAACTAAGCTCATAATTATCACATCTACATGCATACCTTTTAATTTATTACAAGTGCAAAACTAGTCACGTACAAAGACCAAAGAATTTCTTTCCTTTTTTTCCAATACAGCTTAAAAAATGACATGTAACATTTTCCAAAAGACCTTCAGAATAATTAGAGAATAAAACAATAGGCTCTGTTCCGAAGGGCATGGTAAGAATGATGTGTGAAATGAAATATTATGTGGTTGACAGCAACAGGACTGATGTTGCTAAATGTCCTCATAACATCTCTGTCACAGTATGTGTAAGTACAATCTGTTAAAGAAATGGATGTCCTGAAGGAGTTAAACGTCAACCTGGCACATGGCCACTCTTCATTATGCCATATCTCCCTACCCTGTCTACTTGTCCTTCATGTCAGAGAAGTGATGGACACTGCCAGCCCCTGGCATCAGATTAATTACAGACAACAGGGAAGAGTATTTAAGTAGATCCAGTTCTGTCATTAACCCTTACTCCTGCTTATTTTTAGACTGAAAAATAAATCAACAGTAACAGTATATTTAACGTACTGTAGTGGTTCAAATGGCTTCTTTTCAGACAGGAGTAGAGATGAGCAAATTAATTCTACACAATTTGGTCCAAAGTTTTGGATTCTGCGAATTCGAAAATTGTTGGGGTTCACAGCGCACAATTTGAAGCAAAATGGCGAGTACCGGGCATTTTACAGATTATCAAAGGATTTACGTGACCTCGAGTGGGCCTCCCCATAATGCCTTGCAAAAGTGCACTGTGGTTTTCCTTCCCTCTACCCATATAACTAGGGCTGGGCGATTTAGCCCAAAAATAAAATCAAGGTTTTTTTTTCAACTCTATGGCGTTGTAATAGTAACGGCTCCTTGTTCCCCTGGCTGTTCTCTGTGCAGCCGGCCTTCTGGGATGACGTTTAATCCCATGTGACCTGCTGCAGCCAGTCACAGGCTATAGCAGTCACATGGGCTGCAGTATCATCACAGGAGGCCGGGCTGCACAGAGAACAGAGGGACGGAAAGTATTGATTTTTTTTTCTCCGCTCTGTTCTCCGCAGTGGCGTTTCTGGATGAAAATCTGCACCACAATTTTACGCAGCGTAACAGACTTGTGTCAACATACCCTATAGTCCCGAAAGAGTTGGATGGATGAATAGATGGATAGTTAGATAAAGTGACAGACAAACACTCCATTAATTGAGTCAAAAAGTGGCATTGACGTAAGAAATCTACAATTTTTTTAACACAACATTGGAGTGCTCAATTTCTAGTACTTTAGATAGGGAGATAAATTATTCTTTTATTTTTCTTAAATCTAAGTGAAAGGAATTTTTTAACACCCCGAAAATGTTATTGAGAAACCATTTTTCTTTTTCACACATCCCAGGGTAGTGTTGTAATTAAAAAGTTTAATTTTTCTATAACCGTAGAATTCGTATTTTTTCATCTGAGACTTTGGCATAGCTCAGTTCTCCAGTAATATGTGAAATGATTTGTGAAATGTAACTGCTCGGTAAATGCAACTTTCCAGTTTATTCATCTGACAAACACCCAACAGTGTGCAAAAAAAAATAGTCTAGTTTAACTGGTTTTTAATTGCATCATTCTGTTATTTTCATTTTTCACATGGTCACAGTGCAGTGCATCCATTTATAAACATATAATCTCACTGCTCTGCAAATGCAGCATTTCTGTTTTGTTTTTTTATCGAATTCACAGGCATAGTGCAGTGTTTTGTTTTCCTTAATTGAAAACTAGTTAAACCTTTTTTTTTTCGCTACACGCAGCATTCCAGTATTATTTCAGTTTTGTTTTGCTTTTTTGCACATTCATAATGTACTGTCAAGTAAAAAAAAAAATGGTATAATTTTGCTGCTCTATACATTTCAGGTAATCCCCCTTTTAATGCAAAGCAATTGGCATTGCATGCTATAATTTAATGCATCAACTGGTCATTACTCTGCTCATACTATGTGGTGCACTTTGAAAACGAAATCTGTATCCAGTAGTAATGAATCCACAGCACACACCCCAATGTCTATGAGATAAGAGTTCAGAAGGATTTATTTATAAGCACACAGAACAAATTCATGCACAATGTATGATGTGATAATAGTAGCACATTGTAGAGTATCGGCTAGATAAAGATTTGTGGCAATGCTCAGTACACTATGGCGTCCTCATATACACACTGAGATTTACATACATTATGTATCTCATAGCGGCGGGATGTGGAGGAAGAAGCGTGTAAGTGCATTGTGCAGTTTTACCTTCTATTGGAAAACAAATATGTATATCAAAGAGAGAAGACATCGGTGTATATGAACAGAAGGCCAGCAGGAAATTGTATCAGTGGCATACCTAAAATGGAGACAGTGGAAACGTGGAAAAATCCCAGAACGTTAGGTCTGAAGAACAAGTTGTTTGCATCTTGTTTGAAGATTGCCTATATCCGATCTTACTTATCTGCTGTGCCCATAACCAATGAATGGTTTATTTTGATAGAGAGGATGTGTATAGATGTGGGCATTCTCAAATGATGCCATGTAACAATCAGTACATGGGGTCCACATTAGAAATCATAGCATTGCATGGCATAGTACTTGTCTCCAAATAAAAATACATTTTCCTGTAAGCCAATATGAAGACAATAAAGGCCAGTGCCACCATCAGGCATTTCTGGGCCTCATTCAACGAGAATCTAAACAAGACACGAGTTGGCAGTTTCTCTGTGTGTGGGAGAGTGGAATCCGGAAGGTGGCAGGAGCTTTGTGAGGTGGGGAGACACAAGGTGTCACCAGTGGCGGATTAAGAAGACCATGGGCCCTGGGCTGTTACCCAAACTTGGGCCCCCCTTCTCCACCACCACCCTGCCGCGCCGTAACTATTGCTAACACTACCTAACCACTAGTACACAAAGTAGGCACATTATGCACAAAGTACACACAGTACGCACATTATGCACAAAGTACGCACATTATGCACAAAGTACGCACATTATGCACAAAGTACACACAGTACACAAAGTAGGCACATTATGCACAAAGTACGCACATTATGCACATTATGCACAAAGTACGCACAGTACACAAAGTACCACATTATGCACAAAGTACACAAAGTAGGCACATTATGCACAAAGTACGCACAGTACACAAAGTACCACATTATGCACAAAGTACGCAAATTATGCACAAAGTACACACATTATGCACAAAGTACACAAAGTACGCACATTATGCACAAAGTACGCACATTATGCACAAAGTACGCACATTATGCACAAAGTACGCACATTATGCACAAAGTACGCACATTATGCACAAAGTACGCACATTATGCACAAAGTACACAAAGTAGGCACATTATGCACAAAGTACGCACATTATGCACAAAGTACACAAAGTACCACATTATGCACAAAGTACACAAAGTAGGCACATTATGCACAAAGTACGCACAGTACACAAAGTACCATATTATGCACAAAGTACGCACATTATGCACAAAGTAAGGACATTATGCACAAAGTACGCACATTATGCACAAAGTACACAAAGTATGCACATTATGCACAAAGTACGCACATTATGCACAAAGTACACAAAGTACGCACATTATGCACAAAGTACACAAAGTACGCACATTATGCACAAAGTATGCCCAGTACACAAAGTACCACATTATGCACAAAGTACGCACATTATGCACAAAGTAGGCACATTATGCACAAAGTACGCACATTATGCACAAAGTACGCACATTATGCACAAAGTAGGCACATTATGCACAAAGTATGCACAGTACACAAAGTACCACATTATGCACAAAGTACGCACATTATGCACAAAGTACGCACATTATGCACAAAGTACGCACAAAGTACGCACATTATGCACAAAGTACGCACAAAGTACGCACATTATGCACAAAGTACGCACAGTACAAAGTACGCACATTATGCACAAAGTACGCACAGTACACAAAGTACACACATTATGCACAAAGTACACAAAGTAGGCACATTATACACAAAGTATGCATAGTACACAAAGTACACACGAGTATGCACATTATACACTAAGTAGGCACATTATACACGAGTATGCACATTATACACAAAGTACACCTTGTAAACACATGAATATGGACATTAAACATACATGAATATGGACATTAAACATACATGAATATGGACATTAAACATACATGAATATGGACATTAAACATACATGAATATGGACATTAAACATACATGAATATGGACATTAAACACACATGAATATGGATATTAAACACACATGCACTTACCTTTTATGTCTTCACTGCAGCTCTTCTCCTGCTCACAGCACAGAGCCCGCCGACAGTCTCCCCTCCCCGATGTCCCGACAGCTAGCAGCTGAGATGTTTAGAGCAGGGAAGGGGGGCTGGAGGGGGAGCTTCTAAAGCAGCACAGACCACGGCTGCTAAGTAGAAGCAAAGCTCCCCTCGCCTGACAGGTGCGGTCCTGGCACCGGGGCTCCCTCCGGTGCTAGCGACGCCACTGGGCATGAGGGGGTTCGGGCGGTCATAGGCTCCTTGGGCCCCCTGGCAGTCTTGGGCCCCGGGCGACCGCCCGAAACGCCCTAATGATAATCCGCCACTGGGTGTCACAGTCTCTTTTAGGAAAGGAAGGGACAGGGGGGGGGGGGGGCAAAATGACAGGGGCTGTGTAGAAGAAGGGGATGGGAGAACAGAATATGGCGTGGCTGTGTTGGGATAATAGGGGTCACACAAAGTAGCTCTCTGGAGGAAGGGGGTAGGAAAAAGAAGGTTGCAGGGGCTCTATGAGGATTAAAGGGGGCTAGGGGATACAAAGTGGCAGAGGCTTTGTAGAAGTAGGGTGTGGTAGAACAGAAGATTGCAGAGGCTCTGTGAGGATAAGAGGGGGCAGGGTGGAAACAAAGTTGAAAGGGCTCTGTGTCCTGTCTTTGGAGGTGCTGGTGGGTGGCCTCCATGGCGTTTCCACAATTGTGGATGTTGTGGGTATCATCTGCCTGCTATAGAGTGGTTGGTGATCTTTCCTTATGAATGATCGCAGACTATCGCTTACCCCAATAATACAGGCTTTATATAATGGCTGTTTTGTCTATGACTCCAGCAATACCCTTAAAAGTAAATTTGTCAGCTGTCTTGAGGCCTCAAAACTGCTGACCGAATGATATAGGGGAGGGAATTGAAAGCATACTCTTTGTCTCGGTTATGCAAGACGTTTGATTCCACTGGTGTGGCGGTCGCAAGTGCCACTCTCTGCTTTAGGTGACAGCTCTAATGGCTGATCAGGAGACCGCTAGAGCCCTCAGTCAGAGCCCTGGAGGGGGCTGGCAGCATGCAGTGCAGAAGAACTTGCACATAACGTGCCCATCTTAGTGGTACTTGTGATCCAGGTGCTGGTGGAATTAAACCTAATTTTCTCATAGATACATGGCCCATGTGCGATCCTGTCTGCTGGGCCCTGTATCTAAGCCTACCACATGGTAGGCTTAGACACATGGCCCATGTGTGATCCTGTCTGCTGAGCCCTGTATCTAAGCCTACCCCATGGTAGGCTTAGATACATGGCCCATGTGTGATTCTGGCTGCTGGGCCCATCTAAGCCTTCCACATGTGTTACTAATGTTTTTTTGTTTTTTTTGTGCTTTTTTTACAGGTTTGTTTATTGGACTATGTCGGATTCGAGGACTACTTCAATGACAGCTTTTTCTATTTTCAATAAAATGGTTAACGAGGGTTGTGTGTTTTTTTTTAATTTAAATAAAATATTTTTTCTATGTCTATATTTTTTTTACACTTTATTACTACCGCTTTTGTAATGGCCGCTGGCTGATTGACAGCGTGCATTACTTAGGCGGGGCTCAGTGTTAGTCGGTGCATAGGCTAACAGTAACCCCCATTACTACCCTGGTAACCACCGCCACCAGCGGTATCGGGAAGAGCCGGGTGCGATCCAGTACCCGACCACCTGTAGTGATGGTAGGGCAGTGAGGCAGCCGCAGGCTGATATTAATATGCTGGGAAAGCCCAAAAATAGTGGGCCTTTCCACCCTAGTAATGCTAGCTTGCTGCAGCTATGTTGTATCTGTCTGGTTATGAAAATAGGGGGACCCCACATAATTAAAAATAAATAAATTATTTGAAAACACGATGTGGGGTCCTCCCCATATTTCATAACCAGCCGGATACAACATAGTGGCAGCAGGCTAGCATTACCAGGGTGGGAATCTTCCCAGTCTAATAATACCAGCCTGCGGCTGCTCCACTGGCCTAGCATCACTACAGATGGTCGGGTACAGGATCACACCCGGCTCTTCCTGGTATACCTGGTGGCAGTGGGTATCGGGTTTATAATGGGGGTTAGTGGTAGCCTTTTCACTCGCTAACATCAAGCCCTGCTTTAGTAATAGACGTTGTCAATCAGCCAGCGGCCATTACTAAGGCGGTAAAAATAAAGTTTAAAAAAATTCAAGGACATAGAAACAATATTTTATTGAAATAAAAACCTCCACACAATCTTTGGTAACCATTTTATTGAGAATAAAAAAAATGCCATCATCGAAGTAGTTCTCAAATCCAAAGTAGTCCAACAACCATACCCATAAAAAAACACAAACAAAAAAAATTAGTAACACATAAAAAAAGCAAAGCAATTATTATACTTACCTTTCCTGTGTCCAGTGCTGAAGCGGCAATGTCAGTGAGCTGGGCCCTATATCTAAGCCTATCATATGTGATAAAGTCTGCTGAGCCACTTGTTTCTTACATGGGTTGCATATATGTAGGGTTAGTAACTGCCCCCATTTTTTGATCTTACAGTCCTCCCATTCTGCCCTGTGTGATTTTAATTAGTTTAATGCTGGTTCTTACCATCCCCAAGTATATGTAGGTTTAGTCCCAGTTCTGGGTGTATGAGCAGTGTAGGGACCCACCTCATAGAGGTCAACTTGTCGTGGCGGGTGGGCTCACACAATTTGATCAAAATGTGCGCTAAGAACCTCCCTATTGTAAGTAGATGCAGCAGCAATGCATATTTATTTATTTATAGTGTTAAGATGCCATTGGTGTTTGCAGAGTGCTGTCGCCATTTTGTTGTGTACTGTAACTCTATTCATAGCTATAGGGTTGCAGTGCTATATATATGCTGTCTTCTAAATATATATATATATATATATATATATATATATATATATATATACGTATATATACACGCACACACATTTTTTGGGGGGAATACATATGTATTAGGGCTACTGCCCCTGAGGTTTTTAGACCTTAGTAATGCCCCTGGCTGCTAGTGCTGCATCGTTGGGTCATTTAGGAGACCCAGCAATGCAGCTGAAAGTTGCGGACCGTCGGCCATGAGATGAAGTAGAGGGGACAAGAAGGATATTTGACATTTGCACCGGGGCCCATGCGCCTTTAGCTCTGCCGATAGATAGATAGATAGATAGATAGATAGATAGATAGATAGATAGATAGATAGATAGATAGATAGATAGATAGATAGATAGATAGATAGATAGATAGATAGATAGATAGATAGATAGCTCTGCCGATAGATAGATAGATAGATAGATAGATAGATAGATAGATAGATAGATAGATAGATAGATAGATAGATAGATAGATAGATAGATAGATAGATAGATAGATAGATAGATAGATAGATAGATAGACCGTTCAGCCATAACATTGACCGGTCAAGGGGTGTACAGTCAGTTCTTGAAGTTGATGTGTTGGAAACCTGAACATTTTTTATGAAACTGGTACCGGTATATAGCAGTTAGTACCTACTAAAAATAGTGAAAGAAAGATCAACCTGTGAACTGGCAACAGGGTCATGTGTGCCCAAGGCTCATTGATGTGCATGGAGAATGAAGGTTAGCTCGACTGGTCCGATCCCACGGAGGAGCTACTGTAGTGCTTTAAAAAAAAAAAAAGCGGACTCCTGTCTACCCTCACAATGGGCTTGTCTACCACCAAAATGCTTACAATGGACACGTGAGCATCAGGACTGCAAAGCAAAGGAAAAAGGTGGCCTATTTTGATGAATCGCATTTTTACCCATGGACTGTGTCTGGCTCAGCCCCACATACTTAAAAAAATAAAGCAAACCCTCATTTCTAATCCCAGACAATCCCTGAAATGGGTTTCTGCTTAGACTAGTGATAACTTTAAAATTCATAATAGCATGGGTGTATTTTTATTGCCTACATACTAAAAGTGAAACCTTACAGTCATAATCTAAAATAAATATACGTACAATGTAGAACTGGGACTGCAATAAAATAAAGTTTTATTTTTTTAACATCAATTTGTGGCTGGTGGGGATGGGTAAATACAAACGGAAAAATGTGTCCAGTTTTTGCAGAAAACCATTGATAGAAGGTTGCATGAAGGTGGTTGTCAATGTAAAATACTGGGTAGTAATTTTACAATCTTCATGACATCTATTATCAATAAATGTATCCGTTTGAGGGAATTTTTACTATTTGGGAATTATTATCTTTTTTATTTTTGTTAATCTGTTAACTTTTTCATTGTCAGAAAGATTTCTGCTGTGAAACTATATATATCGTTTTTTACTTTTTTTTGCACTGGTTTTGGGGTTATATATGCTATCTGACTAATATCTGGCGGAGATGGGTAAATACAAATCGGAATATGCGTGCAATTTTTACCGAATTTTGCAGAAAATCACTGATGCAAAGTTGCATGAAGGTGGATTTTAACTACTGTAGTAGGAGGAATGTCCCATGTCATTTGCATATCAACAATTCAAGAATGTACTGGCTGACAACTGCAAATATGCTTAACACCTTCCCGCTCCTTGACGTACTATTAGGTCATCGTTCGCACTCCATGACCTAATAGAACGTCATGGGAGGATGGCCCATTTCCGTTGTACACATACAAAAGCTGTGACAACTGCTGTCTCTTACAGCAGTTGCCGCAGCTCCTTCAGCACGGACCGATCGCAGGGTCCCCGCTGATTAATCCCTTAGAAGCCACGTTCAATAGCGATCGAGGCTTCCTAGGGGTTAAACCACCATTGGCGTCCCGCTACATGATAGCAGGCAGCGATGGTTGCTATGGCAACCGAAGGCATAACAATGGACTCCAGCTATGCCACCTACGGAAGCCTACTATACTTGCTGTTAGCGAGTATCTGACAGCTCTAATATACTATGACGCATGTAGTGCAGTGTATTAGAATTGTGATCAGGGCCTCCTGCCTTCAAGTCCCCTAGTGGACAAAATAAAAAAGTTAAAAAAAGTTGTGAAAAAACTAAAAATAATAGTTTTATAGTAATAAACGTAAAAATCCCCCTTTCAGTCTTTTATTATTATTATTTTTTTAATAAATAATTAAACTATACATAATTGGTATTGCCGTGTCCGTAAAGGCCTGAACTAAAAAAGTATTTTGTTATCTATCCCGCGCGGTGAACACCATAAAAGAAAATAATAATAAACCTGTAAAGGATCTGCCAGACACAACTTCTGTGTCGACGCCCATAGGTAATCAGTCTGCACCTGCTTCTATGTCTGTGAGACTGACTCCATCTTCCACCACCCAGGATGGCAGGCTTAGGAGTGGGAGAGCCTATCACAGCCTGGCCAGACTGAGCTAGCTCCCGCCCTCTGTCTATTTATACCTGCCTTTCCTGTTCCTCCTTTGCTTGTGATTCTTCTCTGTTGGTTTCCTGGCCCTGCTGCAGCTTCTTGAACTACTGATCCTCTGCTTGTGATTGACCTTGGCTTTTCTGACCACTCTTCTGCTCTGCGTTTTTGTACCTCGCTCATCTCCTGGTTTGACTCGGCTCGTTCACCTCGCTTGTGGCTCACGGTGTTCCCGTGGGCAACTTCCCCATTTCCCTGGCTTCTTTGTACCCTTGTCTGTTTGTCTGTCGTGCACCTATTGAGTGTAGGGACCGTCGCCCAGTTGTACCCCGTCGCCTAGGGCGGGTCGTTGCAAGTAGGCAGGGACTGAGTGGCGGGTTGATTAGGGCTCACTTGTCTGTTTCCCTACCCCTGTCAGGGATCATTACCATGTATATTGTTTGAAAAATATTATCCTTACATATATATATATATATATATATTCAGTATATTACACAAAGAGATTGGATTCATGGAGCACAAAGAGCCTGCATAACACGCCTATGGAAGACACCGCCCCCTGGAATGCAAAGAGGAGTGTGCAGAAGAATGTATAGGAAAACTTACAGCAGAGGAGCCAATTGGATTTAAGCAAGTCCCACATCTATAGGGAGGGGCATGTGTCTTCTCTGTGTGTGTTTCTTTGTTCTGAATAAAGTTCAGTTCCTCCTGGCTTACATTGAAGCTGTACCTCAGACATTTGTGTGGTGTACTGCTCTCCAGGCATGCCTTCAGCTTTAAATTTACAGAGGTGGTTATTCGGTGTGAAATACGGACCTGACATTTGGCGCCCGAACGTTGGGCCTCACTCGAGGAAATATCAAAATCCGGACAACCGACAATCACAGGGTGAAACAGAGGACTCAAAGTTGCCCACTGAAGGAATTTGATCACCTCCGCAATAACACGGTAAGCAAATTGATTTTATAAATCTTCGTCTTATCTGTGTTAGTGGGCAGTCTTGTAGCGATCTGTAGAACCCTTTTGTTGATTTCCTGGATTATCTCAGGCGACAGAGGTGATATTTTCCGCTGTGAGGGTAAAAAAACCTGTGAGACCTTAGTCGCGCCCGACTAACCATCCTCTGGGTAATTAGAGTCTAAGTAATAGAATTATATAAGAGACCGGAAAGTTATCGGCTGGGATTTTTAATATTTCCAGCGAAGCCGGAGAGTCTATATAGGATTATATAAGCGACCGGAGAGTTATCGACTGTGAAATTGTAATATTTCCAGCGTAGCCGGAGAGTCTAAATAAAATTATATTTCGGCGGACCGGGGGATGTAGACTGAGGAATTTTAATATTTCCGGCGAGGCCTGGGAGTCGTTGACCGAAAATTGTTATATAAATTACGTGTATAATATAGACTGTTAGGCATATGATTTAATGAAGCGAAGAGAAGGGAAGCAGTATGTGAGTAAAATGAAGAAATTGATGGAAGTGTGTGGAATCCATAGAGGAGGGCGGCTGCAAGCCGGAGATTGGGCAAAAGGTATTCTGGAGAACAAAGGGAAGTTGGAAGGTAGAAAGTTGATGGAAAGTGCTTTAGAGGGATTTGCAGAAGAGGAAGTTAGGAATAAGAAAGGTATTGTATGTATTAGAAAACAGGACCAGCCGACACCCGGTAATGGCGTCCGTACCTCATTTTGAGTGTGTCCTCATTGTTGGTGGGAAACCCCCCCCCCTCACAGCTGCGCACTGTGTTTCCAATGGGAGAGGCTCCCCCCCACCACCCACCCCTGATGTGGCCACGCCCGGCCCAACCAAATCAGTATGAAATAATCGCCTTGTTAATTTTGTCATTTGTAGTGTCTTCTATTTTTTAGGTTCCATGCTAGACGCTGTTCACTAATGAAGCAACACGTCATCATAATGTAGAGATGGTGGCCGACAGATTGTACTGTTACACATTATATGTTTGATGTTTTGAACGTAGATAATTCCTATACAATGGTGTGATAAATGATTGCAGATACGTATGTTGTTTTGCCGGCATTGAAAGTGTTAAGATTGTGAGACTAGAAGCTGTGAGAAGCTGTGAGTGTGTGACCCCCCTCCCTCTCCCCTGTAGTGTGCTGTGTTTGGGAGGAGGAGCAGGGTGGGCTGACTGGGTGCAGTCTGCAGGGCTGATGAGAGAAAGAGATTTCAATATGCACTGCTGAGATATATATATATATATATCAGTAATGTCTACAAACCTAAATAAATTTCTTCTCTTTTGCGCATGCGCTGTTGTTTATAAAAGTTACGATATTTATGTGTTATGATGTGATCAGATTTCAGGTGTTTTGATGTTAATTCAGATGTATTAAACTACAGATACTGTGAGACACGGGGTTTTGAAAATGTATGTGCCCCCACCGTTCCCTATTTTTATATACAGTTTATTGGTTTGCAGTAATTAATGTTATCATATGTAATATTTTCTGTTTTTATTGAATAACTAACTACAATTGTTTTTTTTTTTTATTTCACACATGAGTTATATCATTGTAAAGATCAAATGTATTTGTCAGGAAAAAGTCATTTTTGTTTCAGGCTGTTGTACATTACAGGGGGTTAAACTAGTGTTATGTTGAGATGTAGTTTTGAACTCTGCTACATTACTTTCGCAGAGTCCACAAAGGGGGGAAGGGTGAAGGAACTGATCAGGTACAATTTTGGTTTGTTTTGAGTTAATTAATTTGGTTTTAGGAGATCTAAAATGTGTAAGAGACCATCCCCCTCCAGCAAAGTTACACAGGAGGCAGAGGTGACGTCACTCACAGATGAGTCTTTACAGATTTAGATGGGGGAGAAGGAAAAAATAAAAAAATTGTCTGGACATTGTTAATTTGATGTAAAGTTTTTAGGAATGTTTTATTTTTATTTGTTTTTGTATTAATCAAGTATTTGCAGAACCTGATAAAAGTGAGATTCTCAAAGTATTCTGGATTATCAGATGAGTGTTGAGAAGTGTATAATATTTGGTTTTATTTTAGAGAATGAAGACGCCACCCCTTTGAAATGTTCTATGTGTGACATGGGTTTTTAATGTAAATTTGTAATGTAGAAATACTTCATACAATATGTACAAGACGGGATATGAGGCACCAGGTAAATTACCCAGAAACCACTCTCACCTTCTTGTTCATCTCAAGGAGCGGAGCTGGAGGTGCTCGCTGAGGCTGTATCCTGGCAGAAGGTAAGACGGCCGACATTTACACTGACTCTAGGTACACTTTTGGCATCACCCACAATTATGGGCCCATTGGTAGTAGGAACTTTATTGGATCATCGGGTAAGCCAATTGAGAGAGCGAGAGAAGACAGAACTGACAACAAGAGTATGTGCAGCCAGGTGTCAGTAAATTGGCTTGTCCCTGAATACAATAATGCCACCACTAGGTTTGTAGCAGCCGGCATGATGTGCGCACGGCATGACATAGGTAAAACAGCAAAGGTACCTGTGAAAAGTGAATCCCGGCCAGATTACCCATCCCAGCGACTGCAGAACATACAACTACCCGAGGTAGAAGTGTATGACAAAGTGCTCATGTGTGTAGACCTGTTCTCAGGGGGGGCCTGAAGCCCGGCCTGTATTTTCCCCACTACAGACGTTGTGTGTAAGTGACAGGGGAACAATGTTATCCCAAGTATTGAACTGGTGTTTGTACAATGATAAGATGTCAGCAGTTCTCTAGACATTGTCCCAAGGTTAGTTTGTTTAATAACTGTATTTAAGAAGGGTTGTGGGAATATTAAATACTGAGGTTAAGTTTTATGTAAAGTTCTGGACCAGCCTTAGCATTGGACTATTAGAGTCATGCGTCAGATAAAAGGTACAGAAGTGGAATATTCCCATTAGAAAACATTTTTATATGTTTATTTTTGTTGTGAAAGGGAAATTTTAGAGCAGAGAATTCTGTGCAGTGTATATGTGTATGTATAGATATGTATATAAAGAAGAAGAATCAATTTGTAAGTTTTAGTTACTGACCAGTGTGAACGTTTGATGTAAATATGCTATTTGTTAATGTTTTTCTTCAAATTAATTATTTGATTAAGATCAATTAATGTTTATACAATGAAAAAGCTTGTTCTCCACAAGAAGAGTCCAACTGGGAGCGGAAGGCGTGAAAACCAGATTCTGACAGAATGTGGACGGATAAAGGAAGGTAAACCGGTACCACCCAAGGCACTCTTGATGGCTTTTGCATTGATGGTGTATGACCTCACATATGCCCCAAGACTGCAAGGATCGATTTGGTAAGATCTAATTGGTATGTCCCAGGTTTTACAGCTGTTGCTGCTAAATTCTGTTAGAGCTGTTTGATTTGCCTACAGAACAGTCCTGGCAGACCGGTGCCAACCTTATCATACCCGCCTCCCACGAAGAGAACTGACCTTGAGAGGCCTTCCCAGGTAGAACGAACCAGATTAGAGTAAGAAAAATAGGTTTAAGACACTTGTCAGATAAACATGTGGAATCTGTGTATCTTTCTGTGAGGTGGAGATGTTCCAGGCAATCAGCTGAGATCAAGGTACAAATCCTGCTGAAAGGGTATCACCAAGTGCAAATGAAATGTACCCAATAAGTTACACATCTTCTAGGTGCCCTGTCCATTGTAACAGAGAAGTTTTTTCTTATATAAAGGTGTTTGATGTCATTTAGGGGCCTGACATTATTGTATGTACTTAGAACAACGTTTATAGTGTATGCGGATGATGTTATCACCAGATTAGTATTTATTTTAACAATTGACAAGAGTTGGGGGTCCCCAGCAAGTGCCAGTAAATATGAACTAAAAGACTTGTAACACGATGAACTCCATCACTGAGATGCGGCAGGCACAGCCTGAGCCAGTACAACGCGTTTATCATGAACTGACGGCAGTGTCACAATTCTAAGCGGCCGCCTAGACAAGCAACTTACCAGAGGAAGAGTACAGATGCGGAGGGTTTGATAGTCACAATACAACTCCACTAATCCGCCTACGTGGGATCTCACCCCAGGCTCACAACATGAGGTGCTATGTACAGCCTGATGACGTAAACTAAAGGAGACGGTGTCGGACAGATGAGAAGGACCAAACCAAGTCCTGATGACATCAGCAAAGATCAAAGTAAAGACCAAAGACCTGAGTGAATCCGTCAGCAGGATCAAGTGTTTTGATAAGTAAGTAACTAGGAGGGGGTAATAATAACTCCCCCACTGGACACCAACGTAGTCTGACTCCACAATTGTGTGGGTTACCCTGAGGGTGACAGTCAGTGAAGAGCAGAAGACAGGAGAAGAAGAAGACGATGGTGTACAGGACTGGCAATGAACTGATGGGACCCGAAACCTGAGGGTGATAGCATTATGATTATTAGTTGAGGCCCTATTGTTTATAATGTCTGAGGTTTACAATTATAATGTGTGTAAATATGCCGCGGTGCTGCAAATTACAAACTGAGGAGTTTTATGTGAAGGTGTGAGGTGAAGGTCACTGTGCTGCCCGTGACCTGTCATATCTGCAGGGGTAAAGTCCCATTAAGACAGTAAGTGACAGTGCGACAATTATTACTGTTAATAAAAATGTAGACCGGATTAATATATATATATTACAACCAGCAGCGGTTTGTAGATTATATCAAGACAACCATCCTGTATCCAGAGGAGAATAGGGAAAGTTAGGACCACTCCGACACCTTGGAAGTCCAGGTACAAAGGGGGGTTACTCATCAGGAGTAGCTTGTCTCAAGCTGGTGAAGAAATCCAAAACCCCTACCCGTCTGGTTCGAGTGGTCAGTGGTAGGTTGCTAGGCAAGACTCAGGGATAGAATAATATTTTTAGGGGGGACTGTCAGGGATCCTTACCATGTATATTGTTTGAAAAATATTATCCTTACATATATATATATATATATATATTCAGTATATTACACAAAGAGATTGGATTCATGGAGCACAAAGAGCCTGCATAACACGCCTATGGAAGACACCGCCCCCTGGAATGCAAAGAGGAGTGTGCAGAAGAATGTATAGGAAAACTTACAGCAGAGGAGCCAATTGGATTTAAGCAAGTCCCACATCTATAGGGAGGGGCATGTGTCTTCTCTGTGTGTGTTTCTTTGTTCTGAATAAAGTTCAGGTCCTCCTGGCTGACATTGAAGCTGTACCTCAGACATTTGTGTGGTGTACTTCTCTCCAGGCATGCCTTCAGCTTTAAATTTACAGAGGTGGTTATTCGGTGTGAAATACGGACCTGACACCCCGACATTACATAATCACAAGCCCATATACCTAGTCTACCCTGGTCCCTGACACTACTATTAACCCCCTTGAGACCCTGGCTCAGAAAATGCAGGGCCTCTCCCTACAGGTCCAGGCCCTGGCTCAGAGGGACAACCAGCCTGATGCTGCCCTGGTAGTGCCCCTCACCTCACCTCTTGAACCCCACCTCAAGTTGCCTGACCGGTTCTCAGGGGACCGGAAGACTTTTTTCTCCTTTCAGGAGAGTTGTAGGCTCTATTTTCGCTTAAAGCCCCACTCCTTTGGTTCTGAGAGCCAGCGGGTGGGTATAATTATGTCCCGGCTCCAGGACGGGCCCCAAGAATGGGCCTTTTACTTGGCTCCTGACGCACCTGAACTTTCCTCCGTTGATCTTTTATTTTCTGCTCTCGGGCTCATTTATGACGAGGCTGACAAGACTGCCTTTGCCGAGAGTCAGCTGGTGACCTTACATCAGAGTAAGAGACCTGTTGAGGAGTATTGTTCTGACTTTAGGAAGTGGTGTGTAGCTTCTCGGTGGAATGACCCTGCCTTAAGGTGCCAGTTTAGATTGTGTCTGTCGAACGCCCTGAAAGACCTGCTAGTTAGCTATCCCTCTTCTGACTCCCTAGATCAGGTTATGGCTTTAGCGGTACGACTTGACCGACGTCTCAGGGAACGACGACTTGAACGTGTTTGTGTTTTCTCCTCTGACTCCCCCATGATGCCTCCCGAGGTTCCGTTGCTTCGTTCTTCCACGGAAGACTCTGAGGTACCTATGCAACTCGGGGCCTCCGTGTCCCCCCAACAACGTAGAGAGTTCCGCAGGAAGAATGGTCTCTGCTTCTACTGTGGGGATGACAAGCATCAAGTGAACAACTGTCCTAGGCGTAAGAATAAGCAGGTATTTCCCGTAAATATGAAACGCAATAAAATCTTGCTTCCGTTTCAGGTCTCTTTTGGTTAAAGGTCTGCTACCGGCAGCGCCTTCGTGGATTCAGGGTCTTCTGCTAATATTATGTCTGCGGAATTTGCTATGTCTCTAGCTATGCCATTGATTGATTTGCCTAAACCTGTCCCGGTAGTGGGTATCGACTCCACTCCTCTTGCTAATGGTTATTTTACACAGCATACCCCTGTTTTTGAACTCCTTGTGGGCTCCATGCATTTGGAGCAGTGCTCTGTACTGGTGATGCAGGGATTATCGTCCGATTTGGTTTTAGGCCTTCCCTGGTTGCAGTTGCATAATCCCACTTTTGACTGGAATACTGGGGATCTTACCAAATGGGGTAATGAATGCATGACGTCATGTTTTCCTGTTAATTCTATTTCTCTCCCTGAGGAGGTGAACACTCTACCTGAGTTTGTTCAGGACTGTGCTGATGTTTTCTCTAAAGAGGCCTCCGAAGTGTTACCACCTCATAGAGAATATGATTGCGTAATTGATTTGGTACCAGGAGCTAAGCTCCCTAAGGGTAGGATATTTAATCTCTCTTGTCCCGAACGTGAAGCCATGAGAGAGTATATCCAGGAATGCCTGGCCAAGGGTTACATTCGCCCCTCTACTTCTCCGGTAGGTGCTGGCTTCTTCTTCGTAGGGAAGAAGGATGGTGGTCTTAGGCCGTGCATCGATTACCGAAACTTGAATAAGGTCACTGTAAGGAACCAGTATCCCCTTCCTTTGATTCCTGATCTCTTCAATCAGGTTCAGGGGGCCCAATGGTTCCCTAAGTTTGATCTTCGGGGGGCTTATAACGTTATCCACATTCATGGAGGGGGATGAGTGGAAGACTGCGTTTAACACGCCCGAACGTCATTTCGAATACCTCGTCATGCCCTTTGGGTTGTGTAATGCTCCCGCGGTCTTCCAGAATTTCATAAATGAGATTTTAAGAGACTGCCTGGGGGTATTTCTTGTAGTGTACCTTGATGACATACTAGTGTTTTCCAAGGACTGGTCCTCCCACATTGAGCATGTCAGGAAGGTGCTCCAGGCCCTTCGGGAAAACAAACTGTTTGCTAAGACCGAAAAATGTGTGTTTGGGGTGCAGTAGATACCGTTTTTGGGTCAAATCCTCACTCCTCATGAATTCCGCATGGACCCCGCCAAGGTCCAGGCTGTGGCGGAATGGGTCCAACCTGCCTCCCTGAAGGCGTTACAGTGCTTCCTGGGGTTCGCTAATTATTACAGGAGATTTATTGCTAACTTCTCGGTCATCACTAAGCCTCTTACGGATCTCACTCGCAAAGGTGCTGATCTCCTCCACTGGCCTCCTGAGGCTGTCCAGGCTTTTGAGGTTCTTAAGAAGGGCTTTATCTCGGCCCCAGTGCTGGTTCAACCCAACCAAATGGAGCCATTTATCGTGGAAGTTGACGCGTCCGAGGTGGGAGTGGGGGCTGTCTTGTCCCAGGGTACCAGGTCCCTCACCCATCTCCGCCCCTGTGCCTACTTCTCCAGGAGGTTTTCGCCCACTGAGAGTAACTATGATATTGGCAACCGCGAACCATTAAATGGACATTTGAAGAGTGGTGCCACTTCCTGGAGGGGGCTAGGCACCAGGTTACGGTCCTTACCGACCACAAGAATCTGGTTTTCCTAGAATCTGCCCGGAGGCTAAACCCGAGACAAGCTCGATGGGCGTTATTTTTTACCAGATTCAACTCTTTGGTCACCTATAGGGCTGGGTCTAAAAATATTAAGGCTGATGCACTGTCGCGTTGCTTCATGGCCAGCCCTCCTTCGGAGGAAGATCCTGCTTGTGTTTTGCCTCCAGGTATAATAATTTCCTCTATTGATTCTGATTTAGTCTCTGAAATTGCGGCTGATCAAGGTTCAGCTCCCGGGAACCTTCCTGAGAACAAGCTGTTTGTTCCCCTGCAATTACGGCTAAGGGTACTTAAGGAAAATCATGACTCTGAACTATCTGGCCATCCAGGCATCCTGGGTACCAAGCACCTCATTGCCAGAAACTATTGGTGGCCTGGGTTGCTCAAAGAGGTTAAGGCCTTCGTCGCCGCTTGTGAAGTTTGTGCTAGGTCCAAGACTCCCAGGTCCCGACCAGCGGGCTTACTATGTTCTTTGACCGTTCCCCTGAGACCTTGGACCCATATCTCCATGGATTTCATCACCGATTTGCCTCCATCTCAAGGCAAGTCGGTGGTGTGGGTTGTAGTAGACCGCTCCAGTAAGATGTGCCACTTTGTGCCCCTCAAGAAACTACCCAATGCTAAGACGTTAGTTACCTTGTTTTTCAAACACGTCCTGCGTCTCCATGGGGTCCCTGTCAATATTGTTTCTGACAGAGGGGTACAATTTGTTTCATTGTTTTGGAGAACCTTCTGTAAAAAGTTGGAGATTGATCTGTCCTTCTTCTCTGCCTTCCATCTTGAAACTAATGGCCAAATTCAGAGAAATAATCAGTCTCTAGAACAATATTTAAGGTGTTTTATCTCTGACTGTCAATATGATTGGGTCTCATTCATTCCCCTCGCCGAATTTTCCCTTAATAACCGGGTCAGTAACTCGTCAGGGGTCTCCCCCTTTTTCTGTAATTTTGGGTTTAATCCACGGTTCTCCTCTGTTTCACCTGGTAGTTCCAACAATCCCGAGGTAGATGTCGTTCATCGGGAACTGTGCACAGTCTGGGCCCAGGTTCAGAAGAACCTAGAGGAGTCCCAGAGCATACAAAAGACTCAGGCAGATAGAAGACGTTCTGCTAACCCCTTGTTTGTGGTCGGGGATCTGGTGTGGCTATCGTCAAAAAATTTGTGCCTTAAAGTCCCGTCCAAGAAGTTTGCTCCCCGGTTTATAGGGCCATACAAGGTCATTGAAGTCCTTAACCCTGTCTCCTTCCGACTGGAGTTGCCCCTGTCTTTTCGAGTACACAACGTGTTTCATGCCTCCCTCCTTAAACACTGCTCCCCGTCCTTGGCTCCCTCGAGGAAACCTCCGGTCCCTGTTCTCACCTCTGAGGGGGTAGAATTCGAGGTGGCCAAGATTGTGGACAGCAGGATGGTCCAAGGCTCCCTCCAGTACCTGGTCCATTGGAGGGGATACGGGCCTGAGGAGAGGACTTGGGTACCCGCCCGGGATGTTCACGCTGGTGTATTGCTCAGGAGGTTCCACCTTCGTTTCCCCAATAAACCAGGTCCACCTAGAAAGGGTCCGGTGGCCCCTCATAAAAGGGGGGGTACTGTAAAGGATCTGCCAGACACAACTTCTGTGTCGACGCCCATAGGTAATCAGTCTGCACCTGCTTCTATGTCTGTGAGACTGACTCCATCTTCCACCACCCAGGATGGCAGGCTTAGGAGTGGGAGAGCCTATCACAGCCTGGCCAGACGGAGCTAGCTCCCGCCCTCTGTCTATTTATACCTGCCTTTCCTGTTCCTCCTTTGCTTGATATTCTTCTCGTCTGGTTTCCTGGCCCTGCTGCAGCTTCTTGAACTACTGATCCTCTGCTTGTGATTGACCTTGGCTTTTCTGACCACTCTTCTGCTCTGCGTTTTTGTACCTCGCTCATCTCCTGGTTTGACTCGGCTCGTTCACCTCGCTTGTTGCTCACGGTGTTCCCGTGGGCAACTTCCCCATTTCCCTGGCTTCTTTGTACCCTTGTCTGTTTGTCTGTCGTGCACCTATTGAGTGTAGGGACCGTCGCCCAGTTGTACCCCGTCGCCTAGCGCGGGTCGTTGCAAGTAGGCAGGGACTGAGTGGCGGGTAGATTAGGGCTCACTTGTCTGTTTCCCTACCCCGACATTACAAAACCATACAAGAATCACACTTTTTTTGGTCACTTCACCACGCAGAAAATGGAATAAAAAGATATCAAAAAGTCTCATTTACCCAAATTTGGTACTGATCGAAACTACATTTTGTTACGCAAGAAACAAGCCCTGACATGGCTTTCTTGATAAAAAAATAAAAAAGTTATGGCTCTTAGAATACAAAAAGTAAATGTTTTTTTTTAAAAAGTATTTTACTGCACAAACGCCATAAGTTATAAAAAAAACTATAAACATATGGTATCGCTGTAATCGTATCACCACACAGAATAAAGTGAATATGTAAATTATAGTGCACGGTAAGCGCTGTAAAAAATAAGAATAAAAAACAATAGTAGAATTGCTATTTTTTAGTCACCTACCTCTTAAAAAATAGAATAAAAACTGATCTAAAAGTCGCTTGCACCCCATGAAAACTATAATAAATTCCTCCTGGGGTCTAGTTTCTGAAATGGGGTCACTGTTAAGGGGTTTCCCCTGTACTGGTACCTCAGAAGCTCTACAAATGCAACATGGTGCCCAGAAAAAAAAAAATCCAGCAAAATCTACATGCCAAATAGCGCTCCTGCCTTTCTGAGCTCTGCAGTTTGTCCACCCAGCAGTTTATGGCCACATACGGTGTATTGCCGTAATCGGGAGAAATTGCTTTACAAATGTTGGGGTGCTTTTCCTCCTTTATTCCTTGTAAAAAATAAAAACATTTACCTTTTATCGGAAAGATGAGATTTTCAATTGCACAGCCTAATTCCACAAAATGCAGCAAAAACCTGTGGGGTCTAAATGCCCACTATACCCCTCGATAAGTTCCTTGAGGGATGTAGTTTGCCAAATAGGGTCACTTTTGGGGGGTTTCCACAGTTTTGGCACCACCAGACCTCTTCAAACTAGACATGGTGCCTAATAAAAAGGAGGCCTCAAAATCCTCTAGGTGCTCCTTTGCTTCTGAGGCCGATGCTTCAGTCCATTACCACACTAGGACCACATGTGTGATATTTCCAAAAACTGCAGAATCTGGGCAATAAATTTTGAGTTGCGTTTCTCTGGTAAAACCTTCTGTTTTACAGAAAAAAATGAATAAAAAGGATTTTCTGACAAAAAAAAGAAATCTGTAAATTTCACCTCTACTTTGCTTTAAATTCCTGTGAAACGCCTAAAGGGTTAAAGGGAAGTTGCCATGATTTTTTTTTTAAATCATATTGCTTTTAATATGATATTAACATAAATTTTATTTATTTGTGTTCTCATGTTCTACTTTTTACTTTGTTCTTACTTTTACTTCTCTATGGGGGCTGCCATTTTTTTCATCTTTGTATGTGTTGATTAACGACACATACAGAGATGGAATATGGCCCATACAACCCCATAGAGAATGCGAACGGGAGCCATTCCATTCTCTGAAGCGTACGCCGTCTGTGTGGGAACGGCGCATACGCCGCTCCCACACAGACCAAAATGAAGCTCGTTCGCAGAGCGAAATCCGGCGTTATTTTCATGTGGACCGGAAGCCGCTGCCGGACAGTAAGATGACGACTTTCGGCTGCGGCTTCCGGCCATATGTTCAAGGTAGCGAAGGTGCAAGGAATAGGAGCGGAGGAGGCGGCAGGAGAAGGTAATTTATGTTCATGTATGCGATGTGTGTATTATGTTCATGTATGTTCGTGTTATTCTGTCTGCTGAGCACTGTATCTAATCCTCCGACACAGTGAAGTCGCTCAGAAAATGGTGGCACACAGTGTAGGAGGTTTGAAGTTTCAAACCCCTCCTTCTCCTGGCACTAGCCAGAAGAAAGGAGGGGGGATTGTGTGAGGACACTAAAGAGAGTGTGTCCACCCCAAATTTACAGCATAAATCAATGAGGTTGCGTTACCACATTGACCATGCTACAATTTTGGCAACTGCTCCCTCTAGTGGCTAGCACATGGAATTGTTATAAATTAGAATCTAATTTATAATATTTCCTGACTTGTGAAAAAATTAAAAAAATTAAAACAATGTGTAATCACTTACATTTTCGTTTTTAAAATGGGGTGATTATGGGGGTTTCAAATATAGAAGGTCCTCAAAGCCACTACAGAACTGAACTGGTACTTAAAAAAAAAGTGGCTTTTGAAATTTTCTTCAAAATATGAGAAATTGCTGCTTAAAAGCCTTGTAACATCCTAGAAAAATAAAAGAATGTCCAAAAAATGATGCCTACATATAGTAGACATATGGGAAATGTGAACTAGTAACTATTTTGTGTGGTATTACTATCTGTCTTACAAGCAGATACATTTTAATTCAGAAAAATTCAATTTTTTACAAATTTTCTCTAAATTTTGCTATTTTTCACATATAAACCCTGAATTTATGGACCAAATTTTACCACTAACATAGAGCCCAATGTGTCACGATTAAAAAAAATATCTCAGAATCGCTTGGATAGGTATAAGCCTTGCAGAGTTATTACCACATAAATTGAGACGTGTCAGATTTGAAAAATGGACTCTGAGCCTTACGGCCAAAACTAGTCTGTGTCCTTAAGGGGTTAACCATGTGTATTCTGTTCCTCAAGGCTGCTTCTAGTTCCTTTTAGAATATATATCAACCAATCATCTGGCATTTGCACACTGCCTGTGACATTCATGCTGCTGCACAGGGGCACAGTCTGCATCCTCTCATGTGCCTTTTTGTCTGCCTCAGATCTGCCTATGTAGTTTTTCTGCTCAGAATTTGGAACTAAATTACAGGTCGCTGACGGGAAATATAAAAACACTGGTATAATCTGAGTTACATTTCAGAAGTCTGTTTTCTTTCCTTCACTAGATAATGCCCCACAGACTGTCCAGCAGCCATGCATTGCATAATTCACATGATGTAGTAGAGCATGAGCTATGTCTCCTAGGCTCCTTTAGATCATATGACCAGCACTTCCTATTGATTTTATAGGTGCAGCAGACCATACTATCTAAGGGAGCATAAGAGACTTCATTATCAGAGTAGCGTGCAGCATGGACACTTGGTAAGTGGAAAGTGCATTTTCTAAGTGTTGCATAATATATTTTTTTAATATATTTGGAGGACCACTTTAATATTAATAATTGGAACATCGGTTAAAGCAAACACTACAGGTTAAAATAGAATGCTATAGGTTTACTGCTAACTGCAAAGATATAAGGTTCAGGACTTGTACTTAATTATCAAAATGTATAAAGCTTGCTGCCATCACTAGAGAGTCCAAATTATATACACTTATGTACACTTGTATACAGTTTCTTTTGACCTAAATAGGAGCAATATATGCCTGTGAAAAGGTTAGATCACATAAAAAACAGATTAAAAAGGTAATAAAAAAAGGTCATATGTACATCAAAACAAATAATAAGCCTATGGGTTTGTTCACACGGCACCCTCCATTACGGCTGAAATTACGGAGCTGTTTTCAGGAGAAAACAGCTCTGCCATTTCAGACGTAATGGCAAGTGCAGGCGCTTTTCGCTGCATCCATTACGGACGTAATTGGAGCTGTTTTTCCATGGTGTCAATGGAAAATGGCTCCAATTACGTCTCAAGAAGTGACAGGCACTTCTTTGACGTGGGCGTCTTTTTTAAGCGCCGTCATTTGACAGCGGCGCGTAAAAAAAATGACCGTCGGCACAGAACATCGTAAAGCCCATTCAAATGAGTGGGAAGATGTTTGCCGATGCTTTGTTGCCGTATTTTCGGACGTAATTCGGAGTTAAAACGCCCGAATTACGTCCGTAAATAGGCCGTGTGAACCCAGCCTTATACATCTCCATGGCGGAAAAATTAATTTATGGTTCTCGTGCAAAGTAGTAAAACTTAGAAACACTATAAAAAATACATTATACATATTCCAAAATGTGACATTCAAAAATACAGCTTGTCCCACAAAAAACAAGTCCTCACTATCTCATGTCAATAAAAAAAACAAAAACGTGATGGTTCTTTTTTTTTATTCTTTAAAAAATGTAGTAAAACGCAAAAAGCTATATAAATGTGTTATCGCCATAATTGTACTAACCCGCAGAATAAAGGTAACATGTCATTTATACTGCACGGTGAATGTCATAAAAACAAAACAAATAAGAAACAGTGACGGAATTATAGTTTTTTTTAAACTCTCAAAAAATTTATAAAAGTTATACAAAAATGTTTCTGTACGCCAAATTAACGCCATTAATAAACTAGTCCTTCAAAAGAACAGGCCCTCATACAACTATGTAGACGGAAAAATTCTAAAAGATTGTCCTGAAAGTCAAAATAGGTCACATTCTTAAGGCCTCATTCGCACGACAGGGTCCGAGTGTCGGCCGGGAAAATCGGCCGTTTTTGGCCGATTTTCCCAGCCGGTTTGCATCCGTTCCGATTCTGTTCCGGGCCGTGTTGCCGTTTTTACCGGCCGATTTGTACCCGATTTGCATCAGTTTTTTTCAATGTCCGTTTTAAAATCGGATGAATTTCATTTAAATTTGTTGCCACACACAGCTCTCTGTAGATAGTGCCACACAGCACCCTGTAGGTAATGCCACCGAGACCCCTGTAGGTAATGCCACCCTGCCCCCTATAGATAATGCCACCCTGCCCCATATAGGTAATGCCACCCTGCCCCATATAGGTAATGCCACCCTGCCCCCTGTAGGTAATGCCACCCTGCCCCTTGTAGGTAATGCCACCCTGCCCCTTGTAGGTAATGCCACCCAGCTCCCTGTTGGTAATGCCACCCTGCCCCTTGTAGGTAATGCCACCCTGCCCCTTGTAGGTAATGCCACCCAGCTCCCTGTTGGTAATGCCACCCTGCCCCTTGTAGGTAATGCCACCCTGCCCCTTGTAGGTAATGCCACCCTGCCCACTGTAGGTAATGCCACCCAGCCCCCTGTAGGTAATGCCACCCAGCCCCCTGTAGGTGATGCCACCCAGCCCCCTGTAGGTGATGCCACCCAGCCACCTGTAGGTGATGCCACCCAGCCCCCTGTAGGTGATGCCACCCAGCCCCCTGTAGGTGATGCCACCAAGTCCCCTGTAGGGGTTGCCACCAAGTCCCCTGTAGGTGATGCCACACAGCCCCCTGTAGGTTGCACCCATCCCCCCCCCCCACATTCCAGGAGAAGCCACTGACTTCAATGTCCATATATGGACAGTGTAGTCACTGACTTCTCCTGGAGAGGAATTCCCTGCCACAGGTCGGGAATTCCTCTTCAGAAGTGAGTGACGTCACTGTGTCCATATATGGACAGTGTAGTCACTCACTTCTCCTGTAGCGGAATCCCCGGCCATAGCGTCGGGGATTCCACTGCAGAAGTGTGTGACTTCGCTGTGTCCATATATGGACAGTGTAGTCACGCACTTCTCCTGTAGCGAATCCCCGGCCATAGAGTTGGGGATTCCGCTGCAGAAGTGAGTGACTTCGCTGTGTCCATATATGGACAGTGTAGTCACGCACTTCTCCTGTAGCGGAATCCCCAATGGGGATTCCAACACTTACAGGGAGCAAAAAAAGACCCTCCTCCTCCTCACATGCACTCTGCGCTGTGAGGAGGAGGAGAGAGTGCGCGAGCGACGGTAGACCCAGCCATCACTCGAGACACATTCCGGTGATGGCCGTGTATTACCCGGCCCCATAGACTTCTATGGGAGCTGGGCGGCCGGGCACCCGGCCGAAAATAGGGCATGTCCCATTTTTTGACGGCCGGTTTTACCGGCCCGTCAAAAGAATCGGTCGTGTGAATAGCCCCATTAGGGGTCTATTGTTCCTAATGCAGCCGGGTGACGGCCGATTTATGAACGGCCGGCACCCGGCCGGGAAATCCTGTCGTGTGAATTCCGCCTAATGCCTGGATGACACACACACACACACAATGGATCAGGTGTTTTTTTTAGCCTAAGCCAGAAGGGGATTCAAAAGGAAGAAAAGGTATTAATAGACTGATGCATCTCCTTTCTTTTGAATCCACCCCTATGTTTAGCTCAAAACTGCACCAGAAACGGCATCAAAATTGAATGTGTGATTCTGGCCTATGGGGTTAAAAAATGTAGGCTTTTTTTATTGGTGCATATGCAGCTGCCAATTTTAATTATTATTTTTTTTTTTTTTTTTTTTAAGCTGGACAACCCCTTTAAGTAATTTCTAAGCCCTCATATTGCTGATTTCTTGAACATGTTTATATCAAGTGGCATCCATTACTCTTTCAATTTTTACTATGGCGCTAAGTGCAGGCTGTTAATAAAACCCTCCATATAAAAATATCACAATCTAATCATCACCAGTAGAATTTTTCAGACTAATTTGTTCCCTGGCTTGTGTACTGTTTTTATGTTCTAAATAGGATTTTCTTTTTACTATGAAACATTGTTATCCACAATTAGCTGCATTAAACCTTTGGATCAGAATGCGATGGATACTCTTTATGGCTGAAGTCTGGAGTACATTGTGTACAGAGGCAAATTTATAACAGTCATTTTCCGAAGGCCAATATGGGAATCAAACCAAATGTCTCTACTCGTGATCTAGACAACATTTAGCAGTTTTAGGTTGTTACATCTAGTGTATGATCATCTCTAAAGATAGCTTCATATAGAACGGAATATTTGTCATGTGTGAAAATGACAATAGCCGTTAATATAAAAATATAATTAGTTCATGCCTGCTAAATATTGTAACACGGTAAACATCCATATTGTATTTACCCCATTAGTGTCTGTGTTGGCTCATTTACTTAAACTGCAACAACATATAAACTGATATACAATCACTAATCTCCCTTTAAATAATCTTCTGCATCCCAGACATGTTTAGCTAAATTATACACTTGAGACACTTACAATAAATGAAATATGAAAATGTTCATTCCATTTTATGTAACGTTGGATTTGTCAAAAAGTTATTCTGATGCTACACTTAATATACAAACAGACAACATCCAGGCCACAAATCATATTAAATTACAAATATGTAATATACTGTACCTAAAACATTAAACAATCAATAATATATAACAAGACATTAAAAATTGTTGAGGGTTTTAAAAAAAATTGGTTGGCTCCGCGCCTTGTGTCAATGTTTGAGGTTGATAATAGCTGTTAGACAGTCTCTTGTCTTATTGAAGGATAATGCAATATTATATCAATGAGTAGGAGTCATCTGACTTAGGCTACATGCACATGACCGTTCATATTTTGCGGCTAATAAACAACGGATCCATTGTCCGTTTTTTGTAGTTCCGTGTCCCCCACATTTGTTCCATAGGTTTGACTTGAATGGGCGAGACGGAGCCGCAAACACGGACAGGAATAGGATCTGCTTAAGTTTTGTGGCCTGTTCTCACGGCCCTCACATGGATCAGTGGAAAGCACGATCATGTTCGTGGGGCTATTAGAAATGAATGGGTCCGTGTGCTATCAGTTGTACAATGGATAGCACCTGAACATAAAACAACGGTCATGTGCATGGGGCCTTAGTCAGCAAGCACAAGGTTTTTAAATTAAACAGATTTATTTGCTGTGCATCCGTACTTGGTACTTGCAGTTCTTCACAGTGCTCTCTGTATGGCAGCATCATTTTTACGCAGGGCCAATTACGGCTTGGCAAAATCGAATTTTCAGGAGTGCTGCCAATTAACTCTTTTAAAAAAAAAATTGTAATTTCTTGGGACCTCCACTGATCAATGAAACAATGGGGAAGAAGTGTTTAACTAAGTGCTGTGCTCCTTCGGCTGTGCTAGCTTTTTCTCGGCTCTCTTTGGAAAGTGTAGGAATCCGTACTACATCTGTGTCTCCGATGACATGTCAGAAGTTTTTTTAAATGAAAAATTTATCTTAAAGGGGTATTCTGATCAGTTTATGGCTCTGCCAAATTGTCTGTCCTATCAGAATACTCCTTTTAAAGTGGTTTTCCGACACTAAACATTTAATGTCTGATAATGATCAGCAAGGGTCTGACTGATCAGAATACCCCTTTAAGATATATACAGTTTGG
Source organism: Rhinoderma darwinii (assembly GCF_050947455.1). Taxonomy (NCBI): domain Eukaryota; kingdom Metazoa; phylum Chordata; class Amphibia; order Anura; family Rhinodermatidae; genus Rhinoderma; species Rhinoderma darwinii. Next base: position 258,506,866 of record NC_134688.1, read on the forward strand.
AGAACAGGGGTCCCATGTCACCCATTGTGCCTTAGAATGTGAACTATAGCAGTCACAAAGGGGAAGACCTGTCTCTCTCTATTATAGTATGTACAGTAAAACCTCTTGTAGACAACCACCCAAAATTGCATTGAAAAGTGATCTTCTAGGGGAGTGTTCTTCTCAAAGAATATGGCCAATTTGCATAGTATTTGTTGGAATGGAAAATCTTTCACAGGAAATTGGTCTGGATAAGGGAGTGGTCTACGCAAAGAGAGGGTCTTTTGGAGAGTTTTCACTGTAGTATGTAGTTAACTTAAAAATTGTAGGTATAGGGAAGGAGAAAAATAGAGCAAGATTGATCAGTGTCGCCTTTAATTATTTTTTAAACCGACTGTTATAGGAAAAGGAATTTACTCAAAGCAAAGCAAAGCAAAGCAAAGCAACCAACTATTTTTTTTTGTTTTGTTTTTTTATTTCATTATTTTTTATATTTTTATTACTTCATTTGTTGAAAGTGTTTTTATGTATTTCAAATCCCATTGATTAAGAAGACATTATATGGCTATTCTTCATCCATGGGAAAAAGGAGGGATTACTCCAAAAGCTTGGTATTGTGATTATGACTTAGTCCATGATTCACACAACATAGGATTAGGCTGGGTTCACACAACCTATTTTCAGGCGTAAACGAGGCGTATTATGCCTCGATTTACGCCTGAAAATACGGCTACAATACGTCGGCAAACATCTGCCCATTCATTTGAATGGGTTTGCCGACGTACTGTGCCGACGACCAGTAATTTACGCGTCGTCGTTTGACAGCTGTCAAACGACGACGCGTAAAATGACTGCCTCGTCAAAGAAGTGCAGGACACTTCTTTGAAACGTAATTTGACCCATTTTTCATTGAAGTCAATGAAGAACAGCTCAAGATTACGGGCGTCAAAGACGCCTCGCATAATGTTAGGAGCTTTTACGTCTGAAACGACGCAGCTGTTTTCTCCTGAATACAGTCTGTCTTTTCAGACGTAAAAGGCACTTTTCGTGTGCACATACCCTTAGAGCTGCAGCCTGTATCAGACGAGCAGCTAGGATGTATTGCACCAGGAAAGGTAAGTTTTCTAGTTTGTAGTTGTGTGTGTCAGGACTTATATATCACTTTGACTGCACTGGGAGAAAGTGAGTCTCCCAGTCCGTCGTTGTGTGCGTCTGGACTTTATATATTGTTCTGGGTGTCGTTGCTCCAGGATCTGTCAGTCGAGCAGCGAGACCGGGATCGCAGCCTTCACTGCACTGGGGTAGACAAGCTCCCAGTCCACAGCCACACACCTCCAAACAGCGAGATTGAGATCATAGGCTGTATCGCGCCCACAACATTCAGAGTGTCAGCCGTGGGTGCCGTGACGTCATCAGCACTCGACGGCCAGGCGGCATGAACGATTGATGTCGCCACCACACTCACTCGATCCCGCTGTGATTTGAGGGCCTATCTTTGGATATAGTAAGATTAGTTGTATTGTATTATTCTAATCTCTCCCTCTATATTCCTTTCCCTATTGTCTGGTCGGTATTGTCCCAACGTAGGTTTCGCTGATCAGAGTCAGCTTCTTCCGGGAGCTCCGAAAACAGCGTACATGGTCGAGTTACAGAAACAGCGAAACTCACTGAGCTAGACTGTTTCTATAACTTCCATAGAACTGAATAGTAGTTACAGAAACAGCATAGCATGCTATACTGCTTCTGTAACAGCCATTGACTACCATGGGAGTTATGGAAAAAGCGTAGCTCAGCGAGTTACGCTGTTACTGTAACTCATCCATGAATTGCAGTGTATTGTACCAGCGATCTAATGAACGCTAGTTCAAGTCCACTAGCCGAACTAATAAAATGTGTAAAAAAGTTAGATACATTTTCAGGATTGTAAAAAAATATTAAAAGCTAAAAAAAAATCCTTTTCCCGTTTTCCCTCAAGCACAATGTAAAAAATAAAAAAAAGGAATGAAATAAAAAATGATCAAATATCGTATGTACCAAAAAATGGCTCTCAGAATGTGGTGACACAGAACAAATTATTTTTTTTAACAAATAGTTTTTGCTTTGTAAAAGTAGTATAAATAGTAAAATATGAAATTTTTTCCTATTTTCTGTTGTCTAAAACCTGGGTGCATCTTATAGTCAGGTGCGTCTTATAGTCCGAAAAATATGGTATTTATTTTACGTTTTACATTCTAAGGCCTTATTTACACGAACATGTGCATTTTGCGCACGTAAAAAATGCAGCGTTTTGCGTGCGTTGCAGTTCCGTGTGTCATCAGTGTTTGGTGCGTGTCTGCGTTATTTTCGCGCATATGGCAGCCTTATGTCACGTGGTTTTGACGTTTCCAAAATGAAATGAAGGAGGTGGTTTTCTTTTTCCCATCATTTCTTGAGCAACTGTTGTGCGAATCACGCATAGCACACGGATATGCGTCCGTGTGCTGTCCGTGATTTTCACGCACACATTGACTTCAATGGGTGCGTGATGCGCAAATAACACTCATTTATAGGACATGCAGTGAGTTTCACGCAGCGGACACACGCTGCGTAAAAAACACGGAATGTCTGAATGGCACCATTGTCTTGCATAGGTCCGTGCGACGTGCGTGATTTTCACTCGTGTATCAGGAACGTCAAATACGCTTGTGTAAATAAGGCCTAAAGGTATAGCTTTAATAAGGTATCTCTCACTGTGGCTAATAAAACCTACAAAGATCCTCACTGTTTATTCATGGACCCATATATAGCAACATATAGGGCAAAAAGACATGGGACCACCAATTTAATTAAATAAGCAACAATCATTTATTAAATCATATACAAAATACACCAAGTAATACCTAGATAAAAATATGTATGAGTTAAATACCTGCTAACAGAGATGCAGAAGCACCACCACATAAGGTCCTGGTAATGAGACGCACTTGAAAAATATTTTGTATACAAATATAATAAAAACAAATCATAAATTAGGAATTCCCAATAGTCATAAAATAAATTCCAAAGGCCTAGAAAAACTTGACATGTTTAGACGTTGTTGACGTTGTTGACATAGTGCAGATTTGATGAAGATTTTGCATGCATTTAATTTTAAGCCAAAACCAGAATTAGATCCAGGAGATAAGATACTTTAAGGCCCTTTTTTTTATATTTCTTCTATCTAGCTTCCGTTTCTGGTTTCTGCAACGTGTGAATCCACCCTTTGGGTAATCTTCGTGTGGAAATTCTGCAGCGTTTTCGCAAGAGAAATGCTGCAGATTGAAAATCTGCACCGCATGTCCGCACGTCTTTTCTATAGTGTGTGGGTTCAATTTGTTCAATTCTCATACATATTAGGCCTCATGCACACGTCAGTATTCTGGTCAGTATTTTGTTCAGTATTTGGAAGTCAAAACCAGGAGCGGGTCCAAAACACGGAAGAGGCGCCAATCTTTCCATTATAGATTTTCTCTGTATATGTTCCACTACTGGTTTTGGCTTACAAATACTGAGGCAAAATACTGACCAGAATACTGACGTGTGCATGAGGCCTAATATGCTGCAGAATTTGCATACGGAAATTCCAGTGTTTATGCTACGTGCGGGCATACCATTGGAGTATGAATATTATTTAATTGTTCTCTACAAGATTATCTAAGCAATCCTAAAAGAACAAGGTAAATCTATATACTAATGAGTATAGATAGAAATAAACGTAGACCAAAGCAACAGCACCAGGACTTCAAGTCAAATGCAGAGGTGTTGGTTTTATTCACCACAAAGTGAGCGATGTTTCGGTTCACATCTGAACCTTTCTCAAGCAGTTACAAAGTGCAAGGTGAGTATATAATAGGGTATATACAGTAATTGATATACATCCATATACATATACACCTAATTAGTATAGATTGTGAATAGTCCTCAAACAAATAATAGACACGTTCTTGGGGATCAGGCAACAAAGACCTCAGTACAAGATCCAAATGCATATCAACTTGTACAATAAGGGTATGTGCACACAGCCTATTTTCGGCCTTTTTTTGGGCCGTAAACGCCCGAAAAATCAGAAGCAGAATGCCTCCAAATGTCTGCCAATTGATTTCAATGGGAAAAACTGCGTTCTGTTCCGACGGGCCGTTTTTTTACGCGCCCGTTTTGAAAAACGGCCGCATAAAAAAACGGCCATGATAAAGAAGTGCAGGTCACTTCTTGGGACGTTTTTGGAGCCGTTTTTCATAGACTCTATTGAAAACAGCTCCAAAAATGGTAGCAAAAAACGCTGCGAAAATCGCGAGTCGCTTAAGAAACGTCTGAAAATCAGGGGCTGTTTTCCCTTGAGAACTGCTCCGTATATTCAGTAGTTTTTGAGTTTGCGTGTGAACATACCCTAATAAACATTGATTCATAAAAGTATTTGTGTCGTGCTGGATATTTTACTGGATTTCACTCCAACGCAGCAGTGCCCATAGAGGAGTATTCTTAGGGTATGTTCACACGGCGGGGGTCCGTAACGGCTGAAATTACGGGGATGTTTCAGCCTGAAAACATCCCCGTAATTTCAGCCGTACCGGCATGTGCAGGCGCTTGAACGCCGCGTCAATTACGGCCGTAATTAGCGCTGCTATTCATTGGAGTCAATGAATAGCGGCTCCAATTACGGCCAAAGAAGTGACAGGTCACTTCTTTGACGCGGGCGTCTATTTGCGCGCCGTCATTTGACAGCGGCGCGTAAATATACGCCTCGTGTGAACAGACAAACGTCTGCCCATTGCTTTCAATGGGCAGATGTTTGTCAGCGCTATTGAGGCGCTATTTTCGGGCGTAATTCGGGGCAAAAACGCCCGATTTACGTCCGTAAATAGGCCGTGTGAACATACCCTTACTTCATTGTGAAGATTTATTTAGATATTTTCAACAATGGAGCGCTTTACCTTCTGATTTTAATCACAGTGTTGGTTTTTCTCGTATTTTGAATTTTTTTATGACTTGTATTCTCGTAAGGTTTAAAAGTGGTTGTTGTATAAATTAATCAATAGCCAGGTCTCCTCGAGAGTAAACTTTAATTCAAACAATAGGGACACAAGTTGGAGGAGTTTTCATAGGATAAATGGCACAATTTTTTATTTTATCCGATCCTCTTCCCCTTGTTTTCATCACATAATGGTACAATTTAGGCTGGATTCACACGAGCGCGGGCATTTTGCAAAAGGTCCATAACAGCTCTGTGTGTCAGCAGCATATGATGCGTGGCTGCGTGATTTTCGTGCAGCCGCCATCATTATGACACTCTGTTTGTATGTTTGTAAACAGAAAAGCACGTGGTGCTTTTCTGTTTTCATTCATAGTTTTTACTGCTGTTGCGCGAATCAAACGCGTCACACGGAAGTGCTTCCGTGTGCTGCGCGTGATTTTCACGCACCCATTGACTTCAATGGGTGCCTGATGCGCGAACAACGCACAAATATAGAACATGTCGTGAGTTTTCAGACGTGGCAGAATTGCTGTTGAATTCTGTTGCGGACAGTCCGCAGTGGAATTCTGCAGCAGCCGTTTTTTACATTTCTTTCTATACATTTTTAGGAAAGTTAGTTCAGACGTTGCAGAAAATAACTTTGCGGAAATCAGGCTGCGGTGCAAATTTTTTTCCCTCCGCAGCATGCTCATTACATTGCAGAGAAGAAGTGGAATTTCAATGCAGATTTCATCATTTGCAATGCAAAAACTGATATCTGTGGCAAGTCCGCTGTGATATCTGCAATGTCTGAATTACCTGTCAAATATGCAAATGTTGGTGCAGATTCGTTGCGTAATTGCCCCGAATCTGCAGCAACATTTGCAGCGGAAAAATTCCACCACGTCTGAACATGGCCTCATGGGAGCCTCTCTCAAGCTTTGGATTCGCTATATATATATATATATATATATATATATATATATATATATATATATATATATATATATATATATATATATATATTTATATATATATATAAAAAGCCTGTGTGCACAGAACATCGTAACCCCATTGATTTCAATGGGCAGATGTTTGCCGGCGGTTTGGATCCATATTTTCGGACGTAATTTGAGGCGTAAAACGCCCGAATTACGTCCGTAAATAGTGCGTGTGAACATACCCTTAGAGATACAGTTTCTAGTCCATGCCACAGTATATAACTATAGAAGTATATTTGTGTTATTTTCTAGAAAAGGCATGATATTTCTTTGGCTAATAGTACAGTAAAGTTGTTAATGCATCATATTTCACCAACTTTATTAACTGTTTTACTGGCATTGAAAATATTTCAAACAAGCAGTACAAGATTTTAAGGGCATGACCACACATGGCGGAATTCCTCCGCAACTGTCCGCATCAATGCCGCACAGAATCTGCGTTGCAGATTCTGCAGCGGATCTGCACAAAATGTGCAGAAAATTGATGCGGACTGGCCGCTGCGGACTGCAGGAAAAGTGCTTCTCTTCTCCCTATTCAGTGCAGGATAGAGAGAAGGGACAGCACTTTCCCTAGTGAAAGTCAAAGAATTTCATACTTACCGCCCGTTGTCTTGGTGACGCGTCCTTCTTTCGGCATCCGGCCCGACCTCCCTGGATGACGCTCCAGTCCATGTGACCGCTGCAGCCTGTGCTTGGCCTGTGATTGGCTGCAGCCGTCACTTACACTGAAACGTCATCCTGGGAGGCCGGACTGGAGACAGAGGCAGGGAGTTCTCGGTAAGTATGAACTTATATGTTTTTTTACAGATACATGTATATTGAGATCGGTAGTCACTGTCCCGGGTGCAGAAACAGTTACTGCCGATCGCGTAACTCTTTCAGCACCCTGGACAGTGACTATTTACAGACGTCTCCTAGCAACGCTCCCGTCATTACGGGAGCCCCATTGACTTCCTCAGTCTGGCTGTAGACCTAGAAATACATAGGTCCAGCCAGAATGAAGAAATGTCATGGTAGTAAAAACAATACGCTCCGCAGCACACATAAGATCTGCGGACTTCATTGCGGAATTTTGACTCTCCATTGAAGTCAATGGAGAAATTCCGCCATGAGTCCGCAACCAGTCCGCCACTGCTCCGCAACAGACAGAGCATGCTAAGGACAACAAATTCCGCTCCGCAGCCTATGCTCCGCAGCGGAATTGTACGCATCGTGTAAACGAACACTGCTAAATTAAAGTGAAAGTCAATGGAGAAACGGCTCCGCTGCGGATTAACGCTGCGGAGTGTCCGCAGCGGAATTTAAGTGAAATTCCGCTATGTGTGAACCCGCCCTTACTGCAATGTAAAATAAAAAATGGTAATATTATAATATAAAATTCTGTGAATTTTTTTTTTTAAAGCCCTTCCCAGTTATTTTTATCAGTTGCAATATACAACATATTACCTTGCTCTAATGCCTTATGCATTTACAGGCTCACTGTTATTAAAGACATAATTTTTGCAATACACAAATATTTGCTGTTCAACCTGTGGCACACTTTGGACGCCATTGCCATTTATCATGGACAGATATAAAAATGATACCTCTAACTAAGTGTACCCAACCGCATGATGTGTTTCACTGAAGGATACCATACTATGGAAAGTGCTAGACTGGTTTTATCATGTTAAAGGTTCATTCCACTGGAGTTCAGTGGTGTAGGTCATGACTTCACTGCAGTATGGTGTTCAGCATCCATTAAATTCAGTTGAAAATCGAATATAGAAATGCCAAGTAGTATGGAAAACCAGAGTTTGAAATGAAACATTCAACAAGTCACAGGACAGTGAACCAGTGTTGCACAAGGGGCTATTGCAATATGGAACCAATAACATAAGAAACATTGGGGGCATGTTATGTCTTTACAGGGAAACTTTTTTGCTTTGCTCTTTAACCCCTTAAAGACATGGACTAGTTGGCACGTTCAGGACGCAGCCCCATTTTTCAAATCTGACATGTGTCACTTTATGTGGTAATAACTTTGGAATGCTTTTAGCTATCCAAGCGATTCTCAGACTAATTTTCTCGTTTTCTCGTGACACATCTTACTTTAAGTTAGTGGTAAAATTTTGTCGATACATTCAGTATTTTTATTGTGGAAAACACCAAAATTTAGCGAGAAAACTGCAAAAATTATATTTTTTCTAAATTTAAATGTATCTGCTTATAAGACAGATAGTAATACCACACAAAATAAATGCTAATTAACATTTCCCACATGTCTTCTTTAGATTGGCATTGTTTTTTGTATATCCTTTTCTTTTTCTAGGACGTTACAAGGCTCAGAACTTTAGCAGAAATTTCTCACATTTTCAAGAAACTTTCAAAAGGCTATTTTTACAGAGACGAGTTCAGTTGTGAAGTGGTTTTGAGGGGCCCATACAATGCAAACCCCCATAAATCACCCCATTTTAAAAACTGAACCCCTCAAAGTATTCAAGACACCAGTTAGAAGGTTTATTAACCCTTTAGGCGTTTCACAAGAATTACAGCAATGTAGGGATGAAATGTACAAATTTATTTTTTTTTGCAGAAATTCAAATTTCATTCTTTTTTTTTTCTGTAACACAGAAGGTTTTACCAGAGAAACACAACGCAATATTTATTGGCCAGATTATGCCGTTTTTAGAAATATATAGCCTATTTGTACATCCAGGGAAATCTTTTGACTGTCAGTCAGAAAATATTAACATATAACCAAGTAGAGACTTGGTGCATTGACCTATTATATGCAAGATATAGCCTATAGATAAGGTCAATTAGCACAAGATTGTTTGAGAAAAAAAAAATATACTTTATTTTTTACATATATTAGACAAAAACAGGTTAAAAAATGAAACATGCAGTGCAACATCAAGGTGTCCTACAAAGCAGAAAGCATATGGGTATAGCAAGATATGTGGATATAAATATACAGCACAGGGGAATGATATCACAGTACATGCAGCTTTATAGTGGGCAGAAATCCCCATGCATGTAGTTAGAACTGGCTCAAGAAAAACATGAGGTAATCATTGCTTATGATCGCTGACGAGATGTAACCTTTGTTTCACTTTGGGAGGACAGTGAGGTGTTGATATTTCCTCCACCTATATACCCTTTTCTGTGCGAAATCCGTTGCATCTCTACTAAACTTTTTTAATTTGGTATCCTGAATCTCTTTTTCCCATTCTAGAAACTGACCAGAGTATGATTAAATGTTGTCCAGCCTTCCGTTATCATTTTGGAGGATAGTTGGGACTGTATATTTTCAATTACGATTTCTAGCTGTTCTAATAGTTTTGTGTAAAAACCCACCAGGAGTTCCATGAACTTCAAAGAGCTATTATTACATACCTCCTCCCAACCAGTGATGACATTTTCATCATCAATCTGAAAGGATGGAAAGATTTGGACTCTAAAACCTCTAAGGATGAGCTTTCTTTGTATACAATTCTCTAAGAAAACTTTATTCCACCAAATCTTCATTCTGCGATGGAGTCGATTTTTATATTTGTTTTGAAGTTCACTCACATTTCCCTGACCATTAAAACCAAGCAAAGATGATTCATTATTAAAAATCTGATCCATTTGGGAGCGCCAGGTGCGTTCCCTAGTTTTGTAATCCATGAAGCACTTGTATCTGTGAAGAACACAGCATAAATTAGAAGATATAGCCTATTTGTACATCCAGGGAAGAAATATTTTGACTGTCAGTCAGAAAAGATTAACATATAACCAAGTAGAGACTTGGTGCATTGATCTATTATATGCAAGATATAGCCTATAGATACTCTCAATGATTGGCTCACGTTTTTCTTGAGCCAGTTCTAACTACATGCATGGGGATTTCTGCCCACTATAAAGCTACATGTACTGTGATATCATTCCCTTGTGCTGTATATTTATATCCACATATCTTGCTATACCCATATGCTTCCTGCTTTGTAGGACACCTTGATGTTGCACTGCATGTTTAATTTTTTAACCTGTTTTTGTCTAATATATGTCAACAATAAAGTATATTTTGTATTTTCTCAAACAATCTTGTGCTAATTGACCTTATCTATAGGCTATATAGTTTTTAGAAATATCCCACATGTGGCCCTAGTGTGCTAATTCGCTGAAACACAGACCTCCGAAGCAAAGGAGCAGCTAGAGGATTTTGGGGCCTTCTTTTTATTCGAATATATTTTAGGCACCATGTCCGGTTTAAAGAGGTATTGTGATGCCAAAACAGTAGAAACACCCCCAAAAAAGACACCATTTGACAAACTACATCCCTCAAGAAATTTATCAAGGGGTATAGTGGGCATTTTGACCCCACGTTTTTTTGCTGAATTTAGTGGAATTAAGTTTTCCAATAAAAATTAAAAAAACAATAAAGGAGAAAAAACTCCCCAACATTTGAAAAGTAATTTCTCCCGATTATGGCAATAACCTATATGTGGGGATAAACTGCTCTTAGGACACACGGCAGGTAAGAAAGGAGAACCATTTGGCTTTTTGAGCTCAAGTTTTGCGTCAATGATTTTCAGGTGCCATGTCACATTAGCAAAGCCCTTGAGGGACCAAATCAGTAGAAACCTACCAAAAGTGACCCCATTTGGGAAACTACAACCCACAAGGAGTTTATCGAGGGGTATTGTGAGCATTTTGACCCCACAGGTTTTTTGCTGACTTTAGTGGAATTAGGTCGTGAAAATGAAAATCTAAATTTTTTCGAATAAAATTTCAACATTTTTAATTTTTACAAGGCATAAAGCAGAAAAATAACCCCAACATTTGAAAACCAATTTCTCCTGATTACGGCAATACCCAATATGTGGTCATAAACTGCTGTTTAGACACACGGCAGAGTTCAAAAGGGAAGGATCACCATTTGGAGCTCAAATTAGCTGGAATGGTTTTCAGGTGCCATGTCACATTTGCAAAGTGCCTGCGGGACCAAAACAGTAGGAACCCCCCAAAAGTGAGCCCATTTGGGAAACTACACCCCTTAAAGAATCTATCTAGGGGTATAGTAAGCATTTAGACCCTCACTGCAGCTTTTATTGGAATTAGGTCGTAAAAATTAAGCACCCCAACATTTGTAAAGCAATTTCTCCAGAGTACGTAAATACCCCACATGTGGTTATAAACTGCTGTTTGGACACACGACAGGGCTCAGAAAGGCAGGAGCGCTATTTGGCATGCATATTTTGCTGGATTGGTTTTTGGGTGCCATGTTGCATTTGCAAAACCCTAAGGCACCAGAGTACAATGTAAGCCCATAGAAGTGACTCCATTTTGGAAACTACACACCTCAAGGCATTTAACATTTGCCTGGACATATGACAGAGCTCAGAAGTGAAGAGCAACATACGCATTTGAGGTCCATTTTGGTGATTTTCACAGAATTGGCCCACAATTGCAGGGCTCTGAGGTCAAATAGTAAAACAAACCCCCAATACATGATTACAGTACGGGACAGTAGTTCAACGGAGAGGCAGGGACTCTTAGCGTTGTACATAACTATGATGCTAGGAGCCCGACTCCCTGCAGTGTGTTTGGTCCAGGACTTGCGGCCAAAATATGTTCCGTCCTTTACGGACCGAACATGCTCATGTGAATCCAGCCTAATTGGTATCACCGCATCGTAAAAGTCTGAACTATTACAATATCTCATTATTTAACCCGCATGGTGTACACGGTAAAAAAAAAATAATTGTAAATGCCAGAATTACTATTTTTTGGTCACCTCATCTCCTACAAAAAATGGAAAAAAAAGTGATCAAAACGTTGTATGTACTCCAAAATGGTATAATTAAAAACTACATTGTCCCGCTTGTTCCGCAAAAAATAAGCCCTCATACCACTTAATTGACAGAAAAATAAAAAAGTTATGGCTTTCAGAATTTGGCGACACAAAATAAATTAAATTTTTTACACTTATTTTTTTACTTGTAAAAGTAGTAAACTATAGGAAAAGCTATATATATTTGGTATCACCGTAATCGTATTGACCTGCAGAATAAAGTTAACAAGTTGTTTTAATTGCACAGTGAATTCCGTAAAAACGAAGTGCAAAAAACAATGTCAGAATAGCTATTATTTTCATTTTCTACCCCACAAATTATTTTTTTCCGTTTCCTAGTACATTATATGCAAAAAAGGAAAAGGAGACCCTGATAGTTGGCGGGCACTGGAACATCATATATACAAATTTGCTTGTGGCAAAATGAACCCTATTTCCCAACTATCCCTAGAAAGTAATTTTAAACTTTTATTGTGCTATTAAAGCAAATCAAACGAACCACATATAGATTTAAATTATAACGTGCATGCTGCTGCAAAGTAACACCGTTGGACAATGTCCACAGAGTATATAGTGTACAATGTCAAAGACGGCCGACAGCTGCAGAACGCCAGGCCTAATCAAAGGTATAATGGAGGAGAGCTAGCAGCAAAGCACGAGCATAAAAATGTATTGAAAGCCCCCCCCGACATGTTTCGCCACAAAAGCGGCGTCTTCAGGGGTACTGGGGCTAATGACAGCGTGCCGCCGATTTTCAGAATTGAAATAGAATCCGGAAGGATGCAGCGAGTAGAGAGTCTGCCAATCAGGAGATGCCAGCGAGATCGAACCTCCCATAACTCTGACAGGCACTTGGGCCATCCTGTCAGAGTGTAATGACTATAGCCAATAGAATCACTGAACATCGAACCAACCAGAACAAAGTAGGGAGGTCGAGCCTCTCACAATGTGATGGACACCCGTCTCAGTCAATGAGAACGCCATGTCGTTGACATATGGCGTGGTCTGAATGGCGCATGCGCATACGGAAAACTTCGCCGAGATTTAACAAGAATCTCAGCTCAGGCACATACGATAATGTTAATGTGCCCGGCACATGCGCATAAAATGTTATTCACTTTCTCACACGGAGAGCCCCAGAGGTTTAACTCTACTGAGTATATAGTACAAATTCCTATAATAGGTGACATCCATAAAAAGTACTCAACCATAAATAAAAGTATTTATCTGGAAAACGGAAAGAGACGTGGCTGTCAGTATATTGTAATCCAAACTACCTATAAATGGAAATAAATAGTAAAGAATGTTTGTCATTATATTTCAAAGAGGTTAAGTCTCTCAATTATAGGGAGACTCCACATAAACAACTCCACTGCTTTGGCAGTTTATGAACTGTTTAATCTGGTAGGTTTTGTTATCTAGAGGGTTACAGAAACTTTTGGTAGTAGGCATGGATGGACAAAAGGAGCATCTACCACAAGGGTGGGATCCAATGACTGATGATTTAAGCCAGCATTTAGATGTTGATGAGGGCTGGGAGTAATGGCTATGCACCAGGTAATCACGTAGATTTTTACCTCTTCGATAGGTAATATTAGGAATAGTAGATAGTTGTTCCCAAAGATCGGAGTCCGCACGTATGTTGTACGATTTTTATTATTTGATGGGAACAAGCATCAAAAGTGCCAATACATTTAACAATCGAGGAGGATTGTGCAGACTTAACATCAGCTTTCATGTTGGAATAACCCCTCTGATTAACTTCACACAAAAGATCTTTCCTGTCTGTCACCCTGGCCCTGGCATAGGCTCTATATAAGCATTTCTTTGGATAGCCACGGGCAATAAATTTAGAAAACAGCCCATCGCATTCAGTTTTGAAGGTATGTTCGTCAAAGCAATTTCTTTTTGCTCTCAGATATTGTCCTATTGGGATACCCCTTTTTAAGGAAGGGGGATGGTGACTATCCCAATGCAGAAAGCTATTTGTGGCTGTAGGCTTCCGGGAGATATTAGTTTGGACACCACCACTAGGGTCCAAGGAAATTTTTCAATCAAGAAAAATAATCTCTGTATGGTAAATTTCATGAGTGAATTTCATACCAATTTTGTTGCTGTTGAGTATTGACATAAAGTCAGTGAATAAAGAACGATCAATGGCGGATTATCATATGGGCGGTTCGGGCCCGAACCGCACATAATCTTAAAAAACTATGCAGCGCTCTAGCGCTACTAACTGCCGCTGTGGACCACGCTGGTCCCGCTTCCAACTGAACCTGCGTCCGCAGGACGTAGACTCAATTGGGTTGAATGCTGGAGCCTCGCTCCAGCATTTACTCTGCCGTGAGCGGCTCGGCGCAGGCAGGCGCAATGTAGTGACGTCATCGCGCCTGTCTGCACCGACTCACTCACGGGACAGTGCAGAGGAGGAGAAGCATCCCCACCGTCGTGGGAACGGGGATAGGTAAGTAATTATGTTATTTTTTTATTAGGTACGTACATATGGTGGCATTATACTGTATAGGACAGCTAAGCGGAACATTATACTGTGTAGAGGCAGCTATGGAGGGCATTATACTATGTGGCAGCTATGGGGGGCATTATACTGTATAGAACAGCTAAGGGGAACATTATACTGTGTAGAGGCAGCTATGGAGGGCATTATACTATGTGGCAGCTATGGGGGAATTATACTGTGTAGGACAGCTAAGGGGAACATTATACTGTGTAGAGGCAGCTATGGAGGGCATTATACTATGTGGCAGCTATTGAGGGCATTATACTGTATAGGACAGCTAAGGGGAACATTATACTGTGTAGAGGCAGCTATGGAGGGCATTATACTGTATAGGACAGCTAAGGGCAACATTATACTGTGTAGAGGAAGCTATGGAGGGCATTATACTGTGTAGAGGCAGCTATGGGGGCATTATACTGTGTAGGACAGCTAAGGGGTACATTATACTGTGTAGAGGCAGCTATGGAGGGCATTATACTATGTGGCAGCTATGGGGGCATTATACTGTATAGGACAGCTATGGGGAACATTATACTGTGTAGAGGCAGCTATGGAGAGCATTATACTGTGTAGAGGCAGCTATGGAGGGCATTATACTGTGTAGAGGCAGCTATGGAGGGCATTATACTGTGTATCAGCTATGGGGGCATTATAGTGTATAGGACAGCTAAGGGGAACATTATACTGTGTAGAGGCAGCTATGGAGGGCATTATACTATGTGGCAGCTATGGGGGCATTATACTGTGTAGGACAGCTAAGGGGAACATTATACTGTGTAGAGGCAGCTATGGAGGGCATTATACTATGTGGCAGCTATGGGGGCATTATACTGTGTAGGACAGCTAAGGGGAACATTATACTGTGTAGAGGCAGCTATGGAGGGCATTATACTGTCTAGAGGCAGCTATTGAGGGCATAATACTGTGTAGAGGCAGCTATGGAGGGCATTATACTGTGTAGCAGCTATGGGGGGATTATACTGTATAGGACAGATAAGGGGAACATTATACTGTGTAGAGGCAGCTAGGTAGGGCATTATACTGTGTAGAGGCAGCTATGGAGAGCATTATACTGTGTAGAGGCAGCTATGGAGGTCATTATACTGTGTAGGACAGCTAAGGGGAACATTATACTGTGTAGAGGCAGCTATGAAGGGCATTATACTGTGTAGAGGCAGCTATGGAGGGCATTATACTGTGTAGAGGCAGCTATGGAGGGCATTATTCTATGGGGCAGCTATGGGGGCATTACACTATATAGGACAGTTAAGGGTTACATTATACTGTGTAGAGGCAGCTATGGAGAGCATTATACTGTATGGGGAAGCTATGGGTGGCAATATACTGTGGGGGCAGCTATGGGGGACTTTATACTGAGCAATTACAAGAGCTACAGGTCCAATGGGGGGAGGCGCTGTGTAGCACTATATACAAGGGGGGTGGCGCGCTATGTTGCACTATATACAAGGGGGGATTGCTGTATAGCACTATATAGAAGGGGGGAGCGCTGTGTATCACTATATCTAAGGGGGATTGCTATGTAGCACTATATACAAGACGGGGAGGGCTTTGTGACGCTATTTACTGAGGGGGAGGGCTGTGTAGTGCTATTTACAGGGGTCAGTGTGTAGCGCTATCTACAGGGGCTGTGTGTGGCTCTATCTACAGGGGTCTGTGTGTAGTGCTATCTACAGGGGGTTGTGTGTGGTGCTATCTACAGGGGCTGTGTGTATGTGGTGCTTTACTCTACAGTGTTTGACACAATTATATTCAGGGGCGGAGTCTATGGTACTATAATATTTAGGGGCCCAGCGTTTGGTACTATTTTATTCAGGGGCGCAGTGTTTGGTGCTATTATATTTCGGGGCACAGTGTGTGGCACCATGATAATTTTATCTTTGTTTATAGGTGTGGAAATGTTGGAAAAGTGAAGAGCCAAAGACATCTGAGTGGCAAATTCTGCAGAAATGGGTCATGGCCTGGAAAAGTCATCATGAAGTCTGGACCGGATGGAGAAGAATAGAGGAAAAAACTACGTAGTCACCTGTGAGTCACTAGATTTATAGACAATCTGTCATCTCTACTGACATGTTTATGATAGGAAATCCTTGTATTTCACAAAAAGTCTTTGTGCAGTCCAGGACTGATAGACAAATAAGTGTTACTATTCCCCTTGTCAGGAGAATGTGTCCCTACACAGTGTGATACTGTCAGTGATGGTTGGAGACTGTCAGTATGTGGGGACACACCCATTTGTTAATGTCTGGACAAAAAGTAAGTGTTAACAATAGTTACAGGGTGGCGGTGGAGAAGGGGGGCCCAACTTTGGGTAACAGCCCAGGGCCTATGGTCTACTTAATCCGCCACTGAGAACGATCCCCATCCCAAAGAATCAAAATATCATCAATGTATCTACCCCAAAATAAAATGTGACAAGTGAAACAAAGTAAATCTTCAGAAAAAACAATAGTGTCTTCCCACCACCCTAAAATTAAATTTGTGTAGGTAGGGGCACAAGCTGTGCCCATTGCTGTGCCTTTTAATTGATGATAGAATTTTCTATAAAAATAAAGCAATTATGAATTAACAAAAACCGGAGAAGTGACAGTACAAATTTATTGTCCATCTGAAATTGGGTGCCTTTTGTGCTTAAAAAATAAGTGACAACTGTAAGACCATTATAGTGTTGAATATTAGTGTATAAAGACTCAACGTCAATACTAGCAATCATGGTGGTTGGAGTAACATGAATTTCCTGGATCCTAGTGATGGTGGTCTTAGTATCTCTCAAATGTGAAGGTAAGGATGTGACAAAGGGTGCAAGAATTTTGTCCACATATATACTAATTCCTTGTGTAAGGCCGTCGTTCCCAGATACAATAGGCCTGCCAGGAACAGGGCGAGAGGCTTTGTGGATTTTTGGTAGTGCATAAAAGGTGGCAATGGTAGGACTTGGATTGAACAGAAACCTAAACTCATCTTGTGTAATAATATTTAGAGTTTTAGCTTCAATAAGGAGTGCACGTACTTCTGTCAGAAACAAGTCTGTTGGATTACTGTCATTAATCAGCCTATGAACCATGTGGACATAATCCTTCTCATCCATGACTACAATATTGCCACACTTGTCAGAGGGTTTCATAAAAAGATGTTCATTTCTACATAATTCCTCTAATGCCAATTTCTCTGTTTCACTTCAATTACTTGAAATACTTGATTTATCCGTCTTTTTCAATTCTGCACTAACCATCTTGACAAAGATGTCAATATGAGCGTATTGTGAAAATGGAGGTATTAATTTGGAATTAGGTCGTAGTATGGAGAAGGGACCCCCAACCTCATTTTCAAGCAGTACATTTTCTAAATCTCTCAGAGTGTTAGTTTCTATCCTGTCCGTATCATTTCTTCCTACTGTATTCTTTTTAAAAAATGTACACAAAGCCAGCTTCCTGGCAAATAAATTGATATCCTAGGTCCAATTGAACTCATCAAAAGTGGGGATTGGGGTGTATGACAATCCTTTGCATAGCAAATAATAGACTCAAATAAATAGAAGAGATGTTGCAAATTTGCATCTCATCCCCACCTGTGATACCATATTAGATAGCTATTGTTATTGATTCAGACCCCAGCGCAGATTGGGTGGGCCTAAAAAAGGAAAACCACTGCTGGATCCCATATTGGTCGCACTTGTGCTTGTAGGGCATCTGGTATTCCCTCCACCGAGAGTTGTGCCCGCCGGCCGAGGGGTGGATGGTATATTTGGAGTAATAGAGGCACAGGAGATAGAAGGTAAAGAATTGGAAGTAACAGTAGGGTGTGTTACGGTCAAGTTTGTTTGACATGGTATAATTTACTTAGATTGTGTTGGTTTTCTCTTAGAAGAACTGTATCTGTTATTTTTAATTTTACGTTTGGTACTTATCCTAGAACTAATAGATTCATCAGTGCCCGAGATGTCGGATTCAGAAAAATTTGTGTCGATTTCAGTACGTTTAGGGGCAAGGTACGCACGTGTTCTATAAGTATAAGCTTGACCTGTATAGAAATCCCTTCTGTCCCTTATGTACTTCCGATGTTTCTTTTCTTTGATGTCACCTTATAATTTTTCAATATCTTTCTGTAATTTATTCTCACAATTGCTAAATTCCGGTGAGGAACTAAATGCTCTAATATCTCCAATTTATTTTTCTAACTGCACGGTGGTTTTGTTTAAATCTCTTTTCTCAAAGTCTAAAATATAATTGATCATCCGCAGGGAATTAGCTGTTAATAATTCTTCCCATCCCTTAATAAATTCAGCATCATCTCAAAATGAATTTGGAGTGATGTTAATGTGCAGACCCCTGTATACAATCTGCTGTTCAATATATGTTTGCAAGCTAGCTACTTCCCAGCAGGATCTAATGTATTTTTGGTATGTTTTCTGTAGATCTCTAAATGCTGTCTGGATATCAAATTGATGCAGGGGAATGTTCTCAGTTGAAAAACATAGGCTACTTCTATGGATATACTATCTGAATTGGGTTTTTGAGACAGAAAACCTGCCATCACTAATGTATTCTAAATGTACACAAAGTTCCACAGTGGGAACAGGGTCAGAACAAGGGGTGATTAACCCAATATTAATTATGCAAAATGGCAAAATGAACCTTATTTCCCAACTATCCCTAGAACTATCCTAGTGATGGTGGTCTTAGTATCTCTCAAATGTGAAGGTAAGGATGTGACAAAGGGTGCAAGAATTTTGTCCACATATATACTAATTCCTTGTGTAAGGCCGTCGTTCCCAGATACAATAGGCCTGCCAGGGACAGGGCGAGAGGCTTTGTGGATTTTTGGTAGTGCATAAAAGGTGGCAATGGTAGGACTTGGATTGAACAGAAACCTAAACTCATCTTGTGTAATAATATTTAGAGTTTTAGCTTCAATAAGGAGTGCACATAATTCTGTCAGAAACAAGTCTGTTGGATTACTGTCATTAATCAGCCTAAGAACCATGTGGACATAATCCTTCTCATCCATGACTACAATATTGCCACACTTGTCAGAGGGTTTCATAAAAAGATGTTCATTTCTACATAATTCCTCTAATGCCAATTTCTCTGTTTCACTTCAATTACTTGAAATACTTGATTTATCCGTTTTTTTTCAATTCTGCACTAACCATCTTGACAAAGATGTCAATATGAGCGTATTGTGAAAATGGAGGTATTAATTTGGAATTAGGTCGTAGTATGGAGAAGGGACCCCCAACCTCATTTTCAAGCAGTACATTTTCTAAATCTCTCAGAGTGTTAGTTTCTATCCTGTCCGTATCATTTCTTCCTACTGTATTATTTTTAATAAATGTACACAAAGCCAGCTTCCTGGCAAATAAATTGATATCCTAGGTCCAATTGAACTCATCAAAAGTGGGGATTGGGGTGCATGACAATCCTTTGCATAGCAAATAATAGACTCAAATAAATAGAAGAGATGTTGCAAATTTGCATCTCATCCCCACCTGTGATACCATATTAGATAGCTATTGTTATTGATTCAGACCCCAGCGCATATTGGGTGGGCCTAAAAAAGGAAAACCACTGCTGGATCCCATATTGGTCGCACTTGTGCTTGTAGGGCATCTGGTATTCCCTCCACCGAGAGTTGTGCCCGCCGGCCGAGGGGTGGATGGTATATTTGGAGTAATAGAGGCACAGGAGATAGAAGGTAAAGAATTGGAAGTAACAGTAGGGTGTGTTACGATCAAGTTTGTTTGACATGGTATAATTTACTTAGATTGTGTTGGTTTTCTCTTAGAAGAACTGTATCTGTTATTTTTAATTTTACGTTTGGTACTTATCCTAGAACTAATAGATTCATCAGTGCCCGAGATGTCGGATTCAGAAAAATTTGTGTCGATTTCAGTACGTTTAGGGGCAAGGTACGCACGTGTTCTATAGGTATAAGCTTGACCTGTATAGAAATCCCTTCTGTCCCTTATGTACTTCCGATGTTTCTTTTCTTTGATGTCACCTTATAATTTTTCAATATCTTTCTGTAATTTATTCTCACAATTGCTAAATTCCGGTGAGGAACTAAATGCTCTAATATCTCCAATTTATTTTTCTAACTGCACGGTGGTTTTGTTTAAATCTCTTTTCTCAAAGTCTAAAATATAATTGATCATCCGCAGGGAATTAGCTGTTAATAATTCTTCCCATCCCTTAATAAATTCAGCATCATCTCAAAATGAATTTGGAGTGATGTTAATGTGCAGACCCCTGTATACAATCTGCTGTTCAATATATGTTTGCAAGCTAGCTACTTCCCAGCAGGATCTAATTTATTTTTGGTATGTTTTCTGTAGATCTCTAAATGCTGTCTGGATATCAAATTGATGCAGGGGAATGTTCTCAGTTGAAAAACATAGGCTACTTCTATGGATATACTATCTGAATTGGGTTTTTGAGACAGAAAACCTGCCATCACTAATGTATTCTAAATGTACACAAAGTTCCACAGTGGGAACAGGGTCAGAACAAGGGGTGATTAACCCAATATTAATTATGCAAAATGGAAAAATGAACCTTATTTCCCAACTATCCCTAGAAAGTAATTTTAAACTTTTATTGTGCTATTAAAGCAAATAAAACGAACCACATATAGATTTAAAATATAATGTGCATGCTGCTGCAAAGTAACACCGTTGGACAATGTCCACACAGTATATAGTGTACAATGTCAAAGACGGCCGACAGCTGCAGAACGCCAGGCCTAATCAAAGGTATAATGGAGGAGAGCTAGCACCAAAGCACGAGATTAAAAATGTATTGAAAGCCCCCCCCCCGACATGTTTCGCCACACAAGCGACGTCTTCAGGGGTACTGGGGCTAATGACAGCGCGCCACCGATTTCCGGAATTTAAATAGAATCCGGAAGGATGCAGTGAGTAGAGAGTCTACCAATCAGGAGATGCCAGCGAGATCGAACCTCACATAACTCTGACAGGCACTTGAGCCGTCCTGTCAGAGTTTAATGACTATAGCCAATAGAATCATTGAACATCGAACCAACCAGAACAAAGTAGGGAGGTCGAGTCTCTCACAATGTGATGGACACCCGTCTCAGCCAATGAGAACGCCATGTCGTTGACATATGGCGTGGTCTGAATGGCGCATGCGCATAGGGAAAACTTCAACGAGATTTAACAAGAATCTCAGCTCAGGCACATACGATAATGTTAATGTGCCTGTTTCGACTAGTAAAGCTGCTGCTGGCCGCAGATTACAGAGCGGGACTAGTGGAGAGTGGGCCACACAGGCATGTGGCTCTCTCCATTATATTATATAGAAGTAATGGAAACAGCTGAGCAGGCTGTCTCTGTACCTCTGATATATTTAAATAGGTATTACCCTCTTACAATTTTATATATAATATGCTAGAGTAATTCACACTAGGTGTACACCACCAATTGTCGATATATGAAAAAGGAACGGGAAGTGGGAAAAGTAGTGTGTTTTGTAATTGCAAAAAAATAAAAAATACTTTATTATTAAATTTATATTAAAACAATGTTAGATGAAAAAATGATGTTGCGCCAAAGTCCCCTAAATTGGCGCACTATGACAAATTATGTCTGATTAAGATTGCTCCGGATTGTAAAGGATATATATGTGTCTAATCTACCCCTTATTTAGTAATAGAGAGGAAACTATAATAGTCCCTAAACCAGAAATTGGGTTGTTAAATAATTGCAAATAACTGTCCCCCTCAGTGTCAATGATGAGACAGTCTGATTGCACATGAACCCAGAGGTTCCTTCAACGGGCTGTAAATGAAGCCCAGCGGTGGAGAAACCCATGTATTAATGTGACTGTAATGGGTTACATGTACATGTGTCTTATATGAATAGACACAGCACAGCAGAGTTGCAACTGCTGCATACTAGGAACTGAACAGCGCTGTTCAGTTCCTAGTATGCAGCAGTTGCAACTCTGCTGTGCTGTGTCTATTCATATAAGACACATGTACATGTAACCCATTACAGTCACATTAATACATGGGTTTCTCCACCGCTGGGCTTCATTTACAGCCCGTTGAAAGAACCTCTGGGTTCATGTGCAATCAGACTGTCTCATCATTGACACTGAGGGGGACAGTTATTTGCAATTATTTAACAACCCAATTTCTGGTTTAGGGACTATTATAGTTTCCTCTCTATTACTAAATAAGGGGTAGATTAGACACATATATATCCTTTACAATCCGGAGCAATCTTAATCAGACATAATTTGTCATAGTGCGCCAATTTAGGGGACTTTGGCGCAACATCATTTTTTCATCTAACATTGTTTTAATATAAATTTAATAATAAAGTATTTTTTATTTTTTTGCAATTACAAAACACACTACTTTTCCCACTTCCCGTTCCTTTTTCATATGTCTCTGTACCTCCCATAGAGCAGAGTAGAGAGCCGCACGCATGCCATATGGATATGTGGATATGCCATAAATGTCTAAATTGGGAATAATTCTTTAACATTGGTACACATTGCCTTGTAAATTTATAAATATCCAATAACTATTGCAAATTATTTATGTGTGTGTGTATGTGTGTGTGTGTGTGTGTGTGTGTGTGTGTGTTTGTTTGTGTGTGTGTGTGCTCTCTGATAAACTGATGTTATATGATGTTAAATTGTACATTGTGTCATACATTGTCAAACGCAAAAAGGTTGTGGTTTTTTTTTGGTCTCTCTACCTCTTTAGTGTCCTCCTGACTATGAATTTGTGTGTAAAAGACCATGCAAATTTAATCTATTAATTTCCAAGTTATGCAAGACCCAGATCTTGAGCACACACGACACAATTTTATGAAATTGATTGGCTGAGATAATCCTGATCCCATCTCATGGACTCTGAATATGGCAGTCATAGAAATTAATGGGCCATACTGTACCACCGTGTGTCTCCGGTTTTACAGGACTCCATCTTCTGCTCTGTTCTTGTTAAATGCCATATAATTTTGCAGCACGGTGCAAGACATTGCCAAATAAACACACTTCATGAAATATTGGAGGCTGGATCAAGGGACTATAATTGTCTGTTATTTAATTATACTACTGTACTGATACTAAGCAGGTAAGGCCTCGTTCACATCTGCTTTGGAGACTCTGTGAACGCACATGTATCATTTGTGTTGCAGCTATGATACTTCACAATGCATTTACAGATCAGCAATTTGTATCAACTCTACCAAAATTTTGCATGGGGCATAAGAAATTTGATGCAGCTAGACACACTTTTCATTTCTATGTCACTTCATGACTGGCATATATTTATACAAATATATGGTGTTGGAAATTGCCGCACATCCATAGTAAACTTTGTGCAACATTGCCTATAAATTGGTTTATGAAATTGGTTTATGAAATTGGTGAATTTCACTTGCACAATTTCTTTGGCTTATGTTGCTACATTTTTCTTTTATCCCTAATGTGTTTTTAATATTTTTTGTTTGTTTTCTAATTCAATTGTGTATTGTAGAAAACAAATTTAAATTGTGTTGAAAATAAGATAACAAGCACTAGTAAATCTTCACTGCAAATGAAAAAAAAAATGACAATAACGTGTACATTATAGGTATTAGGGAAAAAATTCTTGACTGTGATGAAATTCAGTGATTTTTAACCTGTTAGTAATACTAAAGTGAGCCATGTACCAATTAAGTCCTTTTATGCCATTGCAAGGTGGTACATTTCTAGGGTTAACAAGGAGGAATTGAGGTGATAGCATTTACAATATCATCAGATGACACATGATATGTCTGAACCTCATATACCTTATTATATTTTAATGTGAATTTATACTTAGATTCAGCTTTTTGTTACATTTCTGACTCAAGCTATTGATCTACAAAGTGCATCTTTGACTTTATGATGAACTCACAGAACTGAATGCTTAGCTACTTTTTAATTTAGATGGAGCAGATATTACACTATATTTACATATTTTAATCTTGACATCATTGCCTATTAATATTGTATTGTTATATATAATCACAGATCTGCAATAGTGTATATTACAATACAAAATTATTTTTACTGCTAATTTTAAGTTAAAAAAAATATTTTCAAAATAATGTGATAACATTTATATATGTATTGAGCTGTAGGAAAATATATTATGTGTTATGTTCAAAGAAGCCTCATAGAGTTAAGAAAAACGCTGGATATAGATAGTTCTAACAACTAAGAATTTAATCATACAACTTTTCGGATAGTTTACTAAACACCAGGAAAAATAACATATGCTCCTCAACTGAAGACCAAGCAATCTACCTACCTATTTCTCGTCTTCCTTGGACAAAAGCTTACCCACCTACCCCCACCCTCCTCCCCCTGCAAACTGGTATTATTTCCATCTTTATGTCGAAGAAACACTATAGAATGTTAAAAAATCTAACTTCAAGTTCTCTTAACTGGCACCATGGAATATGATCTACTCTTTTCCCCACTGGATGTCAGGAAATAGAATTTAACACCTCGTCCCCACTAGACACCAGAATATAGAAAATGACCCCTACTTGATGCAAGGAATCATAACCTACCACTTCTCTATACCAGACAACATGTTTAAGATATGGATAAAACCTACCATTATACCAACAGAGACAAATATTTGTATTGGGCACTGTATGTGTGGTGCTTGATTTTCAGAGGGCACAGTGTGGGATACGATTGTATTCGGGGGCAGAATGTGTGATAAAATTATTTTCAGAGGCACAGTTTATTGCTCTATTATTATTAGAGGTGCAGTATGTGGCACTATGAAGATTTTGTATTAGTATACTGGTGTGCCTGTTCTGGAAAAGTGAGGACCTGAAAACCGTTGAGCGGCAAACTCTGTAGATGTTGGTATGGATGGTGGTATGGACTGGATAGAGAAGAAAAGAGATTCTAATCTCAGGAGACGTCATCTGTGAGTTATTATATGTAAATGTTTAATCTGCCTCTGACTGATCAGTACCTTATTTACTGTATGCTCTGAAGCGAGATGATGGGTGGTATCATTCTTTTTAGTAAAACAGCATCTCCTAGCACATCCATACTATTGTTCAAGCCATACTGAGAGCTGTAGTTTCACTCTGTATAAATTCATATGCCAGGAATTAACCTAACATGGCAAAAGATCTCCGTACTAAGCCGTATTTGTGCTAGTGCTGTATATGTGTGCTGAGCTTGGTTCTGGTACTGTATATGCAGATGTAGCCGTCTTTATGTTGACTGTCAATGGATTAAATACAAAGTGGCAAGATCCTTTATCTTGACTTTTTCAATAGATTTTGTTGTGTGATATCACGCTGCAGCAGGTTTTCACAGTCAAGATAAAGATCGTTATATCCGTATATACTTGGTTCTGGCACTATATTTATGTACTGAGATTGGTTCTGGTTCTTTATTTATGTAGAATATATTTATAAGTACAAAAATTGCAGGGTAGTTGGAATTGTTGCATTTCATTGTATATTGAATGAGAACCTATCAGTTCCTTTTAGTCCACTAAATTGTCAACATGCCGAAATACATGAACAGACAATGTTTCGAAACATGCCCCTGTATGTTTTTTGATATGCAGTAAGATCTATAAAATCAACTTTTAAAGCTGCATGCTAACTACCCTTTGAAGAGTCATAGGTCAGTGTCTCTATCCTGAACAGGAACAGTCTGGTCTACAAACCTACCCTTCCACGCATGAGTGACATCCCCCTGACCATTCTACATCACTACCAGCCTCGTCCAACTTTCACAATGCACCATTGCCTTGTACTCGCCGGCATGCACAGTGCAGTGCTTGCCTTCATTGCTGCACACTGCATACCCAGTGAGAACATTTCGGTGCACTGTGCATGCTCGGGGAGTACCAAGTAAAGGCACATCTACAAGAGTTGGAGGAGGCTAGCAGTGAAGTAGAAAGGCCAGGGGGATGTCAATCAAGGTCTGAGGGGCGCCATTTTAATTTTTATATAGGGGGGCACATGGAGCTCATGCCCCAGGGCCTCCACTACTGTACTGATTTTTATACTGTACGTAGATCCTTTGCAGAAGGATTTAATCACATACGGCAGAATGTGATCATTAAGTTTTTGATGTTGGTTAGTTGGCATAACTTTAGCACCAGAGTCCAAGCGCTTCAAGCTACAACTCTGCTTTTTGGTTTTTCTGTAATCAATTGATTAAAATGTTAGTTCAGCAGCCAGAAATCTATTCCTAACCTTTTTCTCTGCTATTCTTTTATGCTGTTGCTTACATTTCTTTGGCCTTGCTTTACAATAACCATTATCTGTAGATAGAAATAGTATACAATAGCAATAAGACAGAATATGGATAAACAGAACTACTGAATCAGCACAGAAAATGTTAAAGCCATTACTGAAGCAGGAAATGTCAGCTTATTAACAATGATCATAGAATTCAAATACACATAAGCTGAAACAAGAAATGTGCTGTCAATTGTTGGAAAGATTAATATCCTTGTCTGCAAAGAATGAAAAAATGGAGATGAAGATGGAGAAATGTAAAGAGAGAATTTCAGGGATAGGGAGGGGAATTAAGTTTGCAAGATTCAGAAAATACTGAGAAAAGGATAATATCTGAACATGGAGGGTTAAGTACGGAATTGTAGAAAGGCAGATCCTGGGTGGGGGAGTAGAAGAGAGTGAGAAAATATAAAATGCTTTGTTTAACTGGCTGGATGTGGCAGCTGCAGCGGCTGACATGTTATGACAGTTTTGAGGGGAACTGCATCTAGATTTAATAGATTTTAGTGAAGCACCTTCCAGACTGGTGTCCAAAGGCTGCATTTCTAGCTTGTCAGATGTGACGGCCTCCTGACGCATCTATTCACTGAATGATCAGTCTGGGAAACAGGCAGCGCAGGCAAGAGAGGAAACAATTTGACAGGGAGATAAGGAGACAGAGAGGGAAAAATGTGTGTGAGAAAGAAGAGGGAGAGATAGAGGGAAATCTGAGGATTAAACCCATGATGAGACTGTGTTCACACATGCAATTTTTGCCGCATTTTATGTAAAAACATGCAGAAAAATTATGTCTTTAACATTGTTAGAAAGCATGTGGTTTTAGCTGTATTTTTTAGCTTTATTTTTTTTTTCTTAGGTGTAAGGCTCTGTTCACACTAACGTCATAGTTTCTGTTTATAGCACAACTATGAAAGATTCATTTTCGAATGGATCACAGCAAATCCTGATGTACCCCCATTGACTTACAATAGGATCTGTCATGTTTCTGTTGGTGTTCTGGTATTTTTGATAGCAGAAAAATTTCTGCAGACGAAAAGCAAATAAAATTAATGTGAACATTATTTAAGGTAAGAGGCAAATGGTGTAAAAAAAAAAAAATCATTTAGAAAAGATGCTCAAGGATTTTAAGAGGTTATCCCATCAGAATAAGGTATATGGGAATAAGGTATATGGATATCAAAGATGCAAGAGAGCATAGCCATCAGCTTGCTGCTCCACTATTCACTGTGTAACGCCAGCCATAAGCTGCTTGGTGCAGACAGATGGAATGCAGTGACGTCATCAAACATGTCTGCACTGAGTCACACATAGCACAGCCCAGAGGAGACCTGCAGAGGGATCTCCTACCCACGTCGTGGGAACAGGGCTAGGTGAGTATTTTGTTTTATTATTTTTATTAGGCACTATAATAATAATAATCTTTATTTATATAGTGCCAACATATTACGCAGCACTTTACAATTTAGAGGGAACATAATCAGACAGTATCAGACATTACATAGTGACAAAGCTACATAGTGACAAATTTACAATTCAGACAGGAGGATTGAGGACCTGCTTGCAAGAGCTTACAATTTATAAGGACATTAGGGAGACACAAAGTGTAAAAGTGTTTGTTCAGTACAATGGTCCAGCCATCTTTTATACACATAGGGTAGTACACATAAAGCTGCATGAGCCAGTCACCAGCCAGTATCGTGTATGACAGATATGAAGTTCATTACGGTGCAAGGGAATCTTATTCTGAGGACTAATGGGGCTTAGGAAAGGAGTCAGATTAGGGAATGTTATAGGCCTGTCTTAAAAGATGTGTTTTCAGGGCACATTTAAAACTGTGGATATTGGGAATTAATCTGATTGTCTGGGGTAGCGCATTCCAGAGGACTGGTGCAGCAAGAGTAAAATCTTGGAGACGGGAGTGGGAGGTTCGAATTATGGAGGATTTTAATCTAAGGTCGTTGGCAGAACGTAGAGCGTGACTAGGCTGTTAGACAGAGATGGCGGAGGAGATCTAAGGAGGTGCAGCACTGTGGAAAGCTTTGTGGGTGAGAGTAATACGTTTGAATTTAATTCTGAGAGGGATGGGCAACCAGTGTAGTTATTGGCACAGGGTAGAGGCGTTGATGTAGTGGTTGGTCAGAAAGATGAGCCTGGCTGCTGAATTAAAGATAGATTGGAGAAGGGAGAGTTTAGTGAGGGGAAGACCGACTAATAATGAGTTACAATAGTCAAGACGAGAGTGATTCAAAGCAACAATAAGAGCTTTGGCTGTTTCCTCAGTAAGAAAAGGGCGAATCCTTCAGATGTTTTTGAGGTGAAAATGACAGGAGCGTGTAAGTGATTGAATGTGAGGAGTAAAGGTAGGATCCGATTAAAAAATAACCCCGATACAGCGGGCGTGCTGCCTAGGAGTTATGAGTGTGTGTGTGCCACACACTGAGATGGAGACATCAGGTTTAGGGAGGTTAGTAGATGGTGGGAACACAAGGAGCTCAGTTTTAGAAAGTTTCAGATAGAGAGAGGACATGATGTTAGAGACAGTGGACAGAAAATCACTGGTGTTTTGTATTAGAGCAGTGGTGATGTCATCGTAAGAGGCATATAATTGGGTGTCATCAGCGTAGAGATGGTACTGGAAGCCAAATCTGCTAATAGTTTGTCCAATAGGGGCCGTGTAGAAATAAAAGAGGAGCGGACCTAGGACAGATCCCTGAGGAACTGCGATAGCAAGTGGAAGAGGAGAAGAAGTAGAACTAGCAAATTACACACTGAACGAGCGGTTAGAGAGATAGGAGGAAAACCACTATAAGAGCATTACTCTGTGGGCAGGCACTATGGGAGCATTATACTGTCTGAATGCACTATAGGCGCATTAGACTGTGTGTGGGGGCACTATGGTTGCATGATACCTTGTGCTTGGCCACTATGGGGGCCTAATGGGGCAATATACTGCGTGAGGAGGCACTATGGGGGCATTATACTGTGTGCATAGGCGTTATGGGGGCATGATACTGTGTGGGGGATCACCTTGTCAATGCTAGAATGGCCAAAATCTGCTCAGGACTGCATTTATATTTACTTAATGTTTTAGTGCATATTGAATCGATTAGAAATTAATATACTGCCATGCTGAAGCAGTGTTATACAAACTGAACATGGGGAGTCACAGGAGTAATGGAGTAATACTGTAATGTGAAAATTAGGAGTCACATACACTGTACAGTGACAAATGGTCGGGATCTCGGATCAGGTGTATACTGTATACTGGTATACTTCTTTTAGGTGATTTTGAATCTTCTATAATGGGAGTAGTCTGAAATAGAGAGCAGCCTTGGCACAAGATAACCCAGCTAGAAACTGGATGACATACAATACCACTGTACAACATAGGGGATCCGGCAGTGAGGTTAGAATCAGGGAAATATCTTTGAATTTTACTTACAAACAAGGCTGTTAATCTTTGGGCTCTTGGCATAGCAATTGCCATACATTGTAAAAGAGCGTCATTCATATCTCTTAGCAGTTATCTAAAGACGGCATTTCAAATGTACGAGTTTTAATTTGAATTCATAGAAAAATATTCCCTATTTATTAGTTGCAGCTCATTGACAGAATTATTCTCCTACTAACATTTGTAGCAAGTCTTATCATAACTCTTGCTTTCCGCCTAATCTTTCTGACTGTTCACCCTCCCTCTGCCTTCTTAATATTTACGTTTTGGCTACTAAACACTGAGCTAAGATTAATCACTCGGTTGCTAAGGACATGATGTATATATATGCATATTTATAATACATTTGTGTATAGTGTATTTATATGCTTTGGAATGGTACCATGAATCATATTGGTAAATTAGTGTTCAGATAAAAAATAATAATAAAAACAGCTACAATGTAGCAAGATCTATAAATGACAATATATACAAGCATCTGAACAAACTATACAAAACTGTGCACATACTAAAGCTTTGCTTTGTGTCACAGCTACAGATTCTTAAACAAGCTTTAGGCAGGTTGTCCATTTGATGAGTAGAAATTGTGGAATTAATTTGACTAAGGTCAGTTCTACACAGCCGAAATGTGGCTGTATATTAGCGTTCGTATTAGGACTGCAACACCTGGACCCTTGTGGTATTTTTGAACAGAACTTTTGGTGATCTAAATTTGGTATAGATTTAAATCTCATGAGCCTATAGGAAAAGATTGTGTGGCGTCTTAGACTCCACCCATCAAATAGGCCACACCTTAAGTCATGTATAGCTATGAAAGGTTTATCTGCTCTTACAAAATAAAGCAAAAAAAATGTGGTCCACTTCTTAAAACATCTAGCACTCCCTCCAGCATTTCTCTTATTCTGTCTTCCTTTCTCTAGTCCTTCCTGCTGTTCTCCTTAAATTTCCACAGCACTGAGTAAAAATTTATGTAATTTATATATAAATACACACGTTTTAGAATATTCAAGCGTAAAATCTCCCGTCAGTAGGCGTAATTCCCCCAAGACAATCTTTAGACAGTGTCCTACTGTTTCTCAATCCGGCCCTGGGCCAGATTTTGCATCCCTAATATGAGCACTTAAATGTAGTATTTTTACAGCCATGTGAACCTGGCCTAAATCTACAGTATATACATAAAAGAAATGTAATATATAAGCCATAAGGCAAATATCACTAGATTTAAATTTGTTTTCATTATTTACTCAGTTTTCTTATTTCCGGCCTGAGATGACCCACAATTCCACTTCCCTTTGCGAGTCTGGGATCTGCTTTTTTCTTTATCTTGTGAAAACAGATGAGGCAAAGATAGAAAACAGCTATAACTGTTTTATTTTTGCGTCGACATAGCTGTATAAGGTCTTGTTTTTTGCGGCACAAGTTGTATTTTTTAGTAGCACCATTTTGGGGTACATATAATTTATTGATTACATTTTAATAACTTTTTTGGGGGTTAATGGAAAAAAAACCATACATTTCGCTACTCTTTTTTGCGTCTTAGATTTACGCCGTTTACTGTGTGGTATAAATAACATAATAACTTTATTCAGTGAGTCATTATGATTGTGGCGATACCAAATTTATATAGATTTTGTATGTTTTACTACTTTTACAGAGTAAAAACACTTTTCTTTCAAAATTATTTGTTTTTGTGTCTACATATTTTAACCCCTTCCTGCCGCAGCCCTTTTTCAGATTTTTATTTTTCATTTTTTCATCCCCACCTTCCAAAAGCCATAACGTCTTTATTTTTCCGTCGATATAGTACTATGAGGGCTTGATTTTTGCGGGACGAGTTGTAGTTTTTTGTAGCACCATTTATTTTGCCATACAATGTACTAGGAAATGGGAAAAAAATTATTTGTGGTGAAGAAAATGAAAAAAAACATTTTTTTTGTGCGCCGTTTTTACAAAATTCACTGTGCAATTAAAACAACATGTTAACTTTATTCTATGGGTGAATACGATTACGGTGATACCAAATATA
This sequence comes from Rhinoderma darwinii, assembly GCF_050947455.1. Taxonomy (NCBI): domain Eukaryota; kingdom Metazoa; phylum Chordata; class Amphibia; order Anura; family Rhinodermatidae; genus Rhinoderma; species Rhinoderma darwinii. The sequence continues at coordinate 258,538,929 of NC_134688.1, forward strand.
TATAGTTTTTTCTATATTTTACTACTTTTACAAGTAAAAACCTAAATGTAAAAAAGAAAATAGATGTTGTCGCCAAATTCCGAGAGCCATAAAATTTTATTTTTCCGTCGATTATGTGGTATGAGGGCTTATTTTTTGTGGGATAAGCTGTAGTTTTTAATAATACAATTTTGGTGTACATGCGACAGTTTGATCACTTTTTATTTCATTTTTTTGTAGGAGTTTAGGTGACCAAAAATAGAGATTCTGCCGTTTACAATTTTTTTTTTACGCCATTCACCGTGCGGGTTAAATGATGATATATTGTAATAGTTCAGACTTTGCGGATGCGGCGATACCAATTATCTTTATTTATTTATTTTTTTACTTTATTTAACTCATTTTTACTTTTTTTATTAATCCCCCTAGGGGACTTCAACCAGTGATCGCTTGCACGATATACTGCAATACTAATGTCGTGATTCTGACACGCAACTAGGCAGGGCTTAATAGGTGCACAAAGATGGCGGACCTTCATTAGGCCCCCAGGCAGCCATAGCAACCATCACCCCCCCCCCCCCCGCAATTGCGTTGCGAGGGACGCGATGAGCTGTTAGAGGGGGTCACCCCCTTTTTCTAACGATTTAACTATTTAATTGCTGCGGTCGCTATTGACCGCAGCATTTAACGAGTTAAACGAGAGGGATCGCGCTCATTACTCTGAAGTGTCGGCTGTAACAAACAGCCGACACCCACATCATATGGAGCGGGTTCACTCCGTGAGCCCGTTCCATACTTCCCCTATCCGACTTTGGCGTATGGATACGTCAAATGTCGGGAAGGGGTTAAGAGCCATAACTATTTTATTTTTACGCCGATGCAGCAGTATGAGGGCTTGTTTTTGGCGGGACAACTTCTAGTTTTTATTGGTACCATTTTGGAGTACATGTAACTTTTTGATCACTTTTTATCAAATTTATTTGAAGGCAGGATGAACAGAAAACAGCAACTCTGGCATTGTTATTTATTTTATTTTTTACGGCGTTCACCATGTGGGTTAAATAACATAATCACTTTATAGGTGGGGTCATTACGGATGCGGCAATGCCAAATATGTGTAATATTTAAAAATGTAATTTTATTTTTTCATATTAACGTATTTTATAAGGAAAAAAGTGGGTTTTTTTTTTTTTTTATTTGGGACTTTTATTTATTTATTATTAACTTTATTCAACTTTTTGGTAACTTTATTTTTAGTCCCACTAGGGGACTTCACTATGCGATCTTCTAATCGCTTTTATAATACACCTCAGGCATCCACTACAGGCAGACCTGGGGGCCTTTGTTAGGCCCCTGCTGCCATAGAAACCATTGGCACCCTGTGATTGCAGTAGCAGGGTGCCGATGGGGTGAGAGAGGGCTCCCTCCCTCCCTCCAAAACCACTTGGATGTGGCACTTGCTATTGAGCGCTGCATCTAAGGAGTTAACATGGTAAGATCGATGTTGAAATCGATCCCGCCCGTTAGTGCAGGTGTCGGCTGTCTTTAGACCGCCCGACACCCGCTTTAGCCGGCACCCGTGCCGGGCTTATGTCAGAGCGCTGTGAAAAGGCGGCGCTCTGGCATAAGTACCCTTAACGGCCACTGTGAAAAGGCATATTGGCGGTCGTTAAGGGGTTAAATATGGATCCATATTTCAGTCTGCAATGTTGTATAAGTGGCAAATACAGCCCTATAATAGGTTACTCGTTGACAAAATGCCCACAGAGTGAATTTTTACATATTTGCTCATCTCTTCTTGTAATGCACATATGAAACATATGCTACATAAATTTTTTATGGGCTGTAGTACTGTAAGTATTTGATACTGTATGCTTTTACAAGGTATTTTGTATTTTTGACAACATAATTTTACTGTTTGTCATGTACGAAAGCAGTTGATAACAATGTATGTCTGTGATCATCTGCTACTTCTAAGGCTACATGCACACTTTGCGTATTTTGCTCCGGAAAATACACAGCGAAACCGCTAGAAATTCGCAGGAAAAAAAAGCACCTTATGGTGTGCTTTTTAAGCGTTTTTCGGTGCAGTTTTTACGTTTTGCTGCATAAATAACTGCGTTTTAATTCGCGGGTTTTGCTGCGTATTTCTTTAGAGCTACAGTGATAGAATTCACAAGCAGAATTGCAAGATAAATTGACATGCTGCGGTTTCAAAAATACGCACCACGGGTCAATTTACATCCTGCAAAATACCGTGGCGTGGACAAGAGTTTAACTGGAATCTTATAGACTTTGCTGGTACTGTATTATGCTGCGGTTTTGCCGCACGCGAATATGCGTGATAAAACCGCACGTAATACACAACGTGTGCATTCGGCCTAAGGGTTCCTTCAGATAAATCAATTGTGTCCGGCCAATTTATTTTTCACATCAGTTAGACAGAACTGATGAAAAAATTGTGCCCTCTGTGCACCTGTTCAGCAACAATAGAAGACGTCCGGCATCACGACTGATGCCACCGTACATAAAAATGACCCCATAATAAACTCTGGTAGCAGTTTATAAAAGTGGTACAAAATCAGAAGTGGAAAACAACAAAACTGGAGGGCTATGTATATGTGGACCAGCCCTAATTCTTAAACTGGATCAGAGATAAATCTACTCACTATAAACCCAATCTTCGCCCTGGACTATGAAAAATGCTCATATTTCAATATCACAGCCATTTTCTTATATATTCACCAGCCGTGATCTGTAAATTGAGACAGTCCTGGAGCAACAGTTATATATGCACACAAGCCTCTTAGGTGAAGAATCTGGTTGCCAATTTTCATTTCTGGAAAGTGGGGGAAATTTAAAGCTAGCCAGACTAACAAATCACTCATGCTTTGCTTACAGTTGATACAGTTAGGTGGAGATGAAAAAATATTGCCTATTGATTCTCTAAGAGGTGAATTAGCTAAATTATCTGCAAATATCAAACCTTAATTCATTCTCGCATTTTATATAGATGTGTAAAATTCACTCACTCAGAATTTTATACCTAGCAAATCGATTTTACCATCTGTGATGTTGGATAATTAAACGATAACCCTGCTGATTTTACAGAGACAGAGGAAAGATAGAGGGCAAAAGATATACAGTATTATTTATGACAAGGTGACTCAGTAGCTCACTGCACTATTCACTGACTATTGTTTGAAAAACACGAGCGAATCTTTAGAAATTATCTTCTCTGTTAATGGTGTTATTGGCGAATTAGGTCAGTTCATTGCAAATATGGAACCCAGTGATTTTCTCTACTCATGCAGAGTTGATAACGAAAACTTTAATATTCCAATTCTCCAAGATTCACTCAAGAGTCTGTTGAACTATTACTACCATCACTGTTAGATAGTTATAAGCGTTATAATAATAATGGGGGCAAAGCTTGGCCACTGAATTTAATGACGGGTTTGTAAATGTTTTCCCACACTAACCTCGCTCATCCTCAGTACTAACCTCGCTCATCAGTATCTCAGAACGATATTTCTAACCAGGCTTGTTGCCCTACTTCCTAAATTGATCGGGCAACATCAGGTAGGGTTTGTCGCGAATTGACAGTCAACTGATGGCACCTATCACTAATTGGATACATTGGGCTAGGTCCTTCTCTATTCCTTGCTCTGGATGCAGAGAAGGCATTCGACCAGGTCCATTGGGGTTACTTAAATGCAGTCCTTTCTAAATTTGATTTGCTGGATTTATGAAATATGGAATATAAGCCTTTTATACTTCCCCCTCAGCCAAGATATTATCCTCAGTCTTTTTATCTAGTCTCTTCCTCATTACTAATGGTACTCTTCAGGGGTGCACTCTGTTGCCCCTAATATTTGCTATGGTAATGGAACCCACTAGGAAGTCTTTATGTACCACTCCTCTTATTCACAGCATCCAAGTTGGCCACCAACAATGGAAATAAGGACTATATGCGGATGACATCATCCTCTCCCTCATAACTCCCTAACTGGGCATTCCTGGTGACTTTTGTACTATACTGCAATTTACGTTCCCTTTTCAATAGAAAGAAATTAAAATCCCATATTTAGGAATTGTCCCCAATAACACAACTTTTCTAACACAATTACATCCCGCTTCTCACCAGTATACCCAACACCCTCCACATAGACTCCCATCATTTACCTCCTGGGTAGGAAAGATAGATGTGTCAAAATGTTGATTCCTCCTATTATTCTGTATATGTTCCACGCACTTATTATCCCTAAACCTCACCGCTTCTCACGAAGTTACGAAGAATTATTAAGAATATGGTCTTGGAAAAGCACAGGATCCGTTTTCATATGATGACTAGGAAATGGTATTGTGGGGACATGGTGTGATTTGCTCTGGTATCACTAGGCATCCACTCTTGACCAGATTAAGTTTTGGTGCTCCCATTCCTCACATAAAAAATGGGCTCATATAGAGAAAGTTATTGCTGACCAACCTCTTACATCTCTCTTAAGTGTCCACCCCCAATAGATCCTTTATTACCCCCTCTCAATGGTCCCCCAATATAAAAGTGTCCTTGACTAAATGGAAATCGTATTCCACCTCCCTTCCCCCAACTCTCTTACATCTGAGTCTTTGGTATATTTTTTATGACCCAGACCTTTCACCATTTTTGTCGCCCATCCTATAAATATCTTGCTGTGGGTATGATTTCTAGAATTGAACAAAATGAGGAGTGACTAAAGGTACTACAGTAAAATTAAGACCCCCCCCCCTACATTTACTGGAGATGCCTCTGGTGACAAGCCCAATGATTCTCCTAGGTTTTCTTTCAACCTGGTAACTCAATACATTTATTTTAAAGTTCTCCGAAATTAGTAAACTTTCCTTAGTATCTCTGGATAGCTATACCACACAACTAAAATGAGTGCATTATTCTACACTCCTTATGCACATTGCGTTATACTTTGCAACATTAAACTGAAGTTTTCACTGCATTGACCAAGATTAATCTTTGAGCATGCCTTAATATCATTAATAAAAAGACAAATACTTACTAACAAATTGAAAAGTATAGCACATAGAACCAAGTCCAATACACCACTTGTAATTAGTCTCAATGTGGAATAGTTACAGTATCTTGTAAAAAGTTGAAAGCATGTTGCACTATTTTGTCCGGTAAAATGACGGACACCATGACGGAAATCCAACATACTACAAAAAAGTCAATGGGTCCATTTGAGCGTCGTTGTTGTTTGTCAGGTGGCGGATCTGTCATAGCATTAAATTCCGTTTTTCTGCTCCTGTGATAGAACAGAAACATGGAATTCACAACGCAGAACAGAGCCTTATCTATGAGCTTCTTATGTGAAACTCTGTTAAGTGACTATGTTTGTAACGTGATCTACCCTCACTAAAACAATGCTGCTTTGAATTTGTTTCTAAATGATCAGTAATACATTTTTTATGGATCGTTTCCATTATTTTTATTACAATAGATATTAAAGGGGTATTTCCATCTTATAATGTTAAACTGTATCCCTAGAATATGTCATTACATTATGATCGATTGAAGTCCGGCCTCTGGGACGCTGCCAAACAAGAAAATGCAGGAACCAAGGTTATCAGCTTATTCCCTGCACAGCTTATTTCCTTGCCACTCACTGCACAGGGAACTGCCCCTATTCAATAAGGTCTTGTTGTAGTTCCCTGCACATAGGGTGGCCAGCAGCGTTTGCGGTTAAATAGTTCTTCAGCTCCTTCTTTCTAAGAATTGGTAGGGATCCTGCCATCACTTACTATCATGGAAATACCCCTGTAATCTCACTAGCTTGTAGTTGCCAGCTTTTATTTTCTATGCGTCCACCAGAATGGGAGTGGCTGTTTGTGAGATGCTTTCTGCTCAGGATCATGGAGATGGGTCCGAAATGAGTGTAACCCCTCTATGACGTTCATATGCCCAAATAGATCATATAGAAAGGGGTTGCGTTGATGAGATAAAAGTATGACAATTATATACAGTATATATTAGCTTTTTTTTTTTTTTAATTATTAGAACTCAATCCTTTGTTATTTAGTACAATATACTATAAAAATGAAAGCACGGAGCTGTGAAAATATGCATAATAATACGAATAACAACCATCAGAACAATTATAATGTTACTTACGTATTTTCTTTCAGTTTGCAGTTTTTCTTCCTGGTGTCCTTGGGTACATAACAAACATTATAGTTAAGGGCAGCCATATTCAGTGTACAATAAACCCTACTCACACAATTTCATAACTGAAATGTCGATTTTACGGCTCTAATAAATTTAGTTGTTTCATCCAGGGAATATAGCCCCTTGAAAGCTCCATTTACACTCTATTGTATATCGCACACTCATACCATAAACATTTTCTTTTATAAAGTAATTTCATATGTCATAGCTTTATCATGTCATTCAGATTCCTTAAGAATGTTATAACATTTAACCCCTTTCACAAAATGGAACCATTCTTACTGTTGTATTTCTGTACACTGTATCAACTGTATCTAGACACACACACACACACACACACACACACACACACAGACACACACACACACACACACACACACACACACACACACACACACACACACACACATATATATCTATAGCACACAAGAAATCGGAGACAGCACACTGTGAACACTAATGCCACCTCAGCCACTAAGTATAAATAAATATGCATTACTGCTAAGTCTACTTACAAAAGGGAGGTTCTTAGCGCACATTTTGATCAAATTGTGTGAGCCCACCTGCCACGACAAGACGACCTCTATGAGCTGCACATATACCCAGAACTGGGACTAAATCTACATATTAGCATTAAACTAATTAAAATCACCCAGGGCAGAATGGGAGGAGTGCAAGATCAAAAAATGGAGGCAGTCACTAACCCCACATATATGAATCACATAAACAACACAAATGTTTGAACAGCACATTCCAACAAAATGAAACAAAACGTGTATACAGGTGCAAGAACACCTATGACTGCAAAGTTATACAGCACACAAGAAAATGGCGACAGCACATTGTGAACACTAATGCCACCTAAGCCACTAAATACAAATAAATATGCATTACTGCTAAATCTACTTAAAATAGGGAGGATATATATATATATATATATATATATATATATATATATATGTATGTATATATATATATATATATATATATATATATAGCTAAGCAAAAAGAAATGATCCTCCTGACGAAGGAAGCGAAACGCGCGTCGAGGTGGTCCCTGGATCGGAGTGTGTTCCTTATCATGTCCACTTTGGGTAAATGACTATCTACTTAGATACTTAGATTGTTTGTAGAATTTGATACACTGCATTACATTGAGTCATATCTGCCATTATTTTGGATATTGGATCTTTTAGCTATTCACTTATATGTCTCATGCTATCATCTTGTTATAACATGGTCATTTCCATAGGACGTGATACACATTCCTTTCTGGGGTGTTTTTAGTTTTTTGTATTTTAGATGTATGTTTTTTGTGGGTAACTTCTCCCGTATGGGGTAATAAAGATTTATATATTTTATTTTTTGCCTATGTGGTGTTATTCGTTACATCAGGTATATTTTTGGTTTTCTGATATATTATGTCATACCTGATGGTTTGACTTATGCTTCAAGTACAATTTCTGTTGAGCATAAAGAAATGTGCATGCATATAATCCTGTTGACTTTGGGGTTCTTTGTGTGTGTTTGTTTTATAAACATTAACTTTATATACGGATTGTCAGGGAGTAGCCTAATGTGCACTCTTCATGGGGAGAATTTTTCCTAATTTTAGTAGAACTCTTGTGATAGAGATATAATATAGATGCAGAGTCTTTAATCATTTGTAGCTTATATATGGGTGTGTGTATATGTAGTTTATACATATGTACTAATATTCTGATTGAGGAATATTGTGTAGCTACAGAGCTATGACAATCTTCTGTAAATAAGTCGTTCAGTGGGTGACTTCCATGCCTCACCTTTTTTCCAGTATTTATGGAAAATTCCTGTGTCAAAAATGTGAGAAGGGAGTTTATAAGCTGAAGCACCATCCTTTTTATTGTGATTATGGTATAAATGCCTGGTGTAGCAATGAAAAATCTACCCCCTAGTGCTGATTGAGCGGTGATGTAATAGAGTGTAGGTAATTTTGCATAGTAAACAGTTGTCGGACATAATACAAGGTGATAGCTTTGTGCAGGATCTCATTGGCCATGATCTGCTTTTTACAGTGGTTATTAGCCTTGTTAGTTTTTTCAACATGTCTATTTTATGTGTACAAAAAAAAAAGGAAGCCCTATAGCTAGCCTAAGTATACATTGAAACCTTATATGGTTTCTGTATATAGCTGCGAGCATAAAACCTTTCTTAAGAGTGTAAAACCTCTTGATGTGCAGATATTCTCCAGATGTGCATGAGTTAAGTTATCCATTCAAGTAACAAGTTTTAGAAAGGGAATGCTAATGGGTTCAGGTTGTAAAAATTCCCCTTTTACAGCTTTGCCTTCTGAGTGAAATATTGGCCTTGCATATATCATGAGATAGAAAAAGTGCAGCCCTTGCAGACTTGTGAAGACCTCGTATTTCATGCATGCTGTGAGGGCGCAGGGCAGAGCTTCTGAATACATCTGACATTGGCACCATTTCCCATCTCCCAGAGTGATGCCAGCTTCATTTGACACAGGCTCAAAGCTCGGTGAGCTTCTGGTCAAATTAATTGTTCTGTGCCTGACTATCATGATCTATTTCTTTTTTTTTTTTCAAACATTCTTTTCATTGAATTCTTAATAAAGTGTAGAAGAAATAATCATAGTATCAAAAGAGTCAAGTGACATATCTTAAGTGTTAGACATTTAAGAACTAAAAACTAACAGTTGGATAGGAATAGGAGGTAAGTTGGGGAGGTGGGTGTCCCCAGAGGGGTGAGAAAAGGGTGTGCGTGGCCGTATGGTTAAAATAAAGGTTGGTTGGCCAATGTTAATGGTGTTTAGGTTAACTGATTAATGGAATCAGATGTGTCGGGGGGGGGGGGTGCTAAACATACGGTGTCCAAAGATCCCAAATTTTCTCACATTTATTTAGGTTTAGTCTTGTTTTCTTTTTTTACTAATTTATGTGTTTTTATTTAATAAAATATTATATTTACTTTATTTATTTTTTCACACAATAGTTTTTTTTTATTATTAACACTTTTTTACACTACTGGGGGCTGCCATGTTTTATTTAATCTGTGTATGTGTCTCTTAACGACACACAGATGGAATATTGCAGCTACTGGGCACAGGACATAGCGAATGGAAGCCATCCGTTCCATCCTCTGCAGCTGATCCTTCATAGCCGCTTATCAGCTGTTTTGAAGAATCAGTGGCGAGCACCGCTGCTCCGTCGAGCGCCCCACCACACCCAAAAAAAAAACCAAACATTCAACTGCACCACACACAACCCCCCTACACACAACCCACCTGTGGGGGGAAGTTGTGTGCAGGCTACTTGTAAGGGGGTTGTGTGCAGGCTGCTTGTAAGGGGGTTGTGTGCAGGCTGCTTGTAAGAGGGTTGTGTGCAGGCTGCTTGTGGGGGATTGTGTGCAGGCTGCTTGTGTGGGGGTTCGTGCAGGGTGCTGGTAGGGGGTTGTCTGTGGGGGGGGGGTTGTGTGCAGGGTGCTTGTGGGGGGGGGGTGCGTGCAGGATTCTGGTGGGGAATGTCTGTGGGGGGGTTGTGTGCAGGGTGTTTGTGGGGGTGGTGCATGCAGGGTGCTTTTGGGGAGGTTGTTAGATGGTTTGCGTGGGCGTGTGTGTGTGGGAGGGTGCGTGCAGGGTGCATGTATTGCAATGAAAGGCGTAATCAAGCATTTTTTTATACGGTTTTCAGCACGTAAAATTAGCTGAAAAAAAAAGTATCAAATACACGCCGTGTGAACCTGTCAACTAAAAAGTCATTCACCACAGGGTCTCCCTCTTGACTTTCATCATTCTTAGCCTTTTGGTGTGTCCTATATTTTCTGCCAGCTGCCTTTGTAAAAGCACTCCCAATATGGGAGCTGGACAATGTTTAGCAATTTGAAGCCACTTTTCCTGGCTTCTATCCAAAAATAGGGAGGGGGTGAGTCTCCCTCCCACATTTACATCAGCTGTAAGTCAGGCTGCTTTCCCTGATTCACCTTGCTGTAATTCTGGGAAGTTCTCCCTCTGGTGGCCAAAAGAGGAAAACATGTCAAATTATTATTTAATTTTTAATACTTTACACTTTGTGAAAGAAAAAAAAAGTACAGCAAAAAAATTTAAAAAATATAATAAAAATATGTTACTTGGTTAAAAAAAATAATAATTTGCGACACATTCCCTTTAAGGCTGTTAGTTTTTCATAGTAATTTATTTTCCTCTTGATTTCTACTCATAATCTATTTAACTATCAAGTTTTGACATTTATATATTAAGAAGGTTACAGTCTATTCTCTCTAGAGAATAAAGTTGGCTCACACAATAGTTTAGCATTAACCAAAACAATGTGAAAAACAAAATAAGAAAATGTGCAGCTCACCTATAGGTACAGATATATGAATCTTTATCTTGATGCTGATAGTTTGTTACAGAGTGATAACTTAGGACTTAGGCCATTGAAAACCATTGAAATAGTAAAATTTTCTTGCCACTGTGTATTTAACACGTTAAAAGTCAAGGTAAGATGGCTATAATTGGGGCGTGGCCTGGGCGTTGGCCGGAGTGGACGAGTGGCGGGTGAGCTCCGCTAGTCCCTGTGATCATCCGGCTTCATCCTCCCTCAGGGACTCGGTAAGTTCTCCCTACTGCATGGATTGGTGATCCTCCCTCCTGCCGCCACAGTTTCAGCCCATTTTCGCTTGGTTTCTGACATCCGGGTGACGGGCCTAGTCTGTGGACCGGATCTTTGGCCTAAATTTAATACTAGAAGTGCGTGGGCCGCACTTCCGGCCAGGCGCACGGACAACGCTGGGACAGGCAGCTGCAGCCTGGAAGAGGCACCGCCACTGAATATTCCCTGCCCTCCTGGGAGTGTATTCTACACCCATCTCTGTCATAAAACCGACTCTAGCGGTGTTGGGAAAAAAGTGGGCGCAATTTTGGAACTTCCACCTCTGGCTCCCTGGGGGAACTCCGCTCCTCCTTATTGGTGCAATGCGTGGCCATATTTCCTGAATGGACCAACTCTTTCGTCGGCGGTTTCCGCATCAGGGCCACGCATGTTGCAGCCTTCTGAGGCTTCGGCCTTTCCTTCCACCACTGCTGACGCTCCTGCAGAAACGTCCAAGCTGGATGTCCTAAAGGGTATAATGGAATCCCGTACGGTACTAATGTAAAAAATGTACGCTCTTCAGACTGACATTGGTCTCCTTAGGGCTCATGTGAACACACTGCGTGACAGGACTACTGAGTCCAAAAGACTCATATCTAACCTCGAAGATGTGGTGACGCCTCTAAGATCTCGAGTTGACACTCTAGAGTGCCAACAAACTACCTGGTGAGCTAAAATGGATGACATGGAGAACCGTTTACAAAGGTTTAATGTCATTTTATTGGTCTGCCAGAAGGGGCTGAGTGGCCAAATCCTGCTGTCTTATTAGAAAATTGGCTTAAATTGACCTTTGGACAAACAGCCTTCTCCCCCATTTTTTGCGTGGAGTGTGCACACTGTATTCCGACGAGAACTCCTCCACCTGGAGCACCTCCTCCTACATTTATAGCCAAGTTTCTCAACTTCAAGGATAGAGACAAACTGCTAGAAATGGTGAGGAAACAAGGTCCTTTGAACCATAATAATCAAGGTGTACGAGCATTCCTGGATTATTCTCTGCAGGTACAGAAACAAAGGAAACGTTTTAATGAGGCCAATAAATCTCTGCGGGAGAAGCAAATCCCTTATTCTATGGTCTACCCTGCAAAACTCAGGCTAGTGCACAATGGCTCAACCATATTTTTGGACAAACCGGAAGATGTTTTTGCCTTGTTAGAACGTCATTGGATATAGTCCCTCTGTTCCTCACTACCTACGTCTCCTGGTGTAGGAGTTCTTTGTATCTACAGGACTCATTCCGCATGGTGTGAAATCTCCTTCGAGGTTATATATGGGACCTTTCTATGCTGTGTGGGGTGAGTACAGCTGATTATCTCCTCTTCTACGTTGTAATGTGGAAATTGACTGGGCCCTGTGGTCTTTTCATCTGACAGGCATATCTCCTACCAAAGGCGAGCCATTTGTGATATATCTAGGGCAAGGGGTTTATCCCCTCATACAGTTAACTGTTTAATAGTATTCTTTAATCCCAGTTTTACCTTTACCTTGTGCAGAAAAGTTAATGCAATTGGGAATGATGCCTGTCTCATGTTTGGAGGGATAGATAGGGGAGGGAGGGTTGGGGTAGGGTTTGTTTGTTTTAGCTTTCCATATATTTTCAGTCATCTACGTGTATTGCATAAATGTCTGTGGATCAGTGGCTTGACCTCTCAGATTGCTAGAATTTGCTATGATGCCCATTGTCCCCTTCTTTATTTGCTTTAGCGATTGAAAATCTCGCCCTAGCCATACAAAAAACTCCAGATATAGCTGGCTAACCTCTAGGAGGAAGGGAAGAAAGAGTTTCACTTTATGCTGACGATACTTTCGTTTTCCTTAATGACCCGGGTCCATCTACTAACTTTATTTTACATATTTACGTCATTCTCTGGTATCTGGGTTAATTTGTCTAAATTATTAATAATGGCGGTAGATTCGGGAGCTAGGGGGTTGTCCTTCCTACCCCCTTACAGGGGGTGGATAAAATCACATACCTTGGCATAGTGATCAGCCCCAACACACACACCTTCATACCGAATAACATCACTCCATTACTACAATGGCTTAAAGTGGTTTTTGACAGATGGAGACATCTGCCCCTTTCAGTAACGGGTCGCATCAATCTATTCAAAATGAATTCCCTCCCCAGATTCCTATATCTCTTCCATAACTCCCATGTATGGCTACCCGTCACAATCTACTCTAAGATAGACAAGGATCTCGGATCCTTTATCTGGGCAGGTGGGGTCCCTCGGATTGCTCTTGGCACGCTCCAAATAACTAGAGAGCAAGGTGGTCTGGCCCTGCCGAACCTGTATCTTTACTTTTTGGCTAGTCAATTGGTATATGCTTGGTGATGGTTTACACATAGACATCTTAACCCATCTAGAGATCTGGAAGCGGCCATACTGGGATCTTATAAAGCCCTAGTAAACTCCTTAAATAGACAGACCGCTCCCCCGAGGCACCTACTTACAGTCCCGATGCGAACAACCTTGAAGGTTTGGCAGAGACCGATCATGCTATTCCACTCTGAGGAGGTGTCCTGGTCACCTAGGACACCTCCCTTGTATAATCCACTTCTGACGAACATAAGACTCGCTAACCCTGGTGAATGGGCGAATCTAGGAATACTGACTCTAGGTGATGTGGTGATAGAGGATAAGATTGCCACCTTTGCACAACTTAGGGCTAAACACGAGATCCCAACTCATCTTAAATATAGATACTTCCAACTTCGACACGATCTCTGTTCTCAATTTGCGGGTTATAATGTCAGGATGTGTACGTCTCCGGTGGAGGATCGGGTGACCCAGGAGGCGTTGGTCAAGCCTATGTCCACACTTTACAAACAACTTTTGAGTGCCACCTATAATAAAGTGGATAGAGCCTTGGACAGATGGTCTCACATTATTCCCTCTATATCAGCTGATGATCATACAGAAATGTTGGAAGCCTTGATTGGTCTCTTGATATCAGCTAGAGATCGTCTCATTCAAATAAAATTATTTCATTAAATTTACTATACTTCCTCCAAATGGTTTAGGATGGGGAAGCTTCCCTCTCCTGTTTGCCCACGCTGCCAGGGAGGAGTTGACTCCTTTCTCCACATGTTTTGGGAGTGCCCATTTATTTACGATTTCTGGAATGAGGTGATGGAATTGATTGAAGTAAAAGTTGGACTTCCTCGTATACTAGACCCCAAAGTCTGCTTGCTTCTCTTGGTGGAAGCTGTCGTGGCCACCAGATCCCTTATGATGCTCTAATTGTTCTATGCTAAAAAACTATCCTATTAAACTGGAAGCGCCCCAAGATTCCTAGGTTACAAGCGTGGATTACCTTAATAAATTTAAATCTCTCCCTTTTAAAACTTCCATATGAAGTGTGGGGATGCCCAGATAAATGTATAAAAAATATGGCAATCGTGGGTAGCTAACCCCAATACTAGCTAATGTCCTTGGCTTCTCCACCCTGTCCTTTTTCATATTCCTGATAGGCATATTTGAGACATAGGCTGCAGGTGTCTTTCCCTGGTCCACCCACTTCTCCACTTGGCATGGTATTTGACTGACTGCTCTATCTATATACTGTAATGGAAAGCTATGTGGCTTTTTTTTTTTTTTTTTTTGCTATATGTTTGTACAATCATACTACTGTCTACTGATGGGTAAATATGTGTATACTGCTATTTCTGTACAACGGATATATATTCCCTGTATATGTGCCAAGTTTCATATGTTCTTAATAAAATGTACCTTTAAAAAAAAGATGGGTAGAATTGTACAATGTCTGAATAAGGCGCCAAATTCACTGGCGTAAGTGTCTCTAGTATTGAAAAATGTTTGTTTTAAAAAAAGAATTCTTTAAACTTGCAAATAGTTTGATTCAATTTGGTAATGCAGGTTGGTATTCACCCACTAACAGCTTTTTATTAACAATAATATATCCAGTGTAACAGCGGTAGTCAGCAATATCATTATATATTGATCATCAGCATACCTGGTAGTATACATAATAGGCATAATGGGATATCTTACAGGTTAACCAGCAAAACTGGATAGTGTACATGATGGACATAGTCCGTGCAAAACACAAATGCGGTACTACCTTTGAAGAATTATAAATAATGTGAAACTGAGCAGTAATGAGTTCTGCATAAGCCCATTTAACCACATTTGTCTTCAGGGTCTTGTAGTCTGTAGTCTTGAAGTCTGTATATTACATGGCTAGTCCTTTGATTGCAATGTAATGCTTAATGTCTCCAGCAGTGGTGCTGCAGAAGAATTGATATTCACCTACATGTTATAACTGAATGCTGAGTGTCACATCATTTGATCAGTTTATCTTTTTTTGGACAAACCCTTTAAAGTTTGAATTTGCAGGACTCACTGGAAGTTCAATTTAGATCAGCCACCGTTCTATGAAATCTGGAAATGATTGTGTTAAAAATTATACATTGGTAAGACCATTGAATTATTTCCTTTCTGAATTTTCTCATCTTAGAATCATTGCTGTCAATCTTGACATATTTCATTTGATGACTACATATTTTCTAGTACAGACAGTGAAATTTTGATAGCACACTAGAATATATATGGCATCTTTACATGTTATCTAAAATAAAGAATATAAATTCCTGTCCATCTTCCATACAATATTCACATGATATGTTCTGACATTGCTATGCTAATTTTGGTCCCTATGGGCCTCTGATAACTGTTTTAATGTGAAACACAATAAATATTACAATATGCATAGGAGTTGGCATCTACAAATATATCAGTTAAGATTTTAGTTGCCAAAGGCTTTTCCAATACACATGTACAAGTCTGATATTACCTCTTCCAGGATTGTCCCTTGTGTTTCTCTTGTTTAACTTGAAATGGGTATGAGAAGTGATGAGTGGAATCTTTTATATTGTTTTGCTCACTGCTAATAAAATTGAAATTCAGCTTTACGTTTGCTAAATCTCGTGGGTTTTTGAAAAGCACCTCTGTCTGTGAGATCCCTCTGACACTCACTTGGGACCACTGAGAATTGTTGTCTCTCCATAAATGTAATAAGGAACCAAGAATATATAGAAATGTCAGTGCTACTTACAGGGAAAACCAAGGAATATCTCCAACTGAAAAGACATGAATAAAGGGCACCAAAAGGCCAAAGCACTAAGATAGGCTTCTTCATGATATGAGAATGTAAGATGTCACTAAATATTTCAGACATTGTTGATTTGTGCAAATTAGATATTGCAAAGTAAATTGTCATGTACTAAACTAATACTTCTAAAATAGCACTAAAATAAAAAGTAACTCCCTTAGTCATGCAGCACTGAACAATACTCAACTTTACAAAGAGCATTCCAAAAAGCATGTCAGCTCCACCGCTCAGATCCAGCAAAAAGATATAATAAATCAATATACATGAAAATAACAACATTTTTACTTATTGATGCTCTTTTTTAAAAACTTTTCTGGAGTGGAAACAAACATAGATGTATTTTACAAGCTTTGTTTATTATGCTTTATCAAGTAAGTTACAGCAGATTCATCATTAACCCAAAGCAGAAGGTGCAAAAGTAGGTACAAGACATGTTTGGATTACAAAGAAATAAGTACAATGTTTTTATACTGCTTGCCAGAAATATAGTAATAATAACACAGGATTCCTACAGCAAACAGAGATGCTTATTCAGAAATGGTGCAAATCGTGAACACATGATATTACAAGAAATGAAATCCAGGGTTGCCAAATAATTTCATATCAGTCCAGCATATTAAACCGTATTGAGTTTAGCTTTTTGCAAAGCATAATATTAGTCATTTGGCAAACCACTGCCTTAATGGAGGGGCGGATATTCCCCTTTGCTGAGCTTAGTGAACTCGAACAGCGATCACTACATAATGAGTTATTTTGTGAAACAGGTTGAGATTTCTAGATTGTTTAACCCCCAAAGAGGTAATTTATGTTGCTAGCCAACTAACACGGAGGGTAGTTCTCACTTCTGTGAATCCCCTAAGGGATCTTCAACCTGTGGCTTTCCAGCTGTAATGAAGCTACAATTCCCAGAATGCCTTCACAGCCTGCAGTTGTCAATGCATGCTGGAAATTGTAGTTTTACGAGAGCCGAAGAGCCACAGGTTGAAGACCACTGCCCTAAAGCATAGGTCAGAAACATTTGAAATTATAAAGTTTACCATAAAGGGGGGCCAAATAGATAAAAAAACCAAAAAGGATGATTGGAAGTTCCTCCAATCATAAACCAATTTTGGCCTTGAGGACCGAACAATTTTTTTTATATTTCCCTCTTTGCATTTGACTATTTCATTTTTTGTCCAACATAGTTGTATGAGACTTTGTTTTTTGCGGGACGAGTTGTACTTTATGTACATAAAGAGCCATAACTTTTTATTTTTCCGTGGATTGAGTGGAGTGAGGGCTTATTTTTTGCAGGACGAGCTGTAGCTTATATTGGTACAATATTTTGGTACGTACAACTTTTGAATCACTTTATATTACTTTTTTTTGCGAGCTATGGTGACCAAAAAAACAGCAATTTTGGCATTTAAATGTTTTGGTTTTTTACTGAGTTCACTGTGCGAGTTAAGTAATGGAATATTGCAATAGTTCAGACTTTTATGGATGCAGCGATACTGATTTTGTTTTTTTCTTTATTTTTTATATTTCTTTAGAGAAAAAAAATGGGAAAAGTTTTTTATATATATATATATATATATATATATATATATTTTATTATTTTTTTGTTATTTTTTTTTTTCACTACTAATAACTTTGTTAAACTTTTTTTTTTGACACAATTTATTAGTCCCCCTAGGCGACTTGAACCAGCATTCATTAGATCGCTGGTACAATATAATGCAATACTAATGTTTTGCAGTATATCGTCATTTTCACAGGCTTCTGTTAAGCCGTGCCAGAGACATGGCTTAACAGAGGCAGACAAAAGGCAGACCTGGGGGCCGTCAATAGGCACCTGGGCTGCCATGACAACCACTACCCTCCTCTCTATAACGCCTCAGATGCTGCAGTCGTGATTGACCACAGCATTTGAGGGGTTAAACAGCCAGGAACAGCACGATCGTTGTTCCTGGCCGTTAGTCTGGGCTGTCAGCTGTATAACACAGCTGACACCTGCAGGCGATGGAGGGCGCTCAACCCGTTAGCAGCCTCCATACTTCCCTATGACACTTATCACGTACATGTATGTGATAATGCGTCAAGGGGTTAATAGTATATACAGATGTAGCCATCTTTATCTTGACTTTTAACGCATTAAATACACAGTGTCTGGAAATTTTAACTTGACTTTTTCAATGGCTTTTGTTGTGTTATGTCACGCTGAAGCAAGTTATCAAAGTCAAGATAAACTCGGCTATATCTGTATGTCGAACACTCCTCCAAAGTAAAATAGAATAATTGGGGGGGGGGGGGGTGTCTTCAAATTAGGTGAGAAGAATTTCAGACCATTGTAAGGATGGCCAGGAGTGAAATTTACTCGATGTGGATTTCAGTGCCTGTGAGTGAGCTTCAGTATAGATCGATTTGTATGATCCTTCATGACATACAGTGCAGCACAACATTTATAGACATGCAATATCTTTTGTATGTCTTTTCATGCCCCAGAGAAACCTGACCACTGTTTACTAAAGCTCGATGAGCAGAGAAATAATACTGTATATAAGATCACACTTACTCATGTTAATGTATAGATCAGATGCTGATGCAAATTCACCTCACATATGTAGTAAATTAGGCAGAGAGGTTAACGGGTTGGTTAATGTTAATTATCCGCTTCCCGATATCAGCCTTATATGTATGGCAGAAGTCGAATGGGGAAGTTTGGAGCAGACTTACGGGCTGGTCCTGCTCCATACGCTGTGGACATCAGCTGTGTATTACAGCTGACACCCTATTCTAACGGACGATTAACTACTTAGATGCTACGGTCAATAGCGATTGCAAGTGCCGACGGTTGCCATGGCAGTCTGGGGGCCTAATGAATGTCCTCTGGTCACTGGTCTGCCATGGAGGTGTGCCTATTAAAGGGGTTGTCCAGTCCCTAAAAAATGTATGGCCTATACTCAGGATAGGCCATCAATAGCTGGTGGGTCAGGGTCCCACTCTTGGGACCCCCACCGATCAGCTGTTTTGAAGGCGGTGCAGCGCTCGTACAAGCACTGCTTCCTCTTCATTTCTTCTCGTTCACTGTGAACCATCAACATGGATGTAGCGGCGATTCACAGGTATTGCAGCCCTCTTCTCCCATTGAAGTGAATGGGAGAAGGCTGCAATACCTATGAATCGCCGCTACATCTGTGTCGATGATTCACAGTGAGCGAGTAGAAATGAAGGGGAAGAGCGCTGCACCCCCTTCAAAACAGCTGATCGGTGGGGGTCCCAAGATTCGGACACCAACTCATCAGCTTTTGATGGCCTATCCTGAGGATAGGCCATACATTTTTATGGACTGGACAAACCCTTTAAGCCTATTAACCTTAATAGGAGAGCATTAGACATACAGTGTCATAATGATGGCGGCTGCGCGAAAATCACGCAGCCACGCATCATACGCTGCTGACACACGGAGCTGTTATAGACCTTTTGCGCGCGCAAAACGCAGCATTTTTTGCTCGCGCAAAACGCACACGCTCGTGTGAATCTGGCCTTATGCAGTAGTTATAGGCTCAATTCCCTGCTCAACATAAACACCTGGCATCAACTAGTTTCACATTTAATAATTCTACAAAGCATTTGTTTTGGTGACTGGAATCACTAATTTAGAGTATTAGTCAGGTCGAGAACATATGGAGCTTACAAATAGGAGAGGGCACTGACCAAACTGCAGCTTTTGCCAATGACTTTCTACTAGTAATCACTAACCAGTACTCCACCGTCCCCCAATTGCAGTCAATTTTAACAGCTTTTTTTTTTTTTTTAAATGTCCAATTTTAAAACTAACTATAACAAGTCAGATATATTAAATATTACGCTTCCAGAAAACTCACTTGTAAATTTGAAGAGATCCTCCCCATTTATTTGGCCCCCATTAACAATAAAATATTTGGGTATATAGATGCTATATGAACACAACTATACTACTCTTAAAAAAAAGTATCTTCCTTATTGTCCAATTATGAACGCACATTTTGTGGATTGGTACGAAAAATGTACTAAAAACATATCTCTTCAGCCTCTTCAGTGTTTACCAGGTAGCGCACCATGCACATTGGTAGCGGCTGTGCCTGGGATTGCAGCTGAGTTGCAATCACTTGAATGGGACAGGAAATGCAATCACAAGCAGAGCCGCTCTGGATGTGTACAGCGCTGTGCCTGTAAACTGTGAAAAGGTCGCGGCGACAAACGCCTCAGCCCCATCAATCAGCTGATCGGTGTGGGTGTGGGAGTCGGACCCCACTGATCTGATAATGATGACCTATACAAAAATAAAAAATGTCCGGACAACCGAAAATGTTCTCTAGCTTTCTTTGGAAGAAGGGTATACCCCATAATGCACATCGGGGGGAATTAGGCCTTCCAGATATCGGCATCTATTATGAAGCAATGCACTTATCCAGGCTGCTTACACTATTGAATTGTCTTGAGGATACTTGCTAGGGAAGAATTTGCCTAAATGTATTTGGTTCAAACCCTCTAAGGCTATGTTCATATGGAGTTTTTTTGCAGGCGGAATTTCTGCCTCAAAATTCAGTTTGGAACTTTGAGGCAGATTTTCCTCTCACTGCACGCCGATTTTCGCAGCGTTTTTCCCCCGCGGCCATTGAGCTCCGCAGGCATAAAACGCAGCGAAATATGCTTTCTCTGCCTCCCATTGAAGTCAATAGGAGGTCAGAGGCGTAAAAGCCCGAAGATAGGGCATGTCCCTTCTTTCTCCCGCGAAGCGGTTTTACCGCTCGCGGGAGAAAACCGCCCCCGCCTCCCATTGAAATCAATAGGAGGCATTTTCGGGCCATTTTTGACGAGTTTTGCAGCGCAGTTCCTGTGTCAAAAAACTTATCAAAAAACTCTGTGTGAACATAGCCTAAGATAGAAGTGAATGATTTGTGCAACATCATTACCAAGGGTACATTGTTTATCTGACATATCATTAAATCAGAATGTCATGGTTCAAGCAAACTTTAACTTTCTAACCATATACCCAAAATATTACGGTCATCAAAAACTTATGATAAATTCCTTTCTTCTACTCCTGCTTGGAGACCCAACTTTTTAAATTTCATTTGGGAAAGAGTTAGACATTAATTTAACATAGGTAAAATGCTTCTTTATACTTAAAAACTCTCATGGGTTCACTAGGTGTATAAAAATGTAAGGGAATTATTAAAAATGAGTATATAAAAGCTGTTACACAGGTTTGCTAGCAAAAGGAATGCAGTGGTCTGATAATACATATAAATGCTCCCCATAGCTGCCCCACACCGTATAATGCCCCCCATAGCTGTCCCCACACAGTATAATGCTCCCCATAGGTGCCCCCACACAGTATAATGCCCCCCATAGCTGCCCCCACACAGTATAATGCCCCCCATATCAGCTCCTCCCACAGTAAAATGACCCTCCTTACTGCCCCATAGTATAATGCCCCCATAGCTGCCGCCACACAGTATAATGCCCCCCATAGCTTCCCCCACACAGTATAATGCCTCCCATAGCTGCTCCCAAACAGCATAATGCTCCCCATAGCTGCCCCCACACAGTATAATGCTCCCCATAACTACCCCCACAGTATAATGTCCCCTCCCTCCCATACACAGTATAATGCCCCCTCCCTCCCATACACAGTATAATGCCCCCCTCCCTCCCATACACAGTATAATGGCATCCTCCCTCCTATACACAGTATAATGGCATCCTCCCTCCTATACACAGTATAATGCCCCCTCCCTCCCATACACAGTATATGCCCCCCTCCCTCCCATACACAGTATAATGCCCCCTCCCTCCTATACACAGTATAATGCCCCCCTCCCTCCCATACACAGTATAATGCCCCCCTCCCTCCCATACACAGTATAATGCCCCCCTCCCTCCCATACACAGTATAATGCCCCCCTCCCTCCCATACACAGTATAATGCCCCCCTCGCTCCTATACACAGTATAATGCCCCCTCCCTCCCATACACCGTATAATGCCCCCCTCCCATACACCGTATAATGCCCCCCTCCCTCCCATACACCGTATAATGTCCCCTCCCTCCCATACACAGTAAAATGCCCCCATATGTACGGACCAAATAGAAAAATAATAACATACATACTTACCTATCCCCGTTCCCACGACGGGTGGAGGATCCTTTGCCTCCTCTGCACTGTGCTCAGTATGCTGTGAGCGGCTCTATTTGGTCCGTACAAATGGGGGCATTATACGGTGTATGAGAGGGAAATGGGGGCATTATACTGTGTACGGGAGGGAGGGGGGCATTAAACTATGTATGGGAGGGAGGGGGGCATTATACTGTGTATGGGAGGGAGGGGGCATTATACTGTGTGTGGGAGGGAGGGGGCATTATAGCTAATCACTCACATCTCCTTCCTCAGTCTTCTGGCTGTGGGTGGAGCTAACTGGCGGTTGGGCTGTGGGCAGAGCTCTATGTGAGCTTCGGACACCACGTCCTTCTCGGTTATATAATAGATGATTGACTAGATTGTATAAAATTCATGCATTTTTGTTCACACACAGACCTTCTGCTACTAAACAGTGATGGCGATGCTTGAAAAGTACAGGCTTATTTTTCCATAATTGGTGGGACAGTCAATAATTAGGCTTTTCTGAAAGGATATTAAATTAGAATTCAGGAAGATCTGCGCCCCTTCTCTGAACCTAAATCTAGACATAGGAGCTCTTTCTCTATGCAGCCCAGGATACAAACCCTCTAGGGCAAATGTCGCTACTCAAATGATAGCTAAATTGCTAATCCCGACCTTATGGATTCAGTCAGCACCATCAACAGTGTCAATGTAGTGTGACAAGATCAATCAGATTTGTAGATTAGAAGATTTATCTAGTTCTCTCCAATCCCAGTTATTAGTGCGAAGTCTCAGATGTAATGCATCCGCTCTTTATTTTAAAGACAACTCCTTTAAAAGAAAACTCCAGTTAAATGTTAGGCATCTGCTATCCAATATTATTTTTGGGTTCTTTACCTACACATTGTTTAGGTTTTACTGTATGTTCTTTGTATTCTCTGTTATAGTGTAAGAAATGAAGGTTTCATAAAATGAAAGCCACATTTAATGTTACATGTAATATCATATAGGCAGGGGCGTAGCTAAGGGGGGCAGGCGGGGCATGTGCCCCGGGCGCAACTTAGAGGGTGGCGCCAGCGCCACCTCCTCCTGCACTATAATTGTACCTGCGTATATAGGACACAGGTATAATTAGAAGCAATCAATGGCCGGGTACGTTCCGTCGCTGAAAGGCACTGACTGACAGGGAAAGTCATTCTGCCCAGCCAATCAGCGCCTTTCATAGACGCTTCATTCAACCCCAGGAGACCTGCGCAGAAGAGAGCAGGTCTCCATTACTGCGGGCCGGCGTGGGAGCGGGATTAAGGTGAGTTTGAATAGTTTGTTATTTTATTGTAATAAAAAAGTGTGTGGCTTTATCTACGGGGGGCTTTATCTACAAGGGGTGCTTTATCTACAGGGTACTCTATCTACAGGGGGGGCTTTATCTATGGGGGGCTTTATCAACAGGGGGGACTTTATCTACGGGGGGGCTATATACAGGGGTGGGCTATCTATGGAGCACCATATACAGGGGTGGGCTATATCTACAGGGGGCTATATACAGGGGTGGGCTATCTATGGAGCACTTTATACAGGGGTGGGCTATATCTACAGGGGGGCTATATATAGGGGTGAACTATATGTGGAGCACTATATACAGGGGTAGACAATATGTGGAGCACTATATACAGGGGTGGGCTATATCTACAGGGGGCTATATACAGTGGTGGGCTATCTGTGGAGCACTATAGGGGGAGCTATTTGTGGGATACTATATACAGTGGTGGGCTATATGGGGGCACTATCTACAGGGGGCTCTATGGCAGGCACTATCGACAGGGGGTACAGTGTGTGTGTGTGTGTGTGTGTGTGTGTGTGTGTGTGTGTGTGTGTGTGGGCTGTGACCGGGAGTCATCATAGAGGTCTGGATGGAGAAAAAGAACTAGAATCTGAGACGTCACCAGTGAGTCACTTAATGTAACTGTTTATTCTGCCTCTAATCAGTAATGCAGTTACTGTATGATCTGCAGCGAGATGATGGGTGGTATGATTATGATATGATTTATTTTTTGTGAAACCGCATCTCCCAGCATATCCTAACCATTGTTCGGGCCATGCTGGGAGCTGTAGTTTTACGCCGTACATACCTATACGGCAGGGGTTGCACTAAATTGAGATGTATTTGTGCTGGTGTTGTATTTATGTACTGAGCTTGTTCTGGTGCTGTATATATGTACTGAGCTTGGTTCTGGTGTTGTGTATAGAACTATATTGCTTGTAAAATGTGCAAATGTTTTTATGCTCGAGTTACATGAAAAGAAATGTGGAAAAGAGATGACATGTCATTGATTGGTAGAGAAAACAAACACGGCGAGGGGGAAGTAGGTGTCGGGAAAGAGGTTGGTGGGGCGCCAAACTGAATCTTTGCCCCGGGTGCTGGAGAACCTAGCTACACCTCTGATATAGGGTATTTTATTTGGGTGAATAAAAGATGGAGGATTATGGGTATAGTTGCATGTCTATATAATTCAATGTGGCCGTTCACACGGTCGTTGTTTCAATGCACCTTGTAAAGGGTCCGTGAGAAAATAGGAGATGTCCTATTTTGTCACGCTTCACGCATCCCTCCATAGACTCTAGTCTATGGGAGATGCGTGATATTGTGTCCCGCAGTGCAGAGCACGGATGCACCTTGGACGTGAAAAATGTCTGAGATGCACAACGCTCGTGTGAAGCAGTTATTTTACGCTTTATGCAGTACATTTTTGTACACTCACTCTTGTATATCAGTTATTGCACCTAACCTTGGATTCCAACCCAGTAAGAGGGTGGAAGAGGAAATTCTTACAATTGCATAGTTTCAAAAAAGTGTCTGCCTTCTCCATGACCCATATTTTCCCATATTTCAGAAAATATGGGTTATGCTCCACCCCCTTATGTTATTTTTATTTCCCTATCCATATGTCCGTTCGCAGATACACACAGTCATGTTCTAAGTAAGCTTATTCCAGAAAAAATCTAGAATAGAGCAGTTGGGGGACACACAAAGTCCTAATGCTAGCCAGCAATGTCAGGGCCGTGCCTGTCCTGAGGTAGAGAGAAACCAGGAGCTGATCTGGGGTCTGATTTTAATTTAGGGATCCGGGGTCTGTTTTAATTCAGGGGGTTTGATCTGGGGTCTAATTTAATTTTGGGGCTGTTCTGGGGTCTGTATTAATTTAGGTGACTGAATTAATTTTGGGGTCTGGTCTGCGGTCTAAATTAATTTAGAGGGTCTGTGGTCTGCATTAATTTAGGGGTTCTGGTCTGGGGTCTGAAACAATTTATGTGGTCTGGTCGGGTCAGAATTAAATTTGAGGTGGGTTCCGAGGTTTGAATTAATTTAGGAGTTAGATCTGGTAGGTTGCCTATTCGGTGCCTTGCGTGGCAGCATGCTAAATGACGTGATGTGATGATGTCATCAGCTGCTGACTGCTAATAATGGGGCAAGTAGAGACGGAGCTGGACTGTGGTAACAAGGAGAGGTAAGTATTGTAAACTGTTCACTGTTTATTGATGGAACTTTCTATATGACACAGATGTGGCACTATACATGGCACAGTTTTATATGGGGCACTATCTATATGGTAGAATT
Source organism: Rhinoderma darwinii (assembly GCF_050947455.1). Classification (NCBI taxonomy): domain Eukaryota; kingdom Metazoa; phylum Chordata; class Amphibia; order Anura; family Rhinodermatidae; genus Rhinoderma; species Rhinoderma darwinii. The sequence goes on from NC_134688.1 coordinate 258,564,653, forward strand.
TTATATGGGGCACTATCATTATGGCGCTGTTTGCTGTAGGGCATTTTAGAGGGAACACTATGTGTATGGCGCTATTACGTATGGAACGCTAACTGTGTGACACCCATAGCCGCAGACTGTCGGGATTACTCACCCCCTGACGGCCGCAGCCATGGATCAGTGAGCGCTGGCCCATATCTCCTCCTCAGGAGACGCCAGCGTTCACTTCCGCTACACTCTGCTGTGGCCCGTATGGTGCGCGCACACGCTCATGCCCGGCATTAAAGGGCTAGCATGCGCTCCTGAATTGTATACCAAATTAGGCCATGATTACCCTGGACTATTAGAAGTGCCCTGCCTCTCCCTTCATTGCCTGAGCGTTGTTGTGTTTCCCATGTTAGTCTTTGCAAATGGTCCCTTAGTGTTTTCCAGTTCCCAGTGTTCCCGTTCCTGCCACCTTGTTCCTGTGCCGTAAAGAGTTGGAGTCGTGTTGTGCTGTATACTACACCTTCTGTGTTACACCGCGTCTGGTGTCTGCCTGCTGCCAAGGTCCCATCCGAGCCTGCCATCGCTACTGTCTGAAGTTACCAAAGGTACCCTTATCCGAACTATAGACTGTGACTTGGTATCCTGTTGGCCGGCTGCTATCCCTCTATGGCGGTACGGCCCAGTGGGTCCACGCACCCATCGTGACAAACTGTATGATGCTATTTACTGTGGGGCACTTTGGGGGCACTATGTATATGCCACTATTTACTTTGAGGCACTGTCTTTTACTGCAGTACAGTATTTGGGGGGCCCTGAGCAGCGTAGCAGACATATTATTAGGGCTAACAGCAGGGTTGCACTATTAAAGAGGGCAGCAGGATGGTGCGTTTGTGAAGAGGGTGGAGAAGTGCTGGAAAATCATGGAACCATGGCTATGAGTTGTAGCTGGAAGATTTTTTTGTTACTTTATTTAATATTTGGGGGAAGGGCTAATCTATGTATACAGCACAGTGTGCACTGTATATGCCAATAGAGTACTTGACTTTTGGTCCACAACATTGAGCATCTTGGCAGTAATGTCTTGTGTAAATGTCACGGAGCAGCATTTACATTTATCATTCCTACCACCAATAACAATTATTTTTACGGCATCACAATTGATAAACAATAATAAACAATAGTTTTAGCATTGATCTTTGTTAACAGTGACTAATTATCATTACGATTGATCAGAAACTAGTGAATTTTAGCAATAATTGACGAGCGTACATAGGCCTTACTAGGGCGTATTCAGGCTTAGGGTACTTTTACACAGCCCAGAATGGACTGTGAAAACAAGAACCGATCAACCGGACAGCTCATTGATCGGCGCTCATTTGCTTCTTTTACAAGGGGCAATGATCAGTTATGTATAGGGATGAGTGATCGCTACTACGATCGTTCATCCCACATTTCAATCATGTCTAGCGCTCCGACCCCTCCCCTCTCCTATGCAGTTGATTCAACAATCAATCAACTTCATAACACCTCTTGCATATGACCGAGTTCTGGACGTGAAAAAACGGTCCACGTGTTGGCTGCATTTCCCGGCCCGACCACAGTACAGGTGAACGGGGCTCCTGGCATCATAGACATTTTATGATGCTAGGAGTCTCTGACGCCCCACGGAACTGCTGTTCCGTACTGAACAAAGTGATACAGTACAGAACAGCTGTTCCGTGGGGAGGCAGAGACTTCTAGCATCATAAAATGTCTATGATGGCAGGAGTCCCGTTCACCTGTACCGTGGTCGGGCTGGAACAATTTGGCCAACACGTGGACCATTTTTCATGGCCTGAACTTGATTGTGTGCAAGAACTGTAAGAGAGGGGAAGGGTTGGAGTGCTAGATGCCAGACTCTTCCTAGTTCGGTAGACACGACACGTGGCAGAATAAAACTCTTTTTTTTCCACTAATGCAAGCAGTAACAGCCGGAATTCAGGTATGTCCATAATCCGTTACCTGATAAATACCTAGTAGTGCCAGCCATTTGGTAACGCAAAATCTACTGACAGACTCCCTTCAAAGCCAAGAATCTATCCTGAGCTAGAGCCTTTAATAGCAAGACTTGGCTTTAAAACAAGAATCATAACTTTAAAACAAGACCAAGCTCTAGCCACGATCTAGCCTAAGCTAGAGCCTTTAGTAGTAAGATGTATTAGATTTGTCCTTGGCTATTCAAGTGCCTCCATGCAAGGACATATGCGTTACATCTTTGGTAGGGAAAGAGTTAAAGACTGTAATTCTTTCTTGCCAGGCTAGTGTGAGTTCACTTCTTATGAATTTATTATTAGGTTACGGTAAAAATCCTTATGCAGAGATCTCCCCCTAGTGACACCTGCAAAATCACAGAATTTTATCACATTACACTATGGATGTGTGAAGGAAACCAGGAGATTTGGATCTCTCTATAAAAAAAAAAAAACAGAGCCCCAACCTCTATAAGAATTTTGGACCTATTTACTAAATCAACTTAGATTATCCGGATACGTTCCTGCCCAAGACAAGCACTAACCGTTTCACCATCCTAAATAATATATTCATATTATATAATAATAATAATAATAATAATATAATTACAGTAAACAGTTATGTGTTAACTACTAAAACCCCATAGACCTCTAGGGATATTTGATATTAATCTATAACCACCATATTTAATGTATATCAATATTAACCCCTTCTTCACCTTAGACCTCAATAGGTATTAGGTATTACCCGCTAAACTCCTCTAAATTTCATATAAATCTAGATGCACAAATTTGCTAAATGTATGCTAAATCTATGCTAAATGTATATAGATACATTTAATTAGAATCGCTAAAAACTCTTTAATTGATTCATATTAAAACTGGGCTAACCTTGCCACTTGTTAGACACCTGTCTTACAAATGTGCTGATGGAGAAACCATTTTCTCAATAACTAGTCCAGGCAGGGTACAGCTTTATATGGTCAGCTTATCTGGGTTAGAGATAGCCTGCCAAAACATTACTTCATCCCTGCTGAACTCCACCTAGATTGTTCCCTGCTTTGTTAGCCTGATACTTTTTGATTTTTGGCTAGGTTTGCCCAGTTTTAATATTAATCAATTAGAGAGTTTGTAGCGATCCTAATTCAGGTGGTATCTACATAAACCACTCTAGACTACCAGGAGTATAATAGGAATATTATCACTAACCCTGAAACCACCCGTGTAAAATTGTATGATGTAATTTATGTACAAAATTAGCAAAGTCCATATAATCTGGGGCACCATCGAACTTAGGAAACCCAAGTTTAAAAGTTCTGCATGTGTCTCTAAAAGTTTTCAATTTCAAACATGTATTGAAACAAAATATAGAATATATGACGCCAACAATGTTTTTTTAAATTAACTCACTGTGAATATCAAAATGTAGATTATCCAACGGAATATGAGACGAAAAACACAGTAAGATAGAGCTAATGATATAATGTGTGAGAAATATGATTATCCTATATATATGCAAAGTGGCAACACATTCCTATTCATTGCACAATGAGACAATACATACATGCAGCTTATGACTGCAGGTTTTGTGTCCGGCTCTTAAACCACTATTATCAAAACAAATGACATATTTTCCTCATCATGAGATATCATTGCTATTACCAGTCGTAACAGCTCTTACATCCTGAACATTCTCTGTCTTCTGTTTTGCAGTTAGGTATGACCTTCCCCTTCTCTCTGAAGGATGCTGAAGCTATTTGCCTTAGTGTCTGCATCTCCCATTACACTTAATAATATCCTTGTGATGGCTTAGGGAGAGCTGAGTCCCCATCATGGCAAAGACAAGAGAGGGGCTAATGTATAAAGCGAGTGGAAGACAAATGGATCAACCCAGCAGAAGTGACGTTGATAGACCTGTGAGCCTCGACTGTCAGGAGGTGTGAGGGATTGATGTTGTCCAGGAACAGCTAGAGCTATAGTTGTGAACTCGCCATATAAATGATCCCAGTGTCCCTTCCATCATGAAATCAAATGAGCGTACACCCACTTTCCACAGCATTCAAGGGCAGCCAAGAGAGTTCAAGGGGAGAATAAAAGAAGCATAGCGTTTATAGCAACTTAAGTAGCAAGAAGAATTACCGTATTCTACAATGCTTTATTTTTTTTTTCTCTCTTCTTTTCAAGAGGCAATAAAGCTTTAGGCCACCTGCGCTGTTCAGCTCTCATTTTAAGCTGTGGAAGTTTACAAAGGAATGAGAGTGTTAAAAAAGTTTTATCTTTTAAACTCTGGCACTCTTTTTCACATTATTTTAAAATTTGCCCAATAAATAAAATGCCCGATCTGACCAGTGATGTTACATTAAAATCTTTAAACTTCAAATTATATTATTTCAGATGTAATTTGACAACTTTATAGAAAGTGAGAGTGTCAGAGCTTAAATCTTTTATCAGAATATGACCTGTTGTCTGAATCAAGCTATGTCAATCACTTTACAACTTGTGCTGCGTGCTCTGGGGGCAAAGTTATTAGTCATCCAATTATCATCGCAAGCACAATGAAAGGTAACACCTCTATTATAAAGCTGGGGGCAGATAACACAGGATTACACTTTTACAGACAATAACAGATGTGGACAATTAACTTCCTCCCTTTGCCTGCACAGTTACCTCTGCACATGTCACAGAGCATGCCCGCAACAATCTCCCATAGAAGTCAATAGTTTTTTTCATGCCCAGGAGCCTGCTGTAAAACAAAATAGCGGGGCAGGGAGCCAATGGCTCTCTGCTCCACCATTAGTTTTCAACTGTATCCACATACTGAGGAGTAGTGCTCACCCAGGGGTCTTCACAGCGCTCAGCAATTTCCATCAGTGCCACACCATTTTAACGGATCCGCAGCCCAGCAAGCGGTCTTGCATGCTGGTGGGAACAGGGGATACAAGACCCCCGTCCTGTCGATCAGAGTGGGAGTCCCAGTAGTGAGACCCCCACCGATCTAAGAGTTATCAACTATTCACTGAATAGCGTATAACTTGTTAAAACTGAAAAACTGAAAGTAGCAAGTACATTTACCATGTTCTACAATGCTTTTTTTTTTTATTCTTTTCAAGAGGCAATAAAGCTTCAGGCCACCAAAGAGGTTCAGCTCCCATTGGCACCACCCAAAAACCGGGGCACTGCCCAAAAATCCGGATAATGTGTCCCGGATGTCTGTTACTAGTTATGCCATTGGACATTTTTACAAAAAGCAACAACAGGAAGTACAGTTCTATTGGTTGTTAACTTTGGCTGGGAATTCTAGTTTTGAGTTAAATATTTCCTATATATGTTCTCTCTAAACCCTCCTGACCATTCAGCAGAGCTGCGGAGGTTCACAAGATGCATTTTGCTGGAGCTCTGTCTCACACAAAACAAGCACCAATGGGTAGGGATCGTGTATTCTATTCGAATGATAGGCTTGATAGGTAGGGGAAAATTTGCTTACCAGCTTTGACATTCACATGGCATTTAATCACCAATACTCCAAAGGATTTCTAACAATTCAGCTTAAAAATTAGATTCCAAACATTACAGTACCAGAAATCTAGTCAGGATGAAAAGATAGAAAGATTGACATTGGCAAGATTGACAACTACTAGCTTTAGTTTGTCAGCAATATTACCTTTATCATGTCCGCATTAAAACAAACACTGATGCCTATTGTGGTTTAATCAGAAACCATCCCACTACGTTTGCTCAGTAGCATACCTGCACTTTAGGCTATGTCATGTAATAATCCACCACATCACTTTAACAATATACTGTATTATATTTTGTGCGATAAACAACCCACATAGTGCCAATGTAATTATAATTGCTACAGTTGCTACAATACATCACCTGTCAGATTTTATGCCATATCAGTCTGAAAGAAAACACATCTAAATGATAAATTGTGTTATTCTGGAATTGAGACTAAATTGCACTAAAACTCTCGAGTATTTCTTGAGAAAATACCTTAAGTTCATTTTCAAAAGTCTGGTAAGTATTTAATAAAAAAACAACAACTTTGGAATGTTTTCAGTATATAGACAAAAATAAAAATGCTGCATTACTTTTATCGCCAAAACATTGAAGACCAGAAGTTATAGAAACCCTACCTTTTAACATAACTCAGGCTCCAGATTCCAGGTTCCTTGCCCTGGGCTAGAGACCTGGACTTCTTGACCTTTTCCCATATCTTATTGCACTGACGCAAAAAGTCACATAAGAGAAAGCCTATTACTGTTCACTGGGAAGCAAAAATCAGGTGCATTAAAGAGGTGCGTACGAACACAAAACATACATTTTCTATTACTCACTGAGAGGGAACATAAAAATAGCATCTTGAAGCAGAGAGGAGTTTCCCCCAATGCGAAGTGCTTTACTAAAGCCTACAAAACATTGGTTAAAATGTTGGTCTTGAAAGGAGTCGGGTAACTGCGAAAAACATTGTTCGAATTTATTTTCCACACATAAAAAAATAAGAAGCAGATAATTACAATTGAACCAGTAAAGATCAATGCATATAATACAGTAGCCAAATATCAAGCAAGTTTTGGGCTGGATTCACACATAGAGTAAATACTGCAGATTTTCTGCAACGGATTTCATTGCGGAAAATCCACAGCGTAATGCAGTAGCAGCAGAGTGGATGAGATTTGAACAAATCTCATCCACACGCTGCGTAAAAAATACGCAGAAAAAACGCTCAGATATTGACCAGTTTTTTTAATCCGCAGCATGTCAATTTATGCTGCTTTTCTGTTGCAGGTTTTCCCCATTGAATTGAATGGGGAGGTAAACACTGCAGCAAATAGCAGATGTTGCAATTTTTGCGGCGGAAAAGTTGTGATTCCACCGCAAAAATTGCAACTCAGAAAAATAAAATCTTATACTTACCTAGGTCTCTCTGCTCCTGTGTCTAGCCCGGTTCCAAGGATGACATTTCATACCATGTGACTGCTGCAGCCAATCACAGGCTGCAGTGGTCTCATGGGATGAAACATCATCCCCTTAGGCTGGGCTTCAGGACGTCAGAGGGATGCTTCGCAATGGCTATGGGTAAGTTAGAGCTTCTTTTTTTTTTCACCTGCTATTTTTCGCAGTGGACATTTCAGCCAAAAAACTGCACCGCAATTTGGTGCGGTTTTTCGTACTGAATTCCCTGCGCCGTCCAGGGCAGTTGCGCTGTCTACTTTTACGCAGCGTATCCGCCCTGTGTTAACATACCCAAAAAGAAAGCTATCTTTATCTTGCATTTATTGCAAAATTGAAATTTTCACACCAGTCAATGAGCCCTCAAAAAAGGCGCTCACTTCCTGCCACTTTTCAGATTGTGCTGTGTCAGCAATCATTGTATTATCATCAGAGGGCAGGATTACAATGGCAGGTAAGACTTCTATTATAAATCTGGAGGCAGATAACACAGGATCACATTATTGATAATAGATGATGGTCACAGCTCATCTCCTCCCCCTCCCTGCACAGTGATTACTGCACATGTCACAGAGCATGCCCACAACACACTCTCATTTTCAAACTTTCTAAAAACATTTCCTCAGTAACTGCTCTTTCAGCAGCTCTAGCAAGTTGACTGTCCCATAACTTTGTAAAACTAAATCAAATAAAAAAAACATACAATCAGAAAAAAAAAATTTACAATTTAAATTAGAAAAATAATGTTTCAGTATTTATTTTTAATTAAAAAAAAGAATAAATTCACTTTAAAAGCTAAAAAAAAAAAACACAACAAAAATGGCATCTTCATGCATCCTGTGTGGTGACATAATCATATTCAGGACATGAGGAAAAATAACAGTTCTACTATTTTATGAGATAAAATAATGAGAGTAAAAATCTCAGGCAGCAATAACTCATAACTCACTAGGTCTGCACACATTGTATATATGCAGTAAAACCTTAGACATTACAGGATCATGTTTTCAACCCTTTGATGGATCTCCTGTGTTTTGTAAAATATCAGCCACACTCTAACAAATCAATAGTTCTCTCTTGAAGAATGTCTCGTTCTCAGGACTGCTGCATCAGCAGACGCAGTCTCGCAGTTAAAGGGAAGCACAGCAGCAGAATGCACTTTATAAGGCTTGTTGTCTGTGCACTTTTATGGCAGGCACAGGGTGTTTTACCGCTCCCATTCTTTTTACTAAGACAAGGCTACGACTGATTAGCGTATAAATTAATGATGGCTGTTTAAAGTCCATTCTACGTTGTGGTAGTGCCAGTCACCAACATAAAAAATAAATACAAAGCAACCATGCATCATGGACCTGCCAGTCTGGATGGGTGTCTCCTATTAACAGTAAACTTGAGAATTGAGTAACAGTAGAAATAACTAAAAGCAGGAGTGCCCATGTTTCTGCAAAGGTAACACACACACTTTGTAGCTGTGCCTCTCTAAAAGGAACTCTCTAAAACAACATAAATTAATCATAACCATAAGTTTCTCCCATAAGTTAAAAAGAAAATGTATTAATTTCTTACTTTACATTAAATACATTAAAATATGACCTTTCCGAAGTTGCTTTTCTGAAAATACATGTCTGTAAAGTATGTGTTTACCTATGGTCTCATAATATAATAATAATAGAGTAGGGCTATGGCATCGGAAACCAAATTCGGTGCCACAGCCCTGAAAAACAACAACATACAGGCTGCCATTTATGGTAGCATGTACTCTGCCTATGGTGCAGAAGATACATGTTGTGGCTACCTTGCTCTATTATACTACTACTCCTAGTGAATTTACAATTCCTCAATATATATGCATACTGTAAGTTTACCAATAGTAGACATAGTAACTGAAATGTATTGACTAAAACTACTCTAATTTCCTTATATACTGTCTGTAAAAGGCCCCATGCCATACACTGAGCCTGTAAGGTGGCACACAACATCCCTATGGTTCTATGATACTATGCTGTAGGCACTCTGTGTGCCAACATATCATCCCTCTATACAGCACCATATTCTATAGTTCTGCATTACAGCCTGCTATGGAACATAGCACTTTCTTACAGGTTTTGTTTGAACCTAAAAGAACAAAAATACTCTACATGCCTCCATAAATAAATCAGTCACACAGAGGTACAGTATGGACCCATAGATTTCTATGGGCACTACATTACGGATCTTTACAAAACTGATATGTAATATGGCCATATAAATACATAGCAGCTCCTTGATGGAAAGTGGTGTCTGTGCAGCAGATGCATAGGCAGGGGCGTAACCAGGGCCGCCATCAGGAATTTCAGGGCCCCCTACAGCTAAATTTTCGGGGCCCCCCTACCGTGGCACCGCCTGTTAACGGTACTCCGTCCAGTACTATATCATGGTACCCAGGGCCGCCATCAGGGGGGGTATTAGGGGTACTGATGTGAGAGGCCCGGCCAAACCTAATTGAAAGGGGGGCCCGCCAAACTGCCGCGACTTGCCTTTGGTAGAAAAAAAACAGGCCCCTGCAATGGAGCCCGTTTTTTTCACCAAAAGAATGTCATGAGCTGCGGGCCCCCCTTTCAATTAGGTTTGGCTGGGCCTCTCACATCAGTACCCCTAATACCCCCCCTGATAGCGGCCCTGGGTAGCATGGGGGCCGTCAAACACCGCCGCCCGTGCGACCGATCACGCGCACCCGCAAACTCCCGCACATGCGCACCGGCGACCGCCTGGAACCGCGCACCGAATTTTGAGGCAGATTTTGACCTGCCCACACTATCTTGCCGCGTTTTTTGCCCGCGGCGATTGAGGACAGCAGACAGAAAACGCAGCGAAAAATGCATTTTCTGCCTCCCATTGATTTCGATGGGAGGTCAGAGGCGGAACCGCGGCAAGAAAGGACGTGCTGCTTTTTCTTTTTTCCGCGACTGGCGGTTTTGGAAGTTGTTTGGTGCTGATTCTGACGCAGTGTCCGAGTCAATATCAAGGGCCAAAAACTGTGTGAACTGGGCCTTATTGTTAGGGCTTATTCAGACGAACGTGTAATACATCCGTGCAACGTGCGTGATTTTCACGCGCCTCGCACGGACCTATGTTACTCTATGGGGCCGTGCAGACTGTCAGTGATTTTCACGCGCCTCGCACGGACCTGTGTTACTCTATGGGGCCGTGCAGACTGTCAGTGATTTTCACGCAGCGTGTGTCCGTGTGTCCGCTGCGTAAAACTCACGACATGTCCGATATTTGTGCATTGTTCGCGCGCGCATCACGCACCCATTGAAGTCAATGGGTGCGTGAAAATCACGCCCAGCACTTCCGCAGCAGTATAAACTATGAAAGAAAACAGAGAAGCACCACGTGCTACAAACAGAGTGTCGTAATAATGGCGGCTGCGAGAAAATCACGCAGCCGCGCATCATACGCTGCTGCCACACGGAGCAGTTATGGACCTTTTGCAAGCGCAAAACGCCACGTTTTTTGCGCGCACAAAAAGCACACGCTTGTGTGAATCCGGCCTTAGGGTAGGAACACACTAGGCATGAACACTGCAGATTTTATGCAGCACATTTTATTGTGGATAATCCGCAGCGTATTACAGTCGCAGCAGAGTGGATGAGATATGAACAAATCTCATCCACACGCTGCAAAAATAATGGACCTGCAGTGTGGCTTTTGGCTTTTTAAGCCGCAGCGTGTCAATGTATTCTGTGGAATCGCCGCTCCTCTGTTGCGGAAATGCTGCAGTTCTGCCGCAAAAATCACACATGAGAAGAGAAAAAAAAAAAAGGCACTTTTTAAAATTTATAAAAAAGTTTAGACTTGCCCCGGCCGTAGTCCTGGTGACGCGATCCTCTATTCTTAGCGCAGCCCCGCCTCCTGTCATGACGTTTCATCCCATGTGACTGCTGCAGGTCACATGGTCTACAGCGTCATCCCAGGAGGCGGGGCTACGTTGAGAAGAGAGAGACGCGTCACCTAAACTACGGCCGGGGTAACTTTTTTTTCCCTGCAGGATTCCCGCAGCGGACATGCCTCACGAAACCTGCTCCACTATTTGGTGCGGTTTTGCTGGCAGAATTCCCTGCGGCTCCCGGGATAAGCTGTGTAGTCTTACTCAGCATATCCGCCTAATGTGTCCCTTATGATGTCGCTCCTGGAGCTGCTGCCGGTCTCTAAATAGGCAGTTGGTCCAGTAGAATTTGGAATAATTTTTTTTTGTGAACCAGCTTAAAAAAACACAAAACTTTTGTGTTAGGGCCTGTTCACATCACTGTTCGCTTCCGTTCCGGGTTCCGTCTGAGGTGTCCGTCGGGTGAACCCCGCAACTGAAAGTGAAAGTGACAGCACAGCTTCCGTTTCAGTCACCATTGATCTCAATGGTGACGGAAACATCGCTAATGGTTTCCGTTCGTCACCATTCCGGCTGGTTTTCGGACGGAATCAATAGAGTAGTCGACTGCGCTAATGGTGACGGAAACGGAAGCTGTTCTGTCACTTTCACTTTCCGTTGCGGGGTTCACCCGACAGAAAGCTCAGACGGAACCCCGGAACGGAAGCGAACGGTGATGTGAAGAGGCCCTAACACAAAAGTTTTGTATTTTTTTAAGCTGGTTCACAAAAAAAAATAATTCCAAATTCTACTGAACCAACTGCCTATTTAGAGACCGGCAGCAGCTCCAGGAGCGACATCATAAGGGACACACTAGGCGGATATGCTGAGTAAAACTCCACAGCTTATCCCGGGAGCCGCAGGGAATTCTGCCAGCAAAACCGCACCAAATAGTGGCGCAGGTTTGGTGAGGCAAGTCCGCTGCGGGAATCCTGCAGGGAAAAAAAAGTTTAGACTTGCCCCGGCCGTAGTCCTGGTGACGCATCTCTCTCTTCTGAACGTAGCCCCGCCTCCTGGGATGACGCTGTAGACCATGTGACCGCTGCAGCAGTCACATGGGATGAAACGTCATGACAGGAGGCCGGGCTGCGCTAAGAATAGAGGATCGCGTCACCAGGACTACGGCCGGGGTAAGTCTAAACTTTTTTATAAATTTAAAAAAGTGCCTTTTTATTTTTTCTCATTTGTGATTTTTGCGGCAGAACCGCAGCATTTCCGCAACAGAGGAGCAGCGATCCCACAGAATACATTGACACGCTGCGTCTTAAAAAGCCACACTGCAGGTCCATTATTTTTGCAGCGTGTGAATGAGATTTGTTCTAATCTCATCCACTCTGCTGCGACTGTGATACGCTGCGGATTTTCCACAATAAAATGTGCTGCATAAAATCCGCAGTGTTCATGCCTAGTGTGTTCCTACCCTAAGCTCGGATTTACACAAGCGTGTGCTATTGGCGCGCGCAAAAACGTGGCGTTTTGCGCATTCAAAAGGTCCATAACAGCTTTGTGTGTCAGCAGCGTATGATGCGCGGCTGCGTGATTTCCGTGCAGCCGCCATCATTATGACACTCTGTTTGTATGTTTGTAGCACGTGGTGCATTTCTGTTTTCATTCATAGTTTATACGGCTGCGGAAGTGCTGGGCGTGATTTTCACGCACCCATTGAGTTCAATGGGTGCGTGATGCTCGAACAATGCACAAATATCGGACATGTCGTGAGTTTTACGCAGCGGACACACGGACACACGCTGCGTGAAAATCACTGACAGTCTGCATGGCCCCATAGAGTAACATAGGACCGCGCGAGGCGCGTGAAAATCACTGACAGTCTGCATGGCCCCATAGAGTAACATAGGTCCATGCTAGGCGCGTGAAAATCATGCGCGTTGCACGGACGTATTACACGTTCGTCTGAATAAGCCCTAACAATAAGGCCCAGTTCACAGAGTTTTTGGGCCTTGATATTGACTCGGACACTGCGTCAGAATCAGCACCAAACAACTTCCAAAACCGCCTCCCATTGATTTAATCTGAAATCAATGGGAGCCAGTCGCGGAAAAAAGAAAAAGCAGCACGTCCTTTCTTGCCGCGGTTCTGCCTCTGACCTCCCATCGAAATCAATGTGAGGCAGAAAATGCATTTTTCGCTGTGTTTTTTGTCTGCTGTCCTCAATCGCCGCGAGCAAAAAACGCAGCAAAAAAACGCGGCAAGATAGTGTGGGCAGGTCAAAATCTGCCTCAAAATTCTTTAAGGAATTTTGAGGCAGATTTTTTTTTGCCTGCAAAATACTGTGTGAACAGGGCCATACATAAACAGCACTTTGAGATAATTTACTCACCGTGTCAGAAGAGATGCTCCCACTCAAGTCCTCTTCCGGTGATGTCTTCCAGGCGAGGTCTTCGGTCCAGACGTCCAGTCCTTCACCACCAGCCAGGCTCCAGGTAAGTTTTGTCCATGTGTGTCCGCGCCTGCGCGCGCTTCGTTCGCGGGTGCGCGCGCGGCCGTTCGCGGGTGCGCGCGCGGGCGGTCTCCAGTGCGGGCGTTCGTGGGTGCGCGCTCGCGAGTGCGCACGCGCGGGAGTTTCCTTGTGCGCGCGATCGGGTGCGCGCGCGCGGGCGGACTGTTTGACGGCCCCCCATGACGAGGGGAGGGGGCCCGCAGCAGCAGCAGCAGCTCACGACATTCTTTTGGTGAAAAAAACGGGCCCCATTACAGGGGCCCGTTTTTTCCTACCAAAAGAATGTTGCGGCAGTTGCCGGGCCCCCCTTTCAGTTAGGTTTGGCCGGGCCCCTCACACCACTACCCCTAATACCCCCCTGATGGCGGCCCTGGGCGTAACTAGGAAACACTGGGCCCCATAGCAAACTTTTGACTGGGGCCCCCTCCCATGGGTGCCACACACAGCCCGCCCTTGTAGATAGTGCCCCCTGTAAATAGTGCCATACAGCCCCCCCTGTAGACAGCGCTATAAAGCCCCCATGTAGATAGTTCTATACAGCGCAACCTGTAGACAGGGCTATACAGCCTCCACATACAGTGCTGTTTTTGCCCACATGTAGACAGCGCTATACAGCCCCCCTTGTAGACAGTGCTATACTTTCAAGTATCACAAAGAGGAACAATTGATGCGGCACGCAGCAGCAATTTTTTTTATTTTAATCCCACCCTATACCCGCCCATACACACCCGGTTCAGCCCACACAGTATCATGCTCCAATAGTGCCCCCCACATAGTATAATGTCGTATAGTCATCGCTGTGTGGCTACGGGGGCCCTGTGGGCCCCCAGGTTTAGGGGCCCGGTCACAATTATGACCATTGCGACCTCTAGAGCTACGCCACTGTTACAGTAGCCTATGGCAGAGCAGGGAGATACCTCATAGTGTTCAATAGCATCTACGTCCGAAGGACGCAGACACTATTGACTGTGGCTTCGCTACCGCTGTAGAAGCCATAGCGGCTGCTAGCGGCGCCACCGGGCATGGGGGGGCCGTGCTAGCTGGCGGCACGGGCCCCCTCATGCTGCTGGCCCCATAGCAGCCACTATGGCTGCTACAGTTGTAGTTATGTCAAGTCCGTATTTCACACCGAATAACCACCTCTGTAAATTGAAAGCTGAAGGCATGCCTGGAGAGAAGTACACCACACAAATGTCTGAGGTACAGCTTCAATGTCAGCCAGGAGGAACTGAACTTTATTCAGAACAAAGAAACACACACAGAGAAGACACATGCCCCTCCCTATAGATGTGGGACTTGCTTGAATCCCATTGGCTCTTCTGCTGTAAGTCTTCCTATACATTCTTCTGCACACTCCTCTATGCATTCCAGGGGGTGGTGTCTTCCATAGGTGTGTCCGACATGAACAAAGAACTTGTTATATATATCAGTATATTACACAAAGAACTGAAATGTATATACATATGTGTGAGGATAATATTTTTCAAACAATATACATAGTATTGATCCCTCACAGTTGCGCCATTGTGCATAGGCCATAGTTCTTAACACACATAGGATAATTTTAGGCCTCCTTTGCACACAGAATTTTTCTGTCAGTTTAAACTGCATCAAAAAAACGCTTCTAAAAACGCTAGAATTATTAAAATGAAATACGTTTTTTCAAAGTATTTTTAGTGGCATTTTTCATTTGGTGCTATTTTGTACATGCTTTTTTTCTGGCGTTTTTCAGCTGTCATAGAGAAGCATATGGGAAAAACGCCATACCCAAAGCATGCTGCGTTTGGAAAAAAATGCCAATGACCACAAAATTGCCTCAAAAATACCATAAACAAAAACACAGTTGTATGTAGTGCATTTGATATTTTACTATAGACTTTAATATAACTTAATGCCGCACTAAAAACTGCATGAAAAACTCTTAAATATTCCATGAAAAACGCACAAAGATGCCGAAAAACTTTGTGTGTGAATCCAGCCTAAGACAGGTTGCAGGAGAAGTTCTTACATTCTTTTTTCTGTTTCTTCTGTGTGTGCTTGTTTTTAACTGTTAACTTTATTAACACAATAACATCACCTAGAGACAGGCAGCCATGTTATATAGTAAATTTGCTGTTATTCGTTATTATTCCATCATAAGTCCTAAGTGAGCCCATGGATGTGTCCTCCATGTGGCCCCAACACATGTAAGTCATGTAACCCAGTTACTAACTGAATGCTAGGGGTCACATGCAGGGGCGTAGCTAAAGGCTCATGGGCCCGGGTGCAAGAATTCAGCTTAGGCCCCCCTACCACTCCCCAACACCACCATCATCATCAGACCCCTGCGCGCGCCTATGCCCAGACGCCTTGCCCAACAGCCCCCATAGTATAATGCCCCCACACAGTATAATGCTCCCATAGCCGCCCCCACACAGTATAATGGCCCATAGCTTCCTCCACACAGTATAATGGCCCATAGCTGCCTGCACACAGTATAAAGGCCCATAGCTGCTTCCACACAGTATAATGGTCCATAGCTGCCTCCACACAGTATAATGGCCCATAGCTGCCTCCACACAGTATAATGGCCCATAGCTGCCCCCACACAGTATAATGGCCCATACCTGCCTACACACAGTATAATGGCCCATAGCTGCCTGCACACAGTATAATGGCCCATAGTTGCCTCCACACAGTATAATGGCCCATAGCTGCCTGCACACAGTATAATGGCCCATAGCTGCCTCCACACAGTATAATGGCCCATAGCTGCCTCCACACAGTATAATGGCCCCCATAGCTGCTTTCACACAGTATAATGGCCCCCATAGCTGCCTCCACACAGTATAATGGTCCATAGCTCCCTGCACACAGTATAATGGCCCATAGCTCCCTGCACACAGTATAATGGCCCATAGCTGCCTCCACACAGTATAATGGCCCATAGCTGCCTGCACACAGTATAAAGGCCCATAGCTGCCTCCACACAGTATAATGGTCCATAGCTGCCTCCACACAGTATAATGGCCCATAGCTGCCTCCACACAGTATAATGGCCCATAGCTGCCCCCACACAGTATAATGGCCCATACCTGCCTGCACACAGTATAATGGCCCATAGCTGCCTGCACACAGTATAATGGCCCATAGCTGCCTGCACACAGTATAATGGCCCATAGCTGCCTCCACACAGTATAATGGCCCATAGCTGCCTCCACACAGTATAATGGGCCCCATAGCTGCTTCCACACAGTATAATGGCCCCCATAGCTGCCTCCACACAGTATAATGGCCCATAGCTGCCTGCACACAGTATAATGGCACCCATAGCTGCTTCCACACAGTATAATGGCCCATAGCTGCCTCCACACAGTATAATGGCCCATAGCTGCCTGCACACAGTATAATGGCCCATAGCTGCCTGCACACAGTATAATGGCCCCCATAGCTGCCTGCACACAGTATAATGGCCCCCATAGCTGCCTGCACACAGTATAATGGCCCCCATAGCTGCCTCCTCACAGTATAATGGTCCCCATAGCTGCAGCGTTCATGGCTCACGGGCACGGCACAGTGAATTCTGGAGCAAGCGGCCGTCAGCTCCTTGCTCAAGCATTGAATTAAATTGTATCTGTGTCCTGCACAGATACAGTACTTGGAACATGAACATCGTTTAGTGGCTCGCGACCCCCCCCAGAGGTCTTCACACGATGCCCCAAGGGAGTCGCGACCCACAATTTTAAACACAGAAAGCACAATACGATACGATACAATACAATACATTACATATACACACACACCTCCTCACCAAGTCTCGTTGTTTTCTGATGATCGGCTCCAACATGCGTCCAGGCTCTCTTGCTCCGTCCGCACCACGCTGTGTCCTCTTCCTGAATGCATGGAACGCCCCTCACGTGATGTCACATGGTACACTAAGTGTACCATGTGATCGTGATATCACGTGAGGGCCCTTCCTAGTGCGCTCACCAGAAGTAATTGTTTTTAAAAATCTGTTCTACTACGTTTGGCAACGGGGGCCCGGTCGCAACTGCTACCCCTATAGCTACGCCAGTGGTCACATGTGTGTGCGTGTTTGCATGTGTACATGTGTATGCTGTCGTGTGTGCATGCTGTCGCGTATGTGTGTGTATGTGTGTGGTAGTCACATGACTGACGCCATCTTTGGTTCTAATCAGTTAGCTCATGGATGTATTACAGATGACTAAGCTGTGGGCTAAAGCATTCTACTGTGAAGGGACAGGGGCCTACTATACTGGTATAAGAAAGGTATGGCAGCAGAATTTCTAACACATATTAGAAAACTGTATGATTTCTTTAAATTGAAAATTTTTCCTAAAACCAAATCTCTGCAATAAAATCTAACAATTGTGTTGTGTTAGAAATAATCATATTTTAAAGTTTTTCCTTCAGTTAAATTATATTTTTACAAATGAGGAAACATGGAGTGAAATGTGTGACAAGGAGAACATATTAATTATAAGTCATGAAGTGGTAACAATTGAAAATTACTTGCACAGAGAAGAATAAATCTAAAATTCATCTTGGAGATTCTTTATTTCTATGCCGACAAGAAGAAAAAATAGGCTCCTGAAACGAACAGCCTAAAAGTGGTTATAGTGTAGACATGTTATTTTTTGCCGCAATCCTCCTTTAAATTACGTGCTACCGTCTTTATATGGTCATACCTTGCAGTAACCCAGGTTTTGGCTTTTGCCCCAATAAGTGCTAATTCTGCTAAAGAGATTTCTTTTTTAGGAATCTTACAGAATAGGAATCACTGTCAAGTTTTACCAGGAATCCTGATTCCTGACAGGATCTTACCTCTAAGATACATAGTTGTGGCTGCTCGTCTTTGACAGGTAAGATGTGCATGAGAACTATGGGAGCTGAATTTAGACTTGGCAGCCAGATCCTGTGGGACTCCCATGGATTTTACACTCAGCAGAAAGAAAACTAATTATGAATATATTTAGATACATACACATATACCACCTAAATGCTATTTCTGTATATTCAGTAGAATTTCAACCAGCCATGGAAAATTCCCAGATAATTAGAAAGCTAAGAGCTATGTAAAGATTTCTGCTTCACTGCTACTAGGTTCTACGTCATATAGATGTTCCAAACACAACAGGGCATAAGAATCCACCTAATATATGTGCTTCTCAGCAATTTGAGTATATAGCTGTGGAAAAATAAATAAGCCCTCACATATAATGTTTAGATTATTATTTTATGGCTGAATTGTATAATTCTATAACAAATAGCCATTTGCAGTCTTTATTATACCTTGTGTCAATTTAAGGGTCCACATGATTATCATAGGCTTAATTGACCGTCATTTCCATATTATCCCTTACCATTGTCATAAACAAATAACCTCCCAAACCTCTGTCCCTACTACTTGTACGATCCGATCTAAACAACGGCGCACAACTGGGCGGCGTTCCCTATACTGGTACAAGTGAAACTGACAAACAGATAAGACAGAGACAGTATGAAATAACAAAGGGTCACGGAGGGAGAGGCAGGGCAATTGCGCGGCGGATATGTCCGGGCGCAAAAGGAGGAGTCAGGCAGGCAGGGTCAAACCGGGAGAATGCATAAAAAACAAAAGTCAGAAGGCATAGAAAAGTCAGGAGTCCAGCCGAGGTCAGCTCACACGAAGTCAAAAAGCAAGTCGCTCAGGGGAGTCTGAAACAAGGGAAATCACCAGGCAAGGAAACTCTAATTACAGACAAAGGCCAACTAACACAGGCTGAACTAAATAAGGAGAGGGCTGGAGCTCAGGAACATCAGCCAGGCTTTGATTGGCTTGACGCTCATGAGCTCCTATTGGCTGCAGACTGCCTCAGTCTGCCAGGCTGGGCGACGCCGGAGCGAGTAACTCACGATGTCCTGGAGACCGAGGGAGCCGCAGGCAGAGACTACGTGACAAACATGAAAGGAAATTATGGAACAATTATTAGAATTGTGTAAAAGTGTTTACTGAGCAGGGCATAAGTCCAAAATTCTGAACTGAATACATGTTAGAATTCTGGCTACCTGCAGCCACAACTAAGGGGAGCTAACTGCATTGGTAGCTGTACAAATCTGTATGCAGTGAGTTTCCCTTAGTGGCGGTTGCCTGTAAATATAATTTTCTTGTGAAGAGAAGCAGCAGAAACAGTTCGGTGCTTAGGTCCCCAGGGCTGCAATGTCTATGAGGCGAGGTAAGCATCTCGCCTCAGACGGCTGCCTCTGCCTCTCTGAGGGGGCACCAGCGCCACTAAAACCAATCACTGCCACCCCCTCCTGCACTATAATTGTATCTGCATCTATAGGACGCAGATACATTTAAATGGAACACAAGCACGGGTAGGGCAGGGGACATTATGCCACATACGTAATTGAAAGGGGCTGAATTAGTTCCTTGCCCTCTCATTCAACGCTTTTCAAGGATACAAGTGGCGTGATTACATCATCGCTCTGCTTGCGTCGTTCAGCTCCAGCAGACCTGGTCAGAAGAGACCAGGCCTGCTTTGCTAGAGCACGGCGCGGTAACACAGTGTGAAGGGAATTATCTACAGAAGGTTCTATCTACAGGAGTCTCTGGGGGGGCAGTATCTACAGGAGGCTCTATGGGGCACTATATACAGGAGGCTGTATGTGAGGCACTATCTACAAGGGGATCTATGGTGGGGTCACTATCTCCAGGGGGAAAATATGTATGGCACTCTCTCCAGAGGGGCTCTATGGGGGCACTTTCTACAGGGGGTTCTATGGGGAGCAGTAACTACTGGAGGCTCTATGGGGGGGCTCTATCTTCAGGAGGCTCTAAGGGGGAACTATGTATGGGGGGAACTGTATACAGGGGGCTCTATGTCAGTCACGGTCTACAGAGGGCTCTATGAGGGGCATTGTCTACAGGGAGATCTATGAGAAGCACTGTCTACAGGGGGCTTTATGAGGGGCGCTACATACAAGGGGCTCTATGAGGGAACTATCTACAGGGGGCACTGTGTGTGTGTGTGTGTGTGTGTGTGTGTGTGTGTGTGTGTGTGTGTGTGTGTTTGTGTGTAAGTGTGTGTGTGTGGGACCCAGAGTATGGTGCTATTATAATAAGGGACACAGTGTATTATATTTAGGGGTGTAGTGTATGGTTCTATTATATTTAGGGGCGTAGAATGTGGCACGATGTGAATTCTATATTTGTTTATAGGTGTGGGAATGTTTGAAAAGTGAGAAGCTGAAGACATCTGAGCAGCAAACTGCAAAAATGGGCCATGGCCGGGAGAAGTCATGATAGAAGTCTGGACCAGATGGAGAAGAAAAAAGAAAAAAAAATGACTATAATCTGAGAAGACATCATCTGTGAGTTACTCAATTTAAATGTTTATTCTGCCTGTAATCAATACTGTAATCCCTGTATAAGCTGCAGCGAGGTGATGGGTGGTATGATTTTTTTTTTGTTAAACAGAAACTCCCAGCATATCCTTACCATTGTTCAGGCCATGCTAGAAGCTGTAGTTTTACGCCATACAAATTCATATGCAGGGGCTTAACCTAACTTTGCAAATGATCTCCATACTGAACTGTATTTAAGCTGGTATTGTATTTATGTCCGAGCAGAATATATATATATATATATATATATATATATATATATATATATATATATGTAGAGATAAGCAGCACTCTGCGACAGATTCCAACATGGTAATTGGTGCAAGCAGGTAATCCAGATCCGTGGATTATAAGACATAAACGAAAGAAATCCCACAGCACTCCGATGGTTCCAAAAAGTATGTGATTTCTTCAGTCAACACATATATATACACTGCGCTTTGTTCTGATGCTGTATATATATACATATATATATATATATATATATATATATATATATGAGCTTTGTTCTGGTATTGTATATACGTGCTGAGCTTGGTTCTGGTGCTGTATTTATGTACTGAGCTTTGTTCTGGTGCTGTATTTATGTAATGAGCTTGGATTTGGTGGTGTATATATGAATTGAGCCTGACTCAGGTGCCTCATATATGTCAGTGTGTTGTTCTGGTGCTGTATTTATATAGGATATATTTATAATAATAAAATTGCTGGGCAGATGGAATCTGTTGCATTTCATTGTATATTTAATGGGAACCTGCCAGGAAGTTTTAACCCCTTGAACCACCACCATGCAGTAATACATAACCTGACAATATTTACAAACATTCCCCTGTATGTTTTTTTCAGATGCAGCAAATCTATAATATCAACTTTTAAAACAGCACAGGCTGAATGCTAATTACTCTTTAAAGGGTTATGGGACCGTGCCGCTATTCTGAATACTCACACATACCTGATGCCAAACCCAAATTTCCATGCTTATTTGACATTCCCACTGGCTGTTCTACATCACTACCGGTCTTCTCCAACTTTCTCAGAAGTGCCATTGCTTTGTACTCCACGGGCACGCACCTTGCAGCGAAGTGTACTCTGCCTGGTCTTATCGCTGCATTGCGCATGCCAGAGGAGTACTAGACAATGGCGCTTCCGCAATTGTTGAAGGAGGCTGGTAGCGATGCCGAACGGCCAGAGGGACGTTAATCAAGATCTGGGGGGCACCAATAGAATTTTTTCTTTAGGCAGCAAAATTGTTAGAATCGGCCCTGCTTGCCCCCCTCACCACATGCTAAATAGCAGTGAAATTGTACAGTGTGCCTCTATGGTAGGTAGTCCACTGTTGCTTAACTGTGTCATTAATTAATCGTTATAACGATACATAAAGATCAATGCACCATATAGTTTAGTCCCCAATGCATCTCCAACCCTAGCTATACACACTCTTGTATGTACCCTACTAAACCCAAGTTGAAAGTTTTTGAGAAAAGAAACCTGTATTCATATTATAGTATGGATGTTATAGATGTGTATGTATAGTTTATTTTAGTTTTTTATTTTATTTCCATAATAAAAAAGACTTTGTAGGGGAAAAAATATATATTTTTCTTTTTTTTTTAAATTGGATTCATTTTTTTCTTAAACAAACTCTTTTAGCTTTTTCTTTTTAGTCCCAATAGAGCACCTTAACATGACCCTTTGATCACTTCTATTATACATTGCACTACTTTGTGAACTCTCGCTCCAATCTTGACACATCTCTATTGGTGATATTGACTTTTACATATGTGCATTTCTGTTGTTATTTTTTGTTAGGTGTAAAAATATATATTTTTTCACATTGGGGAATTTTTGCATGCACTTTTGTATGTACCTTATTTGTTTAATATTCATTCTTCTCTGCACCTTGTTTCTTATTTATTGTGTCTTGGTTTGACCTGGGAGATTTAGTTTGGGTGGGCATAATGTATCATGGTGTATACCCCAGATAGTAGATATGTACCGTTTTGGTGCTTCTTAATTGTTTTTAACTATTTGGTTGAGATTCTTGCATAAATTAATAAGATTGTATTTCTTTTGTATTATGTCTGAGTGCATATAATGCTTTTTGCACACACCACCTTTATCTTTTTTTGTACTAGTGTTGACGGAAGGTGTGTGACATTTGTTGCACCATTTACATTTGAGCGGTGCCAGCCACTTCATGTTTCTTATGCCTGTTAGAGTTACACTGTCCTAAAAGGACCACAGCTGCCATGGCAACCAAGTGGCACCTCATGATCACGTTGCAGCGGTGCCGATGAACTGACAGAGGGAGCCCCCTTCCTCTTTCTAACTGCTTAGATGCGGGTGTCGGATAGGGATAGGCAGTCTGTTTGATGGCCACAGTTCTAAAACTTGCCATGCACTTGAGATCCAGTAGCTGTCAGTCAACTGCTAATTTGGGTTACAGCAATCTCTATTGATTCCCATAGACATTCACACTCGGACTACTTGATTGTACGTGTTTATTTCAAGAGCAAAAGAGGAATAAGCTGCTACCAAACACTTCTTATCTCCTAGGGAAATAAATGATCAAGAATGTTAAAACCCAACATGACAACAGGTTGACATTTATGTAATGTGTATGATCAGCTTAAGAAAGGCATTTGAGAATATTTTGCTACTGGTTTTAATGCTCAGTAGTTTCTAGTTTTCTATATTGTAGTTCAGCTGTGCCATTTACAAGATGCAGTGGTCAGAGTGGAAGAGATCTTTTACAATGGCAAGTACTTTTCTTAAATAGTACCTATCATCTCTTCTGGCCCGTCTATTTTAGTAAACACTTGTATTCCCCATAATATACCATTTCTGGAACATATTGTTTTAGTAAAGCCATTTAAATGCCTCATTATATACTTGTTATTGTCATGTCTGCTATAAATCGTTTTCTATTTGTGTAATTTGAATCACTACCACAAAAAACTCAAAGGGGGAATATAGATATGTATGTATATACAGTATATGCAATAGCCCAGCTGTGCATCCTAATGAAGAATGACTTTTTAAAAGAACAACTAAGAAAAAGAAACATCTGTCATCCCATTGCTTTCTAATTTCACAATCATACAGACTTTTGCACATAGTGGTTGTATGGTAGACTGCACCAAAATTTATCTTAGGATGTGCAAATACTTGTAATGCATGTAAATATATGTAAATTATTTCAGTGAGTTGTACAGAGTCCGGGATTTTGACACTTTTGGTGTATACTTAGTAAAATTGGTAGGTAATCTCCATAATGTTTGACCAATGGCTCCGAATCCTGCTTCCTCTTTGATTTTAGTATTTCGAATATAAGTTCAACCCCTTCCTGCAGCAGTTATTTTTTTTGTTTTTTTGTTTGTTTTTTCCTCTCCACCTTCCAAAAGCCATAACTTTTTTTACTTTTCCATCGATATAGCAGTATGAGGGCTTGTTTTTTTGTTGGACGAGTTGTAGGTTTTCATGGCACAATTTCTTATATCATATAGTTTACCGGGAAACTGGAAACAAATTCTTTGGGGTGGAATTGGAGAAAACAGTGATTGTGTCATTGTTTTTTGGATTCCATTTTTAATGCGTTCACCATGTGGTAAAAATGACATGTTACTTTATTCTGTGGATCAATATGATTATGGCAATACCAAATTTATATATATTTCTTTTGTTCTACTACTTTTACAAATAAAACTAATGAATTGACAGCCATAACTTATCTATTGCAGTATATTGTGTTTTTTACCGGCTCATTTTAAGCCCTTCCTCTGGCAAGGTTTAATAGGAGCAGAAAGATGGCAGACCTTGGGGACTTCACTAGGCCCCAAGGCTGCCATGACAACCATCGGCGCACCCTGATCGCATCACTGGTGGGCGATGGGCCTCTTTCTAACCGCTTAGATGCCGCAGTCGCTATTGACTGCGGCATCTAAGTGGTTAAACGAGCGGGATTGGAGTTGTCAACAGTAAAGTGTCGGCTGTAACAAACAGCCGACACCCGCTAAGTATGAAGCGGGCTCAGCACGTGAGCACAATCCATACTTCCCCCACCGGCTATGACTGAACACTATGTCACATGTCAGTAAGGGGTTAAAAAGTAATACGATAAATATGTTTTTCCAAAGACCCATTGTCTTAATGCTATGCCATCACACAGCATCAAACCTTTAAATTGTGAGGTATACAGCAATAAAATCCATATATTATCCTAAAAACATGCAGATACAAAAATGTATTGTACTTTTTAGTACTATTTATTTAGTCTCTTTTTAGTATTAATAAATATTACATTATTCAAGGCAAGTGCTCATCAATGTACGGGAGATGTTATGACCACATATGAAGTATATTACTGATTGAGGAAAAATGGTACACACCAGAGCCTGAACAGAACGTTCTACAACAAAACAGCGTCCTTCTGATCTTACATTGCTATTTAGCTGTATAGAACTTTTATAAGCCCATTTATCACCTGATTTAAGTGGGTCCGTATTTTAACACAAAGAGCAACACGTTCAGGGGAGCAATCCAGCAGCCCAGCTTCATCTTCGCAGCTACTGTAGGCCCTACGGTCACCAAACAGTCCCGCATCCATGTCAACAGAAAATGAATCTGGATCCCCAAACTGAAATCTAAATGTCACATTGATCCAGAATTCAGATGTGTAGCTACAATGTAATTTTTTTTCAAATGATGTTTCATGGAGCTTCAACCTTAAAGGGGTTGCCTGTTTTTTTTAAATTATTTTTTATGTATTATTAATATAGGAAATCATACAGTTTTCTAATATACATGTGTTGGAAATTCTTTTCACATACCTTTCTTTACCAGTATAGTATGCCCCTGTCTCTTCACAGTAGAATGGTATAGCCACAGGTTAGTCCTCCTGTGTAATGCATTCATGGACTAACTAAATAGACCTAAACATGGTGACAGTCATGTGACCCCCACAAAGACACCATGTGACCACTAGAATTCACGTGGAATGGTGGAATAATGATGAACAACAGCCTCACTCTGCATTAATTTACTTGTATAAAATGTCCGCCTGTCTCTAGGGGATGTTGTTATGTTGTTAATAAAGTTAACTGTAAAAGAAAAAGCAACACACAGAGGAGACAGGGGGAAGAATGTACACAGACTGTCTTCTATACAGACACTGAAAGACATGATGAAAGGATGCTGTAGGTAGAAATACCTTACACTCCTCAGTAAAATACTGATAACTCATTAGATAACTGGACTGTGTTACCTGAATGTGTTACCTGAAATTCTAAATGCCAGTGGTCACTTAATGTGGTCAAATTGTGCAAAAGTAGTAAGTGATAGGTTAGGCTCTGTTCACACTTGCACTAGGAATTCTGTTTCTTTATTCACTTATAGGAGTAGAAAAATGGAATTCAATGCTGTTACGGATCCATCACATGATGGACACCAATGCTGACCGAGAGACCCAATTAACTTTAATGGGTTCAGTCGGGTGTCCGTCATGGTGTCCATCACCTTACTGGAAAAATTAGCATAAAATATGCTGTTTTTTACTGCTTATTTGCTGGAATTTGCAATTAAAGCTTCTAACGGAGTCTCCAATGAAGATGTGAACTTAGGCTCAGACAGAGGACTTTCTCTAAGCAAACACAACACTTTTAATATAAACCCTATAACACCCAACCTGGGTTTTTGGTACTAATCACTCTAAGTTCACTTTAAAACCACATCATACTTTAACAGATGTTTAGTGTCACAAAAAGCAGATATCACCCTTGTGTTTTATAAAGCAGATGACATCCTTCTTTAGCTGTTCAATTGTTTTCCTATCATGTATTCAAAAAACTTATAAAAAAAATAAATATCTAGTAACATTTATCCAGAATGATTATATGCAAGTTCTGTCACATTTCCTGCAAGGCAAAGACTTTAAAGAGGCTCTGTCTCCACATTATAAGTGGCCTATCTTCTATATAATGCGATCAACACTGTAATGTAGATTACAGCAGTGTTTTTTATTTAGAAAAACAATAAATTTTGACTTATTTTAGATTTATGCTAATGTCTTTCTTAATACGAGATCACGCTGTAAGCTGTCATTTACAGCATGATCTCGCGAGATTACGCTTGCTGTGCTGTAAGTCCCACACAAACATTACCGAAGTGTCGGAATTGTGAATAGACATTGCGTCCTGGCTGGAAGCGATGTCTATTCACTGTCAAGACACTTCAGTAAAGTTAATGTGTGAGTATGTGACTGCACATCATGATCTAGCAAGATCACTATGTGCTGAATAAATGAATGGAGAGAAGTGTATGACGCTGATTGGTCAGCGTTATACACTTCTCTCCACAACGCCCAAAAAGTAAAAACACACCCAGTTGGGCATTAAGAAAGTCATTAGAATAAATCTAAAATAGGTTATAACTCAGTCAAAATTGATAATTTTTCTAAATAAAAAAACGACTGTAATCTACATTACAGCACCGATCACAATATGTAGAAGATATGGCACTTATAATGTCGTGACAGAGCCTCTTTAAGATATTCTCTTAAAACTACAGATAGTAGCTCCATTGTCTTTACACTGAGATAGCGTAAAATGTCCTTACCCAGGGGTGGGATACAGATTTTTAACAACAGGTCACCTGTTTTGCGGACATAGACATACGCGTCGGGGGGGGGGGGGCGGGTCACAGTGTTTTGCGGTGTATCGCGTCATGGAAAATGATTCTAATAATAATATAAAACAATTACGATAATCCAAATACGCTCCTATATTAAAGTGGACTCTAAATAAAGAAATTCCCTGTCCAGAATGTTTTAGTGTGGATTTCCGCACTATGTATATAATTACATAAGCGTACATACCTACCTACCTACTGACGCTCATTATATTAAACTCACCCATTACGTATAGACCTATACGCGCACATTCATTATCCTAAGCGTGCTCAGCCCATTTACTTAGGCTGTGGACTCTGAGAAGGTTGGAGGACAGTGCATCATGCGCAGTAAGCCGCAAAAACTCTCCCGGCTAATGCACAGATACAGTGCCAGGAGCAAGCTCAGTACATATATACAGCACCAGAACCAAACCAAGTACATAAATACAACACCAGAACAAAGCTCAGAACATATATACAGCACCAGAACCAAGCTCAGTAAATATATACAGCACCAGAACAATGCTCAATACATATATAGATACCCAGAAAAAAGCCCAGTACATATATACAGCACCAGAACAAAGCCAAGTACATAAATACAACACCAGAACAAAGCTCATACATATATACAGCACCAGAACAAAGCTCAGTACATATATACAGCACCAAAACCAAGCCAAGTACATACATACAATACCAGAACCAAGCTCAGAACATATATACAGTACTAGAACAAAGCTAAATACATATATACATCCCCAGAACAAAATCTCAGTACATATACTGTATACAGCACAAGAACCAAGCCAAGTACATATATACAGTTCCAGAACAAAGCTCAGTACATAAATACATCACCAGAACAAAGCTCAGTACATATATACAGAACCAGAACAAAGCACAGTAAATATGTACTGCACCAGAACCAAGCTCAGTACATATACAGCCCCAGAACAAAGCTCAGTACATATATAGTGCACCAGAACCAAGCTCAGCATATAAATACAGCACTAGAACCAAGCTCAGTACATATATACAGCCCCAGAACCAAGCTCAGTCACATATATACAATACCAGAACCGAGCTCAATATATATACACTACCGTTCGAAAGTTTGGGGTCACTCAGACAATTTTGTGTTTTCCATGAAAACTCACACTTATATATATATCAAATGAGTTGCAAAATGACTAGAAAATATAGTCAAGACATTGACAAGGTTAGAAATAATGATTTTTATTTGAAATAATAATTTTCTCCTTCAAACTTTGCTTTCGTCAGAGAATGCTCCATTTGCAGCAATTGCAGCATTGCAGACCTTTGGCATTCTAGCTGTTAATTTGCTGAGGTAATCGGGAGAAATTTCACCCCATGCTTCCAGAAGCCCCTCCCACAAGTTGGATTGGCTTGATGGGCACTTATTGCGTACTATACGGTCAAGCTGCTCCCACAACAGCTCTATGGGGTTGAAATCTGGTGACTGCACTGGCCACTCCATTACAGATAGAATACAAGCTGCCTG
The DNA here is from genome assembly GCF_050947455.1 of Rhinoderma darwinii. Classification (NCBI taxonomy): domain Eukaryota; kingdom Metazoa; phylum Chordata; class Amphibia; order Anura; family Rhinodermatidae; genus Rhinoderma; species Rhinoderma darwinii. Next base: position 258,593,530 of record NC_134688.1, read on the forward strand.
CTTCTTCCCTAAATAGTTTTTGCATAATTTGGAGGTGTGCTTTGGGTCATTGTCCTGTTGTAGGATGAAATTGGCTCCAATCAAGTGCTGTCCACAGGGTATGGCATGGCTTTGCAAAATAGAGTGATAGCCTTCCTTATTCAAAATCCCTTTTACCTTGTACAAATCTCCCACTTTACCAGCACCAAAGCAACCCCAGACCATCATATTACCTCCACCATGCTTGACTGATGGCGTCAGGCACTCTTCCAGCATCTTTTCAGTTGTTCTGCGTCTCACAAATGTTCTTCTGTGTGATCCAAAAACCTCAAACTTCGATTCGTCTGTCCATAACACTTTTTTACAATCTTCCTCTGTCCAATGTCTGTGTGCTTTTGCCCATATTAATATTTTCCTTTTATTAGACAGTCTCAGATATGGCTTTTTCTTTGCCACTCTGCCCTGAAGGACAGCATCCCGGAGTCGCCTCTTCACTGTAGACGTTGACACTGGCGTTTTGCGGGTACTATTTAATGAAGCTGCCAGTTGAGGACGTGTGAGGCGTCTATTTCTCAAACTAGAGACTCTAATGTACTTGTCTTGTTGCTCAGTTGTGCAGCGGGGCCTCCCACTTCTCTTTCTACTCTGGTCAGAGCCTGTGTGTGCTGTCCTCTGAAGGGAGTAGTACACACCGTTGTAGGAAATCTTCAGTTTCTTGGCAATTTCTCGCATGGAATAGCCTTCATTTCTAAGAACAAGAAAAGACTGTTGAGTTTCACATGAAAGCTCTCTTTTTCTAGCCATTTTGAGAGTTTAATCGAACCCACAAATGTAATGCCCCAGATTCTTAACTAGCTCAAAGGAAGGTCAGTTGTATAGCTCCTCTAAACAGCAAAACTGTTTACAGCGGTGCTAACATAATTGCACAAGGGTTTTCGAGTGTTTTCTAATCATCCATTAGCCTTCTAGCACAGTTAGCAAACACAATGTGCCATTAGAACACTGGAGTGATGGTTGCTGGAAATGGGCCTCTATACACCTATGTAGGTATTGCATTAAAAACCAGACGTTTGCAGCTAGAATAGTCATTTAGCACATTAACAATGTATAGAGTGTATTTCTGATTAATTTAATGTTATCTTCATTGAAAAAACTGTGATTTTCTTGCAAAAATAAGGAAATTTCGAAGTGACCCTAAACGTTTGAACGGTAGTGTATATATATATATATATATATATATATATATATACATCCCCAGAACAAAGCTCAGTACTTATATACAGCACCAGAACAAAGCTCAGCACATACATACGGCCCCAGAACCAAGCTCAGTGCATATATACAACACCAGAACCAAGCTCAGTACATATATAGTGCACCAGAACCAAGCTCAGAATATAAATACAGCCCCAGAACCAAGCTCCGTACATATATACAGTACCGGAACAAAGCTCAATACATATATACATCCCCAGAACAATGGTCAGTACATATATACAGCACCAGAACGAGGCCAAATAGAAAAATACAACACCAAAACCAAGCTCATACATATATACAGCACCAGAACAAAGAACAGTACATATATAAAGCACCAGAGCAAAGCTCAGTACATAAATACAGCACCAGAACAAAGCGAAGTACATATATACAACACCATAACCAAGTTCATACATATATACAGCACCATAACCAAGCTCAGTACATATACACAGCTCCAGAACCAAGCTCAGTATGTAAATACATCACCAGAACAAAGCTCAGTACATATATGCAGCACCAGAACCGAGCTTAGTACATAAATACAGCACCAGAACCAAGCTCAGTACATATATACTCAACAAAACCAAGCTCAGTACATATATACTCACCAAAACCTAGCTCAGTACATATATACAACTCCAGAACAATTCTAAGTACCTATATACAGCATCTGAACCAAGCTCAGTACATATCTACAACTCCAGAACCAATCTCAGTGCATATATACAAAACCAGAACAAAGCTCATACATATATGCAACACCAGAACCAAGCTCATACTGAGCTTGGTTCTGGTGTTGTATATATGTATGAGCTTGGTTCTGATGCTGTATATATTTATGAGCTTGGTTCTTGTGTTGTATATATGTACTGAGCTTGGTTCTGATGCTGTATATATGTACTGAGCTTGGTTCTGATGCTGTATATACATATTGAGCTTTGTTCTGGTGCTGAATATTTGTACTGAGCTTAGTTCTGGTGTGGTATTTATGTAATGAGCTTTGTTCTGGTGATGTATATGTGTACTGAGCTTGGTTCTGATGCTGTATATATTTACTGAGTTTGGCTCTGATGCTGAGCTTAGTTCTGGTACTGTATATATGGACTGAGCTTGGTTCTGGTGTTGTATATATGTACTGAGCTTGGTTCTGATGCTGTATATATGTACTGAACTTGGTTTTGGTGTTGTATTTATGTACTGAGCTTGGTTCTGATGCTGTATATGTGTACTGAGCTTGGTTCTGATGCTGTATAGATGTACTGAGCTTAATTCTGGTGGTGTATTTATGTATTGAGCTTGGTTCTAGTGCTGTTTGCATGTACTGATCTTGGTTCTTGGGTTGTATATATGTTCTGAGCTTGTCTTTGGTGCTGTATATATGTATTGAGCTTGGTTGTTATGATGTGTATAACTCCAGAACCAAGCTCAGTACATATATACACCAGAGCCAAGCTGAGTACATAAATACAGCACAAACACAAATGCAGCTCAGTACAGAGATCATTTGCATATTCAGTTTAACCCCTGCCATATAAGTTTGTACGGCATAAAACTTCAGCTACAGTATAGCCAGAACGATGGTAAGGATATACTGGGAGTTGTTGTTTCACAAAAAAAGAATGATACACCCATTATCTCGCCACAGATCATAGAGTGACTACAGTTATGATCAGTGACAGGGAAAATAAATATTTACATTTCACCGGTGACGGTGACCGCACTCTATGCTCCTAAATATAATAGTATAATACACTGTGCCCCCCAAATATAATAGTATCATACACTGTGCCCGGAAAATAATTGTACCATACACTGTGCCCTCAAACATAATAGTGCTACACACTGTGCTGAATATAATAGTACTATACACTTTGCTCCTGAATATAATAGTACCATACACTGTGTCCATGAATAAAATTGTGTCAAACACTGTAAAGTAATGTACCACACACAGTGCCCATTGTAGATAGTGCTCCTTATAGAGCCCCCTGTAGATATGGGCCTTTTACACCAGCTGATATTCGGCCGGTGCAGCGAGCGCCGATCAACGATAAATCATTGATTGGTGCTTCTTTGCTCCTGTCACAAGGAGCTATGGACAGGGACAAGCGGTCATTACTCTGATCGCTCGTCCCCATACATTATTATCATGATGGCAGATCGTCTCATTGTTTACACAGATAGATGTGATGCCGACAATGATAATATTTAACTTTTTTAAAACGATACAACCAGCTGATGATCGAGCGTTTGCTCATTCATCTGCTGATCACTGACCTTTTTACACATTTGGGAGATTCGGGATAAGCAGGGCGAACCGTCCGGATCCCACCCCTGTCCTTACCTGAAAACAATATATAAAAATATGTATTTGTAAACTCTTATATTACAACAGTCCAATTAATTGCACTTCTGAGATCTGAATAGACTGCTCAGGACATGTGTCTCAGTGAGTACAAAAAGGCTATGTTCACATGTTCAGGCTAAAAAATACGAGGCTTTTCATAGCGTTTTTGATTTTTAAAAGCATTTTTGAAGCATATTTATTGCCGTATTTTCAAAGCGTGTTTTGAATGATCTATGCAAATGAAAAAAATCAGCTTGTAAAATGCTGGGACATGTCACTTCTTATTTATGAAGCATATTTTAAAGGAATTTTTAAATTCAGTACCGTAAAAATATGCCTAATATGAGCTACACTGTGTATTTTCAATTGAAATTAATTTGAAGCTGTTTGCAGGTGTAATTCAAGTGTATTTTGGATCGTAATACGAGCATACTCGTCCTGCTGATCGCGCAGGCACAGCAAGTGTTTCCCTGCGATGAGGAGTGGGACAACGGCTGTAATACACAGCCGCAGCCCTGCCGTAAAGGCGGAGATCAGGGAAACCTCTGATCTCCGCCGTTAATTCATTGAATGCTGGGTTCAAAGCTGATTGCAGAATTCAGAAGCAAAGAGTGAGGGTGAACCTCCTCTGATCACGTCACATGAAATCCCTGTGAAATGATCGAAGCCTATACATTGGAGGCCTATCCATTGGAGGACCCCAGGCTGTCTGACCATATTTCCTGTTGTTAGGGCATACTTAGGTCCCAAAACATAAAATAATATACACAAATTTAATAATGTCACAATCATAACAACCTGCACATTATATTTATAGCATTATTTATGATGATCGGTGCATGCTGCAGAAAAAAAATTAATAAAAACTGCAACAGAAATGCTTTTTTACAGAATTTTTGCTAAAATAAAAATGAATACAAATGAAACGTGAATGTACACTACCGTTCAAAAGTTTTGGGTCACTTAAAAATTTCCTTATTTTTGCAAGAAAAGCACAGTTTTTTTCAATGAAGATAACATTAAATTAATCAGAAATACACTCTATACATTGTGAATGTGCTAAATGACTATTCAAGCTGCAAACATCTGGTTTTTAATGCAAAATCTACATAGGTGTATAGAGGCCCATTTCCAGCAACCATCACTCCAGTGTTCTAATGGTACATTGTGTTTGCTAACTGTGTTAGAAGGCTAATGGATGATTAGAAAACACTTGAAAACCCTTGTGCAATTATGTTAGCACCGCTGTAAACAGTTTCGCTGTTTAGAGGAGCTATAAAACTGATCTTCCTTTGAGCTAGTTGAGAATCTGGAGCATTACATTTGTGGGTTCGATTAAACTCTCAAAATGGCTAGAAAAAGAGAGCTTTCATGTGAAACTCGACAGTCTATTCTTGTTCTTAGAAATGAAATCTATTCCATGCGAGAAATTGCCAAGAAACTGAAGATTTCCTACAACGGTGTGTACTACTCCCTTCAGAGGACAGCACAAACAGGCTCTAACCAGAGTAGAAAGAGAAGTGGGAGGTCCCGCTGCACAACTGAACAACAAGACAAGTACATTAGAGTCTCTAGTTTGAGAAATAGACGCCTCACAGGTCCTCAACTGGCAGCTTCATTAAATAGTACCCGCAAAATGCCAGTGTCAACGTCTACAGTGAAGAGGCAACTCCGGGATGCTGGCCTTCAGGGCAGAGTGGCAAAGAAAAAGCCATATCTGAGACTGGCTAATGAAAGGAAAAGATTAATATTGGCAAAAGCACACAGACATTGGACAGAGGAAGATTGGAAAAAAAGTGTTATGGACAGACGAATCGAAGTTTGAGGTGTTTGGATCACACAGAAGAACATTTGTGAGACGCAGAACAACTGAAAAGATGCTGGAAGAGTGCCTGACGCCATCTGTCAAGCATGGTGGAGGTAATGTGATGGTCTGGGGTTGCTTTGGTGCTGGTAAAGTGGGAGATTTGTACAAGGTAAAAGGGATTTTGAATAAGGAAGGCTATCACTCCATTTTTGCAACGCCATGCCATACCCTGTGGACAGTGCTTGATTGGAGCCAATTTCATCCTACAACAGGACAATGACCCAAAGCACACCTCCAAATTATGCAAAAACTATTTAGGGAAGAAGCAGGCAGCTGGTATTCTATCTGTAATGGAGTGGCCAGCGCAGTCACCAGATCTCAACTCAACCCCATAGAGCTGTTGTGGGAGCAGCTTGACCATATGGTATGCAAGAAGTGCCCATCAAGCCAATCCAACTTGTGGGAGGGGCTTCTGGATGCATGGGGTGACATTTCTCCCGATTACCTTAGCAAATTAACAGCTAGAATGCCAAAGGTCTGCAATGCGGTAATTGCTGCAAATGGAGCATTCTTTGACGAAAGCCAAGTTTGAAGGAGAAAATTATTATTTCAAATAAAAATCATTATTTCTAACCTTGTCAATATCTTGACTATATTTTCTAGTCATTTTGCAACTCATTTGATAAATATAAGTGTGAGTTTTCATGGAAAACAAAAAATTGTCTGGGTGACCCCAAACTTTTGAACGGTAGTGTATATGTACCAAAAAGGGCACCTACATAAAGTAGAACTCTCCCTGCAAAAAAACAAAGCCTCATACAGTTAAGTCGAACAAAAAATAAAAATGTTATGACCGCCGGAATGCAAAGAGGAAAAATCAAAATTGTTCTGGACCCCAAAGCCAAAAATACCCCTCAAAATATACCGTGTGAACATGGCTTAACATTGCAACGATTGTTAAAAATCCAAATGTCTGTGGCCCCCAATATATATAGTGGCATAATTTTTTTTTATCAAAACATCACCAAAATTCTTTATAAAATGTTGTTAACAGGAAGAATGTAAACAATAGGTAATTTTTTGATAATTTGCATTCTACGGGGATAATTTTAAGCATGTTTTTGCAAAGTGTCAGATGACAAGGAGGGTTTACCAAGTACAGCTAATAGGAGCAAAATAAACCTCTAGGTGACTGGTTGACAGAAATTAGCCGCAACATATCTAATGTGGCTGACAGGAAGTAGCTGCCACACAGCTTATACCTTTCCCAGAAGCAGTTTAATTTTATTGTTTTGCTGTATGATAGACAATATGTTATAAACTGCACAAACTCGCAGGTATAAAACCTACATATTTACCACCTCCCACTTTTTTTGGTCCTCACAGCCACATGCCAGACTTCTAACCTCACAATAAATATAGGATTTAGAGATTACTTTAATCATCCAATTTTTAGTGTCGTCTTGTTTACAGTCATCACAAGATGAAATAAACTTGTAAGTAACCATTAAGTCAGTGTAGCACTTCACATGAAAAACCCTTGAGGAAATTCCTAACTTTTTATTTTTAAGAAATGTCATTTCCACATCCTGCCACATCATAAAAGGAAAATTGAAAGAACCGAAGATCAACAATATAAAGTAGAGGAATAGGATATTACTACTGTATATTAAATTCACAACCTTTTGGATGCAGATGACAAATAAACGAGCATTGCAGTATTTACAGATATCTTTTTTTACAGGTCTTCTAGTTAAATATTGTAAATTACTTTTCTAGAGTTATGGTTCCATTTCCTCCAAATTCAAGCAGTCCCAAATAGCCCATATTTAGTTCCAAGATCATTAGCTTGGTAGGTAAGTACAATTTTGTAGTTTATCTCTGTGAGCTTCAGGAGAGGAGATTTGAGATGCTGCTGATGCTGATTCTTGCTTACATAGAGTTGTCAATTGTATCCACTTCTTAGCTGTGAGAGGGCAACGTCTGTACCAGTTCTTGACCTCTGGATGTAAATAATATGAAGGCCACTTTCACACAGCAGTATTTTGGTCAGTATTTTGCATTAGTATTTGTAAGCCAAAACCAGGAGTGAGTCTAAAACACAGAAACGGTGCAAATGTTTCCATGAAATTTTTTCTCTGTGGTTCCCCCTCTGCACTTAACAGCCAAATTAGGTGCAGAGGGGGTGATTAGATGAGCTACTGTTCATCTTCTTACTCGACTTATGAAAAAATATAACTTATAACATGCATTACTTCTCATAGTATACCAGTACTTGGTTGTTTTTGTCACTCCCATGGACTTTGAATGGAGCGACAGCGCCCATGATCAACCACCGCTCCATTTATTATCCTCCCGCTATCATTGGGGTTCAAACAATGGGTATCCCAGAGATCAGACAATGATCACCTATTCTTAGAATAGATGATAATTGACGATTCTGGAAATGCCTCTTTAAGATAAGAAAAAAACAAAATAAGATAATTAATATATATATATATATATATATATATATATATATATATATATATATAGTATTATATTAAGATTATTAAAAATATAATATAAAAAAATTACTTTTCTTTAATGCTGGAGATACGCTGTGCAGTCAATGTGAGCATCCCACCTATTTCAGATTTTTTACATCCCATTCAAAAACTAAAGGTGTTAAAATGGAATTAGGCTACCTTTTCTGGGGAGACTTTCCACAAAATAGAGCAGTGGTTGAAAACCTTTTTTGTACGGCGTGCTGATTTAAAAAACAAAAATTCAAAGATGAAGTATTCAGTGTGCCATGCAACATGAAAGTCATATAACGCAACCTGTTACCACGTACTATTATTCCTTGCAAAGCTTATGTGGCTTATAAAGAATGAGGGGACATGTTGTACTAGGGGTGACAGTCACCGTTTGTAGAATTGAAATGCCTAAATGAGACTGGCATCTATATCCCGGGTAAACGCCACGCCCATGTCTTGTGCCGACATCACTGCTTTCTTTAGTGAAACCTCATGTAAGCACTGTGTGTTCCCTGACTTTAAAGAAACCAGTGATGTTGGCGCACGCTAGAGCCATCAATCAATTCAAGGGGGCAATGGGCTAGGTTTAAGCTAGAGAGCATTTGGGGAGCTTAGGACTCAGCATGCCATGCAAACATGTTGCCATAAAATAGGGCATTTGTGAGGTCAGGCACTGATATTCGATGAGAAGGTTTAGCTCACAATCGATGTTCCAATTCATTGGTGTTAGATATAGTTGAGATCAGGGCTCTGTGCAACACACTCAAATTCCTCCATGCCAAACTCGGCAATTTCTTTATGTACCTTGCTTTGTGAATAGGGTCGCAGACATGCTGGAACAGAAAAGGGCCTTGCCCAAACTGTTGCCACAAAGTTGGAAGTATACAATTGTCTAACATGTCTCTGTATGCTGTAGCATTATAATCACCCTTCACTACGGTTGGAGGGACAGGAGGAAATACTTCAGCAGATTGAATCATATTTTAAAATCAACCGAAATTCCTCTTCCTCTGCAATTGTATGGGACGTCAAATAATCGCCCATTATAAGAAAAAATAAAATGGTATTATAAAAGAGCTGGAGCTCAAGGTTGGGATTAAATAACAGATGTATATTAATGACCCTACAGACTATAATAAGAATGAATGGTTATATACCCAGTCACTCTATAAGGACACAATTACCCTTCAAGCTAAGTGGGATATGTTACTTAGTAACCAAAGATATTTTAATGGGTCTAATACCCCAGGGAACATTTTGGCCTCTATAATAGCTAACCAAAGATAAGCAACATATATAACAGCAATTAAAAGTAATAATAATGGTAATATAGTGTATGAATCAAAACAGACAGTTTAGAAATTTGTGTGCTACTTTGAAGATTTATATGTGTCTACACTAATATATGGGTGTCACAATCTGTGGGTATGTGGACCCACTGGGCTGCACCGCCGTAGCGGGGTAGCAGCTGGCCAAACAACAGTGTACCAAGTCAATACAAAGTCCGATCACAAGGGTACCTGTAATAGTCCATACAGTAGCAATGGCTTAGGTACAGATGGGACCTTGGCGGCAGGTGAGCAAAACATGGCAGATGACACCAGATGTGGTGTAAGTCAGCAGGCATAGTAGACGACACAACACAACTCCAACACTATAGATGGAACAGGAACAAATGCAGCACGGGATACAGGGTACAGGTAGCAGGGCATGGGAACAGATGGAGCAGGATACAATTAAGGGACCATTTGCAAGACTAACAGAGGAATACAAACAACGCTCAGGCAAGGGGTGAAAGGGCAGGGATCCTTTTATAGTCCGGGGTGATCTGGGAGTAATAAATTAATTCTTAACAAGAATGAGCTCGCGTGCACCCTAGTAGTCACTGCGGGACAGGACTGCCGCACGTGCTGGCATCTCCGGGGAGAAAGACGTCGGCAGGATGAGAGGAGTCTGCGACCGCAGCCGTTGCTGTGCCCCCCGTCTTATGCCCTCTCTTCTTGGGTCCAAAACGCGAGAGGAATTTCTTGATGAGGGTAGGGGCATCAAAATTCTCTTCTGGTTCCCAGGACCTATCCTCAGGACCAAACCCTCTCCAATCCACTAAATAGAAAGTTCTTCCTCCTACCCTCTTGCCGTCCAGGATCTCCTTTACTTCGAGCACATCGGAGGAACCGCTGGGAGCAACCACAGGACTAGGAGTCTTACTGTATTAGTTCAGCACCACATGTTTCAGGAGGGACACATGAAAGAAGTTTGGGATTTTGAGGGTAGGAGGCAGCCGAAGCTTATAGGAGACTGGGTTAATTTGTTGCAGGTTCTCAAAAGGTCAGAGGAATCTAGGAGCAAATTTTTATAAAGGCACCTTCAGACAGATATTCCTAGAAGTCAGCCAAATTTTGGTACCCGGAAGATACTGATGCAGCTCTCTTCTTCTTGTATCCGCCTTTCGCTTCATGTGATCAACTGCCAGCAGAATAGAGGACCGGGTCTGTTGCCAGATTTGCAGAAAGTCCCCAAATGCAGAGGCAGGTGCTGCAGGTACCTGAGATGTAACCAAAACAGGGAGAGGGATTCTTGGATGTTGAATGTACACAATGTAGAATGGCGTGGAAGTGGTGGACTCACTTGTGTGATTGTTGTATGAGAACTCGGCCCAAGGAAGAAGCTGTACCCAGTCATCATGCTGCATGGAGATGCAGTGGCAGAGATAATTCTCCATGATCTGGTTAAGCCTCTCGACTTGACCATTGGACTGGGGGTGGTAGGCTGAAGAAAAGTCCAATCTCACATCCAGGAATTTACAGAGAGCTCTGCAGAATTTTGAGGTGAACTGAACTGAAGGGGCAAGCCATGCAAGCGGAGATGTGCTGAATAAAAAGATTTGCCAGTCGAGGAGCAGAAGGTAGGCCGGTCAGCGGGATAAAATGTGCCATCTTCAAGAACCAGCCCACCACCACCCAGACAGTATTGCATCCTGCTGAGGGGGAAAGGTCTGTGACAAAGTCCATCACAATGTGCTGCCAAGGGGCAATGGGTACAGGCAGAGGTTGAAGCAGACCGGCAGGCTCGGAGTAAGCAACCTTGTTGGAAGCACACACAATACAGGAAGACACAAAGTCCACAATATCTTTGGGCAGCGTGGGCCACCAGAAATGACGAGTTATCAGGTCTCGAGTCTTACTAAGACCAGCGTGCCCAGCCTGTTTGGAGCTGTGTCACCAACGGAGAATTCTTCTCCTGTCTGCCAACCGAACAAAAGTCCTCCCCGGAGGGATGTCTCTAACTTCCAAACGATTGGCAGTGACAATGCAGGACAAGCCTTTGATATATTGAGAATTCTCCACAGTGTCCTCCGTTTCAAACGACCTGGACAGGGCATCGGCCCTCACATTTTTGTAAGCGGGTCGGTAGTGGAGCACAAATTGGAAATGGGTGAAGAACAGTGACCACCTGGCTTGACGGGGGTTTAGCCGTTGAGCCGACTGGAGATAGGTAAGGTTCTTGTGGTTGGTGTATATCAGGATGGGGAAAGCTGTGCCCTCTAGCAGATGTCTCCACTCCTCCAGAGCCAATTTGATGGCCGGTAACTCCCGATCCCCAATAGAGTAAATGCGCTCTGCGGAGGAGAAAAGTCTCGAGTAATAGCCACATACTACTGCCTTTGCTTTTAGGCTTCTCTAGAACAGAAGTGCACCTGCACCAACAGAAGAAGCGTACAGCTCCAATGAGAACTGCCGAGACACGTCAGGATGATGGAGGATCGAGGCTGAAGTGAAGGCACTCTTGAGGCTATTGATTGCTGATTCTGCCTCTGGGATCCATACCTTGGCATTCATACCTTTCATGGTAAGGGTAGAGATGGGAGCCATCAGTGAAGAGAAGTTTGGGATAAATTGCCGGTAGAAGTTAGCGAATCCTAAAAGACGCTGTATGGATCGCATGCCCTGAGGATGTGGCCACTCCAAAATGGACTTTAATTTCTCAGAATCCATCTTGAAACCCTCATCCGAGATGATGTAGCCCAGGAAGGGCAGAGAATTATTTTCGAAAGAGCACTTCTCCAGCTTGACATACAGATGATGTTTCATTGGATCTGGGGAGAAAATCAAAATGTCATTGAGATAGCCCACAACACAGACATAGAGGAGATCTCAGAAGTTATCATTCAGGAATTCTTGGAAGACCGCGGGAGCGTTACCCTTAGTCGAATGGCATCATTAGGTATTCGTAGTGCCTGTTCCGGGTGTTAAATGCCGTCTTCCACTCATTACCTTGACAGATTTAGATTAAGTTGTAGGCCCCACGCAAGTCTAGTTTAGAGAAGATCTTGGCTCCTTGTATGCGATCAAATAGTTCCGAGATCAGTGGCAAAGGGTATTTGTTTTTGACCGTGATCTGGTTGAGACCATGGTAGTCGAAGAGATCCGTATTTTTTCTTTACAAAGAAGAACCTGGCACCGGCTGGGGAGGAGGATTTTCGTATAAACCCCCCTCCATATTTTCCTTGATATAGGCCGACATGGCCAGAGTGTACTATCACGATCTGTGGGTATGTGGACCCACTAGGCCGCACCGCAGTAGCAGGGTAGCTGCTGGCCAAACAACAGTGTACCAAGTCAATATAAAGTCCGAGCACAAGGGTACCTGTAGTAGTCCAGACAGTAGCAATGGCTTAGACATAGATGGGACCTTGCTTGCAGGTAATGCAAAATGTGGCAGATGACACCGCATGTGGTGTAAGTCAGCAGGCGTAGTAGACGGCACAACAGTAGAGATAACACAGGAACAAATACAGCACGGGATACAGGGTACAGGTGGCACGGCACGGGAACACAAGGAGCAGGATACGACTAAGGTACCATTTGCAAGACTAACAGCGGAATACAAACAACTCTCAGGCAGGGAATGAAAGGGCAGGGCTCCTTTTATAGTCCAGGGCGATCTGGGAGTAATTAGATAATTCTCATTTGTGCAGGCGCTGGGCCTTTAAGGCCGGGAATGAGCTCGCGCGTGCACCCTGGTGGTCACTGCAGGACAGGATGGCCGCATGTGCTGGCATTCCTGGGGAGGACGACGTCGGTAGGATGAGAGGGGTCTGCGGTCTGCGACTGCGTCCGTTACAATGGGGAGTTGGAAATAAAAACTTATTTAGCGAATCTTAATCTCTCTGGTGTCTCAACCCAGGAAAGGGATATGGTGGAAACCCCAATCCCTAGGCATGAGCTAAATGTAGCTCTGGATTCCATTGCAAAGGGTAAATCGCCAGGATTGAACGGCGGCCTTTACCTATTAAATATATTCCAAATATAGGGAAATACTGGCCAAGGAACTCCTTTGGACACGAAATTTTGCATTGGAACAGGGTATACTCCCTGATTAAATGCGAGAAGCACTTATTACTCTAGTCCCTAAACCAGATAAAGATCTGAAATTGATGGAGTCTTACCAGCCAATATCTCTCATAAATACAGACAATAAGCTGTTTGCGAAAATATTAACAACTCGTCTAAAAAAAGAAAAATTTCTTACGGTAGTCCATGATTCCTAGATTGTTTCTGAAACTACAGTTACCTCTGTCCAATTCTGGCAAAATAAGAATTCTGGCAAATCAAGAGCTTTTGATAATATTGATTGGCAATTTATGTGGGAGACCTTGGACTGTATGAAACTTGGACAAAAATTAATTATATGGATTAGGCTACTGTACCCGCTTGCATGGGTGTTGGTCAGTGGACAAGTCTGAAGGGTGTTTAAGATCAAACTGGGATCTAGGCAGGGGTGTCCTCTGTCTCACCTGCTGTTCGCTATCACCCTCGTACCACTGGCCACAATAATTCAACAGTAAAAAAAAATACAATTAGATCTAATACAAAGACTCAGCTCTCCACTCACTGCAATTCAAAAAAGAGCAACCGGAGCAGGTAAAAAAAAAAAAGGTGAAATCCTCAACACCACAAGGCAATTATAAGTACTATCATAATTTTTACCGCTCAGACGGTTGCAAGCAAAAAGTCTGAAGTGTTCACGAGGGGTTCTCTGATCCCCCAGCCGGCATGCAAAAAAGAAAATTCCAACTTCCACCAGTGTGTTTCCCTGTAGTTCTGGTTCTTAAAGTTCCACAAAGCAATATAGCGGTGTGCTATAAGTTCTTTCAATCGCTAGTCTATACTTCCAACAAGGGAGAAAAAACAGCTAGTGGAAAAGTACAAACTCCACGCTTTTAATCCATACTTACAAGATAAACAGAATAAAAAGGCATATGACATAAAAAATCGCATGCGGCATGCCAAGTTCTGCAGCCCGACCCTGGGTTTTGCCCTTCCGGCTTCCTCTGGGGCAGGAAGGGCCAGATGCTCTAGAGGAAGCCGGAAGGTCGAAACCCAGGGTCGGGATGCAGAATATGTGTTATACCCAGATATACGTAGGGAGGACTGTCTCTCCCCAACCTCGGTAGTTATGTTCTAGCTGATCTATTAAGGTATATGGTAAACTGGGAGACAAAAACAATAACTAGAGTAGTGATTCTTCTTTCTGGATGTAATGTTATTAAACATAATATATTTGCAATGCTAGAAACATGAAGCATTAGAATAAACCCGCTAAGTAGTTGTCCGACATTGTCACTGATGGACAAAGTTTGGCAAAAAATAAAGAAATTCTGGAATATCTAGGGGGGATATGAATTTGCTCCTTTATGGTTAATCACTATTATAAAGAACTTAATGTGATTAACCAAAGTTATTAGTAGAAAAAGGGATTGTTATATCTGGGGCAGATAGCTACCACAAATGGGATATTGAGATTTCAAGATCTCAAAGAAAAATATAATCTTACTGATGTGCATTATTTTTTTTGCCTGCAACTGACCCACGCACTTAGTGGGGGAAAGAAAGATTGTAACATAATTCAAATGACTCCAGAGATTATTACATTTGTAATAACAACTAACAAAACCAAAGGAGTAATGTTATAAAAATGACTTGGCCAGAAACTGTCAAAATTCTCCCAATTAATAAAAGAAAAGTGGGCAGGAGTAGTCGGAGAATTGGAAGACAGAAGCTGGCAGGTGATTATATGTATCAGGGATTAAACATATTGCTTTAAATTCAGCACAACAACTATCTCAATTTTATATTATACATAGGCTTTATTATTCCCCTAAGAAATTGACTAAAATATATCTATTAAGGGACTCAGAGTGCCCGAGATGTGGCTAGGAAGATTCAGACGACTTACATATATTATGGGAATGTCCCCTTATTGGGGACTTTTGTATTGGGGAGGTCCACAACATAAATAGATGCTCTGGAGCTGCAATAAAACCCAGTATTGAGTCATGCATTTTGGGATTACCTATGAAACTAGCTAGGGGACAGATTAATATCAGGCTGTGAATAAACTATTGTTCTATGCTTGGAAGTGCTTTGTGAAAAGTGGATAAGGAAAGATGCTCCGGCAATCTAAATGTGGATTAAGTACTCGAATTTATCCTTCCTCAGTGAGAGGTTGGAAATCCTAAAAAAGGAAACTATTATAAATGTAAAAAATGTTGGGACAGATGGGCATTTCGGAACATGCTCTAAGAAGAATATGATATATTGACCGGGGAGAGGGGTTGAGGAGCAAAAAGGAGGGTAGTGGAGATTTTCTCTTTTTGTCGTTTTTTCTTTTCTTTTTTTGTCCTTTATGTGAATGAATGAATGAATGAATTGAGGAGTGTGGTTTTAGGGGGGTGGGGGGTAATAGTTGGGGAGTTTAATACTCAACTTTATAATGGGATACCTCACAGTTTAAACGACAGATGGACTCCATATTTATCAGATCCATGTGATTTTGTAGCACAGTTTGCTGTTTTATTTTGATTTGGTATTAGAAGTATTCACCTATAGGTTGTGTCATGCCTGTGGCGTGTGTGGATGCAATAGGATGCTCCGCCGTAGTGGAGTAGCAGGTGGCCAAACAACAGTCAAAAACCGCCTCTGGTGTAAGGGTACATGGGAGGATGTTCCATCAGATGATCGAAGTAGCAGACACATGGCACAGGGGATGCTTGGTGTGGCAGATGATGCTAGATGTGGCAGATGACACCAGACGTGGCAGATTATACCAGACGTGGCAGATGACAACAGACATGGCAGACCATACCAGGCGTGGCAGATGACACAAGACGTGGCAGATGATACCAGACGTGGCAGGTGACAACACGACTTCAACACTAGATGCAGCTCAGGAACAAGCACAGTAACGGGATACAGGATACAGGTAGTAGGATATGAGAACACTGGGAACAGGATAACAACTAAGGGACCATTAGCAAGACTAACATGGGAATACAACAACAATGCTCAGGCAATAAGTGGAAGGGCAGAGCCTTTTATATAGTCCAGGAAGTTAGGGGATAGGGTAGGGAACATTTAGTTGGTTGCACCCTAGAAGCAGGAGGATGCAGCCGCGTGAGTTGGCGTCCCCTAGGAGGGAGACGCCGAACAGCTCTTAGTGTCCCGCTGCTGATAAGTACAGCGTGTTGGTGGTCAGCGACCATGAACAGAACAGTACCAACCTCTTACGCCCCCTCTTTTTAGTTCCAGAGTGTAGGAGGAACCTCTTGAGGAGAGCTGGGGCATTGATGTTCTCTTCTGGCTACCAAAACCTCTCCTCAGGACCTAACCATTTCCAGTCCACCAGATAGAAAGTCTTTCCTCCTACTCTCTTCTAGTCCTGGATCTCCTTCACTCCAAAGACATCAGAAGAACCGCTGGGAGCAACTGCAGAACCAGGAGATTTACTATAGAGGCTCAGTGTAAAGGATTTGCCAGACACAGCTTCTGTGTCAACGCCCGTGGGCAATCAGTCTGCACCTGCTCCTATGTCTGTGAGACTGACTCCATCTTCCACCACTCAGGATGGCAGGCTTAGGAGTGGGAGAGCCTATCACAGCCTGGCCAGACGGAGCTAGTTCCCACCCACTGTCTATTTATACCTGCCTTTCCTGTTCCTCCTTTGCCTGTGATTCTTCTATGCTTGTTTCCTGGCTTGCTGCTGCTTGTACTACTTATCCTCTGCTTGTTATTGACCTTGGCTTTCTGACCACTCTCCTGCTCAGCGTTTTGTACCTCGCTCTCTCCTGGTTTGACTCGGCTCGTTCACTACTCTTGTTGCTCACGGTGTCTCCGTGGGCAGCTGCCCTGTTTCCCTAGCTTCTGTGTACCCTTGTCTGTTTTGTCTGTCTTGCACTTACTGAGCGTAGGGACCGTCGCCCAGTTGTACCCCGTCGCTTAGGACGGGTCGTTGCAAGTAGGCAGTGAGAGAGTGGCGGGTAGATTAGGGCTCACCTGTCTGTCTCCCTACCCTGTCATTACACTCAGGACCACAGGCTTTAGGAGGGAAACATGGAACGAATTTGGGATTTTGAGAGTAGGAGGCAGTCGAATTTTATATTTCACTGGGTTTAACTGTTTTAACACCTCGAATGGATAGAGGAACCTGGGAGCGAACTTGTGAGAAAGGACCTTCAGATGAATGTTCCTAAAGGAAAGCCAGACCTTGCTCCGGGGAGAAACTGGGGAAGAACCCTTTTTTTCTTATTGGCATATGTTTTCATGCGATTCACTGCCTGGAGAATTGCGGACTTGGTCTGCTGTCCAATGTGAAGAGACGACCCAAATGAAGAATTGGCTGCAGGCACTTGAGACATAGTTTGTACAAGAAGAGGAACTCATGGGTGCTGAATGTACACAATATAGAATGGAGAGGACATAGTAGACTTATTATGAATGATTATTGTATGAGAATTCCACCCAAGGCAGGAGTTGTACCCAATTGTCATGTTGGACAGGTGATAATGAAGGAGATAATTCTCAAGAACCTGGTTGATCCTCTCCACTTCACTGTTAGACTGTGGGTGATAGGCAGAAGAGAAATCCAGATCTAAAAGAACTAAAAGATTACCCAGTGCTCTCCAGAATTTAGACGTGAAATGTACATCCCGGTCAGAAACAATATGAAGAGGTAATCCATGTAGACGAAAAATGTGTTGGATGAACAGAGCTGCCAGACGAGGAGTTGAGGGGAGGCCCATTAAAAGGAACAAATTGTGCCATTTTGGAGAAACGATCCATCACCACCTAGATCATGGTACATCCAGCAGAAGAGGGAAGGTCAGTAATAAAGTCCATAGCAATGTGTTGCCAGGGAGCATCAGGCATTGGCAGAGGTTGGAGCAGACCTACAGGTTTAGAATGAGGGGACTTGTTTAGAGCACAGTTAGCACAGGAGGAAACAAAGTCCAAGACATCCCTAGGTAGCGAGGGCCACCAGTAATAACGAGCAATAAATTCCCGAGTCTTTCGAACTCCAGAATGCCTGGCCAGTTTGGAATTATGCCCCAGCAAAGAATTATTTTCCTGTTCAGCAGGACGGACAAAGATCTTTCCAAGAGGAATGTCCTTGATGTGCAGAGAATTTACGCCAATAATCCTAGAAGGATCAATAATATTTTGAGGTTTCTCATCAGAGTCGTCAGTCTCAAATGATCGAGACAAGGCATTGGCCGTAATGTTTTTGCCGCATGGCGGAAATGAAGAAGAAAATGAAACCTGGCGAACAACAGCGACCATCTAGCTCAACGAGGATTTAGTCGCTGTGCAGACTGCAGATATGTAAGATTTTTGTGGCCTGTATAGATGATGATGTGGTGGGCAGACCCCTGAAGCAGGTGTCTCCATTCTTCATAGGCCAGCTTCACAGCGAGCAACTCTCGATCCCCAATAAACTAGTTGGGCTCAGCAGAAGAGAAGAGTTTGGAGAAGAATCCGCAGGATGCTGCCTTACCCTTAGAATATTTTTTAATCAGGAGTGCTCCAGCACCAATGGAAGAGGCATCAACCTTCAAGGAATACTGCTGAGTAACATCAGGATGATGAAGAACAGAAGCAGATGTGAAGGCGTTCTTGAGGTTGGAGAATGCCGACTCCACTTCAGGGGTCATACCTTAGCGTTCACTCCCTTTCTGGTGAGAGCTGAGATGGGGGCAGTAAGGGACATGAAGTTTGGAATGAACTGGCTATAGAAATTAGCGAATCCAAGAAATCTTTGCATAGCTATGAGACCCTGAGGATGTGGCCACTCCAAGATGGCCTTCACCTTTTCTGGGTCCATTTGAAGACCATGATCAGAGACAATATAGCCCAGGAAGGCCAAGGACCACTTTTCAAATACGCACTTCTCCTGTTTTGCGTAGAGTTTATTCCCGCTCAGCCGCAACAAGACTTGGCATACATGCCTCCGATGCGTCATCAGATCAGGTGAGTAGATCAAGATGTCGTCCAGATATACCACCACACAGACAAATAGAAGATCACGGAAGATCATGAACTCCTGGAACACCGCAGGAGTGTTACACAGTCCAAAGGGCATGACAATATAGTTGTAGTGACCGTCCCGGGTGTTAAATGCAGTTTTCCATTTGTCACCTTTGCGTATACGAATCAAGTTATAGGCCCCGCGTAAATCCAGCTTTGTAAACACCTTAGCTTCCCAAATCCTGTCAAAGAGCTCAGAGATAAGCGGCAAGGGGTACTTATGTTTTACCGTGACTTGGTTCAATTCACGGTAGTCGATGCACGGTTGGAGTGACCCATCCTTTTTCTCCACTAAGAAGAATCCGGCTTCTCATTGACATACTTTGACATGGCCTTGGTTTCAGGCAAAGAAAGCGGGTAGACTTGTCCACGAGGGAGTGAAGCTTCAGGACCAACTCAATAGGACAATCATATGGATGATGAGGAGGAAGGACCTCTGCCTCCTTCTTACTGAGGACATCTGCATAGCTGGCATATTGTGGGGGTAATCTAGAAAGAGACTGAGGCAGTGGAGACAGAACAGAATGAACCTGAGGCAGGTAACAGTGCAGACATTGGGGTCCCCACTGGAGAACCTCTGGAATTTCAATCAAGGACTGGAGCATGTTGGAGAAGCCGTGGTAATCACAATAGGATGGGGTTGATAGCTTTGAAAAAGACGTAGAAAGCAATCAGCTCAGAAAGAAGAACTCCTATCTGCAGCCTCAGTGGTTTGGTGATAGAGAGAATCCAGTCAGGAAGAGGTTATCCATCTACAGAAGTTACCACCAAGAGTTTCTCCAGAGGAACTGTGGTCAAATGGAGATGATCAACTATGTCCTGTTGGATGAAATTTGCAGCCGCCCTGGAATCCAAGTATGCGGGCACACAGTGTGATCCCTCACTGGTGACAATAGACACAGGAACAGACAATTTGGGAGAGAATTTAGTGGTAGAGAGTGATTCACCTAGGTTAGTCTCTCTAATCAAACCTAGGTGCTGGAGTTTCCCGGCTTTTGAGGGCATTGGCGCACGAAATGTCCCTTGTGCCCACAGTACAGACGGAATCCAGTCAATAGTCTGCATTGCCGTTCCTGGTTTGACAATCAGAGTCTATCTACCTGCATAGGCACCTCCTAAGGTGTAGCAGGACAGGGTAGTAGTGGCCTTTGGAATTTTGGCGCTAGTAGACAAGGTCTTTTCTCCCAATGGACATCCGGATTGCGCTCTTGCATCTGCATATCGATTCAGGTAGCCAGAAGTATTAAGGCATCCAAGGTAACAAGAAGTTCTCGAGTCGCCAGTTCATCCTTAATATGAGGAGCAAGACCCTGCAAAATGGTCGGCACCAGGGCCTCATTACTCCAAGCCAGATCTGCCACCAGTGTATGGAAGGAGATAGCGTACTCCCATATGGTTTACTCCCCCTGTTTGAAGGTTAGCAGTGAGGCAGCTGCAGAGGATGTTCGACCCGGCTCCTCGAACACTGTACGGAAAGTCTCTAAGAACAGGTATAGAGCAGAGAATTCTGGACCCTCACATTCCAAGATGGTGTTCGTCAATGCCAAGGCTTTGCCAGCGAGGAGAGAAATAATAAATGCTACCTTCGCCTCATTTGAGGGAAAGAGATGGGCCTGCAACCTAATGTGGATTGTACATTGATTTATGAAGCCTCTACAGGCTCTAGGGTCCCTGTCGTAGCGAGGCGGTAGAGGTAGTGAAATTGTAGATACAAGGCAGGCAAGAGGGGTAACAGCAGAAGCATCATCCAGAGGAGGCTCATCATCCAAACGGGTGATGATTGAATTTACTGTCTGTAGAAGCTGGTCACGGCGTGCCTGCAGATCACGCCTGTCTGTTTGCATCACCACCTGAATCGCCATCTTAGGTTGACCAGCGGGATACATGGCCTGAGCGTACTGTCACCCCTGTGGGGTATGTGGACCAACTAGGCCGCTCCGCCGTAGCGGAGTAGCAGCTGGCCAAACTACAATCAATAACAGTCTCTGGGGTAAGAGTACCTAGGAGGATGTTCAGGCAGATGCTCGGAGTAGCAGACACTTGGCACAGGTGATGCTTGGAATGGCAGATGACACCAGACATGTCAGATGATACCAGACGTGGCAGATGACACCAGACGTGGCAGATGATACCAGACATGGCAGATGACACCAGACATGGCAGATGATACTACACATGGTAGATGACAACACAACTCCAACACTCAGCTCAGGAACAAGCACAGTTACAGGATACAGATACAGGTAGTAGGATATGGGAGCAGGATAACAACTAAGGGAACATTATGACTAACATGGGAATACAACAACGCTAAGGCAAGAATTGGAGGGGCAGAGCCCTTTATATAGCCCAGGAAGTAAGGGGATAGGGTAGGGAACATTTAGTTGGTTGCACCCTAGAAGCAGGAGGATGCAGCCGCGTGTCTTGGCGTCTCCTAAGAGGGAGACGCCGAACAGCTCTTAGTGTCCTGTGGTCACGGCTGCCAGTAAGTACAGTGTGCCGGCGGTCAGCGACCACAGACACAACAGGTTGTTTTGCTAAACCAATAGTATAATCAGCAGGTGAGAATAAGGTAACCCGAATATACTAGGATTATGATAGAGGCCAGTGTAAATACTGATGTCTCCAGCACTATCAGGGTATGTTATAACTGGTATTATCCTGGTGGTAGAAGTTACAATTCCTAATTTACTATCAATGGTAATCCATCATCTGAAACAAGAATGTTTGAGTACAAAAGTTGTATATTTATGGAATTCTATTGTACTTTATTTGGAGGAAAAAAAACAAAAATCCTTCCCAAACCCTGAAACACAGTCCCAGACAATTATCCCTCCTCCACCACATTTACAGTAGGCATTATGCATTCCAGTAGGTAGCGTTCTCCTGGCATTCGCTAAACCCAGACTCTTCCATCAGACTGACATATAGAAAAGCGAGATTCAAACCCCATAGAATACAGTGAAGGAAATAAGTATTTGATCCCTTGCTGATTTTGTAAGTTTGCCCACTGTCAAAGACATGAACAGTCTAGAATTTTTAGGCTAGGTTAATTTTACCAGTGAGAGATAGATTATATTTAAAAAAAAACAGAAAATCACATTGTCAAAATTATATATATCTATTTGCATTGTGCACAGAGAAATAAGTATTTGATCCCTTTGGCAAACAAGACTTAATACTTGGTGGCAAAACCCTTGTTGGCAAGCACAGCAGTCAGACGTTTTTTGTAGTTGATGATGAGGTTTGCACACATGTTAGATGGAATTTTGGCCCATTCCTCTTTGCAGATCATCTGTAAATCATTACGATTTCGAGGCTGTCGCTTGGCAACTCGGATCTTCAGCTCCCTCCATAAGTTTTCGATGGGATTAAGGTCTGGAGACTGGCTAGGCTACTCCATGACCTTAATGTGCTTCTTTTTGAGCCACTCCTTTGTTGCCTTGTCTGTATGTTTCGGGTCATTGTCGTGCTGGAAGACCCAGCCACGAGCTATTTTTAATGTCCTGGTGGAGGGAAGGAGGTTGTCACTCAGGATTTGACGGTACATGGCTCCATCCATTCTCCCATTGATGCGGTGAAGTAGTCCTGTGCCCTTAGCAGAGAAACACCCCCAAAACATAATGTTTCCACCTCCATGCTTGACAGTGGGGACGGTGTTCTTTGGGTCATAGGCAGCATTTCTCTTCCTCCAAACATGGCGAGTTGAGTTAATGCCAAAGAGCTCCATATTAGTCTCATCTGACCAGAGCACCTTCTCCCAATCACTCTCAGAATCATCCAGATTTTAATTTGCAAACTTCAGATGGGCCTGTACATGTGCCTTCTTGAGCAGGGGGACCTTGCGGGCACTGCAGGATTTTAATCCATTACGGCGTAATGTGTTACCAATGGTTTTCTTGGTGACTGTGGTCCCAGCTGCCTTGAGGTCATTAACAACTTCCCCCCGTGTAGTTTTCGGCTGAGCTCTCACCTTCCTCAGGATCAAGGATACCCCACGAGGTGAGATTTTGCATGGAGCCCCAGATCGATGTCGATTGACAGTCATTTTGTATGTCTTCCATTTTCTTACTATTGCACCAACAGTTGTCTCCTTCTCACCCAGCGTCTTACTTATGGTTTTGTAGCCCATTCCAGCCTTGTGCAGGTCTATGATCTTGTCCCTGACATCCTTAGAAAGCTCTTTGGTCTTGCCCATGTTGTAGAGGTTAGAGTCAGACTGATTAATTGAGTCTGTGGACAGGAGTCTTTTATACAGGTGACCATGTAAGACAGCTGTCTTTAATGCAGGCACCCAGTTTATTTGGAGCGTGTAACTGGTCTGGAGGAGACTGAACTCTTAATGGTTGGTAGGGGATCAAATACTTATTTCTCTGTGCACAATGCAAATAAATATATATAATTTTGACTATGTGATTTTCTTTTTTTTTTTAATATAATCTATCTCTCACTGGTAAAATTAACCTAGCCTAAGAATTCTAGACTGTTCATGTCTTTGACAGTGGGCAAACTTACAAAATCAGCAAGGGATCAAATACTTATTTCCTTCACTGTATGTATTAATTGCTCCAGAGTCCAGAGTGGCGGTGTGCTTTACACTAGGCCGGTATTTTTTAGGGCTTATTCAGACCAACGGGATATACGTCCGTGCAACGCGCGTGATTTTCACGCTCGTCGCACGGACCTATATTAGTCTATGGGGCCGTGCAGACAGTTGCGTGATTTTTACGCAGCGTGAGTCCGCTCTGAAAAACTCACCACATGTCCGTTCTTTGTGCGTATTTCGCGCATCCCGCACCCATTGAAGTCAATGGGTGCGTGAAAATCAAGCGCACCACACAGAAGCACTTCCGTGGGACGCGCGTGATTCGCGCAACAGCTGTAAAACTATGAATGTAAACAGAAAAGCACCACGTGCTTTTCTGTTTACAAACATCCAAACGGAGTGTCATAATGATGGCTGCTGCGCGAAAATCACGCAGCCGCGCATCATACGGGCCTGACACACAGAGCTGTCAAATACCTTTTGCGCGCGCAAATGCACACGCTCGTGTGAATCCGGCCTTAGCCAAACAAGGTAGTGGACACAAAAGAAAGAAGATGAATTATACCTTTACCTTTAACTTGCTTTTTGCATCAACTTTTGGTTTTTGGATTAAAGAACTGAGCCAAAAAGTTCTTCTGTGTGTGTGTGATCTTGGTCCTAGAAAAGAATCACGCAAAGTTTTTGTGCCAGCTTTTTGAGCCCAACACAGGAGTGGATCCAAAAAGGAGGTGAAGTCAAATGGAAAGACTGATGTCTCCTCTCTTTTGAATCCACTCCTGTGTGGTTCAAAAAATAGCGATAAAAACTGCAGCAAAAACTGCATGTGTTATTCCAGCCTAAGGCCTTATTCACACGAACGTGTTATACTCTATGATTTTCACGCGCGTCGCACGGACCTATGTTAGTGAATGGGGCCGTTCAGACTCTCAGTGAATTTCACGCAGCGTATGTGCGCTGCGTAAAACTCACGACATGTCCTATATTTGGCCGTGTTTCGAGCAGCACGCACCCATTGAAGTCAATGGGTGCGTGCAAATCGCGCACGGCACACGGAAGCACTTCCTGGTGATGCGCGCTACAGTAGTAAAATAAATTAATGAAAACAGAAAAGTACCACGTGCTTTTCTGTTTGTCAACATAAAACCAGAGTGTCATCATGATGCCGGCTGCGCGAAAATCACACAGCTACGCACCATATGCTGATGCCACACAGACCTTTTGCGCACGCAAAACCCAGTGTTTTTTGCGCGCGCAAAACGGACACGTCCGTCTGAATAAGGCCTTAGAGTAGGAACACACACAACGTTTTCAGAGCAGATACACTGAGTTAAGCCGCGCAGCGTATCCATGCTGAACACCGCAGGGAATGCCGTCCGGAAAATTGTACCACATTGTGATGCGTTTTTAGGGTGAAATTTCCGCTGCGAATGGGCGCCGGAAAAAACCCCCAAAAACCCGTTCATACTTACCCCCTCCGTCTGCTCGGTGCGTAATCCGGCCTCTTGAGATGATGTTTCAGGCCATGTGATGCTGCAGCCTGTGATTGGCTGCAGTGGTTACATGGCCTGCAACGTCAACCCAGGAGGCCGGACTGGAGAAGAGGCAGGGAACTCTGGGTAAGTACAA
Source organism: Rhinoderma darwinii (assembly GCF_050947455.1). Lineage (NCBI taxonomy): Eukaryota > Metazoa > Chordata > Amphibia > Anura > Rhinodermatidae > Rhinoderma > Rhinoderma darwinii. The sequence continues at coordinate 258,618,980 of NC_134688.1, forward strand.
CTTTTTCTTTTTTTTTTCCTTACTTGCGATTTTTGCGATGCATCTCTGTGATTCCGGCGCAAATATCACAACACGCACAGCTTTGTTGCGGGTTTAAGCTCCCCATTGAATTCAAACCCACAACAGAAGAGTTGCGTATCCGCAGAATTAATTGACGTGCTGCGGTTGAAGTAACCGCAGCGCAGGTCAATTTATGTGCATTTTTTTGGGCGGATATTTACCAAAGTGTGGGGACAAGATTTGTTGAAATCTCTCCCACACTGCTGCTACTGTAACACGCTGCGGATTTTTTACGCAATTTATCAGTTGCGGAAAATCCGCAGTGTTTACGCTGTGTGTGTTCCTACCTTAAAGAGGCTCTGTCACCAGATTTTCAAACCCCTATCTCCTATTGCAGCAGATCGGCGCTGCAATGTAGATAACAGTAACATTTTTTTTTTCAAAAACAAGCATTTTTGGTCAAGTTATGACCATTTTTATATTTATGCAAATGAGCCTTTCTTAAGTACAACTGGGCGTGTTTAAAGTTATGTCCAAGTGGGCGTATATTGTGTGTGTACATCTGGGCGTTTTTACTTGTTTTACTAGCTGGGCGTTGTGAATGGAAGTGTATGATGCTGACGAATCAGCATCATCCACTTCTCTTCGTTACCACCCAGCTTCTGGCAGTTCAGACACACAGCGTGTCCTCGCTCATCCGACGCGATGAAGTTCCTGTGGGAGGAAGTGAGTGACGTCACAGCATAATCTCGCGAGGACACGCTGTGTGTCTGTGCACTGCCAGAAGCTGGGTGGTAACGAAGAGAAGTGGATGATGCTTATTCGTCAGCATCATACACTTCCATTCACAACGCCAAGCTAGTAAAACAAGTAAAAACGCCCAGATGTACACACACAAGACACGCCCACTTGGACATAACTTTAAACACGCCCAGTTGTACTTAAGAAAGGCTCATTTGCATAAATATAAAAATGGTCATAACTTGGGCAAAAATGCTCGTTTTTAAAAAAAAAAAACGTTCCTGTAATCTACATTGCAGCGCCGATCTGCTGCAATAGGAGATAGGGGTTTGAAAATCTGGTGACAGAGCCTCTTTAAGGGTATGTTCACAAGACCAAAAAACTTGTTTAACGCCCCGAATTACGTCTGAAAAAACGGCTCCATTACGCCGACAAACATCTGCCCATTACTTTCATGACGACCTGTCATTTTACGCTTCGCTGTCAAAAGACGGCGCGTAAAAAAGACGGTTCGTAGAAGAAATGCAGGACACTTCTTGGGACGTAATTGAAGCCGTTTTTTATTGACTTCATTGAAAAACAGCTCCAATTACGTCCGCAATGGACGCCGCAAAAAACGCGAGTACGAGCAATTACGTCTGAAAACAGCTTCGTAATTTCAGACGTATTTTGCGCTGTCGTGTGAACATACCCTTAGGCTTATTACTGACGGGTGTAAGGCCAGGATCACACGCACAGATTTTATGCAGTTTTTAGTGCAACTATTGGCTCAGTTTTTTTAGCCAAACACAGAAATGGACACAAATGAAAGGAGATGTATCAGTCCTTTCTTTATACCTTTTCTACATTTTGGATCCAATTCTGGGTTTGGCTCAACAAACTGAGTCAAAAACTGCCACAAAAACTGCATCAAAACTATGTGTGTGTAGGTCTGGCCTTATACTGGTTCTTTTTTGCTCCCTTATTATGGACTCAGCACCCAGACCTCTAGCAGTTCATTAGAACTGGCGTTAGAGCACCAGATGGTTCTATGGTGCTGTAACTCCGGTTCAGAAAAAACTGCATCAAAAACTGCATCAAAACTGTCTGTATGATCCTGGCCTTATAACTGCCTGATCACTTTTGTGGTTTTGTGAAGTATAATTCAACATGGAAATACCTGTAATATTTGTGAAATTTAGGCAATGGAAGAGAGAATGAGGTGTTGCTGCAGTTACTCTTTAGTATTCTATGACTACACCTTGCTCAGACACACATTTCCAAGTGGTTTTATGCGGCAGTAAAACATTCATAAAGGGAATGAGCTTCCACTTTCAGCATGGTTTTTCTCCAGCTTCACTTTGCTTTCACAGGTGTCCCACATCACAGTGCTGTATATCAGTCAGAGGATGTGATCTCACATCTGCAAAGTAAGGTTTGCCAGCTGGGATAGTAAAGAGTATGAGAGGCTATTGTGACAAGGTGTCGACAAAAGTTTTATGAAAGATAGAAAAAAAAAACCTGCCAGAAATAACTCTCATAGCATAAGCAAAACTAGAAATAATTAAATTATGGTATCAGCTAAATTATATGGTGTTTAAAAATTCAAATACTAAAAAACGTATAAAGGTACAGTAATGCTATATTCATACCTATGTTGAATGTTGAATTCCGTTGCAGCGCCATTTTTCTGTCAAAATTATGGAAACCTCAGCGGAACCTGACGGCCTTAATTATAAGTCCATGGGTTCGTTGGCCACTTCTGCCATCCGTCGAGCGGCAGATACGGTACTGCATCACAGCTTCCATTATGCTCTGGGTATGGCAAATGAAAAACGACACTAAAAACGCCACAAAAATTGCATGTTACTTCTTAGGCTGAGTTCACACGAGCATGTTACGTCTGTAAAGGACGGAACGTATTTCGGCCGCAAGTCCCGGACGGAACACCTTGCAGGGAGCCGGGCTCCTAGCATCATAGCTCTGTGCGGAAATTCCACACCGTTTACAGTAGCAGCAAAGTGTATGAGGTTTTGAAAATATTAGAAACAAGGCCCTGTCTATCACAGTTTATAATTCCTGCAGAACTCGGTGTGTATGCTGTCCAAACCCGGTGACTTGTCTATTTTAATGTTTTTAAGGCGGTGCTGTACTTCTTGATGGGTTAGGCAAGTGACATTTAATGAAGAATACATTTTTAGCCCTAATTATGTGATCTGTTATTGAATTTGGCTGTGTAAATACAGTAGAGAAGAAGGCGTTTGACCCCTTAACGCAAATTCACGTAGCTGTACTGCTTCCGATTTTTCGGGCGTTTACGGCCCCAAAAACAGGCAAAAATAGGCCGTGTGTAAAGGATCTGCCAGGCACAACTTCTGTGTATACGCCCATAGGTAATCAGTCTGCACCTGAGTCTATGTCTCTGAGACTGACTCCTTCTTCCACCACTCAGGATGGCAGGCTTAGGAGTGGGAGAGCCTATCGCAGCCTGGCCAGACGGAGCTAGCTCCCGCCCTCTGTCTATTTATACCTGCCTTTCCTGTTCCTCCTTTGCTTGTGATTCTTCTCGTGTGGTTTCCTGGCCCAGCTACAGCTTCTTCTCGTGTGGTTTCCTGGCCCAGCTCCAGCTTCTACTATTTGATCCTGCTCCATACTGACCCTGGCTTACTGACTACTCTCCTGCTCTGCGTTTGGTACATCGTGCACTCCTGGTTTTACTCGGCTCGTTCACCACTCTTGTTGCTCACGGTGTTGCCGTGGGCAACTGCCCCATTTCCCTTGGCCTTGTGTACCCTTGTCTGTTTGTCTCGTGCACTTACTGAGCGTAGGGACCGCCGCCCAGTTGTACCCCGTCGCCTAGGGCGGGTCGTTGCAAGTAGGCAGGGACAGATTGGCGGGTAGATTAGGGCTCACTTGTCCGTTTCCCTACCCCCATCATTACACCGTGTGAACATATCCTAACACCTTAAATGCTGCAATCAATTGCGACCGCGGCATTTAAAGTGTTAGAATCAGAGGGACGCCCCCTCAAACAAGCCATCGCCCACCCCCCCCCCGTGGCGCGATTTGCCAGGATAACAACGGTTGCTATGGCAGCCTGTGGGCCTAACAAAGACAACCAGGTCTGCCATCTTTGTACTCCTTCGAAGCTCTGCCTCCGGCAGGGCTTCAAATGAGACTGTCAGAATCACGATGTACTGCAATACATTAGTATTGCAGTATATCATGCAAGCGAACCAACGATCGCTGCTTCAACTCCCCCAAGTGGACTAATAAAAAAAGTAAAAAACTGTTAAATAAAGTTTTTTGTTATGTTCCAAAAAAATATAAAGTATTAAAAGGTCAAAAAAATAACCCTTTTCACATTTTTCCCCTAAATCAATGTTAAAAAAAAAAAATTAACATAACTGGTATCACCGCGTCCGTAAAAGTTTGAACTATCACAATATAGCTGTTTTTAACTCGCTCGGTAAATGCTGTAAATAAAATAATATATAAAACATACAAATTGCTGTTTTTTGGTCACCTTAGCGCTCCAAAAAATGAAATAAAAAGTGATCAAAAAGTCGCATATACCCCAAAATGGTAAAAGTGATAAAATATAAGACAAAACATATAAATTTGGTATTGCCGTAATCGTATCAACATGAAGAATAAGGTGAATGTGTCGTTTTTCCGGCTTGATGGATGCCGTAAAAACCAAACTTCCAAAAAAATGGCGTAATCGCTGTTTTTTGCCCATTTCACCCCACAAATGATTTTTTTTACAGCTTACCAGTACATTATGTGGTAGAATAAATGGTGCCATGAAAAACAAAAGTGAAAATCTGAATAAGGGCTGAGGAGGGAAGGGGTTAATAGATTTGCCATTTTCTCATCCTATTATTACACCAATGTTATGTCTGAGAGGGTCAATACTTGTAACTTTCTTATTTATGTAGTTGAAAATATTTGTGGGTTATTTTTACTTTCTTAAGTCTTTATTTAACCACATTGGTTATTTCTCTAACTCGTTTATTCCCATAAGGTTCATATATCTTTAACAGGACTTATTTAATATACTTTTAAAAATGTCCTTTTTAGCTAGTGTACATTTATTTTTGAGAACATTGTCCCAGTTTATGCCCTTAAAGGGGTTTTCCCACGAGCGACATTTATGACATACTCTGGGACCCGCACCTATCTCCAGAACGGGGCCCCCTAAACCCTGTTCAGGTGCTGTGTGTTGCAGCTGAATGAGGTAAATTCCGACCATGAAAAATGTCGCTGAGCTACGCTGTTTCCGGCTGGTCTCATAGAACTTAATGGTAGTTACAGAAACAGCATAGCTCGCATGCTACGCTGCTTCTGAAACTGCCATTCACTACTATTGGAGTTACGGAAACTGCGTAGCTCAGCGAGTTGCGCTGTTTACATAACTCACGACCATATAACATTTTTCATGGTCGGAATTTACCTCATTCAGCCGAAACACTCAGCGGCTGAATGGCGTTTAGGGGGCCCCGTTATGGACATAGGTGCGGGTCCCAGAGGTGGAACCCGCATCTATCTGACATTTATGACATATCCTGTGCATATGTCATAAATGTCTCTCGTGGGAAAAACCCTTTGAAGGGGTTATCCGGGGACAAAAAATTGCATTGCAATAATATATTTAAGTGAAAAGTAAATTACTAATGTACTGCAATTTGAAATTCTGTACTAAATCCGGCAGTTCAAATCTCGTGATTTGTTCCCGGAAGTCCTGGAGCTTTTCTAATAGTGTTGACTCACCGACACAGCCTCACATTACTGAGGGCTTGCTTCCTGTGCCGTTTGTGTCGGCGTATTATAAAGAACATGACCGCAAGAGGCAGTCACATTGCCTATAGCTGGAGTCGCCGAGCAGAACATCAGCTAGTGCTTTGCTCGGGACTCCAGCACTGCTCCCGACGTCCATATTTGGTCAGTGAATTCTGCGTTTTCCTAACGCTGGAGTTCCCGAGCAGAGCATCAGCTGATGCTCTGCTCGGGAACTCCAGCGATAGGAAACCCCTGAAGTCACTGACCATGTAGGGACAGTGATGGTCAGGAGCAGTGCTGGAGTCCCCGAGCAGAGCATCAGCTGATGCTCTGCCTGGGGACTACAGCACTTCTGCCAACGTCACTGTCACTGTCTATATATGGACAGTGACGTCGGCAGCAGTACTGGAGTCCTGAGAGCATCAGCTGATGATCTGCCCGGGGACTCCAGCACTTCTGCCAAGGTCACTGTCCATATATGGACGGTGACCTTGGCAGCAGTACTGGAGTCACCGAGCAGAGCATCAGTTGATGCTCTGCCCGGGGACTTCAGCACTTCTGCCAAGGTCACTGTATATATTTGGACAGTGACGTAGGCAGCAGTACTGGAATTCCCTGTCTATGGGAAGCGGGGGGGGGACCCCTCTGTCAATCCTCAATCCTTAGCTCTCCCTATGACTTGATAGTGGGGTGCCAATAGTTGTCATGGCCTGTCTGGAGTCCTTCATTACGCCGGTCCAAAATTACAATACACTGCAATTCATAAGTATTGTACCAGCGACCAAAATTACAATACACTAGCATACATAGGTAATGTACCAGCGACAAATAGACTAAAAAAAAATCATGTTTTTAGTAATACACAAAAAAATATTAAAAGTTAAAAAAAAAACACATTTTCCCATTTTTCCCCTAAAGTGATGTGTAATATAAAACAAATAAACATAATTGGTATAGCTGCATGAGTAGAAATACAAACTAATATAATATAACATCATTTAAACATGAACGTCATAAAAAATGAAAAACATCAGAAATTAATTTTTTTAGGTTACATCAGCTCCGAAAACAATTTAATAAAAAATGTGCACCTGTGTGATCATCACGTGACCATGGACAGAATTTTATCCACAGGAAGTAAACAATAAGTGTTCCTACGGAATAATAACAAGTAGAGATCTTGAAAACTGTGAGGAAAATTACTTTTAATTAGACATGAAATAACATTCATTTGCTGAAAGTGGACAACCCCTTTAATATATAGTGTATTTGAAATATTGTAATAGTTGTATTTGATTTTTAGAGTCAAGAGTAATTTTCTTCGATGCATTACACTGCCAGCCCCCGTGGGAATATCTTTTGTCAGCGAAATAGGAAACCTGTTGTTAAAACTTTTAATCCCACCCCTGGGTTTGGGAGTGGGTAGTTTCATTCTTAAGGGACACTGCATAGAAGACCCTGTTGAAAATGCATATTTTTAACATAAAGGAGTGTACCCACTAAAGTGCCAAGACCCCACAATTCTTAGAACGAAGGGGTCGCATCGCTACTTAAGTGCTGCACAGCAGTGCTCCAGGCCAGCTGCTGTGCAGGGAGCTTAAACACAGCCATATGTATCTGTGTTGCAGTTTCCGGCATAATGGGTGGCTGAGAGCGCCGCTTTGCAGAAGAAATGTCAAAGGGATCTCTGTCCCCTCAATCTCTGAATTGGCGGTGGTTCTATAGGTTAGACCCCCACTGATCAGAATATTCCTACATATACTAGCAATATGCCATAACATTCCAAGATGGGTCGGAATACCCCTTTAAAACCTAGATTTGCGTTTGGATCCCTTTGAAGAATTACATATAGCAAAGAGGCCCCAAAGCACAAAATTGATTAATCCCCCTACCCCTTGTGTGCTAATGCTGTACTGCCTGTAGAAAGAAGAATCCTAAGAATATTAGTCAGGCCAATCTGAACCAGGCTCTTTGCATCTTCATGAGCCCTATATGAACCACAAGGCCTCCCTCTATCAAACATATTGTACGCCTTTAGAGCAGTTGCAAGAGTACCAATTATAAAGATCCATATATTTGCGCCATTCTTAAAATATGGATTTCACATAGTTCTTTTTGGCGAAACATACACAATATAATAATAGTAATGCTTTGTGTAATGGTTGAATTTGTTATCAGGAATGAATGTTTAGTGGTTTGAGTATTAGGAAACCTTTTAGTTAGAACTGATTTTATATTAGGACATTTTCGCATAGACATCTAGCATTACAATTGAATATGCATTATGGATTATGATTAATATTTTCAACCAAAGAATCGATTAGTATAAAAATAATGTACTCTCTGGTTTGCCCTATATTTCATTGTCCCTGATATTTATGATTTGTTGAATGTAAAGTTGAGCTGCTATGATTACCTTACAAGAAAATTTTATTCTGTGCCAGAGTTCAATGTTAATTCATTTCAGAAAGTAATCACAGTTATAAAATAGCTAAAAAGTGTTAAGAAATATTGTAGTATTTTAAGGACGTTTAACAACTCTTTATACATGGTTTATCCATGTATAAACTAAAATCTAATGACATCCAAAATATCTACTCCCCTTATTACCTAACTAGTGTATCTCTGGCTTGTCATTAAAAAAAAAGGGAAATCTTATGAATTGAACAGCAGTGCTCCTGACTGCAGTCGCTGTTCAAACAAGGGTAATGATGTAGTGAGCATGCCTCAGGTTAGACAAATGTTTTCTTCACTTATGGGCATTTTATTCATGCACAGTGTATGAAAAACATACCTCCCAACTTTTAAGTATCGCAAAGAGGACAACAGATGCGGCACACATAGTAATTTCCTTTCCTTTTTCCTTTTAAACACACCTTTAACCATGCCTAATCTGCCCCATATACACATGGTTCAGCACACACAGTATCATGCTCCCATAGTGTCTCCCCACAGTGTAATGCCCCCCCAAGGAGCCCCCACACATTATAATCACACTATAGCTGCCCCCCCCACAGCATAATGCCAAATAGCTGGCACCGCAGAGTATAATTCCTCCATAGATGCACCCATACAGTATAAAGCCAATATAGCTGCCCCCATAGAGTATAATGCCCACACAGATGCCCCCATACAGTATAATGCCTCATAGCTTTCCCCATACATCATAAAGCCCCCATAGCTGCCCCCATACAGTATAATGCCCCCATAACCGCCAACATACAGTATAATGCCCAAACATTCACTCCCCATACAGTATAATGCCTCATAGTGCAACAATGCCCCTGTAGATAGATGGTGCCAGCGCCCACATACCACCACAGTGCCCTCATAATGCCACAGTGCCCTCATATAAAGTGCCAGTGCCCTTATAGTGCCACAGTACCCATGTAGATAGTGCCCACATAGTGCCACAGTGCCCATGTAGATAGTGCCACAGTACCCACACATAAAGTGCCAGTGCCCACATATAAAGTGTCAGTGCAAATGTGGATGGATCCCATATAGTGCCACACTGCCAATCTAGATAGTGCCACACACCCCTTGAAGATAGCGCCACCCTGCCTGTAGATAGCGCTACACCCCCTGTAGGTAGCTCCACCCTGCCTGTAGATAGCACTAATTCCCCGGTAGATAACTCTATTCGGGCCAGGGGCTCCCTGTTGGCCAGAGTGTTGCCGATGCTCTGGCCAGGGATTCTGCTCCTGGAGAAGCCCATGGCATCACTATCCATATAGTGGCTGGCTGTTTGCTTATATAAGCCAGCCAAAGAATTGAGGAATTGCTGGAACATTAAGGGAGTACTTTACATATCCTTTCAGCCATTCCCATATCTCTAGACATTTCAAAACTGTCTAGAAAGAAGCAAAAGTGTTTAACCCCTTAAGGATGCAGTCTTGTTTTGGCCTTAAAGAGGCTCTGTCACCAGATTTTGCAACCCCTATCTGCTATTGCAGCAGATAGGCGCTGCAATGTAGATTACAGTAACGTTTTTATTTTTAAAAAACGAGCATTTTTGGCCAAGTTATGACCATTTTTGTAGTTATGCAAATGAGGCTTGCAAAAATCCAAGTGGGTGTGTTTAAAAGTAAAAGTCCAAGTGGGCGTGTATTATGTGCGTACATAGGGGCGTTTTTAATACTTTTACTAGCTGGGCGCTCTGAAGAGAAGTAACATCCTCTTCTCTTCAGAACGCCCAGCTTCTGACAGTGCAGATCTGTGACGTCACTCACAGGTCCTGCATCGTGACGGCCACATCGGCACCAGAGGCTACAGTTGATTCTGCAGCAGCATCAGCGTTTGCAGGTAAGTCGATCTTACCTGCAAACGCTGATGCTGCTGCAGAATCAACTGTAGCCTCTGGTGCCGATGTGGCCGTCACGATGCAGGACCTGTGAGTGACGTCACAGATCTGCACTGTCAGAAGCTGGGCGTTCTGAAGAGAAGAGGATGTTACTTCTCTTCAGAGCGCCCAGCTAGTAAAAGTATTAAAAACGCCCCGATGTACGCACATAATACACGCCCACTTGGACTTTTACTTTTAAACACACCCACTTGGACTTTTGCAAGCCTCATTTGCATAATTACAAAAATGGCCATAACTTGGCCAAAAATGCTCGTTTTTTAAAAATAAAAACGTTACTGTAATCTACATTGCAGCGCCTATCTGCTGCAATAGCAGATAGGGGTTGCAAAATCTGGTGACAGAGCCTCTTTAAGGCTCAGAGCCCATTTTTGAAATCTGACATATTTCACTTTATGTGGTAATAACTGCGGAATGCTTAAACCTATCTAAGCGATTCTGAGATTGTTTTCTCGTGCGAAATTGGGCTTTATGTTAGTGGTAAAAGTTGGTCGATATATTCAGTGTTTATTTGTGAAAAATTTCAAAATGTAGATAAAATTTAGAAAAAATTGCATTTTTCTGAATTTAAATGCATCTGCTTGTAAAACAGATGGTTATACCACCCAAAATAGTTACTAGTTCACATTTCCCATATGTCTACTTTAGATTGGCATTGTTTTTGAACATTCTTTTATTTTTCTTGGACGTTACAAGGCTTGGAACATAAACCACAATTTCTCATATTTTTAAGAAAATTTCAAAAGCCTTTTTTTTAAGGTATCTGTTCAGTTCTGAAGTGGCTTTGTATTAGAAACCCCCCATAAAACACCCCCTTTTAAAACCTAGACCCCTCAAAGTATTCAAAACAGCATTTAGAAAGTTTTTTTTAACCCTTTTGGCATTTCACAGGAATTAAAGCAAAGTGGAGGTGAAATTAGCAAATTTCATTTTTCTTGCTGAATTTCAAATTAAAAGGTTTTACCAGAGAAACACTACTAAATATGTATTGTCCAGGTTCTGAAGTTTTTAGAAATGTCCCACATGTGGCTCTAGTGTGCTACTCGACTAAAACACAAGCCCCAGAAGCAAAGAAGTACCTAGTGCATTTTGGGGCCTCTTTTTTATTAGAATATATTTTAGGCAGCATGCCAGGTTTAGAGAGGTGTTGAGGTGCCAAAACAGTATGAATCCTCTATTTTGGAAACTACACCCCTCAAGGAATTCATTTATGGTTGTTGTTACCATTTTGACCACATAGTTTTTTCACAGCACGTATTTGAAATAGGCTATGAAATTTAAAAAAATGACATTTTTTCCAATAAGATGTCATTTTTGATCAAAATTTCTTCTTTTCACAGGGAACAAAATACACCATTTTGTTGCCCAATCTCTCCTGAGTGCAGCAACACACCATTTGTTGTGATAAACTGCCGTTTGGGCCCATGGGAGGGCTCAGAAGGAATGGAGCGCTATGTGTTCTTTGAAGTCCAGATTTTGCTGGATTGGTTTTCGGGTGCCATGTCACATTTGCAGAGCACCAGAGGTATTAAAGCAATGGAAACCCACCAGAAGTGACCCCATTTTGGAAACTACATCCCTCAAGGAATTCATTTATGGGTGTTGTGAGCATTTTAACCCCACAGGTATTGTCTAAAAGGTAATGCGCAGCAGATGGTGCAGTGTGAGATTTGCAATTTTCTATACATATATGCCATATCAGTGTCCAATATATTGTGCCCAGCATGCGCCACCGGAGATATACACCCTAGAAATTGTAGTGTGGGTTCTCCTGGGTACGGCAATACCCTACATGTGGCTGTTATCAGCTGGCTGGGCACACAGCAGGGATCAGAAGGGAAAGATGAGGGGGATAAGCTGTGCGCAGTGCATCAGGGTAAGTAAAACTGGGGTAGATTAAAAATCAAGGGATGTATGATACATTTTAAAACACTTTCATACAGAGCCTTAGTTTTTCAGGACACGTGTCACATTGATATATTGTGTCCTTCCTTATACCCCTCTTATAACAGACTTTGCACCTCTTGACTTTTTCCCTTCTTGCCAGTTTGGGGTACTTCTCCTGGAAAGTGTTGCCCTGGTGTGGTAACGCGGGCGCCGAGTCGCGGTGGGCAGGGCTCTCTGAGCTGAAGTTGGTATTCGCGCCCTTTGGTCACGGTGGCGCACTTTCTCTCTCCCGCGCCTGGGGCCGCAGAACCAGTGAAATAAGTGGTGCTTGTAGGATACACTGTTCTCTGTCCCCTGGGATGTTATGTGGTGTACCCCGAAATAAGGATGTTCCAGGAGACAGGGTTCAATAAACTTTCACAGTAGTTTTACTGGGCACAATATGCTTGGTGGTTACTTTTGTTACAGAGGCAATGTCTTTAAGTAGAATAAACATATCACAGGGTATTGCAAATGGTGGTACCTGCTTCACCTCCCTGACTCTGTCTGTAATTCCTCCAAGTGTGCTGTGAGTTCTGCTCCTCTTTCTTCTCTATACTCTGCTGGAAAGTGTGCTGCTGACTGTCCCAATCCAGTTGCACTATCACAGAGGAATGGTGTCCCTTGGGGATTCTAGGCTGTGTGCAAGCTCCTTGCTTTGCTTTAGGCACTCTCAGTAGTGTCCAAGCTCCTTGTCTGGCTTCTGTGCCACATGCAACACACACTGACCTGCACTCCTTTCACTTCCACATGGCTGTTGCTGATCCTCTCACAGAATTCCTCTCAGTTCCACATGTCTGCTGCAGCATCACACTGAATCCAACTTTAGACACTGACTTGTCTGCTCTCCTCTGCCTGCACGCCGCTGCACACTTCTCCTCACTTCTGCACTGCGCTGCTCCACACACTGCACTGGGTGAGGTTTGCTCCTGAGTCCCCAGCTAGCTACACCCCTCCCCTCTCTCTGGAGAATACATCTTAAAGGTGAAGCAGCCCATTTATGTTTCTGCTGAGTCATATAGGGAAGTGAATTCAGTACCAACCATGATTACAGAATAAAGCACATTAAAACCTGCATACTAAAGCAACAGTACAATGACAGTAAATAAACAGCAATTTTCCTGGGTATCACATTCGTCCCCGGTAAAATCAGGGTCGTCCCCGACACTGTCTCTCCTGCAACAAAAACGGGACAAAAATATGCAATATAACATATTCACATATTAAAGGTAAACTTTGCATCATAACGGCAAGTGTCTCTCAATATATCCAGCAACAACGTCCATATGGCAAGACATCTTCTGGCGCCATTTGCAAGGCGCATGGTACAGCCGACAATCCTTGCGATGCACTTCAATAGACTCAATAGAGATGTGGCGCAACGTGCGCAACATGGGTTTCAAAATAAAGTTCAGGACAGTCTCTGGGTCTCAAAAATCAAATCAAGGCTGCATCAGCCAACTGGGGGGTCAAATGTAACTATAGGGCTCCATAGAAATAGTCTGTAGCATAGACATGTCTATTCAGTCACAGTATCGTTCAGGCATTTTACCTTTGGTGGCTCTCTCCGACCTTCTAGGAGGATCACAAGTAGTAGGGGGCTGAGTCAATAAGTTCACAGTAGCTCGGAACAACTTGTGGGTGGGACTCAATCGGCACACTTTGGCTAGGGACAACTTGTGGGACACCTAGTTGCATCCAAGGACCGAAAGGCCAGTCAAACGGGAACATATTACCTGCAGTTTCCATGGGTGACTCCAGTCTTCCCTCAGAGCGTGTCTCATCTGGAATGGCTTCCTCTCTAGAGTCCTTCAACAGGCAAAGTTTCAGCTGATTACGGTGTACCACCTTGGTACTCTCTACGTTTTCTTTTCCAATCTTGTAGATTTCTATTTCTGGATGAGGAATGGCTTTCACAGTGTACAGGCTTGGTTCCCAATAGTCATTTAGCTTGCTGGTTCTGTGGTTCTTCTTTAACCAGACTCGATCCCCAACTTTCAAAGGTTCGGCGTTGGCATTGGAATTATAGTCCTCTTCTTGTCTCTGACGTACGACCTTCATCCGGTTCTCAACCATTTCATTGGCTTCATTCAGGCGACGCTGATGGTCTGCTACCCAGTCTGTTCGTGGTAGTGGATTGATGGTATCACTGACTTGAACTTCCATAGCTATATCAGACGGTAGTTTGCCTTGACGACCAAACATCAGGAAGTATGGAGTGTATCCGGTGGAACAATGGACTGTATTGTTGTACAAATAAGTTAGCTCTGGAAGAAGAATGGGCCAATCTGCTCTTCGATGAGTAGGCACAATTTTCAGCATTTCTATCAGTGTCTTGTTCATTCTTTCGCAGAGTCCATTGCATTGTGGATGGTACGCAGTTGTTCGTAACTTCTTACAGCCATAAAGGGTGCAGAACTCTTGAAACAATTGTGACTCAAACGCAGACCCTTGGTCCGTCAAAATCTGTTTGGGATATCCATACGGTAGAACAAAGGTTTTCCAGAAGACTTCAGCTGTGGTCTTGGCTGTCAAATCCTTCACGAGCATTGCTACAACAAACATTGTGTAATGGTCAATGATGGTCAGAGCATGGGTAAACCCAGTTCTGCTTGGCTCCAGCTTCACATGGTCAAGTGCAACTAATTCCAGCGGCTTATGACTCACAATAGGATGTAGTGGCGCTTTCTGGCCAGGTTGCTCTCTTCGGCTCACTGCACAAGAAGTACATTCTCTACACCATTTTTCAATGTCCTCTCTCATTCCAATCCAGAAGAACCGTCTTCTTATAGTGGCTTCAGTCTTTTGACACCCAAAATGACCAGACTGGTCATGGTAAGCTTCGAGGACTATGCTGGCGTCCTGCCGGGGCACCACAATCTGATTCACACTTTCATAAGTGATTGGATCTACAGTGCGTCTGTATAGCTGACCCTTTCCTATGAATAGCCGTCTTCTCTGCCTTAACAGCTTGACCAACTCTGGATCGGCACTGATACGCTGACTCCTGCTGAGTTTTCTTCCAGATTCAAGAAGGGTTTTTAAACTTTCCAAGACTCTGCTTTCTTTCTGGACCTGAGCCAAATGTACTTTCTCTGTTTGTAGATTAAGAGGCACTTGTTTAGATGGGGGCGGGGTTCCTCTCCTTGTTGTCATGGCATTTTGGTTGGCAAATTGTGCATGACCACGCAGACCCATTCGTGCCCTGCACCGTATCATAGTCTCTGTACCTGGTTGCAGCAATATTGGTTGTCTGTCAGTCACTCGGACCTTGCAAATTTCTCTATCTGGGTTGGCAAATTTCTGGTGTCCATGCGACAAGCGGAGAGTTTGCTAGATTACTCTTCCTTCTGATGATGGGGCTAAGCCCAGATCCTTCTTCAGGTCCACCATGAGTTCTTCAAAACAGTTCTGCAGCACATTCATGCCTAGGACCACTGGGGGAAATTCGTCATCATGAACGTCAACCACTATCAGGCCTTGTTGTGGTAGTTCGGTCTGTCCAACTCTGACTGTTGGTTCCCAATATCCTTGATGGGGAATGATCTGTCCATTACTGGCTATAACATGAATCCATGTTTGTGGAGGTTTCAATAGCTGATCTAGCTTCCAATGTCGTTCATAATGTGACACTTGTATTGTTGTCACCTGCGAACCGGTATCTAGCAATGCTGCAAACGGGATTCCATCTATCTGGATAGTGACCACAGGACAGCGCCCAATGTATCGGGGAATTCACTCCGACTTATCTGGACCTATGCGCTCTCCTCCCGAGGGTTGGTCCTTGGCCTGGGGAGATTCACATTTAAATGCTGGCATTCTCGCTCAATGTGACCACTTCTCCTACACCGCCTGAAAATGGGTCTTCCTTGGGAATCAAACTGGTCAGTGGGCCTTCTCCCAAAATTTCTATAACTTTCCCCACCGGGGCTGTAATGTTGCCTACGTCTCGGAGACCAGCGATCTTCATCTTGTCGGCGTTGCTGTTTAAGTTCTCTCAGCTCCCGGCACATTTCTGTCAGATCTTTAGCCAGTTCTGCAACCTGCACTTGCAACTCATTTGTCACATCCTGCACTTGTGTCTGAGCACACTGCGTGACAATTTTGTTGATGCCAGACATTGGCGCTGCACCATTGGGGTTCTGTTCAGGGCGGGTTTGGACTGGGTTGGACTCTGATTCGGTCCCTAAGACTCTGATGGCCATCTCTTTAAAGTCTAGGAACGAGCTGTCAGGGTTCTGCAGTGCTAAGATTCTCAATTGCGTCTTTGAAGCTTATTTTCTTGCTCCTTCAACGAATTGATCCCTAAGGGTTCTGTCTGTATTCAGCACTTCATGTGGATCCACTTGTTTAATAGCATGCAATGCTTCTTGCAAACTGAGGGCAAAATTACGTAACGACTCACCAGGCTGTTGCTTCGTGCCAAAGAACTGCATCTTTAGTTCAGAGATAGTCCGGGTATCAAACGTAGTGCTCAGCCGCTCAAAAATCTGTTCCACTGTCCGTTTTTCAGTGTGAGGCCAGGACTTCACCTCCCTCAAGGCTGCTCCTCCTAACTGACCGATCAGCATTTCCACTTTTTGCTCTACGGTAACCGGGTACAGCCGGAACATTGCTTGCATCTTCTCCTTGAAGTCTCTCAGGCTGTTTGCATCTCCATTATAGTTGGGGAGCCAGGGCGCTCCAAAATAATACGGCATCGTTATTGGCATTGAGTGCGCTGTGCTGGGGGTCCCACTGCTGCCAGGCAGTTCATGATCTCCCTCTATCGACATCTTATCAGAGACCTTCCGGTCGTGCTGTCTTTACTTAACAACAGTCTGTCCCTACAGACAATACGCAGCAAGAAAACAGTGCAGTCATCCACTTACTGTCACACACACAGAGCGATCTCACAGTCCTGCGCTCTCCAAGCGAATCACGGCTTCCTTCACAAGATGGCTGCCGCAGGACCACCTGTTTAAGTTCACACCTCGTGGTACATCCTGTTCGTGACGCCAATTTGTGGTAACGCGGGCGCCGAGTCGCGGTGGGCAGGGCTCTCTGAGCTGAAGTTGGTATTCGCGCTCTTTGGTCACGGTGGCGCACTTTCTCTCTCCCGCGCCTCGGGCCGCAGAACCAGTGAAATAAGTGGTGCTTGTAGGATACACTGTTCTCTGTCCCCTGGGATGTTATGTGGTGTACCCCGAAATAAGGATGTTCCAGGAGACAGGGTTCAATAAACTTTCACAGTAGTTTTACTGGGCACAATATGCTTGGTGGTTACTTTTGTTACAGAGGCAATGTCTTTAAGTAGAATAAACATATCACAGGGTATTGCAAATGGTGGTACCTGCTTCACCTCCCTGACTCTGTCTGTAATTCCTCCAAGTGTGCTGTGAGTTCTGCTTCTCTTTCTTCTCTATACTCTGCTGGAAAGTGTGCTGCTGACTGTCCCAATCCAGTTGCACTATCACAGAGGAATGGTGTCCCTTGGGGATTCTAGGCTGTGTGCAAGCTCCTTGCTTTGCTTTAGGCACTCTCAGTAGTGTCCAAGCTCCTTGTCTGGCTTCTGTGCCACATGCAACACACACTGACCTGCACTCCTTTCACTTCCACATGGCTGTTGCTGATCCTCTCACAGAATTCCTCTCAGTTCCACATGTCTGCTGCAGCATCTCACTGAATCCAACTTTAGACACTGACTTGTCTGCTCTCCTCTGCCTGCACGCCGCTGCACACTTTTCCTCACTTCTGCACTGCGCTGCTCCACACACTGCACTGGGTGAGGTTTGCTCCTGAGTCCCCAGCTAGCTACACCCCTCCCCTCTCTCTGGAGAATACATCTTAAAGGTGAAGCAGCCCATTTATGTTTCTGCTGAGTCATATAGGGAAGTGAATTCAGTACCAACCATGATTACAGAATAAAGCACATTAAAACCTGCATACTAAAGCAACAGTACAATGACAGTAAATAAACAGCAATTTTCCTGGGTATCACACTGGTACAATGCGTGTGGCCTCACTTCCAGAAGTACTGGGTGCCCCCTCTTCTTGGTCCCTAAAAATTAGTTTCTTGATAACCACCTCTTGAAATTCCAGGAAAGTTCCCGTCTGGCCTGCACATCGACGTAGCACGTACGCATTGTACAATGCCATCTGTATGATGTGCACGGCCAGCTTCTTATACCACACAGTATGGTGCTGTAGGGCTTCAGGACATGATCTGACAAGTCCACCCCTCCCATGTACCTATTGTAGTCCAGGATGAGTCTGGTTTGGTGGTCTCTGTACTGATACCTCGTACAGGTACATGGGTACTGGTGTGGCCATGCATTTTTGTCCTTGTACTTGACAAACAATATGTTGCTGCTAGATTGTGCCCTGCTCTCACCCCTTCTGAGTGGTTGCCCAAGCAGAGTCTTAGGGAGGCCTCTCAGATTTCTTCTAGCAGTGCTGCATGCCGCAATATTTCTGGAAGCGAGGCACTTGAAGAGTGGGACGCTGGTATAAAAATTATCCAGGTAGAGGTGGTAACCCTGGTCCAGCAGTGGGTGCACCAAATCCCACACAATTTTTGCATTAACTCCCAGTAAGGTGGAGCATTCTGAGGGCTGAATACAGGTGTCCTTCACTTCATATATCCTAAATTTGTACTTATACCCTGATGCACTCTTGCACAGCTTATACATCTTCACGCCATACCTTGCCCTCTTACTCGGCAGGTACTGGCGGAATTGAAGCCTCCCTTTAAAATGTATCAAGGACTCATCAATAGAAATACACTTCTCGGGGGTGTATGCTTGGGAAAACCGGGCACTGAAATAGGGATCTCAATTTATACAAACGGTACTGAAGTCATATCGGGGTGGGCACTGCTCATTATCAGTATAATGTAAGAAGCGAAGTATTGCCTCATTTTTTTTTTAGGTTCCAGTTCAGTTCTGAAGTTGCTTTGAGGAGCCTATATATTAAAACCCCCTAGCAAGCACACCATTTTAGAAACTAGACCCCTCAAAGTATTCACAACAGCTTTTAGAAAGTTTATTAACCCTTTACGAGTTTCACTGGAATTTAGAGCAAAGTAGAGGTGAAATTTACATATTTATTTTTTTTGTCAGAAAATCCTTTTTATTAAATTTTTTTCTGTAAAACAGAATGTTTTACTAGAGAAACGCAACTCAATACTTACGATTCTTCAGTTTTGACAAATATCCCACATGTGGCCCTAGTGCACTAATGGACTGAAGCACCGGCCTCTGAAGCAAAGAAGCACCTAGTGGATTTTGAGGCCTCCTCTTTATTAGGCACCATGTCCGGTTTGAAGAGGTCTTGTGGTGCCAAAACAGTGGAAACCCCCCAAAGTGACCCTAGTTTGGAAACTAGACCCCTTGAGGAATTCATTGTAGTTTTCATGGGGTGCATGCGACTTTTTGATTAGTTTTTATTCTATTTTTAAGAGGCGTGGTGACTAAAAAACAGCAAATCTTCTATTATTTTTTATTGAATTGTTTTTTACAGCGTTGACCGTGCGCTATAAATGACACATTCAGTTTATTTTGCATAGTGATACTGTTACGGCGATACCATATGTTTACAGTTTTTTTTTATGTCTCATGGCGTTTGCACAGTAAAATATTTTTTGTAAAAAATCATTTACTTTTTGTGTTGCCTTATTCTAAGAGCCATAACGTTTTTATTTTTCCATCAAGAAAGCTGTGTGAGGGCTTGTTTTTTGTGTAACGAACTGTAGTTTCAATTAGTACCATTTTTAGGTACATGCGACTTTTTGATCTCTTTTTATTCCATTTTTTGGGAGGTGAAGTGACCAAACAATTGTGATTCTGGTATGGTTTATTATTATTTTCTTTTATGGCGTTCACCGCTATAGCAGCTGCAGCAACTGCTGTACGAGACAGAAGCAGTCACAGCTCCTGTATCTGTCGGGAAGACGGCCGAAATGGCCGTTCCTCCGGTGACGTACTATTTGGTCATGGAGCGCAAATGCTACAGCTACCATAACCGGTTCGGACGGAATGTGCTACGGGTTCCAGGTCGGATACGCTGCGTGATTTTTAGGCAGCGTATCCGGCCAAAGACTTCATCTGGTCCCTGTCTTGCATGTCTGCTTTGGCTGCTTCTGATATTTCCCTTTTGCTTATACCAGCCTTTTCTGGTCCTGCAACCCAATACTATTTCTAGTTTACTTCTCAGTCTTCAGTTCAAGTCTAGCATCACCTTGTTGTCTCTACCATGTTATTATAGAATTTTCACTGGTTAACCAACAGGTCATTTTGTATCACTGGTAATGAGAATCCAAAAATTGAACAAGATATAACTTTCAATAAGTATGTATTAAGAGCAAAAAAAGTGTCCCCAGTTATGGCCAAAACTTTCAGAACTCGCCATTCGGTATGTTCCAAATGGATGAGTTTAGCTAGTTATGGGTAGTAGCAGGCTCTTTATTTTTCCAGTACACATGAACAGATAGGTACAGTGTGCCCCCCCCCCATGTATTTTACATGCCCTATTAGATCTTGTTTACGCAGTGCTCATTTTCTGCAGGTTACATAGTTACATAGGTTGGTAAAACACACAGGTCCATCAAGTTCAACCTTTCTCAATAAATTACCCGTCATTCATTGCTTGATTAGTTATAACCCTCAATGCCATTTGTCAGTAAATAATCATTTAGTCTTTTCTTAAATGCTGACATAGTATCTGCCATCTCTACTTCTTAAAGAAGGGCATTCCATAGCTTGACCACTCTAAAGTACCCTTTTCTATATTGATGTCTGAAACGTCTTTCTTCCACACGCAATGGGTGTCCCCTTGTCCTTTGTAGAGTCCTTGGAAAGAAACAGAATAAGATCACCTCTAAGACGTCTATTTTCCAAGCTGAACAAGCCCAATTTTTCTAGCCTTTCATTGTAAGCGACACCTCCCAACCCATTTAATAATCTCGTTGCCTGCCTTTGAACCCTTTCCAGTTCTCCTATGTCCTTTTTACAATGTGGAGCCAAAACGGAATTCCATATTCTAGATGTGGCCTTACAAGGGATTTATAGAGGGGTAATATTGCATTAGAATCACAAGTTTTAATCTCTCTTTTTATAAATACAAAAATCCTATTTGCTTTTGCAGCAGCTGCCTGACATTGAGTGCTGCTGCTTAGCTTATTTGTTACCAGAATACTCAGGTCCCTCTGTTGTTCCGTTATCCCCAAATTAATTCCATTTATTGTATATGAAGTAATGCTATTATTGCGTCCTCAAAGAGGCTCCGTCACCACATTATAAGCGCTGTAATGTAGATAACAACACTGTTTTTTATTTTGAAAAACTATCTTTTTTGATGAAGTTATGAGCAATTTTAGATTTATGCTAATGACTTTCTTAATGCCCAACTGGGCGTTTTTTAATTTTTGACCAAGTGGGCGTTGTAAAGAGGAGTGTGACGCTGACGAATCAGCGTAATACACTTCTCTCCATTCATACTCAGCACAGCGTAATCTAGCGAGATTACGCTGTGATGTCACATACACCCACATTAACTTTACTGAAGTGTCTTGACAGTGAATAGACATCACCTCCAGCCGGGACGCGATGTCTATTCACAATCCCGACACTTTGGTAAAGTTTGTGTAGGACTTAATCGTAGCACAGCATGATCTCGCAAGATCACGTTATGAATAACAGCAGTAGCGTGATCTCGTGAGATCACGCTGTACAGCGATTAAGTCCCACACAAACATTACCGAAGTGTCAGGATTGTGAATGGACGTCATGTCCTGGCTGGAGGTGATGTCTATTCACTGTCAAGACACTTCAGTAAAGTTAATTGTGGGTGTATGTGACAGCACAGCATGATCTCGCTAGATCAGGCTGTGCTGAGTATGGAGAGAAGTGTATGACTCTGATTGGTCAGCGTCATACACTTCTCTTTACAACGCCCACTTGGTCAAAAGTTAAAAAATGCCCAGTTGGGAGTAATTAGCATAAATATAAAATTGCTCATAACTTCCTCAAAAATGATAGTTTTTCAAAATAAAAAACAGTGTTGTTATCTACATTACAGTGCCAATCACAGTATGTAGGAGATAGGGCACTTATAATGTTGTGACAGAGCCTCTTTAAGTGCATTACTTTACATTTATCAACATTACATTTCATCTGCCATGTTTTTGCCCATGCTGCCAGCTTATCTAGGTCTTTCTGTAATATTTTATAGCCAAGTTGAGTTTTAAGTTTCCCACAAAGTTTTGTATCATCAGCAAAAGCTGACACCTTGCTATCAATCCCATACACAAGGTCATTAATAAAGAGATTAAAAAGAATTGGGCCTAACACCAATTCTTGTGGTACCCCGCTGCTGACTTCAACCCATTTTGAGTAAGTTCTATTTATAACAACCAGGGACGTAACTAGGAAAGACTGGGTCCCATAGCAAACTTTTGACTGGGGCCCCCCCTCCCCTGGGTGTCACACAACCCCCCCCCCCTTGTAGATAGTGCCTTTTTTACAGCCCCCCCTGTAGATAACGCCATACAACCCCCTGTAGATAACTCCATACAGCCCCCTCTGTAGAGAACGCCATGCAGAGTCCCACCCTGTAGGTAACGCCACGCAGAGTCCCCCCCTGTAGGTAACGCCATGCAGAATCCCCCCTGTAGGTAACGCCACGCAGAGTCCCCCCCTGTAGGTAACGCCACGCAGAGTCCCCCCCTGTAGGTAACGCCACGCAGAGTCCCCCCCTGTAGGTAACGCCACGCAGAGTCCCCCCCTGTAGGTAACGCCACGCAGAGTCCCCCCCTGTAGGTAACGCCATGCAGAGTCCCCACCTGTAGGTAACGCCATGCAGAGTCCCCCCCTGTAGGTAACGCCATGCAGAGTCCCCCCCTGTAGGTAACGCCATGCAGAGTCCCCCCCTGTAGGTAACGCAATGCAGAGTCCCCCCCTGTAGGTAACGCCATGCAGAGTCCCCCCCCTGTAGGTAACGCCATGCAGAGTCCCCCCCTGTAGGTAACGCCATGCAGAGTCCCCCCCTGTAGGTAACGCCATGCAGAGTCCCCCCTGTAGGTAACACCATGCAGAGTCCCCCCCTGTAGGTAACGTCATGCAGAGTCTCCCCCGTAGGGAACGCCATGCAGAGTCCCCCCCCTGTAGGTAACGCCATGCAGAGTCCCCACTCTGTAGGTAACGCCATGCAGAGTCCCCCCCCCTGTAGGTAACGCCATGCAGAGTCTCCCCCCCTGTAGGTAACGCCATGCAGAGTCCCCCCCCCCCTGTAGGTAACGCCATGCAGAGTCCCCCCCCTGTAGGTAACGCCATGCAGAGTCCCCCCCCTGTAGGTAACGCCATGCAGAGTCCCCCCCTGTAGGTAACGCCAAGCAGAGTCCCCCCCCTGTAGGTAACGCCATGCAGAGTCCCCCCCCTGTAGGTAACGCCATGCAGAGTCCCCCCCGTAGGTAACGCCATGCAGAGTCCCCCCCCCGTAGGTAACGCCATGCAGAGTCCCCCTCCCGTAGGTAACGCCATGCAGAGTCCCCCCCCTGTAGGTAACGCCATGCAGAGTCCCCCCCCCCCCTGTAGGTAACGCCATGCAGAGTCCCCCCCCCTGTAGGTAACGCCATGCAGAGTCCCCCCCCCTGTAGGTAACGCCATGCAGAGTCCCCCCCTGCAGGTAACGCCATGCAGAGTCCCCCCCCTGTAGGTAACGCCATGCAGAGTCCCCCCCCGTAGGTAACGCCATGCAGAGTCCCCCCCCCCGTAGGTAACGCCATGCAGAGTCCCCCCCTGTAGGTAACGCCATGCAGAGTCCCCCCCCCCTGTAGGTAACGCCATGCAGAGTCCCCCCTGTAGGTAACGCCATGCAGAGTCCCCTCCCCTGTAGGTAACACCATGCAAAGTCCCCCCCCTGTAGGTAACGCCATGCAGAGTCCCCCCCCCCTGTAGGTAACGCCATGCAGAGTCCCCCCCTGTAGGTAACGCCATGCAGAGTCCCCCCCCTGTAGGTAACGCCATGCAGAGTCCCCCCCCTGTAGGTAACGCCATGCAGAGTCCCCCCCTGTAGGTAACGCCATGCAGAGTCCCCCCCCGTAGGTAACGCCATGCAGAGTCCCCCCCCTGTAGGTAACGCCATGCAGAGTCCTCCCCCCTGTAGGTAACGCCATGCAGAGTCCCCCCCCTGTAGGTAACGCCATGCAGAGTCCCCCCCCTGTATGTAACGCCATGCAGAGTCCCCCCCTGCAGGTAACGCCATGCAGTGTCCCCCCCCCCTGTAGGTAACGCCATGCAGAGTCGTCGTCCCCGTAGGTAACGCCATGCAGAGTCCCCCCCTGTAGGTAACGCCATGCAGAGTCCCCCCCCCCTGTAGGTAACGCCATGCAGAGTCCCCCCCCTGTAGGTAACGCCATGCAGAGTCCCCCCCTGTAGGTAATGCCATGCAGAGTCCCCCCCTGTAGGTAACGCCATGAAGAGTCCCCCCCTGTAGGTAACGCCATGCATCCCCTATCCACAGGATAGGGGATACATGTGTGATCGCTGGCAGCGATAGGGAGAACGGGGGACCGAAAGTCCCCCGAAGTTCTCCATGACTAACCTCTGACTTCCGGCGTCTGCGCAGCTCAATAAAAATGACAGGTGCGCTGGTCACGCATGCGCACAAGCGCTCCATTCATTTCTACGGAGCTGCCGACACAGACCCCGGAAGTCCGAGGTTTGTGATGGAGAACTTCAGGGGACTTTCAGTCCCCCGTTCTCCTTATCACTGCCAGCTATCACACATGTATCCCCTATCCTGTGGATAGGGGATACCTGTCTTTTGTTTAATGGCAGAGCGGGGAGATACCTCCCTGCTCTGCCGTAGTGTTTAGTGGCATCGCGCTGTAGCAGCCATAGCGGCTGCAAGCGGAGCCTCCGGCCATGGTGGGGGCCCGTGGTCATCTTTAAGAGGACCAATATTATCAGATTTGTTCTTTTTTGGCATTAATATATTTATACAAATTTTTGGGATTTATTTTAATGTCGTTAGCGATTTGTTTTTCTGTAGATAACTTTGCTAATTCCATTTTTACATTTTCTATTGAGATCTATGTAAGTCTGGAATGCTTTTTCTGAACCTTCAGTCTTCAGTGTTTTGAATTATTTTTGTTTTTGTCTTTTTGTATTCAGTAATTCCATATTCATCCATATTGGTCTCCTTTTATTAATAGACATTTTGTTACCACTGGGTGTAAACTTACTACACGATTCATGTAATATATCTTTAAAGGCTCCCCATTTAGCATCAGTATCCCTATATACCATTACATGATCCCAGTCAACACCACTAAGTGTTTCCCTCAGTCGATTGAATTTTGCTTTTCTAAAATTCCAGGTTTTTGTTACTCCCCTTCGTATTGTTTTATTGAAAATTAGATCAAAATTTACCATATTGTGGTCACTATTGCCCAAGTGCTCCTGGACCTCCACATCTGATATTGTGTTTGGTCTATTAGATAAGATCGGCTACAACACATTATCCACTCTGGTTGGTTTATTAACAAACTGAGCGAAACAATTGTCTTGAATTGTGGATAAAAACTTCCAGCTTTTAGCACATCCAGCAGGCTATATGTCTCAATTAATGTCTGGATAGTTGAAATCCCCCATAATATGTACCCCATTATTATTTCCTGCTTTTTGTATTTGTTGCACCATTTCATCCTATCTGTCCGTCTAATAATAGAATCCCCCACCACAAGCATCTGTCTGACCTCTTTGCAGCAGTCCTACTTCCATTCGTCCTACAGCAGTCCTTGTCCTGGTTGCTAGGAGCAACGCCCTGCTGTAGTGATGCATGCCCTGAACTTGCATCCTTAATATCAGCCAAGCAGGCATATTTACTAGGTTGTGCCAGTTGAGGACTAGCCTCCCTGGCACTTTTTCCCCTGCCCCTTTCTCTAACTGTTACCCAGCTACTAATCTCCGGATCCTGAGCTCGTATTTTTAAGCCAAACCAGGAGTTGTATTTAATCCCTTCCTGCTACAGCCACTTTTGACCTTCCTGACAGAGCTTCATTTTTAAAATCTGACATGTTTCACTTTATATGGTAATAATTTTGGAATGCTTTTACCTATCCAAGCGATTCTGAGATTGTTTTCTTGTGACACATCAAACTTTATGTTACTGGTAACATTTGATCGATACATTCAGTTTTTGATTGTGAAAAAAAACATTTAGCAAAAAATTTCAAAAATTTGCATATTTAAAAATGTAGTTGGTGATTAACATTTCATATATGTCTACTTTAAAAGGGCAGCGTTGTTATAACATAATTTTATTTTTCTAGGACATTACAAGGCTTAGAACTGTAGCAGAAATTTCTCACATTTTCAAGAAAATTTCAAAAGGCTATTTTTACAGGGACCAGTTCAGATGTGAAGTGGCTTTGAGGGGCCCATAAAATACAAACCCCCTAAATCACCCCATTTTAAAAACTGAACCTCTCAAAGTATTCAAAACAGCATTTAAAAAGTTTCTTAACCCCTTACACGTTTCACAAGAAATAAAGCAACGTAGGGGGGAAATGTACAAATGTCATTTTTTTTGCAGAAATTTATTTTTGATGCTTTTTTAACGCAACTCAATATTTATTGCCCAGATTCTGCAGTTTTTAGAAATATCCCACATGTTGCCCAAGTGTGCTAATTTACTGAAGCACAGGCCTCAGAAGCAATAGAGAACCTAGTGGATTTTGGGGCGTTCTTTTCATTAGATTATATTTTAGGCACCATGTCAGGTTTGAAGAGGTCTTGTGATGCTAAAACAAAGGAAACTACCCCATTTTGGGAACTACACCCCACATGGAATTCATCTAGAGGTGTAGTGAGCATTTTAATCCCACAGGTGTTTCATAGATTTTATTAGAATTTGGATGTGAAATTGAAAAATTCTAGTTTTTTCCAATAAGATGTCCTTTTAGATAAAAAACAAAAAACAACAACAATTTCCACAAGGAATAAAGAAGATTTTGCTGGATTGGTTTCAGGGCATTTGAAAAGCCCCTGTGGGACCAAAACAGTGGAACCCCCCCCCCCCAGATGTGACCTCATTTTGGAAACTACTACTAAAGGTATTCACCTAAATGTGTAGTGAGCATGTTAACCCCGCAGGTGTTTTCCAGAAATTAGTGTACACTCGATGTTGCAGAGTGAAAATGGCAATTTCTCCAGATATGCCAATATGTGGTGCCCAGCTTGTGTGGCCATGAAAAGACAGATCTTTAATTATTATGCTGTAATCCCCAGTTTTAGAAACACCCTACATGTAGCCCTAATCTTTTGCTTTGACATTCGACAGGGCTCAGGGATGAAAGAGTACCATGCGAAATTGAGGCTTAATTTGGCGAATTACAAAGTATTGGCTCTGATGTGAAATAATAATAGAAACCCCAGAGAAGTGACCCCATTTTGGAAACTACACCCTTTAAGGCATTTATTAAGGGGTGTAGTGAGCATTTTCACCCCACAGGTCTTTTCCATAAATTAATGGTACAAAGTAAAAATTGAAATTTTTCTCAGGATATGCCACTTCAGTAACAAATATGTCGTGCCCAGCTTGTGCCACTGGAGACACACACCCCAAAATTTGTTAAAAAGGTTCTCACGGGTATGGCGATCCCATATATGTTTAGTAAACTGCTTTTTGGGCACAGTGTAGGGCTCGGAAGGGAGGTAGTGCAATTTGGATTTTGAAACGCGGATTGGTAGTAGTAGTTTTGTTTGGAGTATTACTGGTATTTCAGTTTATAATGTGAGGGCATATGTAAGCTGTGTGGAATACATCAGGGCATAATCAGGGAATCTAATAATCGGGTAAAAAAAAACAATAAAATAATCCATAGATGTGTGTTACGCTGTAATAATTATAATTTATGCACAGGCCAGTGTCACACTGATAAATGGTGTCATTTCTTATGGTACACACTTTTCAGTTTGGGGAATTTTTCTGGGACGGTGTTGTCCTGGTATAATGCCATCGCTTCCATCAGATATGTTTGGTCCCTCCCATTCCTGGTTCCCCAATTTTAGGGCCTTGATAAAGCGCATCTTGAAACAGAAGAAATGTCCCCCTCGGGCCTGCACAACTGCATATTTTTTTTCTTTCCTGACTTATTGGAGCCTTAACTTCTTTTATTTTTTCATAAGTAGAGGTTTGAGGGCAGTTTTTTTGCGGGATGAGCTGTAGTCTTTATTGGTATAATTTTGGGGTACATGCAACTATTTGATTAATTTGTATCCTAATTTATGAGAGGCAAGGTGACCAAAAGACAGCAATTCTGGCATAGTTTTTTAACTTTATTCTTCAGGTCAGTACCAAATTTTTGCACAATAAAATTACTTTTGTAAACAGAATGTATTTTTTCTGTCGCCTTGTGCTGAGAGCCATAACGTTTTAATTTTTTCATCGACAGAGCTGTATGAGGGCTTGTTTTTTGCGAGGCGAGCTATAGTATTTATAGGTACCATTTTTGGATACATGTGACTATTTGATCACTTTTTTTTCGAATTTTTGGAAGGCAAGGTGACCAAAAAACAGCAAATGTTTTTTTTTTTACGCCGTTCACCGCGCGGGATAAACAACATAATATTTTTATAGTTTCGGCCGTTACGGATGCGACAATACCAAATGTGTGTGGCTAATATATATATTTTTTCAATAATAAACTACTTGATAAGGGAAAAAGGGCGATTGTTTTTTATTTTATTTTTTACAACTTTTTTCTCCAGGCATGGCATAGGAGGCTTCCGTATTAGGCAGACTGGTAGGCCAGTGTTAGACCATTGCAGGAATTGCGTAGCTGGAGTGGCGATTGGCTACAAACACCTGAAATGCAGCGGTCGCTTTTGACCGCTGCATTTAAGGAGTTAATGGTGGAGATCGGAGATAACTTCGGTATTACAGCAGGGTGTCAGCTGTAACATACAGCTGACACCCGGGGATGATGGCACCGACTCTGAGCTTCTGAGCCTGTGCCATCTAATTGTCGTATGGATACGGCGGGAAGCACTGTCTTTCTATGACGTATCTGTATGAAGGGGTTAAACAGAAGAACTATAAAAAAAAAACAAGGCCTTATTGGTCTGCTTTCCTGGATCCATTTTTGGTTTTGGCATAAAAAATGCATACAAAATCGGCAGCTATCTGCATTGTGTGAACAAGGCCTAACTGTCTCTCACTGCAGCCCAGATAGAGCTGCCGCCCTGAAAAGAGCACCATGAGCAGCTAAACTAGTCCTATTGAATCCCTGCAGCTGTTTAAATTTCATTATAGCACAACCTCTCCAACATGTTTAGTTATGTATTTAACCTCTTAGGGTAAGGTCACACGGTGCAGTCACGGTGAATTTATGTTGCGTTTATAAACTGCAGCAAGTCATATTTCAATAGAAGTCAATGGTGACATTTTTGTTATCGACAGACTGCTTCTATTATATTACAATGTGTGTTTTGTGCAGTTAACTGCATCTTCATAATGTCCGACCGCATACAGTTAATGACCGCACTGCCAAAGTTGTTGCTGAATAGTTCTGCAATGCATTGTAATGAACTATATACAGGAAGCACCTAAAAAAATTCAACACGGGTGAAAACTATGTCTATCAATTATTTCCTTTAAAAACGCAACAGAACTGCAGCATTACAGAGACAAAAAACGCATGCAGTTGACCACATACGGTTTTCAAATGCAACAAAGCCACGTCAATGGTGCACCGTGTGGCCTTACCCTTTATGAGCAGGCTTGAAAAGGTCTGAATTACCAGCTATATTTTTGGGTTTTTGCCTCTCTGTCTTTCATCAGCCAAAACGTTTTTATTTTTTCATTGATGTAGCGGCATAAGGCCTTGTTTTCTTGCGGGAGAATTTTTTTTCCTGTGCAGTTTCAGGGTACATATAAATTATTGTGTAACTTATCTAATTTATTTTTGCTGTGTGAACATAGAAAATAAAAATTTTGGGAAATTATTGCGTTTATTTTTTATACTGTTCACGTTTCATGCTAAATAACCTGTTAAATCAATTATTCAGGTTATTACAGTATTACAGTGTAGATACCTAATATGTGTAGGTATTTATTTTTATAATGTATGGACAATCAAATATATTTTATACTAAATAAAGACTTTTTTCTGGACATTTTAATTTTTTGTTACTTTTTTTTTTTTTTTAATCCATGAAAGGATACATATTTAACAACTTTATTTTATACCTAGAAAACATTAGACTGTGTCACTATGACACCGGTTGCTGTTAGGGCAACACATATTGTGCCCTTACAGAACAGACAGCCCTCGGGGACCTTTCTATGTCTCTATGTTTTCACCTCACTAGACGCTTTTTAAAAGTGTTCTGAAAATAGATTGTGGCTTGATGGAAAGGGACGTGGCTTAAAATGAACTGAAAACTGGCCAAAAAACTGGCACTAAATTATGGCACAAATCAAAGTTGGTTTAAGGAAGAGAAAAGTGTCTGACAGGTCATGCAAGATGCACCAAAATTATCAAGCAGCAAGCACCACTGCGATAAATTTGGTGCATTTTGTGCCTGCCTAGTCTGAATTTATGCTATAGGGGTCAGTTCACATTAGCGTAAATACTGCGGATTTTCCACAACAGATTGTGTTGCGGAAAATCTGCAGCATAATACAGTAGCAGCCGAGTGGATGAAATATCAACAATTCTCTTCCACCCGCTGCCTAAATGCCAAGCAGAAAAAACGCCCAGAAATTTACATGCGTGCGCTTTTTTTTAGTCCACAGCATGTCAATTTTATTTGCGTAAATGCTGCTTATTTGTTTCTGGTTTTCCCCATTGATTTCAATGGGGAGGTAAAACCAGCAACAAATAGCGGATATTGCACTTTTTTGCAGCGGAAAAGCTGCGATTTTATCTCAAAAAGCGCAACTCAGAAAAAAAAAAAAAATCTTACACTTACCCAGAATTCTGTGTCTCTTCTTCCAGGTCGGCCTCCTGCGATGACGTTTCATCCCATGTGACTGCTGCATCCAATCGCAGGCTGCAGCGGTCACATGGGATGAAACGTCATTGCAGAAGGCCGGGATGCAGGACGGAGGAGGAATGCATCACCATGGCTACGTAAGTATGAATTGTTATTTCTTTTTTCTAGTGCAGTTTTCCACAGCAGACATTTCAGTTGAAAAACTGCAGCACAATTTGGTGCAGTTTTTCGACCGGAAATCCCTGCGGCGAACAGGATGGATACGCTGTGTGCTTTTACGCAGCGTAAACACCCTTTGTGAACATATACTAAATGTGGGCCAATGTATCTATTCTGCTGCTTGAGTCACAGAGAGTAAGGCCTTATTCACACGACCGTGTTCGGTCCGTGATATACGTAGCGCATGTCGTCCGCATTTCCTTGATCGAACGCAGTTCAGGGAGCCTGGCTCCTAGCATCATAGTTATGTATGATGTTAGGTGTCCTTACCTCCCCGCGGGAATACTGTCCCATACTGAAACATGTTTACAGTACGGGACAGTATTCCCGTGGGGAGGCAGAGAAACCTAGCGTCATACATAACTATGATGCTAGGAACCGGCTCCCTGAAATGTGTTTGGTCTGGGAAATTGGGCCGACATGCGCTACGTATATCACGGACCGAACACGATCGTGTAAATAAGTCCTAACACCACGATTTTATTTTCCAGCAGGTGATCCCTCCTGCTCATAAGGGGAGCATTTTAGATAATAGAAGCATATTAGAAGCATGTTGTTAATAATTCTATATCCGACATTCAAGCGAAAATTCACCAAAGGTGGAAACTCTCCCTTTGATGCCATTATCATGCGGTTAATTTTCTTGTGCCTTCCCTGCTTTGAAGTCATTACACCAGGGCCGCCATCAGGGGGGTATTAGGGGTAGTGGTGTGAGGGGCCCGGCCAAACCTAATTGAAAGGGGGGCCCGGCCACTGCTGCGACTTGTCTTTGGTAGAAAAAAACGTTTTTTTCACCAAATGAATGTCGTGAGCTGCGGGCCCCCCGTCAAACACCGCCGACCGATCGCGCGCAACCGCAAACTTGCGACCGTCCGAGCACGCACCCGGCAAAAGCGCGCAACCGCGACAGCACGGGCGCTCGCAGAAGCAACAGCACGCACGCTCGCAGCCTCGACAGCACGCGCGCACCCGCGATCGGCCGCGCGCGCACTTGCGATCGGCCGCGCGCGCACTTGCGATCGGCCGCGCGCACACCCGCGAACGAAGCGCGCGCAACCGCGGACACACATGGACCCAACTTACCTGGAGCCTGGCTGGAGGTGAAGGACTGGACGTCTGGACCGAAGACCTCGCCTGGAAGACCTCGCCTGAAAGACCTCGCCTGAAGAGGACTGGAGTGGGAGCAGCTCTTCTGACACGGTGAGTAAAGTGTGTCAAAGTGCTGTTTATGTATGGCCCTGTTCACACAAAGTATTTTGCAGGCAGAAAAAAAATCTGCCTCAAAATTCCTTAAAGAATTTTGAGGCAGATTTTGATCTGCAAACACTATCTTGCCGCGTTTTTTTGCTGCGTTTTTTGCCCGCTGTGATTGAGGACAGCAGGCAAAAAACGCAGCGAAAAATGCATTTTCTGCCTACCATTAATTTCGATGGGAGGTCAGAGGCGGAACCGCGGCAAGAAAGGACGTGCTGCTTTTTCTTTTTTCCGCGACTGGCTCCCATTGATTTCAGATTAAATCAATGGGAGGCGGTTTTGGAAGTTGTTTGGTGCTGATTCTGACGCAGTGTCCGAGTCAATATCAAGGCCCAAAAAATCTGTGAACTGGGCCTTATTGTTAGGGCTTATTCAGACGAACGTGTAATACATCCGTGCAACGCGCGTGATTTTCACGCGCCTCGCGCGGTCCTATGTTACTCTATGGGGCCGTGCAGACTGTCAGTGATTTTCACGCAGCGTGTGTCCGCTGCGTAAAACTCAGGACATGTCCGATATTTGTGCAATGTTCGCGCATCACGCACCCATTGAAGTCAATGGGTGCGTGAAAATCCCGCCCAGCACTTCCGCAGCCGTATAAACTATGAATGAAAACAGAAAAGCACCACGTGCTACAAACATCCAAACAGAGTGTCATAATGATGGCGGCTGCGCGAAAATCACGCAGCCGCGCATCATACGCAGCTGACACACGGAGCTGTTATGGATCTTTTGCATGCGCAAAATGCCACGTTTTTTGCGCGCGCAAAAAGCACACGCTTGTGTAAATCCGGCCTTAGGGTAGGAACACACTAGGCATGAACACTGCGGATTTTATGCAACACATTTTATTGTGGAAAATCCGCAGCGTATCAGTCGCAGCAGAGTGGATGAGATTAGAACAAATCTCATCCACACGCTGCAAAAATAATGGACCTGCAGTGTGGCTTTTGGCTTTTTAAGCCGCAGCGTGTCAATGTATTCTGTGGAATCGCTGCTCCTCTGTTGCGGAAATGCTGCGGATCTGCTGCAAAAATCACAAATGAGAAAAAAAAAAGGCACTTTTTTAAATTTATAAAAAAGTTTAGTCCTGGTGACGCGATCCTCTATTCTTAGCGCAGCCCGGCCTCCTGTCATGACGTTTCATCCCATGTGACTGCTGCAGCGGTCACATGGTCTACAGCGTCATCCCAGGAGGCGGGGCTACGTTCAGAAGAGAGAGATGCGTCACCTAAACTACGGCCAGGGCAAGTCTAAACTTATTTTTCCCTGCAGGATTCCCGCAGCGGACACGCCTCACCAAACCTGAGCCACTATTTGGTGCGGTTTTGCTGGCAGAATTCGCTGCGGCTACCAGGGCGGATAAGCTGGGTAGTTTTACTCAGCATATCCGCCTAGTGTGTCCCTTATGATGTCGCTCCTGGAGCTGCTGCCGCTCTCTAAATAGGCAGTTGGTCCAGTAGAATTTGGAATTATTTTTTTTTGTGAACCAGCTTAAAAAAATACAAAACTTTTGTGTTAGGGCCTGTTCACATCACCGTTCGCTTCCGTTTCGGGGTTCCGTCTGAGATTTCCGTCGGGTGAACTCCGCAACGGAAAGTGAAAGTGACAGCACAGCTTCCGTTTCAGTCACCATTGATCTCAATGGTGACGGAAACATCGCTAATGGTTTCCGTTCGTCACCATTCTGGCTGGTTTTCGGACGGAATCAATAGCGTAGGCGACTGCGCTAATGGTGACGGAAACGGAAGCTGTGCTGTCACTTTCACTTTCCGTTGCGGGGTTCACCCGACGGAAACCTCAGACGGAACCCCGGAACGGAAGCGAACGGTGATGTGAACCGGCCCTAACACAAAAGTTTTGTATTTTTTTAAGCTGGTTCACAAAAAAAAATAATTCCAAATTCTACTGGACCAACTGCCTATTTAGAGACCGGCAGCAGCTCCAGGAGCGACATCATAAGGGACACACTAGGCGGATATGCTGAGTAAAACTCCACAGCTTATCCCGGGAGCCGCAGGGAATTCTGCCAGCAAAACCGCACCAAATAGTGGCGCAGGTTTGGTGAGGCAAGTCCGCTGCGGGAATCCTGCAGGGAAAAAAAAGTTTAGACTTGCCCCGGCCGTAGTCCTGGTGACGCATCTCTCTCTTCTGAACGTAGCCCCGCCTCCTGGGATGACGCTGTAGACCATGTGACCGCTGCAGCAGTCACATGGGATGAAACGTCATGACAGGAGGCCGGGCTGCGCTAAGAATAGAGGATCGCGTCACCAGGACTACGGCCGGGGTAAGTCTAAACTTTTTTATAAATTTAAAAAAGTGCCTTTTTATTTTTTCTCATTTGTGATTTTTGCGGCAGAACCGCAGCATTTCCGCAACAGAGGAGCAGCGATCCCACAGAATACATTGACACGCTGCGTCTTAAAAAGCCACACTGCAGGTCCATTATTTTTGCAGCGTGTGAATGAGATTTGTTCTAATCTCATCCACTCTGCTGCGACTGTGATACGCTGCGGATTTTCCACAATAAAATGTGCTGCATAAAATCCGCAGTGTTCATGCCTAGTGTGTTCCTACCCTAAGCTCGGATTTACACAAGCGTGTGCTATTGGCGCGCGCAAAAACATGGCGTTTTGCGCATTCAAAAGGTCCATAACAGCTTTGTGTGTCAGCAGCGTATGATGCGCGGCTGCGTGATTTCCGTGCAGCCGCCATCATTATGACACTCTGTTTGTATGTTTGTAGCACGTGGTGCATTTCTGTTTTCATTCATAGTTTATACGGCTGCGGAAGTGCTGGGCGTGATTTTCACGCACCCATTGACTTCAATGGGTGCGTGATGCTCGAACAATGCACAAATATCGGACATGTCGTGAGTTTTACGCAGCGGACACACGGACACACGCTGCGTGAAAATCACTGACAGTCTGCATGGCCCCATAGAGTAACATAGGACCGCGCGAGGCGCGTGAAAATCACTGACAGTCTGCATGGCCCCATAGAGTAACATAGGTCCGTGCTAGGCGCGTGAAAATCATGCGCGTTGCACGGACGTATTACACGTTCGTCTGAATAAGCCCTAACAATAAGGCCCAGTTCACAGAGTTTTTGGGCCTTGATATTGACTCGGACACTGCGTCAGAATCAGCACCAAACAACTTCCAAAACCGCCTCCCATTGATTTAATCTGAAATCAATGGGAGCCAGTCGCGGAAAAAAGAAAAAGCAGCACGTCCTTTCTTGCCGCGGTTCCGCCTCTGACCTCCCATCGAAATCAATGGGAGGCAGAAAATGCATTATTCGCTGCGTTTTTTGTCTGCTGTCCTCAATCGCCGTGGGCAAAAAACGCGGCAAGATAGTGTGGGCAGGTCAAAATCTGCCTCAAAATTCGGTGCGCGGTTCCAGGCGGTTGCGGGTGCGCGCGATCGGTCGCACGGGCGGCGATCTTTGACGGCCCCCATGACGACCCCCATGCTACCCAGGGCCGCCATCAGGGGGGGTATTAGGGTTACTGATGTGAGAGGCCCGGCCAAACCTAATTGAAAGGGGGGCCCGCAGCTCACGACATTCTTTTGGTGAAAAAAATGGGCCCCATTGCAGGGGCCTGTTTTTTTTCTACCAAAGGCAAGTCGCGGCAGTTTGCCGGGCCCCCCTTTCAATTAGGTTTGTCCGGGCCTCTCACATCAGTACCCCTAATACCCCCCCTGATGGCGGCCCTGGGTACCATGATATAGTTCTGGACGGAGTACCGTTAACAGGCGGTGCCACGGTAGGGGGGCCCAGAAAATTTAGCTGTAGGGGGCCCTGAAATTCCTGATGGCGGCCCTGCATTACACACTCGCACACTTACTTTGTGCCCACAAATCTGACTCCATTGCCAGCCTGGGAGAAGTAAGATTGAGGGTATGTTCACATGCAGTGACCCGAAACATCTGAAAATACGGAGCTCCTGATTTTCAGACGTTTTTGTAGCAACTTGCGTTTTTCGCAGCTTATTTTACAGAAGTTATTGGAGCTGTTTTTCAATGGAGTCAATGAAAAACGGATGCAAAAACGTCCCAAGAAGTGACATGCTCTTCTTTTTCGCAGACGTCTTTTTACGCGCCGTATTTTGACAGCGACGTGTAAAATTACACCTCGTGGGAACAGAACACCGTAAAACCCATTGAAAGCAATGGGCAGATGTTTGTAAGCATATTAGGGGAGTTTTTTCAGGCGTAATTCGATGCGTAAAACGCCCGAATTACGTCTGAAAACACTGCGTGTGAACATACCCTAAAAGTAATATTTTTCATTTTTAGAGCATCCAAAGAGCTAACTCAATCTTCTGTCACTGAACAGCCATCAAACATTCATATATCAGAACAGAAAATTTGCAGTGACTAGCAGCATTTATTGAAAAACTCTAAACTATTTCTTAGCTAGAGTTAGCAGTTCCTCAAGTTCTGTAATATAACATTGTGTATAAAATTGGTTATGTATATTGTATAGTGAATAGAAATGCACTTACAGTATGGGTAAATATATTATATAAATACCATTCCTTATATATAATCCTATAAAAAGTAGATCGACCCACGTACTTATATAAAATACTAAATTAGGACAGTTATCTATAATACATCAACAAACGGAAAATTGGACTTTTGTGTTGAACAGAGTGGATGTTTTCCATACTGAAAGATTCAGCTCAGTCTTTGGCCTGCAGTGCTCAGTTTCTCTCAATTTTTGTATTGTGTCACAGTCACTTAGAATAAATACTGAGCATTGCCGGGAGGTTAGAGCAACCCATTTAAATCAGATCAATCTTCAGCTAATGAGAGGGTGAACTGGAATGCGCTTAATGCTCTTAATATAAAAAAGAGGTAATGTCTATAAATATTGAATTTCTAGAATAAGCTATACATTCTCTAATGTTCTTTCATGAAATTTTACTATAGTATAAAGTGCATTTATCCCCTTCCTGCCGCAGCCAGTTTTCATCCTTTGAATTTCATTTTCCCCTCCTCCTAATTCCAAGAGCCCTAACTTTTTTATTTTTCCAGTGACCCAACTGTAGGGCTTGTTTTTTGATGGACGAGTTGTATTTGTTAATGGCACCATTTAATGTAAGAAACGTAAAAAATTATTTTGTGGTGAGGAATGGAAAAAAACAGAAATTCCTTCATTGTTTTTTGGGTTTCATTTGTACAGCATTCAGCGTGCAGTGAAAATGACATATTAGTCTTATTCTGTGGGTCAAACGATTACAAAGATACCAAACATATATAGTTTTTTCATGTTTTACTACTTTTACAAAATAAAAAATATTTGTTAAAAAAAGTTGTTTTGTTTTGCCATATTCTGAGACCCATAACTTTTTTCTTATTCTGTCAACGGAGCTGTGTGTCTTTTGTGGGACGAGCTGTAGTTCTTATTGGTACCATTTTGGGGTACATATGATTTTTTGATCAAAAAACAACTCTGCTTTTTTTTTTGCATTTTTCCTGGCTTTCATTGTGCAGAATAATTAATGTTGTATTTTAAAAGTTAGGATTGTTGCGGATGTTGTGAAACCAATTCTGTTAATTTTTTATTTTTTGCATTGTTTTATTTTAAAAAAAATTGAATCACAGGCCACAGAAATGAAGAAGCGTCTTGTAGATTTTGAGGCCCCCTTTTTATTAGGATGTTTTCTAGACACCACTATAGGTTTGCAGAGGCCTTGAGGCGCCAAAACATTAAAAAACAAGTTGTCAACTAGCACCTCCGAGATATTAATTTAGGGGTGCAGTGACCATTTTGACCCCACGTGTTTTATAGATTTTTAGAACTGGGCCGTGAAAATGAAAATTTAAATTTTTTCCAATATGATGTCGATTTAGATAAACATTTTTAATTTCCACAAGGAATAAAAGAGAAAAAGCACCCCAACATTTGTAAATAAATTTCTCCAGAGTATGGCAGTACTCCTTATGTGGTCATAAACTGCTGTTTGGGCAGTCGGCAGGGTTCAGAAGCGAATAAGCGCCATTTGGCTCTTGAAATGCAGATTTTGCTGGATTGGTTTCTTGGCGCCATGTTGCATTTGCCGAGCCCCTGAGGTACTAGCTTAGTGAAAACCACTTAGAAGTTACTCCATTTGGGAAAGTACACATCTTGAGGAATTTAATTAGGGGTATAGTGAGCATTTTGACCTCACAGTTTTTTTGCTGAATTGATTAGAATTGGGCCGTGAAAATGAAAAATGTGATCTTTTCCAATAAGATTTATTTTAGCTCAAAACTTTTAATTTTCATATGGAAAAAAAGCACCCCATTTGTAAAGAAATTGATCCAAAGAACAAATATATAACTCCTTTTTAATTTTTAGGAAAGCTGGCAAACCGGGCACATACTTGGAGTACCAAGAGAAAATGATAACATTTATTTTATTTGGAAACGAGTTGGGGGAAACATCTGCTGCTCCAAGTAATGTTTGCCGAATTGTTCCTGGGCAGCACTTTCCTAGTGAAGTGCCTGGCACAGGAAAAAAAGTCAGGGCATAAAAACTGTGCCGTGTCTGCACAAAAAGGGGTGTCTGTAAGGGTACCACATATCAGTGCGACACTTGCCCATCTAAACCCGGACTGTGCATGAAGGAGTGCTTCCGCATCTACCACACCTCCCTGGATTAAAAATGTTATACTTTTAATACCCCTACCCCTCCCTTTATCATTCTGGTCTTTTATCCATTTTTAAAATTGGACACTCTAAAAAAAACAAAAAAAAACCTTTAATATACCCCTAGATGAATACTTAATACTCTAACAAATGTGTATGATCTGCACAATTTTTTCAGGCCCATGCTTGTGGCTAAAAATCATCCAAGTAAAAATAAAGCCTCAAAACCCTTGTGGTGCTTCTTCACTTCCAGGCACTGCTAAGTGTCCATGTAAGATATTTAGACCACTTTGGGGCTATTTCTAAACTCAGAAGAAAAATCCCATTAAACATTGAGGTGTCTTCCTGCACTTACATGCTGTGACTGAAAAATATGTCCTATAAATTATGCATTTGTGAAAAATGTAACATTTGTTTTTTAATGGCAGATTTCTACTAAATTCAGCCCCAAAAAATTTGGGGTCATAAAAGTGATCACACACCTAGATAAATTCTTTGAGGGGGCAGTTTCCAAAATGGGGTCACTTCTTGGGTGTTTCCACTGTACTGGTACCTCAGGAGCTCTGAAAATGCGACATGGCACCCGAAAACCTTCCCAGCAAAATCTGTGCTTCAAATGGTTCTCCTTCCCTTCTGAGCCCTGCTGTGGGTCTAAACAGCAGTTTGTTACCACATATGGGGTATTGCAGTAATCAGAAGAAATTGCTTTACAAATGTTGGGGTGTTTTTTCTCCTAAGTAGATTTTCATCTTCACAGACTAATTCCACTAAATTCTGCAGAAAAACTGTTGGGACAAAATCCTAACTATACACATAGAAAAATTCCTTGTGGGGTGTAGTTTCCAAAATGGGGTCACTTTTGGGGGGTTTCCACTGTTTTGTTCCCTCCAGGGCATTGCAAACATGACATGGCTCGAAAAAAACGATTCTAGCAAAATCTGCGCTCCAAAATCCAAAAGGCACTCCTTTTCTTCTGGGCCCCGCTGTGAGTCCAAACAGCAGTTTATTACCACATATGGGATATTGCCGTAATCGGGAGAAATTGCTTTATAAATGTTGGGGTGTTTTTTCTTCTTTATTCTTTGTAAAAATGAAAAAATTCTATGTTTTTTCAGAAAAAAAGTAGCTTTTCATCTTCACAGACTAATTCCACTAAATTCTGCAAAATAAAACTGTGGGGACAAAATGCTAACTATACCCCTTGAAAAAATCCTTGTGGGGTGTAGTTTCCAAAATAGGGTCACTTTTGGAGGGTTTCCACTGTTTTGGCACCACAAGACCTCTTCAAACCTGACAAGCCTAAAGTATATTCCCAAAAAAATGAGGCCCTGAAATCCACTAGGTGCTCCTTTGCTTCTGAGGCCGGTGCTTCAGTCCATTAGCGCTCTAGGGCCACATGTGGGATATTTCTAAAAACTGCAGAATCTGGGCAATAAATATTGAGTTGCATTTCTTGGGTAAAATCTTCTGTGTTACAGAAAAAAAATGTATTACAAATGAATTTTGGCAAAAAAAATAAAATTTGTAAATTTCACCTGTACTTTGCTTTAATTCCTGTGAAACACCTAAAGGGTTAATAAACTTTCTGAATGTTGTTTTGAATACTTTGAGGGGTGCAGTTTCCAAAATGGGGCATTTTATTGGCAGTTTCTAATATATAAGGCCCTCAAAGTCGCTTTGGAACTAAACTGGTCACTGAAAAAATAGGCTTTTGAAATTTTCTTGAAAATTTGAGAAATTGCTGCTAAAGTTCTAAGCCTTGTAACGTCCCGGAAAAATAAAAGGACAATCAAAAAATTATGCAAACATAAAGTAGACATATGGGAAATGTTAACTAGTAACTATTTTGTGTGGTATTACTATCTGTTTTACAAGTAGATACATTTAAATTTAGAAAAATTATAATTTTTACAAATTTTCTGTAAATTTTGGTGTTTGTCACAAATAAATATTGAATTTATCGACCAAAATTTTTCACTAACTTAAAGTCCAATATGTCACGAGAAAACAAATCTCAGAATCACATGGATAGGTAAAAGAATTCCGGAGTTATTACCACATAAAATGATACATGTCAGATTTGAAAAAAATCATCTGTGTCCACAAGGCCAAAAAAGGCTGTGTCCTAAAGGGGTTAAGGTTTCAGGTTTTTTTTGTGGAATCAATATATCAATCTGTATATTTAAGGCAACAGTCAGGAAGGGATTAAACTTATTTTTGCAATTTATTATAGTTCCAGTAGTGGACTTGATCATGCGATCGTAGCCCGCTCCATACAACGCAGATGTTGGCTGTATGTTACAGCCGACACTTCACTATAACGCGCTCGAGCGTGATCCTGCTCGTTTAACCCCTGAAATGCAGAGGTCAATATCGTTAGGGTAAGGCCACACGGTGCAGTCACGGTGCGTTTATGTTGTGTTTTTAAACTGCAGCAAGTCATTTTTCAATAGAAGTCAATCGTGACTGCTGCTATTATATTACAATTTTTTTTTTCTTCAACACGGGTGAAAACTAGGTCTATAAGCTATTTCCTTTAAAAACGCTACAGAACTGCGGCATTACAGAGACAAAAGACGCATGCAGTTGACCGCATGCAGTTTTCAAACGCAACAAAACCGCAACAAAACCGCGTCAATGATGCACCGTGTGGCCTTACCCTAAGAAAGAGGGTGCGACGCCTTCTAACAGCCCATCTGCCGCCCCCCGCAATGCGATTGCGGGTTGCCGATGGTTGGCATGGCAGCCTGGGTGTCTAATGAAGTCGCCCATGTCAGCCATCTTTTGTACTTGTATTAAGCCCTGCCTCCATTAGTATTATAGTATATAGTGCTAGCGATCCAACAATCGCTGGTTGAAGTCCCCTAGGGGGACTAATAAAAAAAAATTATAGTCAGTTAAATAAAGTTTTGGTTTTTTTTTGTACAAAAAAAATAAATAATAAAAGTTAAAAAAAATTCTCCCCTAAAGCATTGTAAAAAAATAAATATATAAACATAATTGGTATCACCGTGTCTGTAAAAGTCAGAACTATTAGAATATAACATTATGTAAAATGCATGGTGAACGCCGTAAAAATAAAAAATAAAGTTAAACACCAGAATCACTGTTTTTTGGTCACCTCATCTCCCACACTTTTTATAAAAAGTGATCAAAAACTTGCATGTACTCCAAAATG
Source organism: Rhinoderma darwinii (assembly GCF_050947455.1). Taxonomy (NCBI): domain Eukaryota; kingdom Metazoa; phylum Chordata; class Amphibia; order Anura; family Rhinodermatidae; genus Rhinoderma; species Rhinoderma darwinii. The sequence goes on from NC_134688.1 coordinate 258,661,043, forward strand.
GCAGCATTAAAAACTACAGCTCTTCCTGCAAAAAGGGTGTCCTCATACCGCTCAATCATCAGAAAATTAAAAAAAGTTATGGCTCTCAGAATCTGGCAACACAAAATAAATGTTATTTTTTACATTTAGATTTTTCCTTGTAAAAGAAGTAAAATATAAATAAAAACAATATAAATTTGGTATCACCGTAACTGTATTGACCCCGCAAAATAAAATGAACATATCATTTTAATTGCACAGTGAACGCTATTTACAAAGCGCAAAAAAACAATGGAGGATTTGACGTTTGTTTCATTTTCCACAAATTATTTTTTTCTTGTCGTCTTGTACATTCTTTGGTACAATAAATGGTGCCATGAAAAACTACAACTCATTATGCAAAAATCAAGCCCTTGTAGGGCTATATAAAAAAGTTATGGCTTTTGGAATTGGGGAGATAAAAATTAAAATGAAAATCTAAAAAATGGCTATGCGGGAAGGGTTTAAAGCTTTACCGTTTTTAAAAATTATGTGCAAATGGTTAACATGCAGGAAGATCTATCACTTATTAATGTACTCTCTGTAGCTAAAATACCTCTGTACATTTTTACACTTAGTCACATGACCATGCTCCTAGTGTTTATTTCCTGCTTGTGTGAGATTTTGTATTCTGAACACGTGGTTATCTCCCATCTCCCCTTCCACCCTATCCCTCTCTGGGGAACGATACGTCACATATCACATGACTCATCTCCTCTGCTTCCTGCTCTCCTTCTCCCTTCCTGTGGTATTTCCCATGCTGGGCAGCAAATCATGAAGTGTCAGTAACAGAGCCTGTGTTGTGTGTAAGGACAGTGAGTAATTACAGCACTACTTTACACCTTGTAATAGAGAAGCATGCAGGCAGCTGTAAATAGAGGCAATGTCTCTAATGCCCTATTCACATGACAGGGTTTCCCGGCCGTGTGATGGCCGTTCAAATAATGTCCGTCACACTGCCGCAGAAGGAACAATAGACCCCAAATGGGGCTATTCACACGATGGATTTTTTGATGGCCTGGGAAACCCGGCAGTCAAAAAATGGGACATGCCCTATTTTCGCCCGACTCCCATAGAAGTCTATGGGTCCGGGTAATACACGGCCATCACTGGAATGTGTCACGAGAGACGGCCATGTCATCTCGCTCTCTCTCCTTCTCCTCCTTACAGTGCGAAGTGCATGTGAGGAGGAGGAGGAGGGTATTTTTTTGCTCCCTGTAGGAGCGAAATCCCTAATCCCCGGCCACAGCTTCGGCAACGCTGGGGCTGGGGATTGGTGATTCCGCTTCAGGAGAAGTCACTGACTACTCTGTCCATAAATGGACACAGTGACGTCAAGGGGCTGTGTTTCCACTCCAGGAGAAGTCCCTGACTTCACTGTCCATATATGGACACATTGACGTCAGGCACTTCTGAAGCGGAATCCCCGACCCTGTGGCCGCTTTTCCGCTCCAGGAGAAGTCCCTGACTTCACTGTCCATATATGGACACATTGACGTCAGGCACTTTTGAAGCGGAATCCCCGACCCTGTGGCCGGTGTTTCCGCTCCAGGAGAAGTCCCTCACTTCACTGTCCATATATGGACACAGTGACGTCAGGCACTTCTGAAGCGGAATCCTCGACCCTGTGGCCGGTGTTTCCGCTCCAGGAGAAGTCCCTGACTTCACTGTCCATAAATGGACACAGTGACGTCAAGGGGCTGTGTTTCCACTCCAGGAAAAGTCCCTGACTTCACTGTCCATATATGGACACATTGACGTCAGGCACTTCTGAAGCGGAATCCCCGACCCTGTGGCCAGTATTTCCGCTCCAGGAGAAGTCCCTGACTTCACTGTCCATATATTGACACAGTGACGTCAGGCACTTCTGAAGCGGAATCCCCGACCCTGTGGCCGGTGTTTCCGCTCCAGGAGAAGTCCCTGACTTCACTGTCCATATATGGACATTGAAGTCAGTGACTTCTCCTGGAAGGCGGGGGGGCGGGGGTGCTATATAAAAGGTTCCTGTGTAGAACTACATACAGGGGGCTGTGTGGCACTACCTACAGGGGGCTGTGTGGCATTACCTATGGGGGCTGTGTGGCATTACCTACGGGGGGCTGTGTGGCATTACCTACGGGGGGGCTGTGTGGCACTACCTACAGGGGGCTGTGTGGTACTATCTACAGGGGGCTGTGTGGCATTACCTACAGGGGGCTGTGTGGCACTACCTACAGGGGGCTTTCTGGCACTGCCTACAGGGGGCTGTGTGGCACTACCTAAAGGCGGCTGTGTAGCACTACCTACAGTGGGCTGTGTGGCACTACCTTCATGGGGCTGTGTGGCACTACCTACAGGGAGCTGTTTGGCATTACTTACATGGGGCTGTGTGGCATTACCTATAGGGGGCTGTGTGGCATTACCTACAGGTGGCTGTGAGTCACTACCTACAGGGGGCTGTGTGGCACTACCTACAGGGGGCTGTGTGGCATTACCTACAGGGGGCTTTGTGGCACTACCTACAGGGGGCTATGTGGCACTACCTACAGGGGGGCCTGCGAGTGCCATCTGGTCTGCGAGTGCGGCAGCAATTTGCGGAGTATTTTGACAGCCAGCCTGGAGATGTACCCTGGCAGAACGTGGCCATTTGAGGTGTTGTGAAGTTAGAATTATTTCGTAGAACTTCTGTTTAACCCTCTAGTCCTTTTTTGTTTTGGGGGGGGGGGGGTAGGGTTATGGACTCGCAAAACTTGAGGCCCCTTGACGTGGGTTGCAAGCTTAAACCTCGGGAGGGGTTTGGAATTCCCTTTTTTTAAGCCACAAATTCCTTGACATAACATCCTCTTGTGTAGACAAAGGATTTCCTGCCCTATGTCAGCGCACCTTTCTGCGTGAGTGAAGCTAGGTATGGGCAACCAATAACTATAATAATACCTCAGTTCCTGGTATTCCAAACCCCTTCCGATCAACGAAGACCTCAACGATGTGGTGGAGAAATGTCATACCGTCCAAACCTCTTACGCCATGGCACCTCATAGCGGTAGAGGCTATAGAAATCGGTGAGATATGTAACAGAAGGATTGTCCACACGGGAGTGAAATATATAACTTGTGCGTTTATGTTATTTTCACATAAACTACATAACACAAAAAAACATAGTGGGATTACATAACCCAACAAAATTTGGCACCAACATAATGCATTTCACATAGTAACCAGGAATGATTACAAGGCTGTCATGGCTATTGGACATTTGGCCTTAGTATACACGGGCTTGCTCACGCGCCCCAACAGATTATGATATGCATGGGGCGGCGATGTGTATGCGGACATATCAGCAGCACTATGCTGTCCCCGGGCCTGATGAGGATGTTCCTGAGCCGCATAGTAGTGCTGATACTGTGGCTGGTAGCCGTGAGGCTGGATGAGAGCCTGAAAGCTTGGGGCAGGTAGGGAGTAGGGAGGGAAGTGATGGACATGGCCAGCCATCGGCCCAGGGGAGAGGTGTCTTGGCACTGGAGCATATTGCGGCATCTGCGATATGGCAGGGGCAGGTTGTGAGGGCCCTGGCAAATGGACCCCCGCGGAGGGCATAACGACACTACGCCACTGCTCTATAGCAGTGAAACACCGCCCTGGACTAAGCGGGGGTGTAGCACTGTCGAGGAGCGACAGCATGTTCGACTGTAGCCGCGCCAGCCTATGCTCTGGTACCCGGCGCATTAAAGGTGCCATGCATCGACAAAAGAAATCGCAGTTGTCCTCATCAGCTGCACGCCGCAGGTACTCCAGAACACGCGCGTCCACCTGAGCACCTGCGGACGGGTTCACAGGGCGTCTGCGGCGGGGTGCTGCATGCGTAGGTGGCACTGAGGCGACTGGGACAGGCTCCTCTCTGGTGGGGTCCGGGGTTAGGGTGACCATGGGAGCGGCGGCTTCAGATGCCTGGGATGACTCGGCCCGTGCCTCCTCTTCCGACGCGTCCAGATTGTCGCTAGTTCTAGAATACAGGGGAGACGTCAGTTGAGGAACACATTTTACTGTTCAAAAACAAAGCATCTTTGCCGTATATTACATTTTAGCTAGGTCACGTTTGCTAAAAGGGCCAACCACGAGTACTTACGGTCGCATGTCCATTATTTCCCGCAAGAACAACAGCTGGTCATAATAGATATAGCGGCGCTTCCTGGTGCCACCTTCTCCGCTGCGGCCACTGGAACAACATTCTCGCCGGAACTGGTCCCTGATACTTCGCCACCGTCTCTTTACATCCTCCACTGTATAAATAATAAAGAACACATCATTCAAGCAACACACAAGATGTTACTGCACACACAGGCACTGCATAGAAACGACAGTATGACACCTACACACAAGAACATACATTACTTTCAGCTACTAAAGATGCCACTGAACCGAAACGCTGCCCATGAGAGGCATTGTTTCCACAGGGACACAATAGTCAATATGGATGGCATTATACACGTATATCTAGACACACATATATACACTCACCAATGCGTTGGCGGTCGCGGCTGTCGGCCCAATCCCGCTCGAACAGCGCCTCGGCAATATGCTCCCATGCAACCTCCTTGAGTGTGCGGTCATGGTATGACTCCGCACGGGTGTTCCATACTTCCGGGCGCTCCTGAACTAAAGCGATAAGCTTAGCCACATCCATGTGGCGTGTCATGGCTGCAAGCTGGTTGTGGTGCAGGAGTATATGGTGTGGCCTCTTTTTTAAAACCTGATCTCTAAGCTACTTCCTGCTTTTCTGCTGGTTTGGACTAGTTAGGTCAAACTCATTAGCATAGAGACAACGTGTTCTGCGTGAAAAAAACGCGTTCCATGCAGGTGCCTCCGTATGACATGCATGATTTTCACACACCCATTAACTTCAATGGGTGCGTGATGCGCGAAATACGCAGAGATATTGAACTTGTCGCACTTTTTACGCAGCGAACAAACGCTGCGCAAAAACAATGGACTGTCTGTACTGCTCCATTGACTTCTATTGGGCTGTGGGTGGCGTGCGAAAACAACGTGCCCTGCACGGACGCAAATCACACTCGTGTGAATCCGCCCTAAAGCATATAAATGTTGTTAACAGCAGCTCAGGCAAAATGTCTGCCTCCAAGATCAAGTACAGAAGACGGAATAAAAAATAAAAGCAGATTAGAAAAAACAGATGATGTTTCCCTATCTGGTTTTTATTAGGAAATATAAATATAGGTGATACATTCCTTTTTGAAGATGTATAATGTTTATTCTGTTGTAGCAGAGGGACCTGGAGTCAGACCTATTGAATTGCATTACAATTAAATACTTTAAAGCAAAAATTTATATTGTGATGTCAACTGTGGTGATTACAGATGAGCAAATCTGTGAAAATGTGTCTAGTGTAAAAGTATGACGACAAGTGCATTTCCTACTGTGGTCCAATATTTGCTGCATATTAGAAAATGGAAGCTTAAAGAGGCTCTGTCACCAGATTTTCAAACCCCTATCTCCTATTGCAGCATCATCCACTTCTCTTCGTTAACACCCAGCTTCTGGCAGTGCACAGACACACAGCGTGTTCTCGAGAGATCACGCTGTGACGTCACTTCCTGCCGTAGGTCCTGCATCGTGTCAGACGAGCGAGGACACATCGGCACCAGGCGACAGAGGCTACAGTTGATTCTGCAGCAGCATCGGCGTTTGCAGGTAAGTCGATGTAGCCTCTGTCGCCTGGTGCCGATGTGTCCTCGCTCGTCCGACACGATGCAGGACCTGGGGCAGGAAGTGACGTCACAGAGTGATCTCTAGAGAACACGCTGTGTGTCAGTGCACTGCCAGAAGCTGGGTGTTAACGAAGAGAAGTGGATGATGCTGATTCGTCAGCATCATACACTTCTATTCACAACGCCCAGCTAGTAAAACAAGTAAAAATGCCCAGATGTACACACACACAATACACGCCCACTTGGACTTAACTTTAAACACGCCCAGTTGTACTTAAGAAAGGCTCATTTGCATAAATATAAAAATGCTCATAACTTGGCCAAAAATGCTCGTTTTTGAAAAAAACAAAACGTTACTGTAATCTACATTGCAGCGCCGATCTGCTGCAATACGAGATAGAGGTTTGAAAATCTGGTGACAGAGCCTCTTTAAATACAGATGGAGCATGTATGGCTTTGTAATATAGAATTTGCCCTACAGCAAAACTCTTTGGGTAATGTTCGCTTGTTGATTATAGTTTTCATTGTTCTTTTTTTAACTTCTTTTTAGCTGTATTACTTATAGGGCAAACATCTAATTTCTGTCTAATTTCTGATATAAGTGGTTTATGATGTTGTTCCCTTCACACCACATGCTTTTACACAGGAGCTCTGCTTATTTGGATTGGCTTTTTTATATAATCTCAAGCCAACTGTTCTATCAACACCTCAAGCTGTCCTTGGCCAAGATATCTTCTCGACACCTTTTATTTAAGAGTATACAAAGGTATTAGAAAATTATTTGTGAAAAAAAAAAATCAGATCAAGGTTTGCTTCCCTACTTGACTCCTTTAGACTCTATTCACACTTGCTTCATGTTTTTTTATTCATAACGGAGCCATGACAGCTATGATGAATCCTTTTTAAAATGGGTCCCAATTATCTGTTTGTCTTATAATGTGGTATCTAAGGTTTCTGCTGGGGTTCTGGCATTTGTGACAATAAGAATTGTGTTATATGTACAATAATATTGCTATTAAAAATACCAGAAGCCCTGCCTGAGAGCGGATCTCACCAATGTGAACAGAGCCTTATGTGTCACTAAAAAGCAATAGAAAACATTAGTAGTTACCCAAATGAATTAATTTCAAAAATATTTCTACTGTAATGCTCAGTGGAAACCTAAAATGTCTTAAAAAAGACTAAAAAAAAAGCAGAAGCGTATCTGTAGAAACACAGACTTCAATGAGCAAATTAATAAGAAAGGGAGAAAGTTTTAACACCGAAACCCCTGTTGGAGAATAGAGTTCCTAGATTCTGAACATCATATTTATGTCCTTTGGTATATACATCTCTCCAGGCATTTAATGCATAAGAAAATCTTTCCTCTAGAACAAAAGATGGCAAAAGAACAAAGCCAATACACAGACAGTCTAAACTAAAAACAGAATGATTAGGTGATGACTACAATTTTAAATATGACTAGAGAGTTGACAGAAGGCAAAATTTACATATCAAATAAGATCTAAAAAGGTTACACTATGTGTCATTTTCAGAAAATTTCCACCCAACTGGGTTATTTCATTATGACATGTATCAGGTTTAACCCCGTCCTGACATTTGTCATATGGATACGTCATGGAAAGCCAGTGCTTCCCGCAAGTTGCCGTATCCATACGACAAATGGTGGACACTGGCTCAGAAGCTGAGTCGGTGCCACCATCCCCGGATATATTGGCGGGGACCAAAGTTAGCTCCGATCCCCGCCATTAACCCCTTAAATGCAGCGGTCAAAAGAGATCACTGCATTTAAGTTGTTTGCATCTCATCGCCACCCCAGCTACAAAATTGCTGGGGTGTCGGTGGCTGTAATGACAACTGGAGGCCTAATACTGGCCTCCCGGTCGGCTTAGTACAGGAGCCTTCCAGGCCCCGCCCGAGGCCTAAAAGGCTTCCGTAGCCGACAGCAAGATGGCGTCGACTCAGGAGCTGAGCCGGCGTCATCAGTCGTGGATGTCAGCTGTATGTTACAGCTGACACCCCCCTGTAACGGCGGGGGACCTGGGCTAGTTCCGGTCCCTGCCATTAACCTCTTAGTGCAGCAATCGAAAGCGATCGCTGAATCTTAGCGGTTGGTAGCAAATCGGCAGCCCTGCATGCGATTGCTGGGCTCCCGACTGCTGCTATGATAACAGGAGTCCTAACAATGGCCTCCTGCTCTTCCGTTACGAAAGTCGATTAGGCCACGCCCCGAGGCGAAAACCTAATCAGCTTGCTGTCAGTGAACGACTGATAGATCTAATACATTGCACTACATAGGTAGTTCAATGTATTAGAAAATCAATCAGACAGTTGGACCTTCCAGTCCTCTTTTGGGACTAAAACAAAGTGTAAAAAAATTGAAAAAGAAAGTTGTAAAAATTATAATGAAGTACAGTAAAAAATAGTGTAGTACTTTTTTCGAAGACATTCATTTGTAAACTGCCTGAAGGAGCCTGTGTGCTCTGAAAGCTTACATATAGAACTTTTATGGTTAGCCAATAAAGGTATCATACCTTCTACACTTGTCTTTTTTGACACAAAAGTATTTAACATTGCAAAAAATTATAATAAAAGTTTCAAGGAATAAAATAAAACACACTCGCCCTTTTTCCCTTATCAAGTCCTTTATTATTGAAAAAAATAAATAAACCATACATATTTGGTATCACCGCAACCATAATGGCCTGAACTATAAAAATATTATGTTATTTATTCCACGCGGTGCACAGCGTAAAAACAAAATCGTAAAAAACAATACCAGAATGTTAGTCTTTTGGTCACTTTGCCCTACAAAAATTACAATAAAAGTGATCAAAAAGTCTCATGTATCCAAAAATGGTATCTATAAAAACTATAGCTCGTCTCGAAAAAACAAGCCCTCTAAAGCTCGACTAAAATTTTTTAAAGTTATGGTTCTCAGAACATGGCGACAGAAAAAATACATTCTTTTTACAAATTTTTTTTTATTGTGCAAACATTTCTAAAACATAAAAAAAGTGCTTGAAATTTGGTATTGCCGGAATTGTACTGACCCACAGAGTAAATTTAACATGTAATTTATAATGCATGGTGAACGCTGTATAAAAAAACGAAAAAAACATTTTATTGGTCTCCTTGCCTCCCAAAATATAGGATAAAAAGTCATCAAAAGTTGCATGTACCCCAATATGGTACCAATAATAACTACAGCTCAGCCCGCAAAAAAACAGCCCTCATACCACTAGGTCTATGAAAAAATAAAATTAGTTAAGGCTCCAATAAGTCAGGAAAGAATGAATATGCAGTTGTGCAGGCCCGAGGGGAACATTTCTTCTGTTTCAAGAGGCGATTTATCAAGGCCCTAAAATTAGGAACCAGGAAGGGTAGGGCCCAAACATATGTGCTGTAAGTGAGGGTACCCGTATTATACCAGGACAACACTTCCCAGCAATATTCTGCAAACTGCAAAAGGGGGATATGAAAGGACACCATTTATCAGTGCGACACTGGCCTGTGCAGAAAGGATTGCTTCACACCGTAACACATATATATGGATTATGTTATTGGTTTTTTTAACCCCATTGTACTTATTGAAGAGTAACCCTGATGTACTCTGCCCAGCTTACATGTGGCCCCAAATTATAATTAAAAACACCAGTAATACTCAAACAAATCTACTACCATGCAAAATCCACGTTCCAAAAGCCAAATTGCCCTCCCTCCCTTCTGAGCCCTACAGCGTGCCCAAACACCTGCTTACTTCCACATACATGGCATTGCCATACCGGGGAGAACCCTTTTAACAATTTTTGGGTGTGTCTCCAGTGGCACGAACAGGTCACAACACATTTGCCACTGAAATGGCATATCTAGGGAAAAATGTAAATTTCTACTTTGCACCATCCGCAGCGCATTCATTTATAGAAAGGACCTGTGGGGTGGAAATGCTCACTACACCTCTTAATAAATGCCTTGAGGGGTGTAGTTTCCAAAATGGGCTCACTTCTCAGGGGATTCTTCTATTATTTTACATCAAAGCCTCTGCAAGTGTGATCTAATACTTCGTAAATCGCCAAATTAGGCCTCAATTTCGCATAGTACTCTTTCAATCTTGAGCCTGGTCAAATGTCCAGGCAAAAGATTAGGGCCACATGTAGGGTGTTTCTAAAACCGGGAAACACAGCATAATAATTAGAGAGCTGTCTTGTTATGATGGCACAAGGAACCACATATTGGCATATCTATTGAAAAATTCCCATTTTCACTCTGCAATATCGAGTGTACACTAATTTCTGGAAAACACCTACGGGGTTAACATGCTCACTACACCCCTAGATTAATTCCTCAAGCGGTGTAGTATCCCAAATGGAGTCACTTTTGGGTAGATTCCCCTGTTTTGGTCCCACAGGGGCTTTGCAAATGCGACATGGTGCCAAGAAACCAATCTAGTAAAATCTGTGCTTCAAAAGCCATATGGCCTCCTTCACTTCTTAGCCCTGCCGTGTGCCCAAACAACAGTTTATGACCACATATGGGATATTTCCGTACTCCAGAGAAGTTGCTTTACAAATGTTGGGGTTCTATTTTTCCATTATTTGTTTAGAAAATTAACAATTTTGAGCTAAATTTACGTCTTTTTGAAGAAAAATATATTTTTCTATTTTTCCAATTCTAATAAAACCTATGAAGCATCTGTGGGGCCAAAATGCTCACTACACCCCTAGATTAATTCCTCAAGGGATGTAGATTTGTAAAATGGAGTCACTTTTTGGTAGTTTCCACTGCACTGGTACCTTAGGAGCTTGCAAAAGCGACGTGGTGCAGAGAAACCAATCCAGCAAAAGCTGCGCTCCAAAAGCCAAATAGCGCTCCTTCTATTCTGAGCATTGCCGTGTGCCCAAACAGCAGTTTATGACCACATATGGGGTATTTCCGTACTCCAGAGAAGTTGCTTTACAAATTTTATGGCACTTTTTCCTTGCGGACATTTTTTTTTTTTTTAGCTAAAACTACATTCTATGGGAAAGTTGCTTTACAAATGTTGGGGTTCTTATTTTCCTTTATTTGTTGAAAAATTTTGGGCTAAAGCTACATCTTATTGAAGAAAAAAGAAACACTTATTTTCACTGCCTAATTCTAATAAAATCTGTGGGGTCAAAGTGCTTACTACTCTTTTAGATTTATTCCTCAAGGGGTGTAGTTTCATAATTGGACTCACTTTTGGGTAGTTTCCACTGTACTGGTACCTTCGGGACTTTTCAAATGCGACATGGTGCCAAGAAACCAATCCAGCAAAATCTGTACTCCAAAAGCCAAATGGCGCTTCTTCTCTTCTGAGCCCTGCAGTGTGCCAAACAGCAGTATGTTCCCACATATGGGGTATTTTCGTACTCCAGAGAAGTTGCTTTACAAATTTTATGGCACTTTCTCTTCTTTATTCCTTGTGGCCTTTTTTTTTTTTTTTTTAGCTAAAACTACATTTTATGGGAAAAAATGCCATTTTTAATTTTCACATCCAAATTCTAATAAAATCTATGGAATGCCTGTAGGGTCAAAATGCTCTCTACACCCCTAGAAGATTTCCTTGTGCGGTGCAATTTCCAAAATGGGGTCTTTTTTGGGGTGTTTCCTTTGTTTTGGCATCACAAACTTCAAACCTGACATGGTGCCTAATATATAATCTAATAAAAAGTAGGCCCCAAAATCCTCTAGGTGCTCCTTTGGTTCTGAGACCGGTGCATCAGTCCATTAGCACACTAGGGCAACATGTGGGATATCTATAAAAACTGCAGAATCTGGGCAATAAATATTGAGTTGTGTTTCTCTGGTAAAACCTTCTGTGTTACAATTTTTTTTTTATTAAATTTGAATTTCTGCAAAAAAAATAAAATTTGTAAATTTCACCTCTACTTTGCAGTAATTCTTGTGAAACGCATAAAGGGTTAAGAAACTTTCTAAATGCTGTTTTGAATACATTGAGGGATGCAGTTTTTAAAATTGGGTATCTTATGGGGGTTTGTATTGTATAGTCCCCTCAAAGCCACTTCACAACTGAACTGGCCCCTGTAAAAATAGCCTTTTGAAATTTTATTGAAAATGTGAGAAATTTCTGCTAAAGTTCTAAGCCAAATGTCCTAGAAAAAAATAAAAGGATGTTCAAAAAACTATGCCAATGTATAACATATGGGAAATGTTAATTAGCAACTATTTTGTGTGGTACTGATATCTTTTTTTACAGGAAGATACATTTAAATTTAGAAAAATATTAATTTTTGCAATTTTTTTGCGATATTTTGGTGTTTTTCACAATTAAATACTGAATGTATCGACCAAATTTTACCACTAACTTAAAGTATAATGTGTCACGAGAAAACAATCTCAGAATCGCTTGGATAGATAAAAGCATTCCAAAGTTATTACCGCATAAAGTGACATATGTCAGATTTTAAGAATTAGGCTCTATCAGGAATGTGAAAAATGGCTGCAGCATTAAGGGGTTAAGAAACCAAAAGCCAGACACTTTGTTTCATCCACACAGAAGTAAGGAGAAATTGAGCTCTTATGGCCTGACAGTGGCATCTTACAGCAAAGAACCATGGTCCTCAATATTTGGGAACATGCAATAAGCATTAACGGTCCTTTTATTCAAAGAGAACCTGTCAACTTCAATTATTTTTCTCAGTCACTTACTTAGGCTTCGTTCACATCTCAGTCAGGGTCCCGTTCTGACAACCATAGGTTTCCGTTTGCATCACCATTGATTTCAATGGTGACGGATCCGGTGTCAATGGTTTCCGTTTGTCTCAGTTGTGCAAAGGTTCTGTCGTTTTGACAGAATCAATACCGTAGTCAACTACGCTATTCATTCTGTCAAAATGACGGAACCCTTGCGAAACGCAGACAAACTGAAACTTTCTGTGCATCCGTGTGACATCCGGACTCGTGGATCGAACAATTCACCAGTATTAGTGAATCCGCAATTGCGGACCGTAAAATAACTTGTCCTGAGTTTTTACGGTCTGCATCAGCACCCGCGTGTAAATCATGGTTGTGTGCATGGGGTCATAGAAAAGAATGGGTCTGCAATTTATCTGCAAAAATGCAGATAAATTGCGGCCACAAAAGTACGGTCGTGTTGCCTAATACAGCAAGTGTTAACAGAGAAACACAGCCCAATATGTATTACCCTGATTCTGAAGTTTTATAAACATATTTGTGGCCCTAATGTGCTACTTGACTGAAACACAGGCCTCAGAAATGATTAAACACCTTGTGGTGCCAAAACATAAGAGACAACCCCCAAAATAACTAATTTTGGAAAGTACACGCCCAAGGAATTCATCTAGGGGTGCAGTGAGAATTTTGACCCCACAGGTGTTTCATAGATTTTATTCGAATTGGACCGTGAAAATGAAAAATTTAATCTTTACCAATAAGATGTCGTTTTAGCTCAAAATGTTTAATAAAGGAAAACACCCCATATGTAGTCATAAACTGCTGTTTAGGGATTTTGCTGAATTGGTTTCTGGGCACCATGTCACATTTGCAGGGCCCCAAGTGTACCAGTACAGTGGAAATTTCTGGGAAGTGACAACCTTTGGGAAACTACACCCCTTGAGGAATTCATCTAGGGGTACAGTGAGCCTTTTGACCCCACAGGTTTCTTACTATATTGATTAGATTTGGGCTCTGAAAATAAGATGCAGTTTTAGCTCAAAATGTTTAATTTTTTTAAGGAAAAATCACCCCAACATTTGAAAAGCAATTTCTGCAGTACAGAAATACTACATATGTGGTCATAAACTGCTGTTTGGGTCACACGGCTGGGCTCAGAAGAGAACGAGCGCCATTTGGCTTTTGGAGAGCAGATTCTGCTGGAATGGTGTTCAGATGCCATTTGCAAAGCTCCTGCTGTACCAAAACAGCATTGGATGTTGAAATGGCCATTATTTCATAGATATGCCCATATTTCAGTATTTTGATCAATATGTTGTGCCCAGCTTGTGTTACTGTGACCAGATAGCTCTTTAATTATGAAGCAGTGTTTCCTGGTTTACGAAACACCCTACATGTGGCCCTAATCCTTTGCCTGGACATACGATAGTGCTCAGAAGTGAAAGAGTACCATGCACATTTGAGGCCTAATTTGGCGATTTACAAAGTATTGGCCGACAATTGCAGAGCTCCGATGTGAAATAAGAAAAGCATCCTCTGAGAAGTGACCCCATTTTGAAAACTACTCCCCTAAAGGCATTCTTCAAGGGCTGTAGTGAGCAAGGGTTTCCAAAAATGAATGCGAAGCAGATGATGCAAAGTGAAAATTGCAATTTTTCCGTTGATATGCGATTTCAGTGCGCAATATGTTGTTCCCAGCTTGTCTCTCTGGAGACACACACCCCATAAATTGTTAGGCAAATTTCCCCGGGTATTGTAGTGCCATATATGAGGATGTAAACTGCTATTTGGGCATAATAGGGTGGTATATTATTGGGGTAAATAATCAAAATATTAAATCATACATGTGTGGTATGCTTTAAAGCAATCCTTCATGCACAGGCCAGTGTTGCACTAATAGATTGTGTCCGTTCCTATCTCTCTTTTGGAACAGACTCTGCATTTTTTGGGACCTTTCCTTCTTTGTAGTTTGGGGAACTTTGCTAAAAAAGCATTGCCATGGTATAATACGGGCACCCTCACTTCCAGCAGATGTGTTTGGGCCCTCTCCTTCCTGGTTCCTAAATACTAGGGCCTTTATAACCACTTCTTGAAACTAAAGGAATGTATCCCTCTGCCCTGCACATCAGGATGTTTTTTCATCCCCGCCTTACTAGAGCCATAATTGTTTTTCGTTTTTCCATACAAGTAGCCATATGAGGGATTTATAGGGTATGTTCACACGACAGCGTCCGTAACGGCTGAAATTACGGGGATGTTTCCGCCTGAAAACATCCCCGTAATTTCAGCCGTAACGGCATGTGCAGGCACTTGAACGCCGCGTCCATTACGGACGTAATTGGCGCTGCTATTCATTGGAGTCAATGAATAACGGCTCCAATTACGCCCAAAGAAGTGACCGGTCACTTCTTTGACGCGGGCGTCTATTTACGCGCCGTCATTTGACAGCGGCGCGTAAATATACGCCTCATGTGAACAGACAATCTTCTGCCCATTGCTTTCAATGGGCAGATGTTTGTCAACGCTATTGAGGCGCTATTTTCGGACGTAATTCGTGGCAAAAACGCCCGAATTACGTCCGTAATTAGTGCGTGTGAACATACCCTTATTTTGAGAGACGAGCTGTCGTTTTTATTGATACCGTTTTGGTGTACATGAGACTTCTTGATTACATTTTATTAAATTTTTTTTAGAGGCAAGCTGGCCAAAAACTGCAATTCTGGAATTGTTTTTTATTTTTTATTTTTTTTTACTGCATTTACTGTGCAGTATGGGCAGGTCATTGCAGTTACGCCGATACCACATTTATATAGTTTGTTTTTTTTTTTGTAAAATTTTTATTTTGAGTTTTGGGTAGGAGGGAAGGAAGGGAGACCTGGGTAAACAATTAGGCAAGGGATGAAAGAAAATGACAAAACATATGAATTGCAAGCAGATTTAAACAAACTGAGTGTTCGGGCATCCGCTTGGCAAATTAAGTTTAAGGTAGATAAATGTAAAGTTATGCACCTGGGTACGAACAACCTGCATGCATCACACGTCCTAGGGGGAGCTACACTGGGGGAGTCACTTGTTGAGAAGGATCTGGGTGTACTTGTAAATCATAAACTAAATAACAGCATGCAATGTCAATCAGGGGCCAGCAAGATATTGTCGTGTATTAAAAGAGGCATGGACTCGCGGGACAGGGATGTAATATTACCACTTTACAAAGCATTAGTGAGGCCTCATCTAGAATATGCAGTTCAGTTCTGGGCTCCAGTTCATAGAAAGGATGCCCTGGAGTTAGAAAAAATACAAAGAAGAGCAACGAAGCTAATAAGGGGCATGGAGAATCTAAGTTATGAGGAAAGATTAAAAGAACTAAACCTATTTAGCCTTGAAAAGAGACGACTATGGGAGGACATGATTAACTTATATAAATATATGAATGGCACATACAAAAAATACTGTGAAATCCTGTTCCATGTAAAACCCCCTCAAAAAACAAGGGGGCACTCCCTCCGTCTGGAGAAAAAAAAAGGTTCAATCTGCAGAGGCGACAAGCAGGCGCGTAGCTAAAGGCTCATGGGCCCGGGTGCAAGAATTCATCTTGGGCCCCCGTGAGCCTATGCTCAGACGCTTTTCCCAACAGCCCCCATAGTATAATGCCCCCACACAGTATAATGCTCCCATAGCTGCACACACACAGTATAATGCCCCATAACGTATAATGACCCCCCATAACAGTTCCATACCATATAATGCTCCCCATAACAGCCCCCACAGTATAATGTCCCACATAGCTGCCCCCATACATTATAGTGTCCCCCATATCAGCCCCCATACAGTATAATGCCCTCCATATCAGCTCCCCATACAGTATAATGCCCCCATATCAGCCCCCATACAGTATAATGCCCTCCATATCAGCTCCCCATACAGTATAATGCCCCCATATCAGCTCCCCATACATTAAAATGCCCCCCATATCAGCTCACATACATTACAATGCCCCCCATATGAGCTACCAATACAGTACAATGCCCCCCATATGAGCTTCCCATACAGTATAATGCCCCTTATATGAGCTCCCCATGCAGTATAATGACCCTCGATATCAGCTCCCATACAGTATAATGCCCCTCCATATCAGCTCCCCATACAGTATAATGCCCCCATATCAGCTCCCATATAGTATAATGCCTCCATATGAGCTCCCCATATTGTATAATGCCCCCATATCAGCTCACCATACAGTAAAAGGCCCTCCATATGAGCTCCCCATACAGTATAATGCCCCCCATATGAGCTACCCATACAGTATAATCCGCCCATATCAGCCCCCCATACAGTATAATGCCCCCATATCAGCTCCCCATACAGTAAAATGCCCCCATATGAGCTACCAATACAGTATAATCCCCCCCATATCAGCCCCCTATGCAGCATAATTCCCCCATATCAGCCCCCATGTAGTATAATGCCCCCCATCTTATCAGCCCGCATGCCATATCAGCCCCCCATGCAGTATAATGCCGCCATGTGTGCATAATAGAAAAATAGCATAATTACTTACCTATCCCCGTTCCCTCGCCGGGTGGAGGATCCTTCGCCCCCTCCAGTGTGTGCTATGAGTGACTCGGCGCAGACAGGCGTGATGATGTCGCTACATCCCGCCAGCCTGCGTCGAGCCGCTCAGGGCACAGTGAATGCTGGGTCAAGGAGACGTCAGCTCCTTGCTCCAGCATTGAATGGAACCGGGACCTCAGTGAGTGACTCGTGACCAGATCCTTCTGCAAATAACACGTGCACATTGCCACTGCGGATCTCTAGACTGTCTGGCTATTACAGATATTATGGATTCGGTTATATCGTCTTTGTGTTACTTTTCCTATCTTGGGTATAATATTTGCTCATGACGGCAGCAGCTGCAGGACAAGCCAAAAGGCTGAGAACAATGAAAGTCAAGAGGCAGACCCTGTGGTTGATGACTTTTAAATTGACAGGTAGCAGAGTTACATGATGGGGATTTCTTTTTTCCAGTTGTGTAACTCTGCTACCGGTCAATGGAAAAATCATCCACCGGAGCCCCCCTGTAGATTGGTCCACACACAGCCCCCCTGTACATAGCGCCAGACACATCCACCCTGTAGATAGCTCCAGACACAGCCCTCCTGTAGATAGCGCCAGACACAGCCCCCCTGTACATAGTGTCAGATACAGCCCCCCTGTAGATAGCTCCAGACACAGCCCCCCTGTACATAGCTCCAGATACAGCCCCCCTGTAGATAGCTCCACACACAGCCCCCCTGTAGATAGCTCCACACACAGCCCCCCTGTAGATTGCTCCACACACAGCCCCCCTGTACATAGCGCCAGACACAGCCCCCTGTAGCTAGCGCCAGACACACAGGCCCCCTGTAGATAGCGCCAGACACACAGCCCCCTGTAGATAGCGCCACACACAGCCCCCCTGTATATTGCTCCAGATACAGCCCCCTGTTGATTGCTCCACACAGCCCCCCTGTACATAGCGCCAGACACAGCCCCCCTGTAGATAGCTCCAGATACAGCCCCCCTGTAGATTGCTCCACACAGCCCCATGTACATAGCGCCAGACACAGCCCCCCTGTAGATAGCTCCAGATAAAGCCCCCTGTAGATTGCTCCACACAGCCCCCTGTAGATAGCGCCAGACACACAGGCCCCCTGTAGATAGCGCCAGACACACAGCCCCCTGTAGATAGCGCCACACACAGCCCCCCTGTAGATTGCTCCAGATACAGCCCCCTGTAGATTGCTCCACACAGCCCCCCTGTACATAGCGCCAGACACAGCCCCCCTGTAGATTGCTCCAGATACAGCCCCGCTGTAGATAGCACCACACACAGCCCAACTGTAGATAGCTCCACACACAGCCCCCTGTAGATAGCTCCACACACAGCCCCCCCTGTAGAGTGCGCCACACACAGCCCCCTGTAGATAGCACCACACACATCCCCCTGTAGATAGCTCCAGATACAGCCCCCCTGTAGATTGCTCCACACAGCCCCCCTGTACATAGCACCAGACACAGCTCCCCTGTAGATAGCTCCTGATACAGCCCCCCTGTAGATTGCTCCACACAGCCCCCCTGTAGATAGCTCCAGATACAGCCCCCTGTAGATGGCTCCAGATACAGCCCCCTGTAGATAGCTCCACACGCAGCCCCCCTGTAGGTAGCGCAACACAACCCCCTTATAAGAAGTAGCAGGCCCTATTGCTGCCACTCTCTGCTCTGCTTTCACTCACCGTCAGAAAAAGGCAGGAGTCTTGCGGCGGTGTTCTCAGTGGGATCGATGCCGGCCCAGGAGTGGACCAGTCCAGTCACCTGACCGGTGAGGTCAGATGACAGGTCAGGTGACTGGACCGGTCCACTCCCGGGCCGGCATCGATCCCAGTGTGAACACTGCCGCAAGACTCCTGCCTCCTTATGATCGCTGCTGCAGTCGTCTGGCATGCAGGGCACCTGTCAGCAGCGATCAGCTGTTTTGTGTTTTGATACAGCTGCAGCGCCCAACAGGACATTTTGCAGACCGCCCGGGACGGCGAGACAGCGTTGAGAAACTGGGACTGTCCCGCCGAATCCGGGATGGTTGGGAGGTATGTATTTAACAAGCATGTGGTATGGCAACGGGGGCCCGTGGGTCCCCCAGGCTTAGGGGCCCGGTCGCAACTGCGACCGCTGCGACCCCTATAGCTACGCCACTGGCGACAAGCCTTCTTTACTGTGAGAACGGTGAATCTATGGAATAGTCTACCGCAGGAGCTGGTCACAGCAGGGACAGTAGATGGCTTTAAAAAAGGCTTAGATCATTTCCTAGAACAAAAAAATATTAGCTCCTATGTGTAGAAATTTTTTACTTCCCTTTTCCTATCCCTTGGTTGAACTTGATGGACATGTGTCTTTTTTCAATGGTACCAACTATATATAAGTAAACAATAAGTTCATACAACAACATAAAGAACACATCTCTGCTGACCAAGCTGGACATTATGTTCAGTCTTTCAAGAACAGTATTTGGAGATCGCACATAAGTAATACAATCATTACATTATCAAAAATAGACATTAACTGACTCTACATAGGTTTATTAGAAAATTGAGTACCAGTCTGTTGAAGTGGAGAATTGCAGCCAATATAGTTTATATAGTTTTTTTTATGTTTTACTACAGGAAGGAATGTTCCTCTCTGGCCTGCACATTGGGATGTTTTTGTTCCCCGCCTTCCTTCCTTTCCCTCATGCTTATTTCGAGCTCCACTTACCAGGTCCGGACGCTCTGCTGGCTCTAGGCGACATCAGGTAAGTGCATCCCTTACCTCCCTCTGCGGCCGTCATCCTCTACGTGCGGCTGCAGCCACTAGAGGGCGGGCACGCTGACTCGTCCTTTCTTAAAGGGCCAGCGCGCGCCTTAAATCAAAGACTTCCTATTTAAGGATCCTCCTTCCTCTGATCCATGCTTGTTCAACCAAGTTTCCCGTGAGTTTCCCTGTACCCTGGTTCTCTGTTTCCTTGCCTTTTGCCCTTGTCTGGATTTCCAGTGTGACCTCTGTCTGAACTTGTCTATCCTTGCCTGCCGTCTGCCTTGACCTATTGCTATCCATACCCGTAACTATGTCTGCTGCCTGTCCTGACATCTGGCCTAATCATCCGACCGCCTCTAAACCCGCTGTGCCAAGCGTTGCCTTGGGTTCCAAGCACCACCACACGGACGACACAGAGGATCCACAAACAAACCGGTGAGAATCGTTATAGTCTGAACAAGCCATGGATCCCCTTGACACAGCCCTGCCTGACGCGGCTGATATGGCTCAGGAACTTTCTAGACAACGAGTCTGCCAATATCAGCTTTTTCAACTGCTGCAAAATGTATCCACTCGTTTGAACGAACTAGCGCCTCCGGCGCCCCCAATACCACCACCACCACTGCAAGCTCCTGTCTACAGTCCAGGACTACATTTACCTACGCCTGCCCGCTATGAGGGAGACCCCAAGACCTGCAGGGGATTTGTCAATCAATGCACCATCCATTTAGAAGTCATGGCGCTTCAGTTTTTCTCAGACCGGACCAAGGTGGCCTACATCCTGCTTTCTGGCGAAGCGCTGGCTTGGGTATTGCCCATGAGGGAGAGAAACGACCCCATCATGTATAATATTCAGAACTTTCTCTCCACTTTTAAAAGGGTATTTGAAGAACCGGGTCGAGCCTCTTCAGCAGCTTCCTCTCTTCTCAAGCTCCGGCAAGGAACCTCCACTGTCGGTCAATACGCCATTCAGTTTCGCACCCTGGCTACAGAACCCCAGTGGAATAATGAGGCTTTGGTATCTACCTTCTGGGAGGGTCTGGCGGGCCGAATCAAGGATGAACTTGCTGACCGAGACCTTCCACCATCCTTGGATGACTTGATTACTCTTGCTAATCGGATTGATGTACGTTTCCGTGAGAGAAAACAAGAATCTGCTCGACGCTATCGGACATCACGGTTGGCACCAACCTTCCAAAGGCCTCTTCTTGCCTTATCTTCCTCTCGGTCGGATGAACCCATGCAGGTGGAAAGAACAAGACTCACGCCTGAGGAGTGCCAGAATAGACGCAAGTTGAACTTATGTTTATATTGTGGTGGGAAAACGCACTTCCTCAAAGACTGTCCAGTGAGGCCGGAAAACTCCAACGCCTAGGGCAAGTAGGAGAGGCTACCCTAGGTGGAATACCTTTCTCTCAAAAGATGACCATACCAGTTAAACTGTCCTTTGCAGGAACCACTTTCTGCGTCCAAGCCTTTCTAGATTCTGGATCCGCTGGGAATTGTTTGTGCCAGTCCTTGGGAGCGCTTTTTTTTTTTTTTTCAGGGGTGGGCAGTAGTTTTTATTTGTACTGCTTTGGGATAAATGCAAAGTTTAGATTATTGTTATTTGATATTTTGGGAGGAGATGTGACCAAAAAACAGCAATTTGAGTATTATTTTTCATATTATTTTTTTCGGCGTTCACCGTGCGGGATAAATAACACAAAAGTTTAGTAGTTCGGGTCGTTATGGACTTGATTATGCCAATTATGTATAGCTTTTATTATTATTTTATCTTTTCCAAAACCAAAAATCTTACAAAAAACTGAATTTGATATATAACTTGAAACTTGTATTTTTGTACAACATTTTTTTGAATTTTTTATTTTTTTAGTTTCACTAGGAGACTTGAAGGCGTGCATCCCTGATCGTGATTCTAATACATTGCACTACCTACGGAGTGCAATGTATTAGGGTATGTTCACACGACTTATTTTCGGCTGTTTTTCAGGCCGTAAACAGCCGAAAAACTTCTGAAAAATCGGAAGCAGAATGCCTCTAAACATCTGCCCATTGATATCAATGGGAAAAACTGCCGCGTAAAAAAACGGCCGCGAAAAAAAAGTGCAGGTTTTTGGAACCGTTTTTCATAGACTCAATTGGAAACAACTCCTAAAACGACCATAGAAAACGCAGCGAAAAACGCAGCGAAAAGCGCGAGTGGCTTAAAAAACGTTTGAAAATCAAGAGCTATTTTCCCTTGAAAACAGCTCCGTATTATCAGACGTTTTTGGTTAAGCGTGTGAACATACTGTACCCTAAGGCTGGGTTCACACAACCTATTTTCAGGCGTAAACGAGGCGTATTATGCCTCGATTTACGCCTGAAAATACGGCTCCAATACGTCGGCAAACATCTGCCCATTCATTTGAATGGGTTTGCCGACATTCTGTGCCGACGACCTGTCATTTTACGCGTCGCTGTCAAAAGATGACGCGTAAAATGACTGCCTCATCAAAGAAGTGCAGGACACTTCTTTGGATGTAATTTGAGCCGTTTTTCATTGAATCCAATGAAGAACAGCTCCAAATTACGGGCGTCAAAGACGCCTCGCAAAATGCGAGTATGAGCAATTACGTCTGAAATTACGGAGCTGTTTTCTCCTGAAAACAGCTCCGTAATTTCAGACGTAATGGTCGTTATCGTGTGCACATACCCTTAGAGTTGTCAGTTTGACATGGTCTGGAAGCCTATTAGGCCTCACCTCCTGCAGTGCCTAATGAGCTTCCATACTTGGCAGAGCTGGAGACCATTGTTAGGCCACAGCAACCATCGCGTTGTGGGAGTGCAGATAGCTTATTGACCCCAGCATCTAAGGGGTTAATTGACTGGAGTGGAGGCTAGCTTCCATCCTGGCCGTTACCACTAAGTGTCAGCTGTAATATACAGTTGACAACCACCGGTGAGTGAACTATCCAGCTATCCATATAATGTTTTTATAACATGGATGTGTACTCTGAGGCCTTATTTAGACGAGCGTATTATTCGCTTTCCGTCAAAAAACGACAGCATACGGACCTATGCAATTCAATGGAGCTATTAACACATTCGTGGTTTTTCACGTAGTGTGTGTCCGTTGCATGAAGCTCACTGCATGTCCTATTTTGGCTTATTTTTGCGGACCATGTCCCCCATTGATGTCAAAGTATGCGTGAAAAACACTGACAGCTCACGGACGACATCTGTGTGCTGTCCGTGTTTTTCACGCACCAATTGCTAAATAAATTATGAGAAAAAAACAAACAAACAGGAAAACTGATGCCACACGCAAAGCACACTGGTACCACACGGAACTGAAATGCATGAAATATGCTCCGTTTTTTGAGGACGCAAAACAGACACACTCATCTGAATAAGGCCTAGTGCACACTTCAGTCTTTTTCTTCAGGGTGCTAGCCGTTTTTCTGAGGGCTAGCACCCTGACCCATTCATTTCAATGGGGCCATGCACACTTCAGTTTTTTTGACGGTCCCGTTGCTCCGTTCCGACAAAAGTAGAGCATGTCCTACTTTGGTCCGAGATTCAGTGACAGTGAGGCCCAATCAAGTCAATGGGGCCGTCAAAAAAACTGAAGGCACACGGAAGGCATCCGTGTGCCGTCCGTGTGTGACGGAGCCGTTGCCTAGCAACGGCCGGGCTGGCAGAAGTACATTACAGATATATTACACTAATCGGCAGCCACTTCTCTCTATCAACCACTGATAAATAAAAAGCAGTTCATATGTACCCCGGTCGTTGTCTTGGTGACGAGTCCCTCTTCTTCCTCCAGTCCGACCTTCCTGTATGACGCGGCAGTCGATGTGGCCGCTGCAGCCTGTGATTGGCTGCAGAGGCGGTCACGTGGCATGAAGCGTCATCCCTGGAGGCCTGTCTTCTGATGTCATCCAGTACGGCGTGAACGCCACTACAACCTATGATTGGCTGCAGCGGTGACATGGGATGAAATGTCATCCCAGGAGGCCGGACAGGAGGAAAATGCAGGGAGTTCTGGGTAAGTATGAAATTATTTTTTTATTGTTTATTTCATTGAAATAGTGTTTTCCGAGCGCCAAGCATGGTACTGTCCAGGGTGCTGAAAGAGCATGGCTCTTCAGCGATAGTCACTATCCAGTGTGCTGAAAGAGTTACCGCCGATAAGTGCAGCCCATTAACTCTTTCAGCACCCTGTACAGTGACTAGCGCTCAACAACCATGCTCTTTCAGCACCCTGGACAGTACCATGCTTGGCGCTCGGAAACGGAAACACGGAGTGCACACGAAAATCACACGGCCGCTAAATACAGTACCAGCAAAGTATATGAGATCAAGAAATCTCATCTACATGTCGCATTTTCTGCACAAAAATTTACCTGCGGTGCGTATATGAAAATATGCTACATGTCAACTTATCGTGCGTTTCCACTTGCAAATTGTTTATGACTAGTTTAAAAAAATGTAAAAATCTGCAGCATAAAACCTGCACCTGTTTCCACATAAAAATGTAAAAACCACACCTAAAAATGTATAAAAAAACACAATATTAGGTGCAGATTTTACCTGCGGAATTACCTGCGGTTTTGATGCAGATTTTGTGCACCAAATTCCTCAATGTGTGCATTACAGAATTGGCTGGGGATTTACAGCAAATTAACCCTTTTCATTGTAAAAGATGAAATACGTTACAATTCTGCAACATTAGGATATGCTCACACGGCTTATTTTCGGCCGTTATTTTGGCCGTAAACGTCCGAAAAACATCAGAAACATCAGAAGCAAAACGCCTCCAAACATCTGCCCATTGATTTCAATGAGTAAAACCGCGTTGTGTTCCGACGGGCCGTTTTTTTACGCGGCCATTTTGAAAAACGGCCGTGTAAAAAACGGCCGCGAAAAAGAAGTGCATGTCACTTCTTCAGACATTTCTGGAGCCGTTTTTCATTGACTCTATAGAAAAACAGTTCCAAAAACGGCCATGAAAAACATGAGTGGCTTAAAAAACTTCTGAAAATTAGAAGCTGTTTTCCCTTGAAAACATCTCCGTATTTTCAGACTTTTTGCAAAGTGTGTGAACATAGCCTTATAGGCATGCAGCTGATTTAACCCCTTCCCTCCTCAGCCATTTTTTGGATTTTAACATTTGTTTTTTCCTCTCCACCTTCCAAAAGCTATAATTTTTTTTATTTGAGGGCTTGTTTTTTGCGGGACAAGTTGTAGTTTTTCATGGCACCATTTATTGTACCGCATAATTTACTGGGAAGCTTAAAAAAAATATTTGTGGGGTGAAATGGGCAAAAAACAGTCATTACGCAATTTTTTTGGCGCAATGGCTTGTTTCAGGGGGCGCCCCCTTATTCTAACATTTTAAATGCAGCGGTCGCAATTGACCGCAGCATTTAAGGTGTTAAAGGGGCAGGATCAAAGGGATTTTTGCAAAATCGCAGCAAAAACGTGATTTGATTGCACTGTAAGAATATAGCCTAACAGCACTATTTTTTCATGTTTTGTATCCTTTTTTTATGCAATTTTCGTAATTGCGGCACAAATCACGCAATGCCGCAATTTTTATATAATCGTGGCAAAACTGCACCATTTTTGCAGCAGTTTTGCCGCGATTATATAAAAAAACACGCTAGGAAAACGAAAAAATACCAAAAAACATTTTAACATACTATATACATCCTACAAATGGGGTCAGGGGCAATGGGAAGCAGGAAGGAGAGGGGGAAACACTCACCAGCCTGCAGGTCCGGTCGGCAGGGTAGAGGAGCTGGCTGGGGGGCGGGATCTCCACACGGAGGTTCTGCAAATGCTGCGTCTTCCCCGTCCAGTACGTGAAGCTACAACAGGTATGCAGGGGGTGCCGCGAGCATTGCTAGGGGGGTGCCGCGAGCATTGCTAGGGGAAGGGCGTGAGCGTTGCGAGGAGGGCCCGTCAGAGTTGTGAGGGGGGCCCGTGAGCATTGCGAGGGGGGGGACAGTCCGAGGGGGGACAACGACAGCATGGCAGGGCCCTTTTCTTCATCCATGTGGCCGGGCTCATGACGGGAGTACTAGTAGTATTGCCCTGTGTACTGATAAGGAACAGCTTGTATATTAGAGATCCTCCAAAAAAAAATATCATGCCCATATCACGGTACAGAAATAGGAATGTAACAGCTGTATGTGGCAAGACATAGTCATAAGAAAACGGATATACATCCTCAATTAATTCTTGTAATCATTGCTAAAATGCATGACTTTCACTAATTCAGGGGTGGCATAGGCCTCACGTGTTGGATTTATCTACTAATAAATTAAATACATTAATTTTTATTTCAAGAAAACTTGTGGGGCTCCATGTTCTGAATAGACAGATGTGGGCTCCTGCACAATAAACTGTGTTAATTTTAAAAAAAAAAATATTTCTGAGTGATCAAGTCCACGATTTAATTGTCCAATAATTATATAATAGAAATGAATTTGTGAGTGATCAAGTCCTGAATTTAATTGTCCAAGAATCTCATAAAAAATCATAAGGAGCAAAATTAGTTTTACAGTCTGAAATAAATACACTTTACTACCTCCCCATGAAAATCCCTCCCTCCCTTGGAAAGCCCAGAAACGAAACAAAAAATATGAATAAATGAAAATGACTACTTAAAATGAATCCCACCCCACTATTTTTAGTGTTCCCTAAATTATATATAAAATTAATAATTAGAAACGGTGTGATAGGTCTCAAAACAGGGAAAGTTGCATAGGCCTGGATTTGCAGGGCACATGGGGCCGTAAAACCGGGTATCCCTCCTTCTTCCATGTTTACTGCAAACCCGGCATCTATTTTGGGGTTATTGTTTGTTCTTAGTGGCTGGAGCGGGGTGAAGGAAGTGGCGCTCAGTGGGCCTTTTGACATCCTCTAAATCGAATCATTCTCCAATCAAACTGTAGGTGCTCAATAATTTTTTCCTGGTACTGCAGGAAACTGAGCATTCCTTTTGTCTTGTAGAGCACATAGCTGTTATATGTAGCCATTTGGATGAGGTAGAGCGCTACCTTTTCTTTACCAGGCTCTAGTTTTAGGTTTGACTAGGTAAGGTTGTAGGACTTGGTCAGATAAATTGACTCCACCCATGAATTTATTATAGTCGACTATACAGACCAGTTTCCTTTTATCCGTGGTAGCTCCCCTCTCTCTCACTGCCACTGTGGTGTCCTGGTGCAAGGTGGTGAGCATGTACACCTCATTTTTGTCACTCCACTTGACAGCAAGCAACTAGTCACTTGCAAATGAGGGTGACACACCCCTTTCTAAACGCCTTGACACCAGTTGTTGAGGGAAGCTGGCTCTAATTCTATACACTGTCCCGCAGGCCCCTGTACTTGCAGAATGGAGGGACTTATACAGGCGGACACTAGTATAATAGTTGTCCATCTACCTATGGTACCCTTTCTGTAGGAATGGCACCATGAGTTCCCAGACGATTTTTTTACTAATATCAATATCCTCTGGGCAGCCTCAGGGATTAAGGTAGCGTTCCCTGCCCTCATAAATGAAAAAAAACACAGGTGTAGCTCATTGTGCTTTCGCACACATTATAAAGTTTCACACCATATTGGGCCCTTTTGGAGGGGATGTATTGGCGAAAGGATAGGCGGCCCCTAAGCTCATAAGAGACTCGTCTACTGATAGCTTTTGGCCTGGTGTGTATAACTTTAAAAATGACTCAGATAGGAGAGAGATAAGGGGTCTCAATTTGTTGAAGCGATCATAGCCTGGGTCACTTCTTGGGGGGATTTAAAACTTATCCGAGAAGTGCATGAAACACATTATTGTTTTATAGCGTGTTTGGGCCATGATGGCTACAAAAACAGGGGTGCTTTGGATAGCGCTGGTAGCCCCGTAGGACCGGATAGAAGGCTTTTTTACTAACCCCATATTTAGGGTAATTCCCCCCCAAAAAATTCTCTCAAGACCGTGGTGGGGATCCATCATCTGGCATAGTAAGACCTTGGATTTTTGGTCACAAATTGCCTGCCATATATATTTGTCTACTGGACAATTAGTTCCATAGCCTATGAACAATTAAAAAAAATTATAGGGGGTCAAATTTGCGACATCCGTGTTGATGCCTGGAGTGGCTATAAATAGAGAAATTTTGGGGGAGAAAGAAACTGCAGGATCCCACATTGCGGGACGGACTGCATCACTAGGCTCTGCCCCTGACGGTTCAACTGCGACAGCTGCGTCCACCACCATAAAGCTGGAGCAGAACTTGTGTGGCTTTCTAAGCTCAGTTCTGCTTCTGACGCAGTGTCCATATCGCTGCCTGAACTGCTGGAGCATAGCAAGGTGTACGCCTGCTCTGCAGTGAACATCCTGCAAATTCTGAGTGTCATTCTTCGCAACAGTAATTAACAAATTTGTTTTTGTGTTTGTTTTTTTTTACATTTTTATATAACACTAAAAAAAAAGCTAAACATTTACTGTAAACTGCAGCTAATAACCGCTAGTATAACAACGAAATCAGCAAAAAAAAAGATCACGGAGTTCACAGGTAATCCGAGGGTATTTATGGGTAATCTGGGGTGATTACGGGAAATCTGGGGATGATTACGGGTAATCTGTGAACACAGACGAATATGTGGCGTTTTTCACAGCACAAGATTTGAAGCAAAATCTCTTTCTCCCCTTGCAAAACAGAGAGGAAGGAGGGAAACAGCACAAATCCTGTGCTGTATTTACGAAATATGTGACTATGGTCATTGTGATAGGTATATCACAGTGACCATATGATCATGGGCCAATTATAATGGTCCTTGATCAGTTTCTATTTACAGGCAGACTCTGCCTTGCACTCACAGCACATGCGTGCGCCATTTGTTTTATTCCCTGGCGGGTGGGGGGGTGTGGGGAAGGAGGGCGGACGATTGATGGCAGCGGGGGCCTAACAATTAGTTTTTTTATCTCCTCTCACCAAACATTCATGGTGAGAGGAGATAAAAAGCTTTTTTTTTAAATTTGCACTGCTTTGTAACAGCGATCGCCGGTATTCGTTGAATACCAGCAATCGCCGTTTGGGGACCGCAAACAAAGGTCCCTAGTCAGTACTCCAAGCCCTCAGCTACCAGAGGTAGCTGAGGGCAGCAAGCCATCACTCCTTTCGGCGGCGCTATTTTATTCCAATGCAGTGCCATAAAAAGGCAATTGCATCGGAATAAAGCCCGTTAGTGGCCGCCGTAAAAACACTAATGGGCAGTCACTAATGGGTTAAGTACTAATTTGTATTAATATGTAGCAGAAGAGGTTAGATCCAGCGCTTTGGTAGAGGTAAAATAGAAAAAAATTTTTCCAAGTTTAATTGAGTAGTATTAAAAGGTCCATATGTGGTATGGTCCCGGTGTGTGAATAGAAGGAAGGGATGATCCTATAGGCCTACGCGTTTCGGACGATGCAACGTCCTTAGTCTTGGCTGTAGTGTACAGCCAAGACTAAGGACGTTGCATCGTCCGAAACGCGTAGGCCTATAGGATCATCCCTTCCTTCTATTCACACACCGGGACCATACCACATATGGACCTTTTAATACTACTCAATTAAACTTGGGAAAAAAAATTTCTATTTTACCTCTACCAAAGCGCTGGATCTAACCTCTTCTGCTACTTGTGTTCCTGCATCGTGTGCCGACACGAAAAAGATCCGGACGCTGACAGCGACACCCAATTTTCATGTCAGGTGAGCTGGAGAACTTCTCCTCTTGTTTCTCTTGTATTAATATGCTTGCTTTGCAATAAAATAATAATAATATAATTCTGGATATACAATAGCTGTATCTTTTATTCATTTATCATCTGCTTGTATTGTAATTGTGAGCAGTATATATTTACTGCCTATTTTGGAGATTTTGTATGCTATATAAATGTAACTAAATTAATCTTTATATTTATGGGATATTTATGACCAAGCATTTTCTGTAAAATGTATTCAATATCCTTTTAAATATGATCATTGTAAAAAGAATACTTACCAATGTAAAAGAAAAAGAAACCCTAAAAGAATCAGTGACTTTTTTGAATTATGTCATTTTTATGGATACATCTTTAAATTTACTCAATTTAGGTTATAAAGCAAGAAATTAAGAAAAAAAATAACATTTGAGAATTTGATTTGTGGACTGAGCTCATTTGAAAACAAGCAGAGCAGCCTACATTTATGGTAAATATTTATTCTTCAAAATGGTATTATTTCGACAGAATACATTGATCTTTCTCAGGGCCTGTTCACATCTGCGTTGGAGGCTCTGTTAGGGGCCTCTGCCGCAGATATGACCAAAAATATCGTAAACAATAGTGCAGCATGCTGTACTATTGTTTCTAGTAAAACCATGGACACGCTGATGGAGCCGATCAATGTAAATGGGTTCTGTCAGGCGATGGTTGTCTCCGTTGTTCAACAGAACTGGCGCTTCCGGTATTTTTGTTGTTCTGTTCCTCTGAAGGAGCAGCATAACGGAAACCCGAACACAGATGTGAACAGGACCTTAAAACTTTTTCCATCCAGATGAGACAAAGCAGGCTTACATTGACCGCCTGTTGCAAAATTACTTTTGATTAGTGAAGGGGTAATAAATTGAAACCATGGTTAGGTTGTAAAGGCATTACCTTACTTCATTTTTGCTATGGAGCTCCGAAATAGACACCATTTTCCTTCCTTTTTGCTTTATCAGATATCTGAGGAGAGTGTCACAAGAATGACATTATTGCAAGAACTTGTGATCTTCACAGAACGTCTTGCTCTCTTTGCCTGTGGCTGTGGGGGAGATCTCCAGTACTTGCTCTGCGCTTCCGCGACCATCAAGTAGCAGTCTATGGTTATATGCCTGCCTACTATTTTCTGCCCCCGTGCATAATATAATCACTCTTCAGTCTACAGTAAACCCTCTTGTTGTTTTTTTTCCTTCCTCTATTATATTTATGACTTCATTTGTATTATAAGGTTCTGCTGTATCTATAGTCGGTGTTAGGTGGTTCTGAAGCTGCTGCAGTCTTCATTAGGAAATTCTGTTGCAGATGTAGTCTGTATCAAGAGGTTTTGCAGCAGGTACTCTGATTTTTACAAGACCTAAGGGAAATCTGTCACCTATACAATATAATGGGATTAGGTACCAGGTTTTCCTCCCACTAATATGGATTTCAACCATTTGTAGGTCTCCCTGATAGAGATGAGCAAATCGATTCAACACAAATCAAATTTGTTATGAATTTCCCAAAAGTTTAAGATTTTTGCAAATTTCTAATTTTTGGGATTTGTCCTGCACTAATCATTCAAAACGGCGGCCGCCATTTGATAGATCAGAAGAAGACAGAGAAGTAGTCACATGACATCGGGTGGTACCCAGTCAAACTTTCCAATAATGCCTTGCAGGCAGCCCTCCATTTAGCACAGCCAGTCATGAGGGGTATAGAGTGTGAGTCACTGATAACACAGTGGATAACAGTCATATAAGTCATAGTCACTATAAATAGCCCAAAAAGGAAACACTGGTGCTTTGTGGGGATACAGATAGGAGAGAGAGGATGTCAGACACAGAATACAGATAGATAGTTGATTAGTTTTAGTAAGTATGCATACCTCCCCACCGTCCCAGATACAGCGGGACTGTTCCAGATTTAAGCGGTGTCCCGCTGTCCCGGGTGGCCTGTGACTCCCAGTTTTAACTGTATCTGCATCCTGAGGATGCAAATACAGTTGAACCCAATGCTGAAGCAAAGAACCGTCAGCACCCTGCTGCAGCATTAGTACAGAGGACTCTCCGAGCACAGTAGTACTTTAAGCACTGAGTCTGGGAAAACCCTTGATAGCAGTGTCCATATGTGGACAGTGAAGTCAGTGCAGGGGCGTAGCTAGGGGGGGCAGGCGGCGGCCTGCTGCCTCTCTGAGGGCTCGGCGGCACCACTGAAACAAGCCACCACCACCCCCTCCTGCACTATTATTGTACCTGCATCTATAGGACACAGGTACAATTAGAGGCAATGAATGGCCGGGTACATTCCGTGCCCGGCCATTGAGCGCCTTTTTACGAGCGAAGCAGCGCAATACTTTGCGCTGCTTGCATAGTTGGGAATGTCATTCTGCCATGCCAATCAGCGCCTTTCATAGATGCAAGCAGCGCGATCACGTCAATGAGCAGAAGAGAGCAGGTCTCCATTGCCGCCGGAGGATGCTGGAACGGGAGTAAGGTGAGTTCGTATTGTTTTTTTTATCCTAATAAAAAAGTGTGTGGCATTATCTACGGGGGTGGTGGCTTTATCTACGGGGGGTGGCTTTATCTACGGGGGGTGGCTTTATCAACGGGGTGGGCTTTATCAATGGGGGGGCTTTATCTACGGGGTGGCTTTATCTACAGGGGGTGCTTTATCTACGGGGGGCTTTATCTATGGGGCGCTCTATCTACAGGGGGCTATATACTGGTGTGGGCTATATGTGAAGCACTATATACAGGGGTGGGCTATATGTGCAGCACTGTATACAGGGGTGGGCTATATCTACAGGGAGGCTACTTACAGGGGTGGGATATCTGTGGAGCACTATATACAGGGAAGAAGTCATCATAGAGGTCTGGACCGGATGGAGAAAAAGAACTAGAATCTGAGACATCACCGGTGAATCACTTAATGTAAATGTTTGTTCTGCCTCTAATCAGTACTGTAGTCACTGTATGATCTGCAGCGAGATGATTATTAAGATGATATGATTTTTTTTGTGAAACAGCCACTGCCAGCATATGCTTACCATTGTTCGGACCATGCTGGGAGCTGGAAACAATTTAGTAGAAACCTAAACGGCAGGGGTTGCACTAAATTGAGCTGTATTTGTGCTGGTGTTGTATATATGTACTGAGCTTGGTCCTGGCACTATATATATATATATATATATATATATATATATATATATGTACTGAGCTTGGTTCTGGGGCTGTATTTATGTACTGAGCTTTGTTCTGGTGTTGTATATATGTAATGATCTTGGTTCTGGAGCTATATTTATGTGCTGAGCTTTGTTCTGGTGTTGTATATATGTACTGAGATTGGTTCTGGTGCTGCATAAATTTAATGATCTTGGTTCTGGAGCTGTATTAATGTACTGAGCTTGGTTCTGGTACTGTATATATGTAATGAGCTGGGCTATGGTGCTGTATACACTACCGTTCAAAAGTTTGGGGTCACCAAGACAATTTTGTGCTTTCCATGAAAACTCACACTTATATTTATCAAATGAGTTGCAAAATGACTAGAAAATATAGTCAAGACATTGACAAGGTTAGAAATAATGTTTTTTATTTTAAATAATAATTTTCTCCTTCAAACTTTGCTTTCGTCAAAGAATGCTCCATTTGCAGCAATTACAGCATTGCAAACCTTTGGCATTCTAGCTGTTAATTTGCTGAGGTAATCGGGAGAAATTTCACCCCATGCTTCCATAAGCCCCTTCCACAATTTGGATTGGCTTGATGGGCACTTCTTGCGTACCATACGGTCAAGCTGCTCCCACAACAGCTCTATGGGGTTGAGATCTGGTGACTGCGCTGGCCACTCCATTACAGATAGAATACCAGCTGCCTGCTTCTTCCCTAAATTGTTCTTGCATAATTTGGAGGTGTGCTTTGGGTCATTGTCCTGTTGTAGGATGAAATTGGCTCCAATCAAGCGCTGTCCACAGGGTATGGCATGGCGTTGCAAAATGGAGTGATAGTCTTCCTTATTCAAAATCCCTTTTACCTTGTACAAATCTCCCACTTTACCAGCACCAAAGCAACCCCAGACCATCACATTACCTCCACCATGCTTGACAGATGGCATCAGGCACTCTTCCAGCATCTTTTCAGTTGTTCTGCGTCTCACAAATGTTCTTCTGTGTGATCCAAACACCTCAAACTTCGATTCGTCTGTCCATAACACTTTTTTCCAATCTTCCTCTGTCCAATGTCTGTGTGCTTTTGCCCATATTAATCTTTTCCTTTTATTAGCCAATCTCAGATATGGCTTTTTCTTTGCCACTCTGCCCTGAAGGCCAGCATCCCGGAGTCACCCCTTCACTGTAGACGTTGACACTGCCGTTTTGCGGGTACTATTTAATGAAGCTGCCAGTTGAAGACCTGTGAGGCGTCTGTTTCTCAAACTAAAGACTCTAATGTACTTGTCTTGTTGCTCAGTTGTGCAGCGGGGCCTCCCACTTCTCTTTCTACTCTGGTTAGAGCCTGTTTGTGCTGTCCTCTGAAGGGAGTAGTACACACCGTTGTAGGAAATCTTCAGTTTCTTGGCAATTTCTCGCATGGAATAGCCTTCATTTCTAAGAACAAGAATAGACTGTCGAGTTTCACATGAAAGCTCTCTTTTTCTAGCCATTTGGAGAGTTTAATCGAACCCACAAATGTAATGCTCCAGATTCTCAACTAGCTCAAAGGAAGGTCAGTTTTATAGCTCCTCTAAACAGCAAAACTGTTTACAGCGGTGCTAACATAATTGCACAAGGGTTTTCAAGTATTTTCTAATCATCCATTAGCCTTCTAACACAGTTAGCAAACACAATGTACCATTAGAACACTGGAGTGATGTTTGCTGGAAAGGGGCCTCTATGCACCTATGTAGATATTGCATTAAAAACCAGACGTTTGCAGCTAGAATAGTCATTTATCACATTAACAATGTATAGAGTGTATTTCTGATTAATTGAATTTATCTTCATTGAAAAAAACTGTGCTTTTCTTTCAAAAATAAGGAAATTTCTAAGTGACCCTAAACTTTTGATCGGTAGTGTATATGTAATGATCTTGGTTCTGGGGCTGTATATATGTAATGAGCTTTGTTCTGATACTGTATATATGTAATGAGCTGGGTTTTGGTGCTGTATATATATATAATGAGCTTTGTTCTGGTGCTGTATATATGTACAGAGCTTGGTTCTGATGCTGTATTTATGTACTGAGCTTTGTTCTGGTGCTGTATATACGTAATGAGCTTAGTTCTGGTGCTGTATATATGTAATGAGCTTTGTTCTGGTGTTGTATATAGAACTATATTGCTTTTAAAATGTACAAATGTTTTTATGCTTGTTACATTTAAAAAAATGTGGAAAAGAAATGACACGTCATTGATTGGTAGAGAAAACAAATATGGTGAAGGGGAAGGAGATGTCGAGAAAGAGGTTGGGGGGTGCCAAACTGAATCTTTGCCCTGTGTGCTGGAGAACCTAGCTACGCCTCAGAGTCAGTGGCTTCTTCATAGCGGAATCCCCTGCCAGAGCATTGCCGACGCTCTGGCCGGTAATTCTGCTCCTAGAGGGAATCCTTGATGTCACTGTCCATGTATGGACAGTGACGTAAGTTTCTCCTCCTGGAGCGGAATTAACTGCCAGAGTGTTGCCGACATTATTTTCACGGAAACAATAGTGCTAACGGAAAGGTTGAATGGAACCAATCAACGGAACCTGAACGATGATGTGAACGGGCCCTTAGATACGAGATAACTAATGAAAAAAGGATAATATCGTTATACAATACAATGCCTGAGAGTAAAATAGCAGAAGTTCGTACACGTGTAATAAATAGTACAAAACATTATAGTCGCCATATGTTCTGTGGTAATCACTGTTCTACAATAAAGGAGTACATCACCAGAAATGTATCCTGCAAGAAGTTCTGCACTAATGTGGTACCGTATCAACAAATAGAAGTACATAATGTATCATAGCCATGATGCATGTAGTCAAAATAGGAGAAATGACACAGAAGTACAGTCCTAAGGACATAAAGAGCTAACAGAGCCCTACAGATATAGAAAGATCCTCCGATTGCATGTTAGCGTATATCTGGGCAAGTCAGGGTAAAGGGAAGGTTGGTATGAAAGCATCAAGGACCCAGGTGGGGTAGTAAAAAGGCAGGAGAAACCTATATATGAAGGCTGGGCGTGGATGCATATGACGTACTTTGAGGAAGACGGACGGTCTTAGAAGGTTGCAACCACCAGCTCCAGATCCTAGTGAACTTAAAAAGGACAGTTTCTTTGTCAATAAAGCTATTTCTTGAGCGGTAATATAGTATTTACTATAGTCAATCGGTGTTGACCGCTAGTAACGTGTGTGTTTGTGACGTGAGTCAAAGTCGTCAGGGTCTGGGAGAAGGAGACACAATTTAGAACAGAGTTCGACTGGGGTACCCATCACAACATTGAGAAACCTGAGAATTTGTTTCCAAAATTCCATTATTTTGGGCAGGACAGTAAAAGGTGTAAGAGAGTTCATTGTGAAATATGGCATTTAGGACATTCGTCTGCATCTATCTAGTGGTAAAATAGTGTGCTCTACATACTACAGTTATGTATGTCTTTCATTGTGATTGGAAGAAACTCCTTTAGGGAGTTCGGTGCCCTGTCCCACTCCTCTACAGCTAAAGGGCGAACATCTGTTTCCCCCCTTTCCAGAGATACCGGGGCAGAGTCCCTAGCTTTTTGTGAAAGGAGTATAAAATCCTGATATCAAGTGGCTGGAGGGGGTGCAAGAAAAAGATTTTATATCTTATTCCACCATTACCAAGTTGTGTCTGAAGGGCGTGTTTCAAATAAGTAAATATTTGTGAGAGGTGGAGTGCAAATTCTGCCTGTAGGTCTGGGAGAGTTTGATTCTATTCTCAGTGTACACTATATATATGCGAGGTAACAATATATATTTTTTATCCCGTTAATATCATGGGAAAGTAGTATTAGTTCTTGAAAAGCTGTGCAATGCCGCAATTGGGTATGTGTTCCGAGCCCTCGTCATATAGGAGTTGTGCGAAATTCCAAACAAATATTGTTTGTCTCCAAATTGGGTGGTTGAGCAGGTTGTCATCGGTGTGTTAAGTACCACAGAACAGTAGGTACAGTGGATTGGCATACTTAGAGTCTAAAACTTACTAGCATACCCTTTTAGTACTATTATATTCATCCCTGCCCCACCTGGCTAAGTATGATATTTGTCTGGCTAAATAAGGCAAATTAACATCTGGTAATGATGCACAACCTTCATCCGATGGGGCAGAGAGATGCTGACGGCAACTCTGGGTTACTTGCCATTTCAGACAAATGAAATTACAGTAGTTTTCTTTTAATTCATTGTGATAGGTGAGCAGGTAGGTAAATGGGATTATTGGAGTATACTGTATATAGGATTTTGGCCAAAGAGTTGTTTTGACTAAGCTTATTCATGCGGCAATTGAGAAAAGCAATTTATTCAATCTGCCACTTTTAGATTGCAAAAAGGAGATGAGGGGGACAATATTTAATCTTTAAAATTCTTCAACAGATCTGGAGACTTTTATTCCAAGATAAGTAATGGAAGTAGAGCAGAATAGGGTGGAGATTGAGATTTTGGTGGGAATAGATATATCTAAGATATAGTAAAATGTGAGATTTGGACCAATTAATAGTGAATCCCGACTTGGATCCAAAGTTTTACATAACATTTAGGGTAGTGTGTGATTCTTCAGGGTCTGATAGGTATAATAATGTATTGTCAGCAAACATGCTGACTTTTTACTGAATAGATCGTGGTGCCACGGGTTGAATTTCAAGGGCAAATAAAAGAGAAGAATGGCAACTACCCTGCCGAGTGCCTCTAAACAGCGAGAAGGGACTCAAAATCCAACCAGTTACTGACACTCTGGAATACAAAGTAGAATATAGTAGGCAAACCCAATGAATTGACATGGGACCAAACCCAAATTTGTATATGGTGGGTGTGGCATATTCAATTGAATGAAGCACTTTGGTTGGATCAAGGGAGTCTA
Source organism: Rhinoderma darwinii (assembly GCF_050947455.1). Classification (NCBI taxonomy): domain Eukaryota; kingdom Metazoa; phylum Chordata; class Amphibia; order Anura; family Rhinodermatidae; genus Rhinoderma; species Rhinoderma darwinii. Next base: position 258,698,582 of record NC_134688.1, read on the forward strand.
TTATTCTGGTACTAACATCCTCATGTGTAATCTGTAACTTGGTAAATAACTGGAAGTTTAAGGCGGTTCACTTCCAGGCATAGATCTCGTTTGTTCCGGGTGAATAAATGGCAGGATGGCCGAGTTTAATCTTCTGGACAGATATTTGGCAAGGATCTTGATGTCACTTTGAAAGAGGAACGTTAGGAGTGACAATATAATTTTTCCTGGTTTGGGAACTACTATTATAGTGGCTGGAATAAATCCATGGAGTTAAGTGCAGCAGAGTAGATAATGAGTAGATGAACACTTTGTAAAAATCTATGGACAATCCATCAATACCAGGTGATTTGGCTGATTGGAAGGAGGCTATGAGGTCTAAGATTTATTGTGTTGTGATCAAGCTATCTAAGGAAGCATGGTCAGTAGTGGCCAAGGTGAGAAGGTAAAAATCGGTCAAATAAAACTTAATTTCACAAGTTTAGGCTGTTAAATGAGCGGAGTATAAGGACTCATACGTAGTAAGAGCAAAATGTGTCCAATATCAACTGTGGGTCAGAAATATGCATCCCTGATTAAATTTCCAGTAACGTGGTCACTGGGGGATCATTATCACCTCTAACTATACATTCTAGAAGTTTACTGCATTGTTCCGTGTGTTCATAGTACGATTGTTTGTTTCTTTGGGCTATATTAGTTAATAAAGTATGATACAGATGTGTCGTGCAAAGCCATTCCGATTTATTTTCTCTGGTGTGGTTACTAATATGTTGGAGTTCCGTGGTACGAGCATCATTAGCTGATTTAATTTCATTGTGGGCAAGACCTCTTTTCAGGTCATCTATAGCTTGAGTCATTGTGCTCCATACATACGCTTTGAAAGACAATTAAAAGCGGGGGGCTACCATCATTATCGTTTCCCCTTATCTAGAAAGTAAGCAGAAAGAGGGAGTATTTTGAACTATAATGGTTTAAAGCGCTATTGTGCTTTTGCGGGTATATTTGGAAGTGTGACCCGAAATTTACCAGGATTAACAATGTGGTGCCCAAAACTGAATTCTGTACCTTTTACCAGGGATTTATAGAGGGGTAATATTAGGTTTGAATCACAGGTTTTTATCTCTCTTTTTATACACCATAAAACCCTATTTGCTTTTGCAGCTGCTGCTTGACATCGAGTGCTGCTTTTTAGCTTATTTGTAACCAGAATGCCAAGGTCCTTCTCTTGTTCCCTTATCCCCAGTTTTATTCCAGTTAATGTATATGCATTAATACTATTATTGCATCCTAGGTGCATCACTTTACAGGTTCTCATGCAGAAATGCTGTATTAACCTTTGGTATGGGTAGAAACTTTTACATAGTTACATAGTTGATAAGGTTGAAAAAAGACACAGGCTCATTGAGTCCAACCTATAATCCAGAGGAAGGAAAATCCCCCATGAGGTTGATGCCAATTGCCTCATTACGGGAAAAATTCCTCTCCGACTCCAAATATGGCAATCAGAATAAATCCCTGGATCAACGTCCCATCTCCGGAATCTAGAACACACAACATGTAATATTATATTTTTCAAGAAAGGCATCAAGGTTCTTCTTGAACTCAAAGAATCAACTGTCATAATATCCTGTGGCAGAAAGTTCCATTGTCTCACTGCTGTCATATAAGAATCCCCGTCTGTGGCGGTGGTGAAACCTTTTCTCCTCTAGACGTAGAGGATGCCCCCTTGTCCTTGTTACAGTCCTAGTTGTAAAAAGATCATTAGAAAGATACTGTCCTGTCCAATTATATATTTGTACATTGTAATTAGATCTCCCCTAGGCCATCTTTTTTCTAATCTGAATAGGTCCAAGTTTGATAACCTTTCTTGGTACTGAAATCTGCCCATTCTCTTAATTACCTTGGTCGCCCTTCTTTGCACCTGTTCTAGTTCAGCCATGTCCTTCTTATACACAGGTGTCCAAAATTGTACACAAAATTCCATATGTGGTCTGACTAGGGATTTGTATAGAGGCAAAACTATGTTCTTGTCATGAGCATCTATGTCTCTTTTGATGCATCCTATGATTTTATTTGCCTTGGCAGCAGCTGCTTGGCACTGGTTGCTAAAGGTATACGTTCAGTCCACCAAAACCGCAAATCTTTTTCAGTAGTAGTTTTACTCAGTGTTTTACCAATTAATGCATAATTGTAAACATGTATCCTCAGCCTAAGTGCATAACCTTACATTTATCCACATTAAACTTAATTTGCTGTTTCTCTGCCCAAACCTCCAGCTTCCCCAAATCCCTCTGCAGTATTCCTTCTCTGTGTTGATTACTTTAAAGAGCTTAGAATCATCTGCAAATACTGAAATTATACTAGTGCTCTGTAAACCCTCTACAAGGTAATTTATAAACATATTAAAAAGAAGAGGGCCCAATACTGACCCCTGTGGAACCCCTCTGGTAACGGTGACCAAGTCTGAGCATGTACCATTAATAACAACCTGTTTTCTATCACTGAACCATTTGTTGACCCAATTACACATATTTTCCCCCAGTCCCAGGATTTTCATTATATATACCAACCTTTTATGCGGCACAGTATCAAACTGCTTTGAAAAGTCTAGATACACCACCTGCACAGCCTTACCCAGGTCCAGTCTAGAACTTACCTCCTCATAGAAGCTAATCAGATTGGTTTCGAGAATAACATCTCTTTGAAAGCCCTCAAATATTTTAGCCATATTGGAGTTTAAACTTACAGGTCTATAGTTTCCGGGCTTACTTTTTGACCGCTTTTTGAATATTGGCACCACATTTGCTATGTGCCAGTCCTGTGGAACAGATCCCGTCATGATAGAATCCTTAAACATAAAAAATAAGGGTCTGTCTATCAAAGTACTTAATTCCTGCAGAACGCGGTAGTGAATACCTTCCGGACCCAGTGATTTGTTTATTTTAGTGTATTTAAGGCAGCGATGCGTTTCCTGCTGGGCTAAGCAGGAGACATTTAATGGAGAATTTACTTTATCCCTAATCATGTTGTCTGACATTGGATTTTCCTGTGTAAATACAGTAGAGAAAAAGGCGTTTAGTAGATTGGACTTTTCCTCATCCTCCTCCACCATTTTACCCAGATTATTTCTGAGTGGGTCAACACATTCAGTTTCTTATTATTTATGTATTCGAAAAATATATTTGGGTTTTTTCTACATTCTTTGGCAACGAGTCTCTCTGTTTCAATCTTTGCTGCCTTTGTACCCTACAAACTTGAGTCAATCCTCTCTGAGAGCAGATACACTAGCATTGAAATGACGCCTACCTGCTCGTAGACACCATCTTGATCCGGACAGCGGCCTTCACTTGGGACTGACGGCCACCTCCCTGACTTCCCAAATGATGCTCAGAGACAGATAGGCCTGCACAGTGTAACTGGGATAGCTGAGCCAATCTCCAGCCACTTGCACCAACCTGCTGGAGAGACGTGGTGTGATTCCCTGTGTGCAGCCTACCTCTTCAAGAAATCGGGGAGCTCTTGCCTTCAGTCGGTGCATGTCCCCCGTTGTACTTGCCACTGCACCACATTAGTGCTCTCTGTGGCACCATAGGTGCTTGGGAGAGCTGTTCCCCAATCTGGCAGCTTATTACTATTATATGGTGGATTTGTCCCTCTTGCTTACTCCCACTACTGGCCTTTGCAGGTCTTGAAGCCCTACACTGCGAGGGCACAAAGTGAAGGGCACAAAGTGATTGGGACACCAGACCTAGTACCTATCCTAAGACAAGGGGTAAGTGTAAACCACTGTGAGACATCACCACTATCCCTCCTGTGTTCAATTACAACCCTCACCACACAACAGTTGCCCCCTTCATCTACATACAGCTTCTCAATGGACAACTGGGCGTGTTTTACTTTTGACCAAGTGGGCGTTGTACAGAGGAGTGTATGACGCTGACCAATCAGCGTCATACACTTCTCTCCATTCATTTACACTGCAGATAGCGATATAGCTATATCGCTATGTGCAGCCATATAAACACACTATAACATTACTGCACACCACAGGAAGATCTCGCTGTAAATGACAGTTTATAGCGTAATCTCGCGAGACTACGCCTGCTATGCTGTAACTCACAGAAAAGTGCAGAGAAGTGGTCAGGATTCTGAATGCACATCACGTCCTGGCTGGAGGTAATGTATATTCATTGTCAGGACACTGCAGTAATGTTATAGTGTGTTTATGTGGCTGCACATAGCGATATAGCTATATCGCTATCTGCAGCGTAAATGAATGGAGAGAAGTGTATGACGCTGATTGGTCAGCGTCATAGACTCCTCTGTACAACGCCCACTTCGTCAAAAAGTAAAACACGCCCAGTTGTCCATTGAGAAACTCATTAGCATAAAGCTAATATAGGTCATAACTACGTCAAAAATGATTGATTTTCTAAATAAAAAAAACACTGCTGTAATCTACATTACAGCGCCGATCACATCATGTACAACATAGGGCACTTATAATGTGGTGACAGAGCCTCTTTAAACTTGCAGATTGATATATGGATGTAGCCATCTTTAGCTTGACGCTGATAACTAGCTGCAGCGTGATATCACACAACAAAAGCCATTGAAAAGTCATTGAAAAAGTCAAGATAAAGGATCATGCCACTGTGTATTTAATGTGTTAAAAGTTACGATAAAGACAGCTACATTTGTATGCTAGAGCGTAATTTAGCTTTTAACAATATTTCACAGTTTAAAGCTACATAAAAAGTAAAGTAACTTTGCAAATAAATCACTTTACCCTTCCGGAGCTATCAATCCATCTTCAGCTAAAGTGAAATTATGTAGGGTATTAATACAAAGCATTAGCAAAAGTAATAGAATAAAAGAAGCACAACTATCTAGACATACTGTAGTTGTAATTTAATATATTCTAAAATCTCAGTTTAAGTGCAGAACAACAGGATTGAAGTTAAATTGACTGTAGCATGAGAATTAAACTCCATGTATTTGATAAAGAGAAGCATACCCACTATCAACCTTTGTTTTTAAAGATCATATTCAGATTTAAGAAGATCATAAATCTTAGAACTGTACGTGAAATTAAGATATACAGTTCGGTAATGCAACAGATGGCCCACTGTTGTATTTTCATCACTAATTCATAGACACTTCTGGCTGTGACTTCTATATCAAGGGTTTGGATCACTATATTGGATTTAAATTGCATAAAAGAGTGCAAACATATATATATATATATATATATATATATATATATATATATATATATATATATATATATGTCTGGTGGTATTACTGAAGCTGACATCAGTGAAAATGGTGGAGCATCTAAATCTGGGTCCAGTAATACAGGTTGTTCTGTAATTCTGTAAGTATCACTTATTAAATTGTCATTATATAGCTACACAAGGAACAATAGCTGATGAAAAGTGTTAGTGTAAACTTACAAAAGGAAGTTCTGTTGATTTATGTCATCTTCAAGGCCATCCCTAGTGTTTAGAATGATTTGTGGTCATGCTAAAATTGCCCAGAAACAGCAAACTGTCGAATTTCTGAAGGAATTAATATTCCCACTGTACACATAAACCGGGCCATAATTCTATGAAGAGCTCCCAGCATAGCCACAATAAAGACAAATGAGGGAGTGCAGTGTTGTGGGGAGATAAAGGGAATTGCTGAGTTATTGCTGCTAATGATGTGAAGTCCAAACACTAAGAAAACCATAGAGAAAAAACATAACACAATAAATTAATTACTTGTGACATTTTATGTACTTCAAACATGTCTTTTTACTGCTAAAAACTGAAAGTGACTTGATTTCTTATGAATGACTATTGCAGATATATGTTTATTCCTTGTTGACTTAGTCTAACGCCCCTAATGGTTATTTTATTTTATTTTTTTCAGACAGTGATTTATGAAAAATATATCACAATCAGCTCTGAAAAAATATACTTATGGCTGAAAATAATACCCAGTAAAATCATAACTTATACAGTATGGAAAAAAGTCAGCATGTTACTTTTAAATTGTCAGAAGTGCAATACATGTGGGTGCATCCATAATACATGAGCTGCTAGTGAATCCCTCCTCTATATATTTAATCTTATGGATGCCTGATTGAAATGACATATTGTATTTGGTAAAGTCATGTTTGGGCAATATATATACTTATGTTCGGTACATTAGTTAACTCCTTTAAAGTCTTTCCATACCATGTCCCCAACATTAACCAGTAATTCCATAGGATAGCATAAAATCCTTAGTTTGAAAAAATAGTAATACCCAAGCATTCAAACCATGGTGACCTGGTAGGACATTGTCTTGCTGTCTCAGTTGTTCACCTCTTTGTCCTATTCACTAAGTAGCTATGGTGTTTGGTGTCGTTTTCAAAACCACTCTATTTTTAGTGCATTTTGGCATAATTGCTGCATTTCTACTGTGAATTGGCATAACTGTCTCATTTGTTGCTGCAATTTTGCGCAAATTGTGTAAGAAAATGGCACATAAATGGCACATATAAATATACATTTAAGGTGCAGTCACATGTCACATATTTGCCTCATATTTCGAAAAGATATAAATATGCAGCGGAAAACTTTACAATGTAATCCTATTAAAAAAACATTCTTAATTGCTTGCGTTGCAGGATATTTTCCCCACAGGATTACATTGCAAAGTTTTCCACATTGTAGAAATACATGGCAAATATGACACGTGTGACTGCACTCCAAGTGTATGTTCACACGCTTAACCAAAAACTTCTGAAAATACGGAGCTGTTTTCAAGGGAAAACAGCTCCTGATTTTCAGATTTTTTTTAGCAACTCTGGTTTTTCGCAGCGTTTTTTATGGCCGTTTTTGGAGCTGTTTATCTATAGAATCTATGAAAAATGGCTCCAAAAACGTCTCAAGAAGTGCTATGCACTTCTTTTTCGCGGCCATTTTGAAAAACGGACGCGTAAAAAACGCCCAGTCGGAACAGAACGCCGTATCTCCCATTGAAGGCATTTCCCATTGATGTTTGTAGGCATTCTACTTCCGATTTCTCAGCCGTTTTTTGGGCCATTTATGGCCCGAAAATAAGCCGTGTGAACATACCCTTACAGTACCTGGTGATCTAGTTGTTGGTCTGTTCTGGAGGGCTGTATAATATTAATATGCATTATTCATAGAATTATCATTTAACTTATGCATTATATTATATTAAAAATGCAGATGTTTTCACAGAACATTTTACAGATTATGAGTAACAAAATATTGAGCTACATTACATGTATAAATAAGAAAACATAGTATTAAATGGAGACTACAGTACCATCTCCCAGTGCAGCAACTATAATCCACTCCTGATTCTGAGAAGCAAGTGCACCCACTAAAGGGCTGGTGATAGGCAGGTGTTTCTTGTGTCCAGGTTCATAACTATGGGGATGCCTGGTGGGGAATGTGCCCCAGGTGAAGGTGCTAACAAGCCTCCCTGACTTGACCAGGATATTTAAATACATAGCTAGGGCAGTAAACTTTGTGTAGGGAAGCCCGAGTATAACTCTGCTTTTGCATAAATACAAATCCAGTCCCCTTGAAATCAAAGCCCTTAATAGTGATAAGGAATTTACCCAAAACATATGCCTGTCAGCTTGTTTAGTAGATCAAATGATCATCTTCTGTGAAGCCAAACTTTCAAGTGTTTCTGTTCTATTGTTACTTTTGATCTTAGACAAGTTAAAACAAAAATAAATCAGTGCATACATTACACAGTAAAGGCTGTTTCCCACACCTATTCTAGGTTGATTTGATTATTTTTTTTATAGTCTATTGCCTCCCCTGAAAGGTTGATCTATTGTGTCCTTACAACTCAAAGTATCATCTAAGATGTATTATTGCATAATATAATAAAGTATCAAGTAGGCTTAGATGCCAACATTAGCTAAAGTGTGCAATTAGCGAGTAAAGTTGTAAATTGAATATACATATTTTGCCCTAGTGTTGAAGATATTTCTCTTTGTGGATTTTGTGCAGGAGAGATCAAAATTTCAAATTTAGAAGCATTCCAAATTTAAAGGCAGTCACACAGCATTTTACTCAATGCAAAATAGCTTGAATTTTCTATTGATCTGGCAGACCAAATTCACCCGTAAATGCTATTAAATCTAATTTGATCCAATCCATTTTCTTTTTAAAGGGAGTTTAGGAGGTGGGATAATGTCAAAGAACTTTTGACAGCAGCGGCCAGCGAGGGGTAAGTAGAGTTCACATTGAGCAACCAAAAAACAAGCAATTTTCTAGACACGGATGCATCAATATAACCAGGTTGATGATGGAGTGAGTAATTACTTATTACTGGTTCACCTCCCAGGTTAAAAAGGCTCTGTCACCTGTTTATAACTGCCCTATCTTCTACCTAATCTAATAGGCGCTTTAATGTAGATAAGTAATGTGTAGTTTTTTTTTAAAAAAACATTTATTTTTGACAAAGTTATGAGCATTTTAAGTGTTATACAAATTTGTTCTTAATGACCAGGTGGGTTTTATTTTTTATTTTTCACCAAGTGGGCATTGTAAAGAAAAGTGTATGAAGCTGACCAATCAGCGTCATACACTTCATGTTCAGCTGTACTCACAGCACAGAGTGACCTCGGGAGATCGCGCTGTGTTGTCACTTACTCCCACAGTAACTTTACCGGAGTGTCAGGAGAATGAAAAGACATCACCTCCTGACACACCCCTGTAGATAATGCCACACAACCCCCTTGTAGATAGTGCCACACACACCCCCTTGTAAATAGTGCCACAGCCCCTCTTGTAGATAGTGCCACACACCTCCCTTGTAAAAAGAGCCATACATACCCTTGTAGATAGTGCCATACACCCCCTTGTAGATAGTGCCATACACCTCCCCTTGTAGATAGTGGCATACACCCCCATGTAGATAGTGGCATATACCCCCCTTATAAATAGTGCCTTTGAAAGTGATTAGGAATGTTTAAAAAAAAATAAATTTTTCGTGGAGTCCATCTTGTATGGTTGGCATCCATTTTGGATAGTTGAAATCCATCTTGCGGAATGAATGAGCCATTTTGAGATTAATATGTTGTGGCTTTAAGGCTAAAACATCTATGTCAGCATTTTCTGAAACAATTCTATGTTATTTGTTCTTGAGATGAATGTTTATATTTAGTCTCTCTCTAGTATGGAAAAAACAGATGAATATTTACCTATTTTTGTGTGATAAGGAGCCGATCAACCTTGAAGTCTATGGAGAAAGATCATGTTTACTATAAGGGGGGTGGGGTAGTCTGACTCCTAGCATCTATGACGTGGTATATTTTGGGAACTTATGGTTTACATTTGAAACGCCTCCTGAGCCTATGATTAGTTCAGGACAAAACATATTGTCATTATATGCTATTGGCTAAATCAAATCCAAATTAACGTCATATTGTAAACATTGTAAACGATTGGTTAGAATCAAGCTGCCCCTACTTCGAAGATATTATTGTAATGGTTTGATGAATAAATGCCAGAGAAGGATTTTGAGCATACAAAGCATGGTCTCTTGTGTCATCTTTTCGCTCATATATCTATCGATTACCTAAGATTTGAAACTGGATAAATCACTGGAGGGCAGGTATTAGTTGACATACCCAATACACATTTCAGTCTAATATATTTTGGCCCATGATTGCATCAACAGTTTTGGTCCCGAATGCATTGCTCATCTGATAAGCTGTCACTAGAGGCCAGGTGGTATTGCATAAGTGAATTAAAACTGTACGTTAGTAGCTTATTCTTACAAATATTTTTCACTCATTCATTGCCGAGGCTGGAATTAGCTATCATGGCATCACATCTCCTGAACGCAGTAATTTATCCAGCAGTATGAGGTATGTTGAAAGCTTTCTTTATGATGAATAATTGCAGATACGTACGTTATCTTGAGTTGTTGTTGCAGATGTGTGAATCTTGAGGTTCATGGTATGAGAGAATGTTTGCCAGCATTGAACACTGAAACTGTTACGATTGTATGAAACAGAAGCTGTGAGGATTGTGTGTGTGACCCCCTCCTTTGGAATGTGATAACATAGTGAGAAAAAAAAAAGGAAAAGAGGAACTTTTAAAGTGACTGAATAAAGTTGTGCAAAGGTAGTGTGACTCCATTGCATACATCTGTCTGTGTGTAAGATGAGAATGCTTAATGCTGTGTAATGAACATGCAATGAACTGTGCTATTTGGATTTATGTATTGTTATAGGTCTGTTGGAAATTTCATTTAATATTTGGCTGTTGTGTAAAAACTGTTACGGATCGCAGGAAATGTTATCCTGTTGCCTGGTTGTTCTGAGATAGTCAAGTGTCGGGGACGCCTGGCTTGGCGAGGTACTATGTGTCCGTAGGTGATACAAGCTTCCCGTAGATGGCAGAGCTGAAAGTTACAGACCACTAACCCAGCAGAGATGTAATACAAACTGCCCGTAGGTGGCAGAGCTGAGAGTTACAGAAAACTGACAAGAGTTAAAGACAACTAATTCAACAGAGATAAAGACTGTCCATAGGGGACAGAGGTTGGATATTTGTAGGTAATATCCTGTAGTACTTGTAGTATCGTCAAGGACTTCTGTGGTAGTCCTGATAATAGACAACTTGGAGAGTAGAGCAACAGGGGAAGCCCTGTAGTGTGGCATACAGCCAAAGAAATTGTGACAAACAGGGTAAGAAAGACGTTATAACAACTACAGTAATGGAAGTGTGATAAGTATATATTTATGTACCATTACACAGTGCAATAGGGTAAACTTTGAATGTTGTATTGAGTAATAATTTATATGTTTCTAGCACACTGCCAGCTTGTAATATTATGTGTAAGGGTCCTTAAAAATCGTCACTTACATGTATTGTCAGACTGACATAAGGTAGGAATCAGTACAGACTGATTTCTAGCACGCATTTGATTATCCGGCTTATTGACTTTGAAGTACGTCTGTAGTGGTATAACATCAGACCGTCCGGAACTGAATACGTTGTAAAATAACAAACTGTGTTCAAAGCAAAGAATGACCCACATCTGCCATAGTATTATAACTATCTATACAAATTACAGTGAAAGACATTGGTATTGGCGCACACCCAGGGCCCCTAAAGAAATCATCACCAACATACATTAGCAAAACCCTAGACCTTTATGTGAATAACAAACTGTCAAACTGTGGAAAAAAACAGTGTTTAAAAAAGTCTGACAGCCAAAACATGGTTGTTTGCATGTGATAAATAGAATGGTTTGTGGAGAGATGAATAAGGGATGGTGGATGGCCAGGAGTTAACTCTGTTATCTAGGCATAGTTTAAAATGACAAAGTAAGTGATTACAGGTGGTAACAAGTTGGTGTGAAGGAGATGTGTCTAATGTAGATTTTGATAGGAAGAGTTAAGAATACGGAGCAGCCAGGTGCATTGCTATATTGCATGCTCTCATTCTTAACAGCAGAACTGTGTAAAATTTTTTAATGTGTCTTGCGTATGGGGTTAAATTAGAGTCATTCCAGAAAAACATGGGTCTAAAGAAAAGGGGGGTTGTGTGTAAGATAGGAGAAGGCAGGAGGAGGTAGGCTGTTCTGTACTTAGTATGCAGAGAGAGTAAAATTACAAAACATGGACTGCTGTATTGTGTGGCGCTATGTGTGGCGCTATGTTCCATATTCATGTGTTATGATATGATATGATCTCACGTTAATGTTAATGTTTTGAGGTTAATTCACATGAATTAAAATCCAGATATTGATGAAATCCCGACCCATCCTATGAAGTATGCTGCGGTATTGCGAGGTTTTCCCCGGCCACTACTAACCCAGTTGTTGCAGTGTGTTGATGCTGTGAGTTTAAATGTCATTTTAAAAATGTTATGTTGGGTTTAAAAGTATGCAGCTGCGAGGTGTATATCGAAAAGATAAAATGCTGTTTGGTCCAGAGAAAGACATTTCTTTTCTATGATATTGCGTATTACAGGGGGCCAAAATAGTGCCCCCCAGATAGAGTGCCCAACCTCACTATGTTGATATATGCAGTTTTGGACTCTGCTACATTACTTCTACAGAGTCCAAAAAGGAGGGGGTTAGTGATACATCTCAGTGAGACAACACAAAAATTTGTTTTGCATTTGTTAGAATCAATGAACTTAGAGCCAGGAGGTCTACACAATGTGTATGAGAGTACCCCACATAGATTTTTTTTAGTGTTTCTGTGTAGATAGTTTCAGATTCTTTCAGAATGGCAAATATGACACTGGGTATGATGTGCTATAGTCACTACGTATTCAGTAACAGATCACTTCCCTCCAGCAAATCTGCACAGGAGGCCGAGTTGACGTCACTCACAGATGAGTCTTTACAGATTAAGGCCTCATGCACACTTCCATCAACGTTTTCACAGCCGTTTTTCACGGGTCCATGTGTCCGGGATTGGATCAGTGTGCTTCCCGTGTGTACTCCGTGTACACTTCCGTGTTTCAGTTTCCGAGAGGAAACGGAAACCCGTTTACACTATGTACACAATATTGTGAGTGCCGCATATGCTATTCCCTGTCCAGCGGTACTAACTGTCCAGGGTGCTGAAAGAGTTACTGCCGATCAGTGCAGCCCTTTAACTCTTTCAGCACCCTGGACAGAGACTACCGCTGGACAGGGAATACCATGTGCGGCGCTCACAATATAGATTAATGGTTCATTAAAAAAAACCTGCAACAAAAAAAAGTTACTACTTACCCAGAACTCCCTGCTTGCCTGCTTCCTCAAGTCCGGCCTCCTGAGATGACGTTCCAGACCATGTGACCGCTGCAGCCAATCACAGGCTGCAGTGGTCACATGGACTGCTGCGTCATCCAAAGAGGTCAGACTGGATGTCAGAAGAGGGACGCGTCACCAAGACAACGGGGTACATATGAACTTATTTTTCTTAATATTGCTGCATTCCAGCACTAATCAGCAGCTTCTTCTCTCTATCAGTGCTGACAGAGAGAAGGGGCTGCCGATTAGTGCAGTGCAGTATCTGTCTGTATGTGTACTTCTGCCCGCCCGTTGCTAGGCAACGGCTCCGTCACACATGGACGGAACAGTGATTCCTTCCGTGTGCCTTCAGTTTTTTTGATGGCCCCATTGACTTGCATGGGCCTCACGGTCACGGAATCTCGGACCAAAGCAGGACATGCTCTCATTTTGTCTAAACTAAGCAACGGGACCGTCAAAAAAACTGAAGTTTGCATGGCCCCATTGAAATGAATGGATCAGGGTGCTAGCCGTCTGAAAAACGGCTAGCACCCTGAAGAACAAGACTGAAGTGGGCATGAAGCCTTAGATGGGAAAGAGGTGAAAACTGCTGAAACAATGTTGATTCTATGACAGATTTTAGTAAAAAAATTTTTTCGTTCTGGTATTAATTTGTGGTATTAATCAGGTATCTATAGGACCTGATGGGGGTGGGATTCTCAAGTGTTCTAGGTTATCAGATGAGTGTGGAGAAGTATATAACATTTGGTTTTTATTTTTGAGAATAAATAAGACTCCACCCTTTTGAAATAGTTTATTTATAGGCAACATATGTTTCCAATGTGAATTTGTAATGAAGAAATACTTCATCATATACAGTTTGTACAAGACAGGATACTATGCACGAGGTAAATCATCCAGAGACCACTCTCACCTTCTTGTTCATCTCAAGAAACAGAGATGGAGGTGCTCGCTGAGGCTTGTAACCTGGCAAAATGTAGGATGGCCAACATTTACACTGACTCTAGGTACGCTTTTGGCATCGCCCACAATTATGGGCCCATTGGTAGTAGGAACTTTGTTGGATCAACGGGTAAAACAATTGAAGGCGTAAGAGATGACAGACCTGGCAAGGAGGGTATGTGCAGCCAGGTGTCAGAAAATTGGCTTGTCACTGGATTTAATAATGCCAACACTTGGTTTGTAGTAGCCTGCATGATATGCGCACGGCATGACATGGGTAAAACAGCAAAGGTGCCTATGAAAGTGCACCTGGCCAGATTACCCGTTCAAGCGTCTGCAGAACATGCAACTACCCGAGGTAGGTTTGTATGAAAATATGCTAGTTTGTGTAAACCTGTTCTCAGGGTGGCCTGACGCCTGGCCTGTATTTTCTCCACTGCAAAGTACATGGCCAAGAAAATTTTCAGTGAAGTTGTGTGTAGTGACAGGGGAATCTTTTTTTCCCATGTATTGAACTGCAGTTTGTACAATGATTAAAGATATCAGCAGCTCTCTAGATGTTATACAAAAGTTAGTTTGTTTAACCCTTTCATGACCAAGGGTCATTGATGCCCCTGTGTCCAGGTCAAATTTTCCATTTTTGATATGTACTTTTTTAAATTATAATATCTTTGGAACCGCTTTGAATATCACAACTATTTTGCTATATACACACGACTGTGAAAACAATGGCAGTCAACAACGAATCAACTGTCCAGTTGTTCATGGCTGTTATGCATTAATGTGTCTCAAATTTTGAATCCATTTCCCGGCCATCTGATCATTTTAACCGGCATTTGCCATCCATTTTTCATGGATGTTAAAAAAAAATTATGAATTTTATTCATTAGGGCTTCTTGTCCCAACACCCTGAAAACACCACTGTGCCCATGTATATAGTGACACAAAATCACTATAAATAGTGCCACAGTGCCCACATAGTGCTACAGTTCTCCCTGTAGATAATGCCCACTAGGTGCCACACACAGTGCCCATGTAGATAGCACCACAGTGTCCCCTGTAGGGTGCCAACATAATGCCACAGTACCCATGTAGATAGTGCCACACCCCCTGTATTTAGCACCCCCCTGTATATAGCACCACCACCCCTGTAAATAGTGTCACCTCCATGTAGATAGCAATATCCCCCCCTGTATTTAGCAATATCCCCGCTGCAGATAGCGCCATTCCCCCAGTAAATGGCACCCCCTTCCTGTAAATAGTACCACTGTAGCTCCATGTAGGAGCGGAATCCCTCTGGCCGAAGATTCTGCTCCTACAGGAAGCCCCTGATATGGACACTGATGTTAGGCGTTAACTCTAAGAGTGGAATCCCCTGCCAGAGCGGGGATTCTGCTCCAGGAGTAGCCCCTGACCTCACTGTCCGTATATGGATAGTGACAACAGGGGCTTCTCCAGTAGCGGAATCCCCAGCCAGAGTTCTGCTCCTAGAGAGAGACACTAACGTCACTGTGCAAATTGGACAGTGACGTCAGGTGCAATCTCTAGAAGCGAAATCCCAGTGTGATTTAACACAGGGGTTTCCGCTCTGTTCAGGTGGCACTACCTACAGTGGGGGGTGCGATGCTAGATAGCAGCCCTCCACTGCAGATAGCATCGCACCCCCCCCCCCACTGTAAATAGCGCCACCTGAACTGAGTCTAGGAAGGAGCGGAATTCTCGGTGTCAGATGGCACTGGCCGGGGATTCCACTTCTAGACAGAGCCCCTGACGTCACTGTCCATTTGGACAGTGACATTAGTGGCTCTGTCTAGGAGCGGAATCCCCGGCCAGTGCTATCTGGCACCGGGAATTCCACTCCTAGACTCAGTTCTGGTGGCGCTATTTACAGTGGGGGTACGATGCTATCTACAGCGTGGTGGGGGGTTTGCTATCTGCTGGGGGGTGGCACTATCTACAGCGGGGATGGAAAGACGACAGGGGCTCCCTCTAGGAGGGGAATCTTCGGCCGGAGCGCTGGCCGGGGATTCCGATGATGGAGGAAGCTTAGATACGCTATCTACAGAGGGTTTTGCGGGGGTTGTGGGTGGCACTATCTAGAGTGGGGGGTGTATTCCGGGGCTCTCAAAGCCCCGGCACACATGAGAGTGCAGTGCTGCTCACACTGAAGCAGCACTGCACTCATTAAACACATTCCAGGCTGCCGACGTCTATACACGTGCTAACTGCACGGGGCTTCGGCAGTTAGAAAGTATATAGCATTATGGCAGTCGTAAAGGGGTTAATAACAGTATTCAAGAAGTGTTGTGGGAATATTGAATACTGAGGTCAAGTTTTATGTAAAGTTCTAGACCAGCATTGGTCTATTATTAGCATTGGACTATTGGAGTGATGTGTCAGATAAAAGGTACAGCAGCGGGAAATTCCCATTTGAAAATATATTTTTTGTAAAAGGAAAACTTTAGAGCAGAAAATTTTGTGCAGTATATATATATATATATATATACCAAAGACAAAAGAGAAAGGTTCAGGTGTGAACCGAAACGTTGCTCATTCTTCCACATGGTGGTGAATAAACCAACATCTCCCCAACGCTGAAGTCCTGGTGCTGTTACTTGTTCTTTTGTCTTTGGTATTCTAACCTAAGGAGTTGATTCGTCCTTCTACTGGTAACGTGCACATGGCCTGATGTTCAGTCTGCATTGAGTGCTGTGTTTTCCTCTACTCTATATATATATATAAATATATATATATAAAAAAGAAGGAGAATCAGTTTGTATGTATCACTTTAACTTAATGCCCATTGTGAATGTTTAACATAAATATGTCATTGTTAATGTTTTTCTTCAACTCAATTATCTGATTACGATCAATTAAGGATTATACGATGAAAAGATTGTTCTCCACAGGAAGTGTCCAACTGGGAGCAGAAGTTGTGAAAACCAGATTCTAATTGAATGTGGACGGATGAGGAAGGTAAACCGGTAGCACCCAAGGCACTCTTGATGGCACTTGTATTGATGGTATGTGGCCTCACATATGCCTCCAAGACTGCAAGGATCAATTTGGCAAGATCGAATTGGTATGTCCCAGGTTTTACAGCTGTCGTTGCTAAATTCTGTTAGAGCTGTTTGATTTGCCTACAGAACAGTCCTGGCAGACCAGTGCCAACCTTATCATCATACCTGCCTCCCACAATGAAAAGAGAGACCTTCCCAGGTAAAACAAGTTGTTTTTAGCTTCTTAATATATTAGGTATATGTATAAGGGTGTTAATTTGCATCTTAGAGTAGGTAAGAGAAACAAATTGGTTTGAGACACTTGTCAGATAAACATGATATCTGTGTATATTTTTGTAGGTAGGAGCTGTTACAGGTAATCAGCTCAGATCAATGTATAAATTCTGTTGAAAAGAGTAACACCAAGAGCAAAATAAAATGTTCCCAGTTGCTACACATTTTCTAGGTGCCCTGTCCATTTGGACAGAGACGTTTTTATATAAAGGTGTTTGTTTGATTTAGTTTAAACCATTAGTGACCGCTAATACGCCTTATCACGGCGGCTACTAATGGGCTTTATTCTGATGCATACGTCTTTCACGGCGCTGCATCAGAATAAATAAACAGAGCAGGGAGCTGTTAAATCTTCATGCTTTCAGCTACCAGAGGTAGCTGAGGGCTGGGGGCATCCCTGCTCTAACGGGTGATATCAATATCCTTATCGATCTCACCTGTTTAACCCCTCAGATGCGGCGCTCAATAGTGAGTGCCGCATCTGAGTGGTTTTGGAGAGAGGGAGGGAGCTCCCTCTCTCTCCCACCGACATAAGATCGCCGAGTGTCTGTCTTCTATGGCAGCCAGGGGCCTAATAAAGGCCCCCAGGTCTGCCTGTAGTGAATGACTGCTAGGTCATGCCAGAGGCATGGGATAGCAGATGCCTACCCGTTTTAAATGGACAGGCAGTAATACACTGCAATACAAAAGTATTGCAGTGTATTATAAAAGCGATTGGATGATCGCATATTAAAAAAAAAAGCCCTCATACAGCTGCATTGGTGGAACAATAAAAAAGTTATTGCTCTACAAATATGTTGACACAAAAACAAATAATTTTGAAACTTGAAAAAGTGTTTTTACTGTGTAAAAGTATTAAAATATATAAAATCTATACAAATTTGGTATTGTTGCAATCGTAACAACCCGATGCATAAGGTTATTGTGCTATTTATGCCACGCCATAACTGGCGTGGATTTAGGATGCAAAAAAGTGTTGCAAAATTTCATTTCTTTTTTTATCCCCCCCAACAAAAAAGTTAATAAAAGTTAATCAATAAATTAAATGTACCCCAAAATGGTGCTATTGAAAATACAACTTGTCCCACAAAAAAACAACCTTATACAGCTATGTCGACGCAAAAATAAAAAAGTTATAGCTCTTGGAATGCGACGATGGAAAAACATAAAAAGTAGCTTGATCATTAAGGTTTAAAATAGGCTGGTCATTAAAGGGTTAAGGGCCTGACATTGTTATTGTATGTACTTAGAAAAACTTTTATAGTGTATGCAGATGTTGTTACCACCAGATGAACATTTATTTTAACAATTGCTAAAGCTTGGGTCCCCAGCGAGTGCCAAAAAACATGAAATAAAAGACTTTAACATGATGAACTCCATCACTGAGATGCGGCAGGCGCAGCCTGAGCCAATACACTGCGCTTGTCATGAACTGACGGCATTGTCACAGTTCTAAGCTGCCATGTAGACAAGCAATGTGCCAGAGGAAGAGGATTTCGATGCGGAGGGTTTTGTGGCAATCATAATAAAACTTCACTAATCCGTCTACCAGGGAATTCACCCCAGGCTCACAGTATGAGGTGCTGTGTACAGAACGGTGACGTATACTAACAAGGGATGTGACTGACAGATGGGAAGGACCAAACCAAGTCCTGATGATATCAGCAATTGTCAAAGTAAAGTAAAGTCCAAAGACCTGAGTGAACCCATCAGCAGCATCCAAGTGTTTTAATATGTAAGTGACCAGGAGGAGGGTAATAATAAATCCCCCACTGGACTCCACCGTACAGTCTGACTCCACAACTGTGCGGGTAACCCTAAGGGTGACAGTCCGTGAAAAGCACAAGACAAAAGAAGAAGAGGTTGAGGACTTGTCAATGAACTGTTGGGACCCAAACCTGAGGGGTGATAGCATGAGATTGGTGATAGCATTATTTCATTCGTTGAGGCCCTATTGTTTATATTGTCTGAGGTTTATAATTATAATATGTGTAAATATGCCACGGTACTGCAAATTACAATCTGAGGAGTTTTATGTGGAGTTACGAGGTAAAGGTCGCTGGTTGTTGTCACTCATAAGTCATGAGTACAAGTACATGGCAGCAATGGGAACTCTGAGGTTATATTACATAGGTGTCTTTAGATTTGAGAAAGATGCTGCCGACGACCTATTATATCCGCAGGGGTAAAGGTCCCATTAGGACAGTAAGTGACAGTGCAACACAATTATGACCAATACATGTGCCGTGGCAGGAGAAGTTTGGATTATTGCCAACATTAGTAGGTTTAGCCGTAAAGAATGCTCATAATATAGGGAACGTGCCCGACAGATTTGACAATGTTACAGATTGTGTGTTTGATGTTTTGATAGCTGCCCAAGGGGGCATGTGCATGTGCCAAGTAGTTGGCCCAGCCTGTTGCCATTATATAGACCTTTTTGGCATTATACAGGTCAAGTAAGACATAGATAAAGCTAAGAAAATAAAGTTCAGGAAAAACTTTTGCAATGCTTCGCAGCAAAAGCTAGAAAAAAAACTTACCTACCATCCTAGATCCTTTGATTAAATGTGTACCTTATGAGTGAAATTAGTATGGGATGGAATTTTGTTGACATGCCAGGGGGATAAGGTGAAAAAGCTAGGTAAGCCTGCATGGGGGGATAAGCCCTCTTCTAAGTACCTGGCTTGGATACAAAATATCCTCAAATAAACAAAAGCTGGTAAATGTGAAAGTGATTAGGAATGTTTAAAAGATGACATTTTGCGTGGACTCCATCTTGTATGGTTGGCGTCCATTTTGGATCATTAGAATCCATCTTGTGGCCTGAAGAAGCCATTTTGAGATTAATAAGATGTTGCTTTTAAGGCTAAAACATCTATGTCAGCATTGTCTGAAACAATTCTATGTTATTTGTTCTTGAGATGAATGTTTATATTTAGTCTCTTTCGGTAGTATGGAGAATACAGATGAATATTTACCTATTTTTGTGTGATAAGGAGCCAATCATCCTTGAAGCCGAAGGAGAAAGATCATGTTTACTATAAGGGAGGGGGTCAGTCTGACTCTTAGCCTTGGCGAAGACTTTTGTTTACTATAAGGGAGGGGGTAGTATGACTCCTAGCATCTATGACCTATTATATTTTGGGAACTTAAAGTCTACATTCGAAACGCCTCCTGAGCCTTTGATTGGTTCAGGACAAAACATAGTGTCATTATATGCTATTGGCTAAAACAAATCCAAATTAACGTCATATCGTAAACATTGCAAACGATTGGCTGGAATCAAGCTGCTCCTACTTCAAAAGATATTTTTGTAATGGTTTGATGAATAAACGCCAGAGAAGGATTTTGAGCATGGTCTCTTGTGTCATCTTTTCTCTCAGATATATATATATATATATATATATATATATATATATATATATATATATCCCGATCACCAATGATTTGAAACTGGATAAATCACCAGAGGGCGACTATTTTGGCCCATGATTGCGTCAATAGTGCCATATACCCCCCTTGAAGATATTGACACACACTCACCTCCCTGCATATAGCGCCCCCAGGAAATAAAAAAAAAAAACCTTGTACTCACCGAGCCAGGGCCATTCCCACGATGAACGGAGCTCCAGTCTGCTCAGCTACATTAGGCCTGAAGTGTACGCTGGCGCAATTATGTTATTCCGCCGGCGCGATGACATCATCACACTTGCGCCGGTATCCAATCCCTGTGTTCTATAGGCTGCAGCGATTAGCGAACAATGGAGCTAGCTCCCTGCAGCTCCACCATTGTATTGCATTGTATCTGCATCCTGAGGACACAGATACAATTGAATATGGAAGTCGCCGTGGGCCGGAGCCGCCCTTGAGCAAGGGGGAACGCGGGGCCTTGAGCTGGAGCTCGAAGAGCTCCAATGATAATCCGACCCTGCCCCCTCCCCCCAAATAAAGTATTTTTGTCGATCACATCTCTATGGTAAAACCCTGATGGTATTCATGTCCCCCATATGCCCATAAAAAGTTTCCCTAACTATCACTGACAACCCACAGGATTACATATGGAATTTCCCATTATATATCTCCTTAGATGAGACCTTTCAAGAGCTGCTAAAAGTATAGTGAACATAGCAACAATCCAAACTTCAATTGGGAAATGACTTAATTACCCATGTGCAATACCTTAAAAAAAACTTATAAACATATGAAAAAGGCAGAGTAGCACATATAGCCTTTCTAAAACAACAAACCCTTTTTACTCCCTACAAAGTCTGCCTGGGTAAAAAAAAAAAAAAAATTAGGCAAAGGTGGTGAATTCTGAGGAAGCATTTTAAGTATGAGGGAGGGAGGGAGACATAACTGAAACTTATGCACAATGTTATATACTAGTATGATTTTTTCCCCCTGTTACACTAGCTTAACGATACCACCTTGTAGTTTTTGTGCCCAAAATGTCACCAGCCCAACATTACTCTTTACAAGGGTATATGGACCTACTCTTCTACTCATTCTTTCTAAACTCAAATATGTGGTTTCATGAAGAAAAGTGTGGAATGCTGCAATACTGTTTTTGAGTGTAATTTCTGCTTTTTTTTCCACTAATGGTGGATGACACATCCCTTAGAACTTCACCACTAACTTTGGTACATACCATACTGTTAGGCTGTCCATGCACTTGCGGCAGCTGTCGGTCAAACGTTTATTCGGCCGTCAGCTATTCCTCCCAACTCCGCCATACATATAAACACTTGGCTTAGCCGAAGAGGGGTATAAGCTACTTCTCCCGAGGAACAAAGGATCAGGCATGCCTGAAAGGTTAGAATCAACATCCTTCTTTCCCCAACATCTGCCGTCGGGGAGAGTCGGGACAACCTCATACACATTTGATAGACGGCCAGTCCAGCCAAAATTGGCGGGTTAGGACGCCATAGAGATATGGCATGTAGATGCACAACCCAATTTGAAGAAAGACAAACCAAACAGTTTTTCAACAAATTTAAACATTTCATTACAACACATTATACACGGCAGATAATAAAACATGTGATTATTCCTTTTAGGCCTCATGCACACTTCCATCACCGTTTTCACGGCCATTTTTGTGTCCATGTGTCCGTGATTGGAACAGTGTGCTTCCCGTGTGTACTCCGTGTGTACTTCCGTGTTTCAGTTTCCGAGAGGAAACTGAAACCCGTTCACACTATGTACACGATATTGTGAGTGCCGCACATGCTATTCCCTGTCCAGAGGTCTCACTTTCCAGGGTGCTGAAAGAGTTACTGTCGATCAGTGCAGCCCTTTAACTCTTTCAGCACACTGGACAGAGACTACCGCTGGACACATTATACACGACAGATAATAAAACATGTGATTATTCTTTTTAGGCCTCATGCACACTCATGCACGCCACTCACAATATAGATTAATGGTTCATTAAAAAAAACCTGCAACAAAAAAAAAGTTACTACTTACCCAGAACTCCCAGCTTGCCTGCTTCTTCCTCAAGTCTGACCTCCTGAGATGACGTTTCAGACCATGTGACCGCTGCAGCCAATCACAGGCTGCAGCGGTCACATGGACTGCCACGTCATCCAGGGAGGTCGGACTGGATGTCAGAAGAGGGACGCGTCACCAAGACAACGGCCGGGGTACGTATGAACTTATTTTTCTTAATATCGCTGCGTTCCAGCACTGATCAGCAGCCTCTTCTCTCAGTCAGTGCTGACAGAGAGAAGGGCCTGCCGATTAGTGCAGTTCCGTATCTGTCTGTATGTGTACAGCTGCCCGCCTGGCCATTGCTAGGCAACGGCTCTGTCACACATCGACGGCACACGGATGCCTTCCGTGTGTTTTCAGTTTTTTTGACAGCCCCATAGACTTGCATCGGCCTCACGGTCACAGAATCTCTGACCAAAGTAGGACATGCTCTACTAATGTCGGAACGAGGCAACGGGACCGTCAAAAAAACTGAAGTCTGCATGGCCACATTGAAATGAATGGGTCAGGATGTTAGCCATCTGAAAAATGGCTAGCACCCTGAAGAAAAAGACTGAAGTGGGCATGAAGCCTTACAGTGACAACTGCACAGGCATAACTTGGAAAACACTTCGGTTAGATTGAAGGTCACATGACTCCTCTACAGTAAAGATGACTCTTCTACATTAAGAATATTGCACAAATGTATAATTGTATTTGATATTCTTATTTAGAAAATAAAACTGAAAAAAACATGGAATGTTTCACAGAAGACATGTCTTCTGTACCAAATGTTTTGGTATAAGGGCATGTTCAGATGTGGCGGAATTTTTCCGCTGAAAATGTTGCTGCAGATTTGTTGCGTATTTGCAGCAAAATTTTCATATTTGACAGGTAATTCAAACATTGCGGATGTCACTGCGGACTTGCCACAGATTTCAGCCTTTGCATTGCAAAGGCTAAAATCTGCAGTGAAAATCTGCTGCTTCTCCGCTTGCGCCAATGCATGCTGCGGAATGAAAAATCTGCACCGCAGCCTAAATTCCGCACTGTTATTTTCCACAGTGTCTGAACTAACTAACCTAAAAAAGTATAGAAAACAATGGAAAAAACGGCTACTGCAGATTTCCACTGCGGACGGTCAACTTATGTGAACAAGATAGATTCTTGCACTTGCCGCAAATTAGATGGATGTGTTCTTGAAACCAATCCATGAATATACGACCCTTTTGGCATTGTGCATTGTTCTGCTGAATATGTTCTTCTGTCATAGGGTAAACAGCTGCCATAGAGGGATAAAATTGGTCGACCACAATGCTTAGGTAAGCCCTACTGTTAAAACATCCATCTAGAGATATCTGAGGACCCAGGGTGTGCCAAGAAATCATTCCCCACACCATTACTCCACCTCCAACAGCCTGAACTTTTGACACCTGACAGGAAAGGTAAATCAAATTATCCTGCTTGCGCCAAGTTCTGACCCTCCCATCAGCACGGTGCAAGAGAAATCTGGATTCATCTGACTAAGCGATGAATCTCCATTGTTCATCAATCCAATGCCCACTGAAGTTTTGCCGTTCTGTTACCCTTAAACAACAATAGGACTTTAACTGGATGTCTGCTATTATAGCCCATCCGTGCTAAGAAACGACAAATTGTGCATTCGGACATGTCAACACCATCATTGTATTTTGCTGCAATTTGCCTAACTGTGCGCCGCCTGTTCATCAGAACGATTATTGACATCCACTGCTGACGCCTTTTGCCAACTGTTTAATTTACAGGATCCCCTTTCGCTGGATGTTTTTACTCGATCACACCATTCTCGGTATGCTCTTGACATCGTTTGATGAGAAAACTCCAGTAGGTTGGCAGTTTTTTAAACGATGATAATGCCTCATTTGAAGTCACTCAGATCGCTCAATATTCCAATTCTAAGGTGGATTTACATTGAAACTGATCCACAGAGAACTTGCTCACTTGATTTTATGCTGCACTCTGGGGTCACATGTCTCATTTCCATAAAGGGAAGCTCCAATTGTGAGAGGATAGGTGTCTCTTATAAAGTCTCTATTCAGTGTATATGCTATATTCTTACTGTTAGATAAATATACTACATTGGAACATATGCTTTGAGATAATAAACTATGAATGTGTACATTTGCTATATTTCAAACATGTATTATTATACTATTTCTGTGCAAGTACTTGCTAAATCTGGGACCTTTCACATTTTGTTTTTTCCATGATTGGAAATGCTGTGAGCCATTCTTGTTTCATATAGTATTTTGTGACAGAAAACAGGTGTTTGACCAACTATGTAGTGCAAGAGATACTATTAAAACTGATGGAAGTGGAAGTGAATAACATTGATTATCTCATTACAATGGCACATGCCAAGGGCTGATATATTAGGCAACAAATGAACAGTGAGCTATTGAAGTCGATTTGTCGGAAGCATGAAAAATAGGCAAGCGATCTGAGTGACTTTGACAAGGGACACATTTTGATGGCTAGACGACTGGGTCCGAGCATCTCAAAATGGCAGGTCTTGTGGGGTGTTTCTGGTATGCAGTGGTTAGTACCTACCAAAAGTGGTCCAAAGAAGAGCAACCAGTGAACGAACAACAGAGTCATGGGCGCCCAAGACAGGGAGCGAAGGCTAGCCCTACATAAAAAGCGAATGTAGCAAAAATTGCTGAAAAAGTTAATGCTGACTATAATAGGAAGGTGCAAGAACAGACAGTGCATCAGGGCTTGCTGTGACTTTGTACCCAGAGACTGATTAGAGTGCTCATGCTGACCCCTGTCACCCCACTAAAAGAACTTACAATGGGCATGTCAACATCAGAACTGGACCATGGTTTAATGGAAGAAGATGGCCTTGTCTGATGAATCACAGAAGCCAATTTTCCACATCCAAGGGAAAAAATTTGCTCTCGACTCCAAAACATGGCAACCAGAATAAATCCCTGGATCAACAACCCATCAACAGCAATCTAGAGCCCATAACTTTTCATATTATTACTTTGAAGACATTTCTTGAGAATTAAGGTTGGATTTATTTTTGTGTCTTAGGAGGAAATTATCATTTTATGAGGTAGGTGGATTAGCCTGCTTGTTCACTGTGAAGGATGTATATTAGATTTGGTCTATGAATCTTATTAGATTGTGACTCACTCTAGTTTTAAAGCAGAGTGAAAACCATTATAATTTTGGAGAAATGTGATAAATGCTTTATCCGTCTAGATAATACTGCTATGATATTATCAGTATAGAAAAAAGAAGACTGGTTTTAGCTGTTCAAGTCTTATTTTATACTGTGACATAATCTGTAACCCGTATACTTCTCCAGCAGAGACTATGGTAAAACAAAAGACTCCTGTGCTGCTACAGGAGAAATATATTATTAGATTATTATTTCATAGAGATTAAAATAATTGATTCTACACAAATTTAATTTGTTACGAATTTCCCCAAAGTTTCGGATATCCGACAAATCCAAAACTACATCTTGGAAAAAGACAAGAAGACAGAAAAAAAGAATCACATGACCTCGGGTGGCAGCCACACAGGCCTCCTCATAATGCCTTGCAGACAGCTCTCCTTTTGGCACAGCCAATCTTAAGGGGTATAGGGTGTGATGACTCAGTGGGTGACAGTCGTTTGAGTCATTGCCAATATAAATAGCCCAACCAGGAAACTGTGGTGCTTTTTGGGGAGTGATAGAGGGGAGAGAGAGGACATCAGACAGAGAGTTAGAGAATAGAGATCGTAAAACCCAGAATACAAATAGAAAGTGGTGGATTAGTATCAGTAATTGTGTTTGATAGTGAAGATAAGAGATTAGAGAATAGATAGTTAGAATAGATTCACGATAATTTGATAAAGATGAATACAATTGATAGTAATACAGATGCCGTTCACTTACTAGATAGATTAACTGCCTGAATAGAACGATTAAAATTGAATTTTAATAGTAGAATATATAAAAAATATGGCTCATATAGCCCAATTACAACATATGTTCAGGCTCAGACAAAGTGGTCAGGGATAGGAGAAAGTGAAACTCTCCTCTTATAATATACAGCCCTGATGTAACTTGCTGAGAAAAATGAATGATTCCAGCCCACCGGGCTCACAGTCTGAGATCAGAGTGAAAGAAGTCAGTCCTGGTTGTAAGACTGCTCTTAGAGAACACTCTGCTCACTACTGCAATGATTATAACAACCCTACGCGTTTCAGTGTCACTGATAGACGTGACACATCATCAGGGATTGTATGAATGAGTTGGATGCCGGTTTAAGCACAATTTTGTGCTGAAATAGTTTCACCCGGCTCGTGTACGACTCTGATACAAATGGCCGCACACGAGCCGGCGATACTGGGAGCATATGAAGGGCTAGAGCCCTCCCCCTGCACCGACGAGGCTGTCAACTCCCCACCAATCACAGGTAGACACGTCACAGCAGTGACGTATCGGGACCGTGGCAAGCCTCCAGACAGCCCAACCAATCGGGCTGAGGTATGACGACAAAGTGTCTAGTAACCATGGAGACCTAAAGCGGACCTCAGATAGACTATGGGACAATGCATAAACATGGAAAAGATGCACAGGGAGATTAATATAACGATGATCAACAGACCATCGTAAATATGGGATGAACCTAAGAAAAAAGGTTCAGAGACTGGCCATAAAGTACAAATTAAACCCCTATTGGTAAAACCTAGGTATGATATTATTGGAGAATCGTATATGGGATCCTGTGGTGGTATAAATAAAGGTAAACAATTCATAAGGATAAAAAATGTATAAAGAGACCAGGTACTGAATTAAGCCAGACAGACAGCCAGTATCAGTCAAAAATGAGTATGATGTTATTGGAAAAAACGCACATAGGGACCCTGCACAAATGTGAACAAGGGTCAACCAAAATTAAATTGTAAATAGAAACGGTTGATGTTGATGGAAAAATAAAAGGTATAAGGATATGCAATGTGCAAAGTAAAATCTAATACACATATGGTACAGCTTTTAAATTGACGCTCACAAAAAGCATGCGTAGGAGATCTGCTCATTCAGGCCAGCGGGACTCATGGTTTGCATACGAAAGATCCACTGCGCCTCCTTCTGTAAGATCTTTTTGTCATGGTCACCGTCTCTAACCAAGGGTTTGACATGCTCAATCCCTTGAAATTTGAGTACCAGGGAATCACCATGATGACATTCCCATACATGCCGCGACACCGAGGTATCTTCCTTTCTCCTTATATCCCCAATGTGGTCCCTGATCCTTCTTCTAAATTCTCTCTTGGTTTTACCTATATACTGTAATTGGCACCCACATGTAATCAGATAGACAACACCTTTGGTCTTGCAGTTAATGTAGGATCTGTTGTCGAAGACCCTTCCAGTTTTGGTACTTTTAAAGCTCTTACTGCAAAGAATCGAGTCACATGCCTTACATGAGCCACATCTATAGCTACCATTGAACCCCCTGTCCAACCAGGTATTGGGTTTATTCTGTGTGCTCATGTGGCTATGTACCAGACGATCTTTTATATTGCGCCCTCTTTTGTACGTTATAAAGGGAGAGTCCCCTACCAGATTCCCGACATCAGGGTCAGCTTGCAAGATGCCCCAGTATCTCTGCAGGATTTCTCTAATCTCCCTATTGGCAGAGTCATAAGTACCAATAATACGTATGGTGTCGTCATCCTTCATACGTGATTTAGGGTTAAGAAGGTCATTTCGGTTACAACCAAGTGCATTCTGATAGGCCTGTTTGAGAACATATTTCGGATATCCTCTCCGTTTGAACCTATCCTCCAATTCTCTCGCTGAAATTTTGTAGTCCGATATTGTGGAACAATTTCGTCTCGCCCTTAGGAACTGGCCCTTGGGTATTCCTCGTTTAAGGTTAGCTGGATGGCAACTTTCCCATCTGAGGAGACTATTCGTGGCAGTTTTCTTACGGAACATATTGGTTTGAATATTCCCAGATGGTGTTTTGGAGATCATAATATCAAGAAACGTAATCTTGCTGTCATTGATCTCACATGTAAAAAATAGACCCAGATTGTTCACATTTAGAGTCGCCACGAATTCCTCAAATAGTGTCTTAGTACCTTTCCAGAGAATCAAAATATCGTCTATAAATCTCAGCCATAGCAAGATGCACGATGTCCATTTTTCCATTTCCTCATTAAAGACGAATTCATGTTCCCACCAGCCCAGGTACAGGTTGGCATATGTGGGCGCACAGGGGCTTCCCATGGCCACACCCCTGAGCTGATGGTACATTTTTTGGTCAAACATAAAAAAATTATGCTCTAGAATAAATCTAAGCAAAATTCCAATGAAATCATTGTGAGTCTGAAACTGTGTGCCCTTACCCTTCAGGAAATAATCAATAGCTAGACACCCCTGGTCATGAGGAATCGAGCTGTATAGGGCTTCCACATCAAGTGATGCCAACAGAACATCCTGATCACACCGTATGCCCTCCAATTTGCGCAAGACATCCATAGTGTCCCTTACATATGAAGGGAGGGACACTACGAACGGTCTAAGGATCTGATCGATGTAGACACTAGCGTTTTGGGACAGACTGTCAATTCCTGACACAATTGGCCTACCTTTCAATGGCTTGGTCCCTTTATGTATTTTTGGGAGGCAATAAAAGGTGGCTGTCTGCGGAAAACCGGGCAACATAAACGCCATCTCCTTCTCACTAATTAGGCTAAGGCATTTGGCCGAGGTCAGGATGCATTTCAATTGGTTTTTAAAGGTAATGGAGGGATCAGATTCCAATATTTTATAACATCGACGGTCATTTAGTATCTGGTGGCACATCTTGATATAACCGGTACGGTCCATTACCACAATATTACCGCCCTTGTCAGAGGGCTTAATTATGATAGTGTCATCACCTTCAAGTGATTGTAAACCGCCCATTTCGTCTTGTGTCGTATTAAAACCAAAACGCCTGGAACTATCCAGCAATCTAAGTTGGTCCTCAACCACTTTAATGAAAACGTCGATCGGGGTATTGTCACTCAGGGGAGCAAACCTCGTGGAGGGTACCCTAAGATCGGTGAAAGGGCCCTTCCCCTCCTCCCTGTGACTCTCTTCCCATAAGCCCTCCAATAACCTGAGGTTAGGTAGATCCTCTTCCATTATCCCCAATTCAGTACACTGTCGTTGGTCATGCGTCTTAAAAAACTTCTGTTATAAAATATTGGAATCTGATCCCTCCATTACCTTTAAAAACCAATTGAAATGCATCCTGACCTCGGCCAAATGCCTTAGCCTAATTAGTGAGAAGGAGATGGCGTTTATGTTGCCCGGTTTTCCGCAGACAGCCACCTTTTATTGCCTCCCAAAAATACATAAAGGGACCAAGCCATTGAAAGGTAGGCCAATTGTGTCAGGAATTGACAGTCTGTCCCAAAACGCTAGTGTCTACATCGATCAGATCCTTAGACCGTTCGTAGTGTCCCTCCCTTCATATGTAAGGGACACTATGGATGTCTTGCGCAAATTGGAGGGCATACGGTGTGATCAGGATGTTCTGTTGGCATCACTTGATGTGGAAGCCCTATACAGCTCGATTCCTCATGACCAGGGGTGTCTAGCTATTGATTATTTCCTGAAGGGTAAGGGCACACAGTTTCAGACTCACAATGATTTCATTGGAATTTTGCTTAGATTTATTCTAGAGCATAATTTTTTTATGTTTGACCAAAAAATGTACCATCAGCTCAGGGGTGTGGCCATGGGAAGCCCCTGTGCGCCCACATATGCCAACCTGTACCTGGGCTGGTGGGAACATGAATTCGTCTTTAATGAGGAAATGGAAAAATGGACATCGTGCATCTTGCTATGGCTGAGATTTATAGACGATATTTTGATTCTCTGGAAAGGTACTAAGACACTATTTGAGGAATTCGTGGCGACTCTAAATGTGAACAATCTGGGTCTATTTTTTACATGTGAGATCAATGACAGCAAGATTACGTTTCTTGATATTATGATCTCCAAAACACCATCTGGGAATATTCAAACCAATATGTTCCGTAAGAAAACTGCCACGAATAGTCTCCTCAGATGGGAAAGTTGCCATCCAGCTAACCTTAAACGAGGAATACCCAAGGGCCAGTTCCTAAGGGCGAGACGAAATTGTTCCACAATATCGGACTACAAAATTTCAGCGAGAGAATTGGAGGATAGGTTCAAACGGAGAGGATATCCGAAATATGTTCTCAAACAGGCCTATCAGAATGCACTTGGTTGTAACCGAAATGACCTTCTTAACCCTAAATCACGTATGAAGGATGACGACACCATACGTATTATTGGTACTTATGACTCTGCCAATAGGGAGATTAGAGAAATCCTGCAGAGATACTGGGGCATCTTGCAAGCTGACCCTGATGTCGGGAATCTGGTAGGGGACTCTCCCTTTATAACGTACAAAAGAGGGCGCAATATAAAAGATCGTCTGGTACATAGCCACATGAGCACACAGAATAAACCCAATACCTGGTTGGACAGGGGGTTCAATGGTAGCTATAGATGTGGCTCATGTAAGGCATGTGACTCGATTCTTTGCAGTAAGAGCTTTAAAAGTACCAAAACTGGAAGGGTCTTCGACAACAGATCCTACATTAACTGCAAGACCAAAGGTGTTGTCTATCTGATTACATGTGGGTGCCAATTACAGTATATAGGTAAAACCAAGAGAGAATTTAGAAGAAGGATCAGGGACCACATTGGGGATATAAGGAGAAAGGAAGATACCTCGGTGTCGCGGCATGTATGGGAATGTCATCATGGTGATTCCCTGGTACTCAAATTTCAAGGGATTGAGCATGTCAAACCCTTGGTTAGAGACGGTGACCATGACAAAAAGATCTTACAGAAGGAGGCGCAGTGGATCTTTCGTATGCAAACCATGAGTCCCGCTGGCCTGAATGAGCAGATCTCCTACGCATGCTTTTTGTGAGCGTCAATTTAAAAGCTGTACCATATGTGTATTAGATTTTACTTTGCACATTGCATATCCTTATACCTTTTATTTTTCCATCAACATCAACCGTTTCTATTTACAATTTAATTTTGGTTGACCCTTGTTCACATTTGTGCAGGGTCCCTATGTGCGTTTTTTCCAATAACATCATACTCATTTTTGACTGATACTGGCTGGCTGTCTGGCTTAATTCAGTACCTGGTCTCTTTATACATTTTTTATCCTTATGAATTGTTTACCTTTATTTATACCACCACAGGATCCCATATACGATTCTCCAATAATATCATACCTAGGTTTTACCAATAGGGGTTTAATTTGTACTTTATGGCCAGTCTCTGAACCTTTTTTCTTAGGTTCATCCCATATTTACGATGGTCTGTTGATCATCGTTATATTAATCTCCCTGTGCATCTTTTCCATGTTTATGCATTGTCCCATAGTCTATCTGAGGTCCGCTTTAGGTCTCCATGGTTACTAGACGCTTTGTCGTCATACCTCAGCCTGATTGGTTGGGCTGTCTGGAGGCTTGCCACGGTCCCGATACGTCACTGCTGTGACGTGTCTACCTG